>NC_141377.1:48015760-49240826 GCF_017979445.1 Akebia trifoliata
TTTATTGCAATGAGCTTTACCTCATCATTCCAAACGGGTATAGATGACAATGGATTGGGCGGCCACGGACTAGGCTTATATGAGAACGAAAAGTAATTAAGCCCATCTGGCTTTTAGTTGGATGGGCTAGGCCTGATTTTGTTTGAGGATCGGGCTTGGATTTGGATTCAGTTTTAGTGACCTCTCTCTCTCTAAGGACGAAAGGTTACTAAGCTCATCAAGCTTTTGGTTGGATGGGCGAGGCCCGATTTAGTTATTGGATTGGGCCTGGTTAGGAATAGGCTTAGAACTCCTCTCTCTCTCTCTCTCTCTCTCTCTCTCTCTCTATATATATATATATACATATATATATATAGGTCTGTTGAGCACCAAACATTTTGGCTAACATTTTAGCCAACCATTTTTGTCCTACATGGGTTAGAAGTTTTGGAATAGGCTGATCATCCTCGCCAAAAATCATCTCATTCCAAAACTTCTAATCCATGTAAGACAAAAATGGTTGGCTAAAATAGGAGATCATCCTCACCAAAAATCAGCCTATTCCAAAACTTCTAACCCATGTAGGACAAAAATGGTTAGCTAAAATGTTGGCCAAAATGTTTGGTGCTGAACGGGACCGTATATATATGGGGCGGTTCAAGGATCATATGTAAAAACATATGAAAAACCAATGGTTTTTCAAAATATGGGTCAGAGGTTTTTGATTGAGCTGATTTTTTGCAATGATGGTCACTATGATGAAAAGATCATCCTCACAAAAAATCAACTTAATCATAAACTTCTAAATCCATCAAAAGTGATTTACAAATTATTGACAAAAATTGGTAAAAAATCAACGATCCACATTCTAAATCACTTTTAATGGGATTAGAAGTTTCAGATTGGATTGATTTTTTTTTTCCGGATGATCTCCCCATCATAGAGATCATCCTCACAAAAAATCAGTTCAATCCGAAATTTCTAACCCATATTTTGAAAATTTATTAATGTTACATTGTTTTTACATATGTTTTCTCATAAATCCCTTGAACCTGACTCATATATATATACAAAAATATATAGGGTAGCGTTGGATTTTCAAAGTCCTAATCAAAGTATTTTGTCTTATATGGGAGTTGATCTTTTGCAAGGTTGATCTTTATGGTGAGGAGATCGTCTTTATAAAAAAAATCAGTCAATTTTGAAAATTTTAACCCCAATTTATAAGTTGAAGAATCGTGAATTATTAGTTTATAACACACTTTTGATGGAGTTAGAAGTTTCAGAATGGGTTAATTTTTTGTGAGGGTGATTTCCTCACCATAAAGATCATCCTTACAAAATATCAGCCTATTTCAAAACTTTTAACCCATATAAGACAAAACTCTAGCTATCGATTTGACTGTTGAACTTGATATATATATATGTTGGGATCCATTGACTCTTAAGAATGATTCACAAAAAAAAAAAAAAAAAAAACATATGATCCCAATCATTTAAACACAAAATCCAGTGATTGAGATTTATGAGTATCTCAATAACACAAATCATAGAGATATTTATCTTGAGGATAAATCTCAATCATCAGATTTTGCATTTAAAGGGTTGGGATTATATATATATGGCGTTTGGCTGACAATCTTAAAATGACAAAATGCTGTCAAAACATTTGTCTTATGTGGGTTAAAAATTTCGGATTGAGCTTATTTTTTGTGAGGATGATCTCGATAAGGAGGAGATCATCTTCACAAAAAAATCAGCTGAATCTGAAACTTCTAACCCCATCAAAATGATTGTGAACCATCAATTTTTTTATTAAAATTTTATAAATCACTTTTGATTGATTTAGAGATTTCAAATTCGGATGATTTTTGGTGAGGATGATCTCCTCACCATAGAGATCATCTTCACAACAACAACAGCAAAAAAAAAAACAGCCCAACCCACAAAAATTTTAAGCCACAAAGGACAAAAAAAATTGTCAGCCGAACGCACTCCTATATATATTTATAAACATTTTTTATCATATTATTTTAACTTTCCTCTCACATTTTAAAATTTTCAGATGAAACGAAAACACTTTTCTCTCCATCTATCTACTCTTTTGTGACACATAAAAATAAAAATATGCACATGGTGCAGGGTACACTGATGTTCACATCCATGCTAACATGTATGCAGATATCCACACACATTAAAAGTTCATAATTGATATTGGACCTGATTTTCAGGCCCATTTTACTGAGCCATCATACTTTCTCAACCACTAATTTTAGTGTGATTTAAGCATACCCCTCCAAGTTTTGATTAATATTTGAGATATCCCCTATGTTTTCAAATTGATGGCATGTTCCCTTGACCTCAGTCTTCTTTCAAATACTACTAAAATGAACTAAATATCCTCAAAGGGCAAGAAGATTGGATTTGCTTTTATCTATTTGAGGTTTGAAAAGGTTGGAATCTTTAGGGTAAGAAAATTTTACCTTAGAGCTCAATGACGACAGGTTTTGGAGAGAATGACAGAGGTTAAAGAGAGAGTATTTAGATCAATTTTTTTAATTTTGTTTTGTTACTCTCTTTATGAATAAAGATGTAAATCATAACTAAGAAGAAACTCAAAATGCAACTGAACTAAGGTCTTTGAATCCTTAAATATGAAATTTGTTTCAATAAACTTATCATCATCATCAAAGTCTTATATCACTTAGACGATGTTGGCCAAGCAAATGAATTTAGTAGATCAAGGATTGTCTAGGGGGGTACATCTAAAGAGGTTAACTTTTATTTAATGGGTCATTGCAATGAAATAACAAAAGTTCATCAATGAATTGGGTTTTTCCTCCTATTTCCTTCGATATATAAGAAAAAATATATTTGAAATAGGGTCCGGCCTGGCCTATCTAATGGCCGAGTTTGGACTACGATTTTGAGGCTCAATTATATAGCATTTGAGCATTTTTTTACTCGACCTCTCAATGACATATCCTTACCAACTTGGAGTGATCATTTTGGATTCCCAGTGACATAATGACATGTCCAACAATGCCAATTGGAACACGTTTATCTCGGTAGACTTACACCACGAAAACCAACCCAATTAGTGATCTCTAGATATTTGGATTAATGAGCATGACTTGCAGTCCACTCTTGAACTCATTCTGTTATTCATGAACACATGATAAAAAATCCTTGAATCCAGTCGTTAAGAGTCACCAATAAAGCTAATTTTTCGTGCATGGGTCCAAACCAGCACTCAATGATCGATGGACTTGAAAGGGTATAATTTTAGATTTTCTTAAAGATTTAATTCGTTTAGAGATGAAAATTCACTCACCCATCCACTTGTATATATACTCATCCCCGGTTCATAAATCGACATGGTAACCAAGTCCTTGATGGACCGTCATGTAAAAAATCACTATGATTGGTCATTTATAAGTCATTAAATGTGAACCATCAATTGAAAAAGAGAGTTGTTGTTGCCACACCAATTCTCATGTAAATTGCCAAAGAATTGCACATAGTAGGTATGTTGTTAGTAAAAGTTGCTGGGGGAAATAGTAACTCTCTTTAAAATTTAGTGATTAAAAAAATGTGAATTTTTTTATTTTATTTTTTATAATTAAACCACTCTTGATAGGGTTAAGAGTTTCAGAATGGGCTGATTTTTTTATGAGGATGATCTCCTCGCCATAAAACTCACAAAAAATTAACACATTCTAAAACTTATAACTTGTATAGAGACAATTGGTTGTCAAGGATGTTGTCACCTAATTTTGATTCATATACATACTTTTTTAACATCATTTAAGAAAAATGATCGAAAAATAATCTCAAACACCATGCAACCTTTTAAGGTCCACTTTTTATGATAATATTCTTAATTATAAGGACCTTTTGAAATATGATTTCATTAAATATTTTAATATCCTTTAAAATCTCATTTAAATTTTTTTTTTTTTTTTTTTTTAAGTTTCCTTTACATTACAAAAAAAAAAGTTTCCACGTTTTGGTGAATATTTGAGATAGTGACCTGAGTCTTCTCTATTAGACTAATGAAAAATGATCATCATCTACATATAAGAGGTTCAATCTCTAATCAAGTAAGCTTCCAACTTTTTGTTTTTTGTTTTTTTTTTTGGTAAAGTAAAATCTTTCCTTATAATATAATATGGTATGTGGAACGAAAGTAGTGTTTGTTCCTTTCACGTGAAGCACTGGTCTCCAATACCTAATATTTTTAGTGAGACTTTTTCAAACACTTAAATCAACTAATCAAAACCACCCAATAGTGAGAATCTTTATCCTCAACCAATTCTTTTTCCTTAATTAATGAACTCTTCTTATAAAAATGTGTGGACATTGTTAATGTGTCATGCAGAAGTGGCAATTTATACTTTGTTGTTAATTATTTTAATGGTGGTCAGTGCTTCTTATCATCCGAAAGTGAGAATATTGGATGATCCATACGGTCGGTCGTACATGTATATTGCGAGTTTGTGACTGTCAATATCAGTGTTTTAACATTTGATTGGATGGGAATAAGGCTTATTTGAGTCCAATCTGATTATCGGATTGGATTTGGAATCGATTCAATACTTATTGGGTCATATTCTTATCTAGAACATGGTTGATCTGACAATTTATCAAATTGATTCCTCAGAATGGAATCCAATTACGAGGAATCAATTTTTTTTTTCCTTTTTTTGAGAGAGAGATGGTTTTTAAGATAGATAATATGATTTAAGTCAAACAGGTTCTTTGAATATCAATGTACAGATTTAACATTATTTTTTATAAAAATAAAAGAATATAATTATTATGATAATAACTTAATGTGTAATCTAATTAAATGGCCTAATTTAAACTCTATTGAAAAGATTATATGAATTCTCTTCACACACTATGAGTTAAGAAAAAAAAAAATGTTACATAATCAAGAGTTGATACATACTTTTAAAATTTTCTTTGATAAATACAAATCTATCTGACCAAATTTAACAAAGGTCCAACTGTTACGTTAGGACTTACACAATACTCCAGTTAGCTTGATATATATGCCCAACAAGTTTAGTTCCAGAATTAAGGTGATACATACTTAATGATATAATGACCAACTCAAATCTTACTAAGGGTCGTGTCCTCACATTGTGGCATCCAAAAACATGATCCATGCCACGGGGATGTAGAGGACAATTTTGAGAACTTTGAAATAATTTTTTTTTTTTTTATATATAAAAAAAAGGTTATTTTTCACTATTGAATTTTAATTTAAAATTTGAGAATTTGATAGGCATCCATTTTCAACACCTAGGTGAAGCTCAAAACATGTGTGTATATATATATTCTTTTGAATATGAGTTTTTTCATAAAATCTAGAAGGCTATGGTGTTGGATTGCTAGTGTGGTAATCAATGTGGGTCCAACGATCTTTAGTAATATTTGAAATCTAATCAAGTTACTAAGAAAAATATTTTTCTTGATGATATCATTGTCATTTTTTAAAATATAAAGTGTTTTTTATTTATTTATTTTAAAGTAAGGATATTGGGATTTCTATAAAAATGATTTAGTCTCACGTTGCTCGCAAGTGAGAATGTGGGAGAACTAATAAGAGGAGTTAATTAAGATATGTGTCCTTTATGAATTACTTTTGGAGAAGTGATCGACTCTTTGGGGTGGTGCTTTGCACTACTATGTTGGATCAAGTTAGTACTCGATCAAGATTAGGTACGTGCACAACTGATGGATCCAGTGTGATCTAGACCACACAATCATATTGATAGTCGGTCAAATATGTTGGATCAAGTTAGTACCCGATAAAAAACTATCAAATGTGTTGGATCGTGATTGATATTTGATCGGGGATGATCAGATCCATTGGATATATGTAGTGTCCGATTGGATGTGAATGAGACTATTTGGTCATATAGATTCAACCAACAAGTGTTGATAATGAGACACGAGACACATACTTTCAATGGGGGTGCAATCGAAGTCATTAGATCTAAAAGATCAAACACAATCCAATAGCTCTTTAACCAAGAGTCATTGGTTATGATTCTTGGTCAATAAACACAACATTGACTATAAATAGCCAATTAGAAATATATTCACTCACTGAAAAATCATATGCTTTCCTAATTTTGAACTTCAAAATTTTCATTTTTTGAGTGTTCTAATTTAAATCGGGATCTTACATAATTGGATTTAACAAACTTGAGTAAAGACTTCATTGTATCTTGTAAGCATTTGTACTTGTGGTTCAATCCGGAAGGAGAAAATAATTGTTTAAAAAAATCAATTTAATTAATCAAGTCTTGGACTTGGAGTCCTAATAATGTTTTAAAAATTGGACTAGTCATGTACCCGTATAATTGATCAGGTCGATTCGAAGTAGTCCAACCAATGGGTCAAATTGATTGGATGAAAAAATGAAATATTAAGCAAGTATTTTGGTTTCTTCCCAAAACCAGGTAACTTCAACTGAAAAAACATAATTCAATGCCACAGGCTATAAATTACAATATTTTAAGAATTTTTATATACAAAAATAAAAAGAAAAAAAAAAAATTTCACCGTTAGATTTGAATTTGAAATTTAAGAGTTTAGAGGTCACCCATTTTCAAAGCATGCATCAAACCCATTATTATTATTATTTGGTTTAAACATGAATTTTAGAGGGTTGTAGTGTTATTTTTCCAATGTGACAATTCATTTGTACCCCTTATTAGTTGAAATCTTACTAAGTTTAATCATATTCTCTATTGGTTTATAAGAGAAGACCTTAAGTCAAGGAGCTATATTATCAATCTCAAAACACAACGGGCATCTCAAATATTCACTAAATTATTAAGTAACATGCTAAAAATAATATAAAAACTAGTCTAGTCCTTTCACAAGCTCAAATGGAAATTAAATCGATAGAACTAGGTGGGCAAAATTTGTTTTTCTGAAATTGGATTCTTTCAAATGGCTCGACCTTGTAGAAGCTAACAAGTCTGGTCCAACTTGATCAAATTAGACAATTTCGTCTGATTTTGAAAACACTAGTCCCCAGTGATTTAGAAGGAGATATAATCTCACATGGGATTTATCCTAGTCCATTAAATCGACGTGATGGTCACTTTTTCAATTGAGATAAGGTAACATGAGGATAATAGACGATGCAAAAACTAGAAAATAGCTAAACGTACATTCTTAATATTGTAGGATAGATCGTGACAAGGTATAACGAAAGGAAACTATTGGATTACGATTTATGAAATGTAACCCTATAAATAGAGATCTTAATTTGGGGACTTCTGATCAATTTCTATGACTAAGACCATATTCTAACTAATGAATCATATAGTTTTTGACAAATACCATACTGGTGCACTAATCCTTGGAACACATGTTTGTTGCCAACCTCTAGGTATCAAAGATCACAAAAAACATTTACTAAATTAAGAAAGTGTAATAGTCAAGCAAGCATAACTACATTTTCAAGAATAGAATTTTGTGATGGAACTTGATTGGTGCTGATCTCGATAAGAGAAGAGAAGAGAAACTTAATTTCTCTCCCATGTTTGGATTGACAAAAGAGAACTTGAGACAAATTTGAAAATTTAAAATATCTTGAAAAGAGGATCTAGGGGTAGAGTTAGAGAGAAAAAAAACTCACATTTTTTTTTCTTCCTCCCCCAGTTAACAATCCAAACAAAAGAAATTAAGAGACTCATTTATTTTCTCTTTCTCTCCATTTCTCTCAATCCAAACGTTGCCGTATCCAAAAGTAAACACGTTTTCTTTTAACAAATAACAAATATTTAAATTCTAAAAAAAATATTAAAATATACAATTTAACCTAATCTTGATGACGTTGATTACAATTTTCCCATAAAGACAAATCGTAGCTTGGGCTGTGACCATTACGACAGCCGAGTCAAATCGGGATCGAGGTCCTTGAGCACTGACCACAAAATCTGAGTGGTGTGATGTGAGCGACTGTACGAAGCCGTGGGGATGATGGATTACCGAGGTGGAGTCCCACAAATTAAGTTCTAGAAGATTAAAAAAGTCGTACAATATGACATTATAATGCACGCATACATACTTTTTGTGATTTTCTTTTATTTATTACCTCCCCCCATATTGTCAAAGAAAGATTGGCTATCTCCACGCCTTCAAGGAAAAGAGAGGACTTTTAACCTAATTCTCTGTTTTTTTAGCTAATCTAAGCGCCAATTGATCTAAGGATTGGAAGCCATCTAATCTCTAAAATAGCCGCAAACTCTAGAGTAATTATAGGGCTTACACTTTTTTGTTCTTTTTTTTTGAAAGACTTGATAGGACTTTACATTGTAAGGTTAATTTGGTAAGCTGGATTTGAACCCACGACCTTTTGGTTGTTTTGCAATGTGTCAAACCTAATGAGCTATGGGTCTAGAGTTGTGATTTTTAGACTCATTTTTTTCACTTGATTTGTATTTTACTGACATGGCAAAAGCATAGAATCACAAATTATTTTCTTCGGGATACACAAGGAAAAAGATCTATGATTTTGTGCCCTTGTCACATCAATCGAGTATAGATCAAATGAAAAAAATCAAGTCCGAAAATCATTAGCCTTGGGTCTAAGCCCAACATTCTCTAATTTTTTTTTTTTTTTGGGAAAAATAAGGATATTTTGATGCTTACTATACAACAATTTTAAATTTTTATTATTATAAAAAATTAATAATATTATTTTTAAAATATTTATTATATTTATGGTACAAGCATTTGTTGTAATTGCATTTACATAGTTAAAAGCATTTGTTGCGCAAGATCTAAAGTACATATCTTTACTTTTTGACTTTATATGAAAAAATAAAATAAAATAATAATTTTTTAAGAGATATTTTGGAAAAATATTGAAAGTTTTGGAGAATGTTTACATCCATGCCAAACATCGGACGCTAACATTCGTCTATGTAGATTAAAAAGAGAAAAAGAATATTGGTTATAGATGAACTCTAACAAAACATAATCTTATCTCATCTTTATCGGATCTTATCCAAATTTTATGAGAATGATTTGGTGTATATTAGTACACCTTATTACTATGTGTCAAAACCTAATACTCTATTATCCTCTCTCGAACTTATGACAATCAAATATTGATGGGTTTGAACAAATCTGAAATCTTAAGCATTGCCTTTATCTTACAATCATTTGTCTTTCTTGTGGAAGATCAATTGTTGTTGAAGAACGTGATTGTCAATTGTTTGCATTGACAATAATAATTGCTTGTTTGAGAAAAATGATGTATAATTTAGCTAGATGTTAATATATTTATTTTGGATCAATTTCTTTTCATTATCCACTAAATTAACTCTCGAGGTAATTTGTTCTATGCTTTCTCTAAATTAATGAAAATCATGTGAAAGTTCTTATTTGTTTTCCTCTAAACTTCTCTATGATCATTTGTCTTAAGTGGAAAATTTAATGGTGATAGTTGATTTACCCAACATAAAGTCTAATCATTTTTTTTGATATTTTATCTATTAGAGTTTGTTTTTGGAGTTAGGAGATAAGAGATGAAAATAATAAAGTTGGAGAGGTATTACCAAGAAAAGGGGAGAGAAGATGAAAGATAGTAAAGTTGGAAGGATAATATTGGAAAATGGGAGAAGAAATAAGAGGATAAAGTTAGGGGTATTTTTGAAAAGAAAAAAGATTAAACATGTCCTCGAGATACGTCATGCATGAGGTATAAATCTTGGGACAAAGAGAATGAAACCCATCACTGTGTGTGTGTGTGTGTGTGTGTATTATTATTATTATTATTATTTTTTAAGTGATAGGATTCCAATCTTCTAAGCTTGATAGCAGGGACGAGACAATTGACCTTTTAAAATATCATATTTGGTTTAAACCCTCGAATACATGCAATGCCTCACAAACCACACAATCCACTATTGTGTTTCAATATATAGATTGTCTTGACTTTTCTTAATCAGTCTTTCCCATGATTTAATAGTGTAGAATCTCTTTAAATTTAATAATCCGATAATGACTCCTTTTTTATTATCCGATAATGGCAATAGAATCTCTTTATTATTATTATTATTATTTTTTTTTGATAATTACCATCATTCATAGACCTTTTATTATTATTATTATTATTAGATCTATGATACCATTCCTACAATCTTTTTAATCTTTAAAATTTCATTGAATACCTTGGTTGGGACAAATTAAAACTTGTCATGCGTTTCGTGGTGCTACAAAAAGATTAATTGATCCTAAAGCACAACCTCTTTTCACATTTGCTAAATTGCTTTCATTTTAGGAATGTTTACATTTCGCGTTATCTCCCTAATATCTTAGTACGAGAAAGCGAATATGATGGTTGTTTGCTAGAACTTCTTTTGTCTCCAGGTAGTGCCCCTAGGCATATAGTATCACATTCACAGGCTTTACCAACTTACCAATAAGACAGGTTTTGAACTCGGTTTGTGGTATCAAAGGCCACCAGACAACTTAATTCCCTACTTTGGGAGTATTAGGAACTCGGGTTTGGTTCAAGTTCGAATCGATTTTTGATCTGGTCCAAGTCAATATGGTTTATTGATTATAATGGGGTATCTAGTCCACCAATGAATATATAGATACATGGGGAATCCAGATAATTGTCTCACCAAAGGATGGATGACATTACCATTGAAAAACACAACTTAGTGGGGATATCTGTCTATCTCCTTTCCGATAGCTAACGAAAATGCCAATAAAAACCATACAAATGGATCCCAAGTCATGGTCATTTAGGTAAATTCATCTCCTCTATCTTCCTATTTTTAAATTCTTAGGTGCCACTCCAACGGTCCCAATTGGCACAACCAATCTTCAAAAAGGAGGGAGATATGGATGAGTAAGAACCATCTCCACTTTTGAAATCTACGAGCGAATGTGCATTTAAAAAGGTGGGCAATGACACAGCAGTAACACAGACGACAATCTCCCCATCAATTCTTTCATCATCCCACTCTCCCTCTTTTCTCAAATGTTTGTTTCATTTTCTTTCTTTCGTCTGAAAAACTATGAGGACTAAGGAGTCTCTATGACTGAGAGAACTCGTTCGGTGAGCTTTGAATCCCCACGGACCCCAATGGGGTCGCAGATGAGAAGGTACTTAAAAAGATTTTACAGTTTTCTCACTTCAAGGAGGGAGAATCGGGCTGCACGTTCTCGAAGAATTCTTCGCAGAGATGTTGAAGAAGAGGAATTTCAATATGCAAGTACCCGTTGTCTTTCGTCTTATTATAGCGTGTTCGTCGCTCGCCTGGCAATCATGGTGAGTGAAAAATTGTTTGGATTGGTTCTTATGCTTTTGAGTTTATTGTTGTTTCGTTCATCCCAAATATGTGAATTCTGTTAAATAGTACAAGACAATCAGATGAGTCTATGTTATGGAGTTTCTTCCGACATGGTGACAACCTAAATCCAGACTCAGTTTGGCCTCAATTCGAGCTCAAATTTATAGGATATAAGTGATATTTGAACATTGAGTAGTGTTTTTTTTTTTTTTTTTTGGGGGAGGGGGAGGTTGGGGAATTAGTAATGAAAATATATAGAGGCTTGAGGCATGGGGAAGGCACCCAAATTAAGAAGACTTGAGTCTTGGTCAAGTTAAGATTTGGCCTTTTATTTTTGTCCCAGAAGAGATCAAGAACTCATTTGGGATTGATGTTCAAAGTTGTTTGCCAGAGTTGAGTGAAGGGGTTTAGATTACTGGATAATTAGTTTCTCTTTGTAATTCTCTCAAATTTTATTGGAAATTATGGATCGGCTTTGGTGGATAGTGTTCTTTTATGGTTGCTTATATTTTTTATTATTTCAGTGCGGTAGAGTACTCTATTCCAACAACTGGAATCAAAGCTACAAGATAACATCATCTGTATAATTTCTTTCTCGAAAAAAATAACTTACCGCAATTTGAATATACCCCATCATGAATTTTTCTTTTCCATTAATTTATGTTAAAATTGTTTTTCAGCTGCTTGTTGGTAAATCAGAATGTTCAACCGGAAAAAAAAAAAAAAGAAATCTTAGCTGGGTAGAAAATTTTCTTTCTTTTAATCAGAACCAGAAAAAATAGAGGGGAAGGACTGTGTTCTGTTTCAAATCTCATACATGTATCCTTCCATCTCTGTTTCACTTAATATCTTCTTCAACTTTCTCCTTCTCCCATATATCTCAGTCTCACCAACTACAAATTTCACTCGACACATGAAATTTCAGCACTATAACTATAGTAACTAGTAAAACCTACTCCCCCACCACACATACACACCAAAAGACAAAAAAAAAAAAGCAAATTGCATACGTGCCCGAAGAAATATTCAAGTTGAAAGTCCTAAAAAAGCGAGAGGAAGACCCAAAAGAAGTGTTTAGATTCAATCTTCATCTCCATCACCAACAAAGACACATAAGAACCTTTTCTTTTATGTATTGTACCAACATGAACTGTTATTGAATTTCCATGAGATTCTTGTTGGATGGATTCACCATGAAATTTGGCAGAAGTTCCAGGGTGTGAAATAGATTGGATCATGGCCGCCTATTCATGGTTAACATTCGAACCAGGTAGGAACGTTGAACCTTATGCTGAATTGAAGATATTGGACACATGCTTCAACTCCGGCATTAGACTTGAAGCCGACTCATATGACCACCATGCTTGGCTCATTATGTCTCCAGGCCAATCCAGAGCCTAACTTATAAGACCTCAAAATAGTAGTCTATTGTAAAATCTCACAATGGAAATGATAAAGTTTAAGACTTCAGAAATACTTTCTTCCACCATGCAATTGCATGGTTGTGTTTTATTCTCTTTTGTAGAACTGGATACCAATAACTTTCGGTGGGTAGTTGGCGGTTGTCATATTGTTTGTTCAAGGACTATATGGTTTGTACTTAAAGGACTCTTTCTTGTACTCTTAAAATAAGCAATGGCACAATGGGCTATTTGAAAAAGAATTCTTGCTTCCCCTTCGGACTTTTCTTTGGTCATAAGGTTATGATGATGATGTTTATAACACCATTACAAATAGGTTTCACTTTTGAAAATTTTCATCTCTTTATGTGAATATCCAATGTTTCCTTCTTCTTTGTTTCCATTTCTTAATGCAGGTCATGCTAGCCATTTTAATTGGGATGCTAACCATGCTGACATGGCATTTTACAAGGGTCTACACAACAAAATCAATAAACAGCTTAGCATATGGCCTCCGTTTCGAGCTTCTACAGCGCCCCATATTACGGATGTGGAACATCTTGAATTCCACTGCAGAAATAACCGTGGCTCAGGTTAAGCTTTCTGAATATGTAATTAGACAATATGATAAGCCGATGATCCAAGAAAAGCAATTTGAGGTGGATCCCTGATTCCTTTCTCTTTATATTTTTTTATCTAGTGTTAGTGTTTCTTTATTAGCATTATGTAACTTTAATTCTTGGCAGCTTTATGAAGTGATGAGAGACGTAACATGGCCACTGTTTGCAAGCCGAAGGGCTCTCAATGCAATAACTATAAGTTACAAGAATGGCTTCGTCCAAGCATTCCACAGAGATCACAGGAGTAACAACACATACTATATCTACTCTTACCTTGTGAACTCCTCAGTTACAGGGACAAACAAAATTGAAGCCTTATCATCACGTCAAGGTTGGAGTGATCAATCCTCAAATAGTAACCTTTCTGCGATTTGGTATCGTGAACCACTCGATCCTGCGACTGGTCAGACGACAGGGAAACCAAAACCAGTACCACCAGATGATCTAATAAATATAGCTGGTCTATCAGAAGTACCAGATGGTGTTGCTTCTTGGCACGTCACTGTAAGCAAATTTACAGATTCTCCATTGTTATCAGCGGCATTACCGGTCTGGGACTCCCCTAATGGAAGTATAGTGGCAGTTGTGGGTGTTACGACGGCATTATACAGTGTGGGTCAACTGATGAAGGAATTGGTGGAATTCCATAGTGGGTACATGTACTTGACTTCTCAGGAGGGATATGTTCTTGCGACTTCTACAAATGCTCCGCTTTTGAGGAATTTGAGTAGTGGGCCTAAGCTTATGATGGCTGTTGAATCGGAAGATCGCATGATAAGATTGGGAGCCAAGTGGTTGGAGAGGACCTACGGCGAAAAGTTTTGTATGAATTATGAGGTTCATGCTGAGAATGTCAGGCTTGGACACCAACAATATTACGTTGATTCCTTCTTTCTAAATCTTAAGAGACTTCCTCTGGTAACATTCAACTACATATATATTCCTTTTAAAAATAATAATAATAATAATAATAATTTGAGCATTGCAATCTGAGGTTCCAACTTCCAAGTGTGGGGGAACATTGGCTCAAGAGAAAGTATTATAATGAGTCGCGATAAACTGACGCTCTTGACGTGGCAGTGTACAAAACCATAGACCTTTGTCTATGGGAGACACAAGTAAAAAGATCTATGGTTTTGTGCACCACCATGTCAAGAGCATCAATTTTTGCAAGTCAGTTTATCCTTAGTCTATTATAATTTGTCAATTTTCATCTTGTTTCTTTAGTTTTTTTAGTCTTTTGGTAGGCAAACAGTGTGACTTGGGCTATATACCTTATTCTCTAAAATTAGACTAAATTTCAAAATTATAGAAATTCCATTTGTTCCGGGTAACTTCAAAAGTTTGACTACTTTTGGCCATAGCTTTATATAAAACTTACATTCTTTTGACATTTTTTTTTTTACTTTTTCAGGATTATGTTTATGTTTCATCCATAACCCAAACTTATTGACCAACCATGATTTATAATCTATTGGCATTTGTGAAGTTGTGTGATGAATTAGACTTTGTGCAGGCGGGGGTAATCATCATTCCAAGGAGATATGTAATGGGGAAGGTAGACCAGAGAGCCTTTACGACATTGGTCATACTTATATCAGCATCTGTTTGTATCCTAGCTATTGGCTGTGTCTGCATTTTGATATTGACTAGTGGTGTTTCAAAGGAAATGAAACTGAGGGCAGAACTAATAAGCCATCTTGATGCAAGAAGACGGGCAGAGGCATCTAGCAACTACAAAAGCCAGTTCTTAGCAAACATGAGGTGAATAAGTCAATATAGACAATTTTGCTTTATTGGTAAATGATATATTTGCACACTGAGCTCAAGATCTTTGACATTGCGATCATTAAAAAAAATTACAAAACAATTTATGTGCGTAGAGAAATTTTCAATGCAAACATAGGACTGTGGATTCAATAAGTCATCAATACATATTTTTAACCGTTTCACCACCTTTGCTTTTTCCTAACTAATTTGGAGAAAAAAGAAAATAGCACACTCACAAAAATTGTGAGTCAACATGACTAATCTATTGAGGAATTACCACTCATAGCGCCAAAAAGGAGTGCTTTGGTGCAAGTAAGGATTCTAAAAGGGTGAGGGAGTGACTAGGGAATAAAAGTGGATTGGCGAGAACAAATATCATAATATGGTAACTGAAAACAATGATGGGTTAGCTCTAGTTTCCTATAAACCAATTGTAATTTGAGGGAGACTACATATTGCTTTGTTCCCTTATTATGAAGGCATGTTCTTTTCTATCTGAATTTCAGAAAAGTTAAGTGTACTTCAAGAATAACTGAAATAGTTCATCCTATTACTATTAACTTCTCTCTAACATGGTCATCCACTTATCTCCTAGGAATTAAATTCAATAGATTTACCATAATTATACTCCATGGCATAATTTTTTTTCCTTTATATTACAGTCACGAGTTGCGAACACCTATGGCTGCAGTGATTGGGTTGCTGGACATTTTAATATGCGATGATTGTCTAACAAATGAGCAATATGCAACAGTTACCCAAATTCGTAAATGCTCAACTGCTCTACTTCGGCTGCTAAATAATATTTTAGACCTTAGTAAGGTGAGAACCTTCGGTCAATTTTACTTTTGGTGAATGGAGACATGTAAAAAAAAAACTATAAATACGGTAGAAACCAACTTATTTGTTATATTAGATTGTAAGGTTGACAATTCCAGTCAGTCTGGGATATGCCCCCCAAGAATAGCCTTCCAAAGAAAATCAATTTATTAATGTTATTCATAAATTTTTGTAGGTTGAATCTGGAAAACTAGTACTGGAAGAAGCTGAATTTGACTTGGGACGAGAACTCGAAGGACTGGTGGATATGTTTTCTGTGCAATGCATTAACCACAATGTGGAGACTATTCTAGATCTCTCTGGTATGGTTGCACCCAATCATTTGAAACTTATCAAACCAATCTCATAAAACTCATCATCATCGAAGCCTTATCCCAAAGATTTGGGACCAGCTAAATGAATCATGTTCCTCCATTCTGATTAGGATTCAGGTTACGAAGTGGTAGTTTTTACACTTTCTGCCAACCTGATGCAACCCTCCTTTATCCAGTCTTGGGACCGGCAATGTAGTGTGAAGGAAACACTACACAGGCAGAGTTAAACCCATCTAAGAAAACTAACGCAAAATAATTAAGTCTAAAAACTGAAGTCGTTAATTATTATCCTTTGTTGGGTTATGTCTTCCATTCTTGATATATGAAGAGTTGTCGTGAATTCAACCTGGATCTTTTGATGATTTGCTAACGACCTGTATGATCTGTTTATTGAACCCATTTGGTTTGGACTTGGATCCGACTTGTTTACCCTCTTTGTAACCCTAAGTATATAAAGGGTAAGAGATGAAACCCTAAAGAGGTTGGAGAGATATACGAGAAGCAGAGAAATTGTAACCCAGTTCTTCTTTGGTTATCATAGTGAAATCGTCGTTTTCGCCGTGGAAGTAGGTCGATGCTTTGACCGAATCACGTATATCTTGTGTCTTGTGAGATTATTTATGTTCTTATTGATTTATACTTCAGATCTGAGGGTTTTTTCTAACATCCTTAATACGATGTCTTTTTAATATTAATTCCATCTTTCTTTTGTAGATGATATGCCAAGACTAGTTCTGGGAGACTCTGCCCGAGTGGTACAAATATTTGCAAATCTCATTAGCAATTCCATCAAGTTTACATCGTGTAAGTGGAACTTTGGTATCACTATCATTAACTGTGTCTTTATTCTGTATCTTGAATTGTTAAGTGGATCTAATTTAAGAACCATTATGCACTTTGAGAGAAAAGAAAAAGACCTGAGAGAATATTAGTGGTCAATCTCAACTGACAGTCTGGTACACTAGAAATTCACACCTCGTAGTAGATCGTCTAAATACTAAAAGCATAGGTTGTTTAGTCATTCGTTGAACAATAAATTTGTTGGGTGATAAACCAGGTGCTCCTTCCCAACTAGACAAATGGATGCCAACTGGAAGTACTCACTTACCTAACGTTTAGTTATTAAGTTTAGAACTAAAACAATATCCCAACCTGGTTGGTCCACTAGTATTACTCGGTCAAGCCTATTCACACCAAAACCAAGTTGGTCTACCAGTATTACTCGATCAAGCCTATTCACACACACTAATAAATGTTAGAAACAATGTACTGGTTTTTGAGGAAAGTGAGCGAAGAAGATTGAGATAAATTCTGATTTCTTACTTGAATGTAATAAAACAATATTTATCTATAATTAATGATTGAGGCATGGATGAAGCACTATCCTAAAGCAAATTTCGCCCCTACTACGGTACTGCAGTTCTATAGGTGTCCACTCTCCAAGATACAACAACCCATGCTCCGAGGGGGTACTCCGATTTGGAACGTTACAATGAACTTGATTAATTGAGTGCTCTCTCAGTGCAGTAATATTATAATGTAATATGTCGATTAAACAGAGAATATAGAAAAGAATTCGAAGTGGGAGTTCAGTGTGTAAAACCGACTAACCAAAAGATTTACATAGAAGAAAGGTGGCTGTCCAAACAGTCACAGAACCCTTTATTCGTGTCTCTCTACAATTTAAAATTTCAGTTAGAAATTTTAAAACAAAAATTGTGTAAAAATCTAGGTCAATTAAGACCTAGACCCAAGCCCGGTGCATGCTTGTGTGTGTTAAATGCGCAGGATGTGTGATGCCAACGCACACAAACTAAGGGATTTCAGAGGTTGGATCCAAATTCCAATTGAAACCCACTAGAACCTTGGGTTTCCCTCTTGGGCCCCTACGTGTGCGTGTATGCACACCCACTACCTCTACTAGCTTCAAGGCTAATAGAAACACATGACTATAAGAATTGCATTCTAACTCTTCTTCTAATCGATGTGGGACTAAGTCAACACAAGAGAAAAACAACAAAACTACCACTCTAAAAAGCAAAAAGCAAAAAGTAAAAAAGCAAAAGCAAAAGTGGAATGGGTGTATACCCAAGGGTTATTGCCCAGAAAATAAAGGGTTTTCCAATTCACCCTTTAAAATTCCAACAATAAATTGATTGTAAAGATGAGGATGTTGAGATGGATGAGTAGAAAGACTAGGAAAGATAAAATTAGAAATGAATACATATGATAAAATATAGGATTACTCCAATAGGCTATAAACTAAGAGTGGAATAAAGAAACATGTCATTTAATCAACCCCATATCTTTGGGATAAGGCTTTGATGATGGTGGTGGTGGTGGTGGTGATGAAGCCTAGTCACACATACTGTCCATGTGCAACGATTTTCCTCTCAATAAACGTACATTTGGATCACATTGATGATTCCAATAATCTGTTGGAATATCAGAGTAATAAGACTAAATCAAATCCATTCTCACAGAGATCAGGTTGAGCTGCCCAAGTTACATCAAATCAGCTGAATCTTTACGCCTTGGGTGGGAGCAGCCTTTGGATCTTGAATCACCTACCAAGTGATGAATTGGTCATATTCCACCAACCATTCAGTTCTGTACTGAAAGGTCTTATGGTTTCCTATGCATGAGAAACTTTTGTGATGAATTTTTCTGTTCTTTAAGGAGAGAAGAATAAGTATTATGTGCAGACTGCTTAGTTAAAATTTTCGAACAGCAAGTAGCTATTAGAAAAAAAGATCAATTGGAATATCTAAACAAGAAAATAATACAGAATTCCAGCAATAAAATATGAATCCATTTATTAGACTAAGTCAAGAGTGAGCTTGAAAATTTTACATTTTTTTTAATTTCTTACAGCGGGCCATATTATTTTGCGGGGATGGTGTGAGAGCTCCAATACTGCTACTTACACTGAGAGGTTTCCACTTGATCAGAAGGAATTACGATCGAGTCTCAAAACAAAGTCAAAGCAATACGGAAACCATGCAAAAAGCATCTCCAAGAAAAATAATAGAATTGTTCTATGGTTTGAAGTTGACGACACTGGCTGTGGTATGGACCTTATTGCTTTTTGAACTACACTACTAATTTGCCAAAAGCTTCTTGTTCTAGATAAATTGGTACTCATTTTCTTCTTCTATAGGAATTGATCCAAGCAAATGGGAGTCTGTATTTGAAAGTTTCGAACAAGCTGACCCCTCGACAACTCGAACGTAAGCAGTTTACATGGTCTTACTGCCCTTCTTGGTGTACTTAAATCAAAAGAAACAATAAATCCACAAGTCTTATATTATAATGGCCTAGTCACATGGTGCAGATGTTTGTAAATCTAGACCATCCTCTCGGTCAGCTAACTCTTGGCGTGTGTCACACTAAAATTACTTGAATCCAATAAGCTTATCCATCTAATTGAATCATCTGATTTTCATGGTTAGTGAAGTAAAAGTAAATGGCCCAAGGAGAAAAAATATATTATGTCATTGACCTTAATTTTTGTGCCAAATGTGAAGCAACATATAACCCATCTTTAGATTTGTCTAGATCAAATGAGCAGGTACACCCTGTCTACCATTAATTCCCATTTTGAACTTCTGATAATATCAAATTTCTGTGAAGTCTATCCAACAATGTACATGCATGTGGAACATGTAAATTATGAAGGTTCCATGACATTGTTCTGAACCTATTGTTTTTTTTTCCAGACATGGTGGGACTGGTCTTGGCTTATGCATAGTGCGCACCTTGGTGAGTCAAAACATTTGCAGTATTTCAATCCTTCATGGCTGTCAACTTTAAATTTCAAAACAATGTATATTAAAACAAGGGGAATGCTCCAATGAGGATGAAAGTAATAGACAAAACCACATTACCGCACCTGTTTTGTACATATGGAAAATAGTCAATGGTGTCAGAAATCATAACTTGGTGGCCAACAGTTCCACCTAGATATTAGAAATTTATAGATCTATTATAAGTGTCAGATGGATTTCTAATATTGCCTGATTCTGCCTTGTGCACACTCTTCTAAGTATAATATTCAAACCATTCTAGATATGCTTTATTTTCCTCATATGATGTGGTTGTCTTCAGGCTAACAAGATGGGTGGAGAAATCAAAGTTGTGAAGAAGGATGGTCCAGGAACTCTAATGCAATTATACTTGGTTCTCCATACACCTGTCGATGAAACCAGACCGAATAATCAACTAGAATTCACCAAACATAGCTTAATGGTGAGCAACAAGACTTAACTCTGATTTCATTTTTCTTTCTTAATATTTTTGGCAATAACCTTCCGATCTCCTTATTATGTTCACTGCAAAGAATGATATGCATCAATTTTTGGGATGAAAAACTCTCAATTCCAATGCAAACATTCAAATAGAAAATCTTTTCTGGAGTAGTCTAACGGAAACTCAACCAGTCCAGTTGAGAGGTTATATATGGAATCTCCCTACCAACTAAAACAGAAGAAAAATCAATATTAATTCAGTTGACCTGATTAACAACTCGACATAGTAAACCCTCGGCCTATGTTTTGTTTTTATTTTTTGGTGGGAGAAAAAGACATTAGACTTCAAAATTGCATCAATTTGTTTGGCTTCAGAGTCAACATGCCAAATTTTGTATATTAACATTAATATACTTAAAATGTGAATGCAGGTGATGCTTGCTCTTAATGGAATTATGGGTAGATCTATCATGTCCCTATGGTTAAGGAAAAATGGAGTTTTCACCTGGGAAGCATCCGAGTGGAATGAACTAACCCAGATACTTCAGGAGGTCTTTCATGGAAGCAATACAATCGCCAAGAAACAGTATTCAACTAGTGAAACTTCAAGACCTGAAGAAGTAGACACCCAAAACCTGACTCCAAAAGTTGTCATAGTAGTTGATGTAGGACTACTTGACCTAAGCACAAATATATGGAAAGAGCAGCTTAAGTTCCTAGACAAATATCATGGGAAGGCAAAGTTCGCATGGACGTTGAATCATGATACCTGCAATGCTATTAAGATGGAGCTTCGGAAGAGGGGGCATTTATTGATGGTAAATAAACCGCTATACAAAGCAAAAATGATTCAGATTTTGGAAGCCGTCATAAAAGAAAGAAATCTTGAACTTCAAGGAAAAAGTTTTAACTGTACAAGAGCTTCTATGATGCAAGGTGATTTGCATGAATGTCTTGAAATCGATCAATTTCATTATGATGCCACCAGCTCAGAGGATTCTGATGTGTCCAATGGAGGAAATTGTGCATTTCATGTCGGAGAAAAACCTCTGCCACCTCATTCTTTACATTGCAATGGGTTTGAGAACAGTTTAGTTGAACTCAGTCAAGTTTGTTCAACTAAGCCCACTTCGTATAATAATAATCAGGAACAGTTTTCTAATGCATCACATGGAAGAAAAGTATCCCTATTAACGGAATTTGATCAAAGGATCGTAAATAGTCCTAAAGAGCAAGATCATGCAAATTCAAGTAAAATTGTCCACAGAAGGAAATCTCTTGAAGGCTTGTGTATACTTATTGCAGAAGACACACCAGTACTACAAAGGGTCGCAACAATAATGCTGGAAAAAATGGGGGCCATGGTCAGAGCTGTAGGAGACGGACTTCAAGCTGTAGAGGCTCTGAAATGCATGTTTAGTGCAGAGGAGTGTACAAGGTGGGAATTTCCCTTGAAAGATGGAGAAACCATATCTCAAACAGAACTTCGGGAATTCCCGCCATTTGATCTGATCCTCATGGATTGCCAGGTAAGCAAGTTTGTATCTTACCTTAATTATGAAAGTTCAGTTCCTAACCTTGCAACGTTTCTTTGATTACTACAGATGCCAAAGATGGATGGTTACGAAGCAACAAAAGCAATCAGGAAATTTGAGGAGGGGACCGGCTCACACATACCAATTGTTGCTCTGACGGCTCATGCAATGTCATCGGACGAAGCCAAATGCTTGGAGGTGGGGATGGATGCTTATCTAACAAAGCCAATAGATTGCAAGCTGATGTTGTCCACCATTATTTCCCTAACAAAGAGGACGGCCTGATATGTATTCACAAAGAAGTGAAACTGTAAGAGGTCATGTACTGACACCAGTAAAGAAGCCTGTTGTCTGAGGTAGTATTCGGATGTCAATTTTAAAAACGTTCCAAGAAAAGCAGAACTTGCAATTTTCCACATGAAAGATGAAGTATTGCATGTGCTATATAGATGTTCAATATAACGATTTCAAGCATGTTACAGATCTTGTACTTTTATATCATTTTTCACATAAGCTGGGTATCAATCCTCAACTTTGTGGTTGCGAACTGTGAGCCCAAGCCCAAACAATACAATTTGTTCATGAAGTGTGAATGTCATACCTCTACACATAACACGCCATGCAAATCCCATGTGTGCATGTTAGGACATGTATAGAAGCAAACTTGCATGAATGACATTCAAAGTATTTCTACATGCAAAACTACCCATCTACATGCATGACTGCATGTTCATTAATACATATTACATACGGTGCAAACATGCCTAAGTAGGCTTGTATTTCTTCTTCTTCTTTTCACCTTTACTTTGTTGATGATCAAAATACATGAATACATTCACGCATAGATGTGAAAATCTTATTTGCATACATGCATAAGAGGTGGGGAAAATGGGAAATCAGATGTCAGACTGTCAGAGACATTAGACCAATTAATTTCAAATTCTAATCTTTGAACATAGTTATGCGGCAAATTCTTACTATTTAACAAGATTTATGGCTTGTGTTTTGGTCTAGACCTTTAGTCTGGTGTCTTGGTTTTTATTATTATTATTACATCTTTGTTTTCTGCCAAGTTCTCAAACAGTCTAAAAATGGTGTCCAAGTTCTCTTCATTGCTTCTCTTATATTTTCCCAAGAAATCCTAGCCACCCATTGAGTGATTTATCATTCTTTCATTGATTTGGGTTGTTTACAATGAAAAATGATGAAAGATGGTGAAACAAAAAGCTCATGTTTTCTTACTTCTTGCAGGCAATTAGTTGTCTCTTTGTATGCTGCTACGCTTCATATTATTGATCACACACAAAATTTGAGGGTGTTTTCTTAGAAAGTGGAAACTTTTTTGGTGCAATAAGTATATTTCTTAATTTTATGAAATTCAAGAAACATCTAAACTAAGCCAAATTCAGATCTTGTTCAATGAATTGAGCTTGGAGGGTGCGGAATTCAACACAAGCTCATCCTATGAAATAAGATCAAGGCCTGAATCTTGCCCATGCCTCTCATGGGCGAGGCATTGGCTTGAAAATAATGCCCCTCTTTCATATTTTAGAAATTTAATCCAGTCATAAATACAATGTCCTTACCCAAACATATTTGGCTCAGCTTGAGCAGCTGTAATGTTCTTAAAACAAGCGGATATTAAATAAGATTTACGTTCATAGAATAAAATGTTGAGCAATCATGAAATAACAAGTGCCCACAGATGTAAGATGACAGTGTTGAGTTGGATGACTCAGACAAAGGGCCTACTGGAGAAGAAAACAAAAATAGATAATTAGAATCAAGCATGTCAAAGAGAGACAAAACAACAATGACCAATGACAACACCCATGAGAAATGCTTTGTTGTTATTTAGAGATTCTAAAAGGACAGGAAAAGTGTATATTTTTCCATAAGTAGAAACATGTATATATTAATATTAACCAAAGTACTCAAGGCATTAACTGTGATCTGTATTTACAATAACAAAGCCTTACCCAAAGATTTAGCTCTGCTAAATGAATCACAGTCCTCCATTCTACTCTGTCCAAAGTTGTTTATTATAGAGAGTGAACTGATGCATCTTGCTAATGGGGAAGTAAAACTTATCTTTTAGTGGGAGTTGCCTTTGAACTCACTTATAGTCAAGCTTCCATATGCACATTGGTTTCCTAGGTAGAATGTTTATATATATATATATATCTTTGAACCTAGTTGGTTCCAAGTTTCCTAGGAAGAACACTATTATGCCTGTATAAGCCGAGATCATTCGCGCTCAAATTATCCCCTCTCATACCCCTTGAATAAGTTTATGTAATTGACTATGTATGTATTGAAGTGGTAGAACTTCTCCCGTCTTCTCTTTTATTTATCAATTAAGTTAAAGGGCACTCATTGTTGTGGTTTTGTTCACCTTGAATCCATTTTTGTTCTATTCGGTTGATAAATTTTGGGCTCCTAACTTCGATTAAGATTTGGAGACTTGAATTAGGGGTTGTGGGTATGTTTTTGTTTTCCCACAGTTAGTAAGTGCATTAGGGCCTGTTTATAGCATTAAGAGTTGAGAACATAATAGAAAGTGAACTCTCAAGCACTAAGTTGTGACTGTGAGTTGGTCTTACCTAACAAGAATGTAGACATCAAAACACCACAGAGAAGATGAGGACAGTTAAATCATTTCCGATTGGTCTTTCAAAGAAGACTGAAGTCAAGGGAGTTATGTCATCAGTTTGAAAACATCAGGGATGTATAAAGTATTTGACCAAAACATAAATATATTTTTTTTGGGAACGGGGAAGTAAAGGCTAAAGGAGAGAGTTGCCTTGTCGCCCAAGCTCCATTCACTCGCTCTCAAGTAGTCTCTCACCTGCAGAGCTACATTAGCAGAGGCAACATATAAGATCACAGAAGAAGAAACCTAAAAGACAGAAGAAGAAGGAAACAGAAACACAAGAAAATGGCTCGCTACGATCGTGCGATCACTGTCTTCTCTCCGGATGGCCATCTTTTCCAAGTCGAATACGCACTCGAGGCCGTACGAAAGGGAAACGCAGCTGTGGGTGTCCGAGGCACCGATACGATAGTTCTTGGTGTCGAGAAGAAGTCCACCGCCAAGCTTCAAGATTCCAGGTCTCTCTCTCTCTCTCTCTCACTCTCATGTAATAGATTTGTTCTTTAGATCTCGATAGAACCTTGAAATTGACGTTGTTCATGTTTGAAGTGAAAGGAATTGGGTTAGGGTTTTGAATCTTTTTTGCTATACCGTATCTGGACTCTGGAGAATGTAGATCGAAACGGAAACCTAGATCTTGATTCTTGAATTAGAGCACACGTTTTTTAATGTTAGTTTGAAGTGAAATCTGTGAGAAATTTCAAAGTTTCTGGTTATTGTGATTGTGAAATTTTATGAAAAGATTTATCATTTTGACATAAGTTTTGGAGAATTCACTGGTTGTAGATATTTCCATGGTTGTGCCTGCCTGCCCCACAGCCATGAAATTTCAATAACAGTCTCCCATTCGATTAACACGGACAACATAAGTTGTGTGCGTCTCATAGTTATAGTCAATCTGCTCTTTCTCAGTCGGCCGTCACTCTGTAGGGGCTGGCACGCCCCTATTAGAGCAGGGTTTTCTTCCATTCCCGTTCTTTCGTCTTAGGCTTCCCCTTGCTGTCAATACCAATTCACGGAGAAGGTACAAGTTCATTCCATAATGAAAGAAAGTTCTTCATTTCGAAACACCAAGGGGTTAGCCTAGTGGAAAGCCGAGCCTTGATAAAGCTCCCCAGGAAGGGTAGGTCAAGCGTTCAAAACCCCACAAAGCAATGAATTCCTTGGACAAAGCAATGATTTCCTTGGAGGGTCCTGTTGACCCTCAACTCAACCAGTTGCACGTAGGACTTTCCAAGGGGGCGGTGCGTGTGTCCATGGGATTAGTCTCACCCGAAGAGTGGGGATACCCACGATAATCAGAAAAAGGAAAAAAAGATAAGTTTCATTTTGAGCCTAGAGTCGCAGAGAAAAGTTCTTTTTTTAATTTTTTTTTTTTTTTTAATTTTTTAACTTTTTAATTTTTGCATAGAATAGTGGTAGGAAATAAAGAATTAGACTTCTAGGAACATCCCAACAAAGCTGGCATGAAAAATCTAATATCATACTTAGATCAATTAATAGATCTTTACTAGGCAGTCAACCGTTCACTAATTTCGAAAAGGAGAGCCCCATCTTTGGAGTGTGTGCATTGGAGGGAGGGTCCAAATTGCCCCTCATCTGGTAGTAGAATGATGCACACTGCCTGCATCAGCAAATTGTTTAAGAACATCTTTATATGATGAAGTTTCCATTATTTTTATTTTCTATTCATTTGGTTCTGTATTATTTTTTTTTTTTTTGGGGGGGGATACAATAGGCTGGGTTTGGCTTTGAACAGATCTGACCTTGGCTGAGCACAAGCTATTTCTTCTTATCCATCGCAATGAACTCTTGTCTAGATTGGGTGTAGTTAGCATCTCCTGGGCAGGACTTTGATGGAACCTGGTCCTGGCCCTAGCTATCACATTTTCTTTCTTGGAGATTTTTTATTTTGTGCTTGTAATCATTATCCAAATTTGCCTTATCTATTAATTAAAATTATTTTCTGACTTATCAAAAAAAAAAAAAAATTAAAATTATTTTCTGCTTATCTTCTTCAGATCAGTTAGAAAGATTGTTAACCTGGATGATCACATTGCACTGGCCTGTGCTGGTCTAAAAGCTGATGCACGAGTGCTGATAAACAGAGCACGGATTGAATGTCAGAGCCATAGGCTTACAGTCGAGGATCCTGTAACTGTTGAATATATCACACGCTACATTGCTGGCCTCCAGCAAAAGTATACACAGAGTGGTGGTGTCAGACCATTTGGCCTTTCAACTTTGATTGTGGGTTTTGACCCATACACTGGTGTTCCATCACTTTATCAAACAGATCCATCAGGGACATTTTCTGCTTGGAAAGCTAATGCAACTGGGAGAAACTCGAACTCTATGCGAGAATTTTTGGAGAAAAATTATAAGGAAACTTCTGGGCAGGAAACTGTAAAGCTGGCAATTCGTGCATTGCTTGAGGTATGTTGCTCTTTCAATTTAAATTTTATCTTTTCCTATAGATAGTTATTATTGAATAATTCATCTAGGTTATATATTTTAGGTCAGCTTTCTCCTGCTCTCATTTAGTTCTTTTGTCCTAATTAAAAAGCTGTTGCTAATGTAATGCATGTTGACTATCTGTACTTGTTGTTTCAAGTTGGTGATGTTAGATGCTCTCTCTTTTGATTGATGAAGTCAATGTTTTCAGACATTGATCGTGAGGCATGAGGCAGGCTAGCACCTTGAGGTGTTGGGTGTAAACCTAATATGCCAAAAAGTTTAACAAATAATATAACATTTTATAAATAATTAATATTAAGAATTAGAAAAATTAGAGTAACCACAAACATTTTCCAATCCAAGTTTGATATCCTCATTATCAAATTCCAATTTTAGTCCCCTACATTAGCTGTATTATTAAGTAGTACTGTTTAATATTTCAGCAAAAAAGAACTATTTTATTTTTGAATACTTAAATTTTTTTGCAGTAAAGGAGTATTTTATATTTATTATGAAAATTCTTCTAAATATTATTTTCAATAATTTTCTCTACATGATACTAAATACTACAAAAAAATTATTTATGGATGAAATCAATTCAACAATTTTATTTTGCATATCATCATCATCAATGTTGATAAAATCTATGCCTAGGCTCCTCTTTGGTGCGATTCTGTGAGTCTCCACGCGCAGTTCCTTGGATTGTTCGTTATCTCTTTGAAAAAAGAGGGGTGGGAGATTTTTTGGACTGCTCCTCGATTGGGCTGTCTTGGGACTTGGGCTTTAGAAGATTGCTCAACGATTGGGAGATTGAGGATGCTCAGGGTCTCTTGGGTTTGCTTGGAGCGGTGGCGGTTAACCTAGAATGTGAGGATGAGAGAGTTTGGAGTTTAGATAAGAGAGGTGTGTTCTTGATTAAATCTTTCTACTCCAAAATACTAAACCCGTTGGGTACATTTCCGTGTAGAGAGGTTTGGGGAGCTAAAATTCCGTCTAAGATTGCTTTGTTTGTTTGGGTGGGGGTTCAAGGGAAATTGTTAACATTGGATAATCTTATGAAAAGGGGGATCATTTTGGCCAACTTTTGTAGTCTTTGCAAATTTGTGAATCTCATCATCCTTCATTGTGGGTATGCTCGCAAGATTTGGTCTCATTTCCTTTACTTATTTGGCTCGGTGGGGTGCATGCCTAAATCTCTTTGGAATGTGCTCGATTGTTGGGCCCACCGGGGAGAAAGTTTCCAAGACTTTAAGAGGAAATTGTGGTTTTTGCTACCTTTTGCAATTTGGTGGAGCCTATGGTGCGAAAGGAACAACAGGGTCTTTGTGAATCGTGTTTGTGAAGTTCACAATGTGAACATTGATATCCTGGGCCCCATATATTGTGTCCCAAAAACTTCTGAAATTGTCCATAGAGAAGTCATCTGGTCTATTGTTATCTGGAAAGCCACGTGTCTTCATCTTATTAAACTTGGAATAAAATAAGGTAATCATGGTTAGATAAGTAACCCAAGGTAAACTAACCATAGTTAGTAACTAAATACGTTAGGAAAACCAAAGGGCCCTCTCTCGACTTGTAGATGTCACAGATCGGAACACCTTGTCAATCTCAATGGCCTCTCAAGATCAATTCAAAACCCAAGTTATCTGGAAGAGGCCGAACAGTAAACTCCTCTGTATACACATTCTTGTCGAAGTTCACCACTCCCTCTCTAATCCATTCCTTCCCTCCAAAATCCGTCTCATTAATATATTGACATTATAAATCACAGATTTCATAACTTCTGTCATTTGGAGAGAGAGATGAAGTGGAATCCTAGTCCTCTCATTGGAATCAATGAAATCTGGGCAGTCTGGGATGTTGAGAAGATTTGAAGGAGAAGGATGGGTTGCTTGGTCTTGCAAAACATCAAAAGAGTCTGTTACATTGTTCCTCAACTGCAACTCCATTCTGCATGAGCCTTTATTGGAAACTAGGTTTACCTTAGGTTATCGAGTCTCATATTTAAGAGTTAGACTGGTTTACTTTTGGACAGATCTTTGTTTCAGGTGTACGCCTTTAGCTGTTTTTGCGTTTCTTACTTGCAGCCTTGGGACCTTTATAGTGGGCCTGACTGTGAGACACGCCACAAATACCTTTGAAGACACTAGTTGAAATCCTGGCATTTGTATTGTGAATCTAAAGGGAAACTGTAAAATGATTTAATCGTGGAAGGATAACTTATAATTAAGAATTGAAAACTTTGAATATCAAAGAGGACAAGTTTGAATGATTTGGAAGATGAAATTGAATACTTGTGGGAATTATATATATATTTACATTTACATTGGGGATTGCAAATCGACAACAGAAAACAAAAAATTCACTTGAACAACATCAATTCTAGCTTATATCAACTAATTCAAGCATGACAAGCAATCCATTGGAGGAACCTAACCATTGTCTATTGCTGATTTTCTGATCCAAACCATCTATTTGATAGTGGTTATGTAAAGCCTCCAACCTATGATTTCATTGGTTGTCCAAAAGCCGGTGACTTTGATACGAAGGTTGGTATCATGAAAGTTTTATGCTCTCATGAGGATTGATGGGTACAGTACACATGCATTGAACTGGAGCATGGACTGAGAATGTATAATTCTGGGATCAATAGCATTACTCAAATTATGTCTTCTCACTAAATCAGGGCTATGTTTGTCTCCGGGGTAAGAGTTTTAACGAGTAGTCAGTGCAAATTTTCTTACCCCATCAAAGACAACAAGAAAAACAGTGCTAATAACTAAGTTGTGCACCATCAGCTAGGATAGTAAATTTATCTAACTTCACCTAGAAACTATAGAAAATCAAGATTTATTCAAATTCACAAACAACTTTGAATCCCTGAATGTTTGATTATGACCTAAAACTTGCAACAATGGGAGTCAATAAAAAAGGAAGCAAAACAGACCGACTTGTTCACCAAAGAATGAAGGAAATAAAAAATGAATGGTCTTCATAAATGAGAGTCAGCCATGCATTACTTGTAGGATTTTGTGATCTATGGTATATTTTCTTCTATATCAATATATGTTGAACATACTGGTGTATGTATCATGTATTCACATACATTGAAGGGCATTATCTTTTCTAAGGCTACTTAATTGATTTTCTTTCATGCTTAGGTTGTTGAGAGTGGGGGAAAGAACATAGAGATTGCTGTGATGACAAAGGAGCATGGGCTGCATCAACTTGAGGAATCTGAAATCGATGCCATTGTTGCTGAGATTGAAGCAGAGAAAGCAGCTGCAGAGGCTGCTAAGAAGGCCCCTCCTAAGGAAACATAATTCTCACTAGGTTTTTATACTTTTGAGACTTTTAATTTCTTGAAGAATACTTTTTTGTCTTTCCTTGAATTTCGGATTTATTTACTGTTAAGCATTATTCAGGTTTCATTAATACATTATACTGTGGCAATGTGGTAATTATCTGCTGGCTTATCTGATGAGCTTAAGTTCCGTTATGTCCAAGAGTGAATGGATGTTAAATCGATTTCCTCTTGTAAAATGTGAACTTGATTTTGTAAGATTATCCATTTGTGTTTGTGTTTGTGTTTGAAATGCATTTTTAGCATTGAAAAATGCTTCAAACTCGAAGTATCATTGACAAATACAGAGAATCACGTCCTGCTTCTACGGAAAGCCAAAAGTGCCATAAGTGAGAAGCTATACATACCTCTGCTTGTTCGACAATTGTGGGAACATTACAACTTTTAAATTACATGATTTTTGGATCATATTGTCCATATTTGTTTATTTCATTGTTAAAATACTACTACAATGTTTTTAAGATAATAAATTGATGATCAAAGATACAGAAACAAATTCTAATATAATTATCAATACATCCAAAGAAGCTATATCTCAAAAACAACTCCCACCAAACAGGACTATTGCAAAACCCCTTATTTGTAGCCAGTGAGAACCAGTCACAAGAATTGGTAAATTTAGGAAAAAATAATGGTTAATCGTATTCTGAAAGACAAAATGTTAGATGAACTTACAAAAGCATTCATACAATAATAAAAATAAAATAAAAAAGCGAAAAAATCTTAAATTAATAAAGAAGACCAAATAATCTTAATAAAATATATGAGATATTAAATTTGAAGAACATAGAAAATGAAAATTTTGAAGTGGTAAAACTAAATTTGAAGTCATGTAGTTCTAATTGAAAGATGAACAATGAAGAGTGATTTATGTTGACGGACTTAATATGTCAAAGATTTAAATGATGGCGATGGTGATGTTGATGATGATAAAATGATCATTATGGAAACCAACGAATGTTGGGCATAGTGGCCAGGGCGTCTCTCTTCAAAAAAGAGAGGTTTTGAGTTCAAACCCCCTCATTGGCCACCCACATGAATTTATCACAACTTATTTGGTATGTGTGGTTTGTGAGGTATTGCATGTACATGAGGGATTTGGGTGAGACTAGTTGCCTTGCCTCCTAGTCAGATTTATGAGTCTGAACATTGCATCATTGGGAAGAAAAAAAAAGAGAAAAAAGTGACCAATTTGGCATTGGGTCACCTTGGACTTTTATGAAATCCAGTGAACCGCTAAGATGTGAAAAGAAATGGAATGTCTTCCTACCTCCGCCGTATTTTGGACCCTCATTCTATAATCCAAGCACATTGGACATTATAATTTTCCTTAACAATGATGGATGGGAAGTAGTCATTTTCTTAAATAACAAAGTATTAAGGATCTTAGAATAAGTAGGAATGGAATGGGAACTCGGACATTCCTTAGCTTTCAGCAACTTTCAAATAACTTTAACTAAATCATGGATGGGTAGTGACCGAAGAGGGTTTTTGATTGGTTTAAGGAGTCAAAGAGTTTGAAACTGATCACTCTCGGTGGAAGTCGATGCTATTTTTTTAAATTTAGCAGGTAGCAGCTGCAGCTATGAGTAGTTGGTGTGATGAAGCTTGGAAGGTTCATGGAAGCTTCTAACATTTCTACCTAACTTGGTTTGAAAAAGGCATCAAGTGATGGGTGGTTGGTGAGACTTCATCACTACTGACCTCTTTTGTTTGTTTATGTCCATATGCTGACGTTACTTTTGGAGCAGCTACCACGCGTATCTCCTTTTGCTCTTTTATTTATTTATTTAGTATTGTTGTTGGGTTCAACTCGACTTTTTAAAATTTAAACGAATAAACATAGTTAAATATGGAGAAATAGAGAGAACAACAAGAGCATGATAATTTTTTATGGGATTCATTGCAAAATTGTCTGATTACATTAGAAGCCCATTTCTCTCCATCTTTCATGTGAGATCAATCCTCTATTTGTATTTGGGATAAGTGATACATCACAGTGACACACTTTTATTTTATTTTATTTTAAATCATGATGTTTTCAAAGTAAGCAATCGAATCATTGAACAATTAGTGAGCTATTGCTTCGTCTAGTCATATTAATAATCACGTTATGTATTTCTTGAAAATTCCAATGCCTTGCACTTGTCGCTCAAAAGGGCCATCTAATTTTTGTTGTATGTATATGTATATGTAAATGTTCAACTTTATTTAGTAAATAAATGTATAAGTTCTCATAAATGATTCTTGACTATTATTTTGATCAAATTTTTTTTATGATGATTATATATCAGTAATCAAAATAATACTTTTTTTATTTTTATTTTTTATTTTTTCCTTATTCATAGTCTAACAAGAGAATATCAAAATATTCCATCTCTTTGGACTTCAAAATGTGCCATAATACATTTATAGAAGGAACATATCAGACTTCTAATGCTAAGAGAATAACAAATTATCTTCTACAATTAATGTGAATTTTGGGTAGGAGTGTGATTATAATGAGTTTGACAATTCACATAGGTTTTATCTATTTAGATGGTCCCATCAAATTCATTCTCCCAACTGTATCCCAGTACTCTATTTCTAAGAGGTTTTGCATTTAATCGAGGTTGGTGGCATGGTACCTCAAGATATGTCATATTCAGAATTATAACATTAAAAAGAACTGAGAAATAAGAGGTTGAGATCGTTTGAGGTTGGCCATTTGTCGATGTGGAGCAACAGATATAGAAAAAAAAAAAAAAAAATTGAAAATATTATAATCTAAACAAAAAATTAAATAATCAATTTCTTAATTTAATTTTATTCCTTAACCGCAAAAAAGTCTGATTGAACCAAATGGTCCGATAACAGATTTTATATAAAAAAAATCAATTTGATTTTTGAATCACCAGGTTTTGTGAATGCTTGTCTTTTTATAAAAACAAGAATCTTTCCTAAATGCACTCAAAATAATACTTGAAGTAGTACTATGTGTGCAAAGAACCATCGATTTTCCTCAAATCTTAAGACTCAAATCTCGAGAGAACACATCTATGGTTTTGTGCTTACTCAAGTATACTCTGATCGATGCTCCTCCTGTCTAATTTCAAGCCATTTTTGTAATTTTCTAAAAACAAATGAAGGAATTTTAGGGTAAAAAGAATGCATATTTTTATTTTTTATATAAATATGTAAGTAATATCAGTTCAACCTAATTGAATCAAGATCCTACCCAGTTGGACCATTTTGAAATTTTATAATAATAATAATAATATTGACTATTTAAAGAATTATTGAAAAAGATTCACAATAAATGCAGAGAAAATCTAATATTCACCAATTATGGATGTTGGTAAGACTTTGATTTGGACCCCCACTAATAATTATATTGCATTGTGACAGTGTCAGTGGGTGACCGTTGTCTAGGTCAATCTTTGCTACCATCATCATAATCAATTAACATCTAAGTATAGACACCCTTAAATCGTTCTGTAAGGTGTTAAAAAATCCTCACATATTTTAAATATTGTTCTAACATTATTTAAGATTGTTATTTTATTTTTTTAATTTGGCATAATTAGATCAACATCATCATCTTCAAGATCTCATCTCAATAATCTAGATTTGTTCTAATGTACCTTATTCCTCCATTTAATTCTATATAAAACACAATAATGTTGTTGTTAGTGGTCTGGTGCCTAATCTGAACTGCATGAGCTAATCAACTTTTTTTTATAATAATAATAATAATTATTATCATTATTGTTGTTGTTGTTGTTGAAATGAGTTAGGAAGCCTATGAACTCAATGTTGCAGCCCTTAATTTGAATCCCAAATTAGATAAAAAGTTAAAAAAAAAAAAAAAAAAAAAAAAAGAGAAAAATACCCGTATTGCTTAAAATTAAACTTTAAATAATAATAAATAAAAAGAACACCTTGGGAAAACAAATCATTGGCCCTATAAATGGATAAATCCCACCAATTTTTCCAAAATAATTAAGCCGGCCAAAAATGAATTGAGGTAATAGGAAAAGATATTAAGGCACATACATCAATGGAAGATGAGGGGAGTTTAGGAGTGGTCATGGGGACATTTATCATAGAATAATGATTTTTTGATGCCCACTTCTGACATACACCCCCTGATGTGGCATAGGCTAGAACAATAGATCTTTATAGTCGGATACACAACCATGCATATTTTTGGGGATGTGTTGTTGTGTGTCCAAAGGAAAAAGATTTGTGGTTTCTAGCTCAAGCCACGTCAGGGAGTGTATGTCAAAGGGGTGTCAGAAAATCATGACTCTTTAACATAAGGTTCCAATGAAACTCTAGTAGAGATATTTGATGCAAGGGCAAATATGATATTTTAAGGCAAGTTATATAACTCTTGTGTTATTTTGAAATAATATTTCTTGATTTTTTTAATAAGAAGCTGGATGGTATGCACCTCCTACACCTCCACACATGCCACGAAAGTCACAATTCAAGGACTTAATGCCTAAAATCTCTCATTTTCAAAATTTCCTTGGATTGTGGCATGTGTTGAAGTGTAGGAGGAGGGTTTCAATCATCCACCCTGGGTGCATATGATCGGGATTCTTTTTTTTTATTATTATCACATATATCACTAGACCTAGGGATCCGAGCTCACAATTATAATCACCTCTTCTACTCTATATGTATCTTGGGCTGATCATTATACAACTTAGAGGAAAAGAAAAGGGAGAAAAACATGATTTTTGCACCATAATAATTAAAAGTTCCTCTAATATGTTGGAATTGATAATCTAGTTGCACCCCAATCTCATCTATTCTCCTGGTTTTGAGTAAAAGTGCAATCAAACTGGAAGATCTTTTGCAAGAACAACAAAGAAAAGGGGAAAAGAAAAACATTACTACTCCCATTAGTGGACAGAACATTATACTACATTACCTATATCAACTAAGTTAATATTGTAATATGTGTTAATAATTATACAAGTTGAAATAAGAGAAAAATAGAGAGTTGCCCATAATAAGATACCTTTTCTTTCTCTTCTCTGTTACTGCATCAACCCCAATTCAATTAAATTTTATCTCATAGCTTCTGTAATCCAACACTCCACCCTTGAAGCCTGAGAAATCACTGCTACTACTACTATTGCTGCTGAAACAACTGCACTCTTTACTATTTATCAAACCCAAGCAACAAGAGAAACATAGACTTATCTTCCCACCATTCTTCAATTGCTCTATTGGGTTTTGACAAGGAGGACTAATTTGAAGCTCAAGATTCAAGTCTGGAAATTGTTCTTCTTCGCTTTGGCTCTTCTCTTGTGTGGATTCAAACCCACAAACAATCTTATATTCTTCTTTAGCAACAACAGAAGTAAAAGATATGGTTTTAGCATCTGATACCGACTCATTTATCGGTCGGTGTGTCGTTGGGTCTACTCCTCGACTCAACAATTTCCTCCTTATGTGTGTGTTCCAATAATTCTTTATCTCGTTATCTGTTCTCCCTGGTAGTTTCCCTGCTATAAGGGACCACCTATAACAATAACAGTAACAATAACAAACATCATCATCATCATTAATCAAATTCTGTCTTTAAGTCATATATGTTCATGTATGCTAATAATAACCATTAAAGATCTAATGATCCATTTTAACAAATTGAATTGAACTCTATATATTGTAACATATAATTCAATGATGAGTAGACTTACTTGTTACCAAGTATGCTATGTAACTTGATAATTAGCTCATCTTCTTCTTCGGTGAAGTTACCGCGTTTAAGATCCGGACGTAAATAATTGATCCATCGAAGCCTACAACTCTTGCCACAACGATGAAGACCTGCAGCCTTGGGAAGGGACCTCCAACACCCTTCACCATGGGCTCGTATATATGCGATAAGACGATCATCTTCTTCTTTGGTCCATGCTCCTTTGTTAGTGTGAGATTTCTCACAACAAGGAGACCTACCCATGTAGTATTATTTACTAGTGTTGTTGGTGGTGGTGGTGGTGGTGTGGCTTTAAGCCGGCTTTAAAGATTTGAAATAGGCATTTATAAGATTTTTACTAGAAGGAAAGAAGGGGCTGTGACCCTTATTGCTTCTAGATTTGAGTTGGTGAGAATGTCATCTTGTTTTGTGAATCCCGAGGTAAAGATCCAAAATTTGGTGTACATAATTAAGATCTTGAGGGACTAGTTGGTGGCCTCTCTCTTAAGGATACAAGCATCATCATCATCATATAGTAGATTAAAGAAGACAAAGTCTAGGTAACCTTCAGGTAGGTATGAAGTAAGGTATTAAAGTATGGAGTGACAAAGCGTGATCCCTGCCTTATCTGAAGTTCTGAACTACTTTAGATAAATTAATGCAAATTACCCCACAAACCTTCTCTAACACATTAGACGACATGTATTACAATACAAATATACGAGTATATAATCTAATTATTTTATAGTGTATGGTTGGGAAAATAACCAAATGGGGTTGCAGGTTTCTTAGGGAATAATAGGAAATCGACAAAAATTTGACTCTGGTGAATCGAATTGGGACACAAATGAGTCATCCCTTCCATTCAGATTATCTGATATTATTTTATGAAAAATTATTATTTTGTTTCAAAATGTATATATAAAACAATCATACAAAAGATGTGACTAGATAGAATTGAATAGAGGAATAGGATTCATTTACCCAACCCCAAATTTTTGGGACAAGACTTCGATGATGATATATGAAACAATGATACATTTTCTTAATATTCCATCTGCTATAAGAATTCCATGATTCAGATCAATTAAATGTCCATGTTCGTGAATCACTCGACTCAGATTGGCCAATTTTTAATTTTGTTTTTAAGATCCCAAAAATAAAAAATTTGATTGTTGCTCATCTTAATTTAGGTTAGAAATTTTCCTAGTGGTTTGGATATTTTCATATAAAATATGTAAATACCAGTTGTAATTATTTAATGTATTGCTACTGTATGTATATAAAAAAGAGAGTAGAGTTTCTAGAAGGAGAGGTTGGGGGTAAAGGAAGGTGCAATAAAGAAAGGAGGATAGAAAGGGGAAGTGGTTGTGGTTGTTTGTGGGCTTTGGTTCACCTTCCACTTTTCTTTTTTGTTTCCAAACTTGTGGTGTAAGTTTGGGCAAGGAGGGTAGGGTTAGGGAGACCTTTTGTTGTTATCTCTTAGTATTTTGTTAACACTAGTGTTGCCTATGCCTACCACACATGATAGCCACTCTTTATTGAATTCCCCATGACCCTACCAACTTCAATCAACTCATAATCTTTTCTTCCACTTTTACATATATTAGAGAAAGATGGAGAGATTGGGGGAGGATGTTGCGTAAAATTAGACTTGGATGATTAACGGATATACTTCATCCTGATCAAATTAGAAGAAATTTTTTGTGAGACAAACTATTTATTAACGATATAATGTTGGTTAATCAAGAAGCAATATTTTCATAGTTTGAGCGTTGAAGAGTTGAAGACGTTGAGATGGATGAATGGAAAGACTAAGAAAGATACTATATGAATGAACGCATTTGTAAAAGTGCAGGGGTAAACCAAGGAAAGTCAATAGGGATGGTTTGATCATGTGAAAATGAATATGAACTCTCTTGAAATAAAAAATACATGAATTTGCACATAATGGAATAGGGGAATAACAACTCATTCAGCCGTCCATACATTTTTTGAGAAAGAACTTTGATGATGACCCAATAATATATTATAAAGAAAGAGAGAGAAAACTGACAAATGTTCTCCTTAATTTGTATTTATCTTTTTTGTTGTGTAGGCCTCTTTGGCTTGTTTTACCTACCTTTTTACCAATTCTTTTTCTGTCCTTTCTTGCTCAAGATTCAGTTCTTTCTGAATGATTTTAAGTGTGGAAGAATGTACCCACATTTTGTCTTTTACCTTTAAAAATTAGAGCTAAGTTTATCCATTTCTTTTGCTTTTGAGAAAAGTTACTGCAAAGCATATAAAATCTGTAAAGCTCTCTAATTGCTGATCAAAATCTTCACAAATTATGTTGTCAGACACATTAAGGACCTGTATGGAAGAAGAGGGCTCGGGGTAAAAGTTGGTAACTCACAAAAGTTTAGATTTTATTTATTTTTATGGGTACCTTAGAAAAAAAAATTTTGGTAACTGAGGTGTCTGGGCCTCAGGCCTCTTGCAGTAGCCGACTAATCCTTGGGCACATGCACTCCCTCCCCCTACTTGAACCGGATAATTTCTGGGATAAATCCCTGAGGATGGCCCCTAAGGAAAGATTCGAACTCAACACCTCCATGTCCTAGCCATCTCTCCAACCCTTTGGGATTGGAACTTTAGAAAGTTGATACTCTATTAACTCCTAAGGAATCACAACTCTCAACATATGATGTGAGACTTACAACTTATTATTAAGTTGATAACTCACCCTAGAGCCCACTGTAAGAAAACAAGTGACGACGATCATGATGGATCGTTGGTTTGCAGAGTCGTACCCTTGAGACTTGGATTTTTGAAGTTCAACTTCTTATAGTTGACAATGAGTTATTTACAACACCAGTGTGTGGTTGCCAGAGAATTCACCACATTGACAACTCCAGTCACCTCCATCATCATCAACACCACAAGTGAATCACTGGAAAATTAGTTGCTTTGATTGACTAAAATGTCCCAGTGATTATGATAAGTTTGCCTAACAATATGACTATCAAACTTATTTACTCTTTTCCTAATCTACCTATTTTTTGGAATTTAGAGATTCATCATTACAACTAAGAAAGAAAATTGATGATCTGTATTTTATCCAGAGTTAATAATTGCTTTTTCTCTCTGATTACATTTTAAGTCTATATATGTTATACAGAATGGATGAATTTAGGCAGACACCAATTCACAATCTGCCACAGATGCTGGCATCATGAATAATTCAGTCGTGCCCACTTAGGAGATCTCCCAATTCACACCCATACACACACAAACACACGTGCGCGCACACATACATCCCTACCCGCACAATTCAGTTGTGCCCACTTAGGAGATGACCAAATTCACACCCCTCCACACACACACGTGCGTGCGCACATATACACATCCCTGCACGCTTTTGAGATGGGATTAGTCCCTATGGTCATCATGATCCTATTTCATAGTTTGCATTTTCGTGATTAGTTGTTCATATAAGATGGGAATATGAGGTCCAAATAATCAGTAATAGGGGACAAAAGCCTGATGAGCAAGTCAACCTCTTCTTGGTAGGATTAACCCATCCTCTGCTTTTGTGGCATCTTTTCCATGTGTTGTTCTTGAGGAGGTTTGACTTGGGAACAAATTTAACTAAGAGCTCCATTCCAGAGTTCAGACCTAATCATTAATCGAGAAGTGATGGGAATGACTAAACCTGTGAATGCAAAAGATTCTCTTGAAAAACAATCCTAAAGATTCAATGAGTGGGACGGCGGAACGAAACAAAACCAATTCATTTATTCTGGGAGGTTATGGAATACCCCTACAAATGAAACAGACATTGAAAAGTAAATATTCAACCACGAAAGTCTTGAAGATTGCTATGTTTTGGGCAAATCAACAAAAGTCAAAATGAAAATGCATTCTATCATTCTGAAAGACGTTATAATATTAAAATAATAGAAATATACATCTAGTTATATATACAAACAAGGTATCAATCCCTACGCGACAGATTATCTAAAAAACTCTTATGATTCAAGTCAAACTGTTAAAAAAACATGCTCATGGGGTGCTCAATTTTTTCCTGATCAAAAGAAAAAAGGTAGCACCCTGTTAACACACATGATGAACCCCAAAAAAGAGAACCTTTAATTTCCTGCAAGATCCACAACCCCATAACAAAGAAGAGAGATTATAATTCCATGCCACCATTTTATAACACCAACCCAATGCGGGAATCAGTTTTCAGTTCCTAAAAAAAAAAGAAATTTTCCAGAGAAGCTAGAGAATGAGGACCTCACATCTTTCATAACATCTGATCATATTTATTTGATGTCAGGGAGAAGAATACAATTGTAAATCAGTTATAATTCAATAGAAAATAGTAGTAATATCAGTCATGTACATTATCCATATTCAACTAATTCATGTATTGATACCCATGCAATGCATGAGTGGGTTCAAATCAGTCCTATTCACTTGACTCTTCTGTGAACTTCATAAAAGTAACCCAGGGCAACAACAGCCACAGCAACTGCAACTCCCACAATGCTTTGTGCCAGTGTGGTACTGCTCTTTGACAAACAAGTGGAACAAGAGGAAGTTGGTGTGAATCCCAGTTCAGAAAGTTTCTTGTGAGATACTGCATAGTCTCTGAAAAAAGCATCTTCGTCCTGCCATGGCCAAAGTGAGGATTATGTGATTCAAAGCTAAACATATCTAGACACAACTCCGTACATTTATAGACAAGAAAATCTTTTTCATTCATCTGTCTGGTTTGCAACCCGAATTTTTCTGTAAAATGTGTCAGAAATGGGATACTAATTTCCTAGTCCAAACACAATATTTTCCCAAAAACTGCATGGTACAAGCCTAACAGAGCTGAAATGGAAGCTGATTAAAGTTTTCAGAATGGCTATTATTATAAGGTACCCCCCATTCACTTAGCCGACACCTATTGGACCATACATCCCAAAGCAATAATGATACTAAATACAACCCATCTAACTTATGGACATTACCTTTGACTTGTTACCCTTAGCCATAGCCTCTTTCTCATTTCATGGGTGGGAGTTGAAAGACATTAGATATCTATAAAATAAAACAGGACGGTTGACCCCACCTTAACCATCCCCCCTCCACCCACCCACCCACCCACAGACACCACGCACACACAAAGAAGGGTAAGGATTTATTCTCGCCATGAATCTTGATGACAATTTTAACTTTATTGCCATTTCTCCTCCCCTTTCCAATAATATCCATCCAACTTTATTGCATTTCCTATTCTACCCCCTTTTCCAAGAATGCATGTTCAACTTTATATATTGCCTTTCCTCTGCTCCCTCATTTTCCAATAATACCCCTCTAACTTTATTGGCTTTCCTCTTCTACCCCCCCTTAAGCCGGCATGGGCAAATTTTAGTACATCTCTAGAAGGGGATGTCCAACACTCTTGAGAAGGCCATATTTCTTGATAGCGGAGATGTGGCAAGGTACATAAACCAAAATTTTATGATCATTTTAATCATGCTAGAATCGATTCAGTTCATGGACTGTTTTCCACTTTAATAGTTCATGTAATTGTGTAATTTCTTACAGGTTATGGACACCAAAAATATCTATGGTTCTCAACCCCATATATTTACTCATCTAGATCACTTTTTAGAGTTAACTTTTGGCAAAACTAGCTAGAATTTGGGGGGACAATAGAACACTTGGTTGTGTTACCACTTTGATTTTTAAGACAAAAACAGAAAAATGGTGCTCACCCATTCAGGAAGTCATGGAGAACTCCAAATTAATAAAGGAATACAGTAACAAGTAAATGCTAAACTGTGGTGTGTTTGGACAAGTATTGTTAGAGCTCAAAATTTTGTTAAAGGAAAAACACGTGGAGATGTTACCTTTGCATATAGTTCAACATAACGATGTAACTCAGGATCTTCCAATAGAGCTTTGTCTGTGGGAAGTTTTAATAGACCTTTATTTTCCCCTTGCAGGAGCTCCCTAATACCACATTGGTACTTATAGTAAGATATATAATCGGGGGTCATTATCTCTTTTTCATTCCAAGTAAAGAAGATGACAGAAATTACAAAAATGATATATTTCCCATGGAAGTCTTACACAAAGTAAGAGTTGTCAAATTTCAGAGGGTCGTTTGTCCAAGCGCCATCAAATCCTGATCTCTCTAGATGTGCCTTTCCCTACAATTCCAAAACCAAATGAAGTATATAGATTGGTACACATTTTTTTTTTCTTATCATGGGTATCCCCACCCTTTGGATGAGACTAATCCAACAGCCACACGCACTGCCCCCTTGAAAAGTCCTACGTGTAGCTGGTTGAATCGAGGGTCAATTGGACCCTACAAGGAGGCCACAAGGAATTCATTGCTTCGTGGGGTTTCAAACACTTGACCTACCCTTCCTAAGGAGCTTATCAAGGCTCGGCTTGCCACTTGGCCAACCCCTTGGGGTTAGATTTGTATATATATATATATATATATATAGGGTACCGTTCAGCAAACAATCTTAGGGGAACAACATTGGGAGACAAAATTTGTTCTGTATGGCTTAAAAGTTACCATAGAGATCATCCTCACAAAAAATCAGCCTAATCTGAAACTTCTAACCCCATCAAAAGTGATTTACATATTAACAATAAAAATCGACGGTGCAGAATTCTTCAACTTTGTAAACCACTTTTGATGGGGTTTGAAGTTTTAGGTTGGGCTGATTTTTTGTAAGGATGATCTCCTCACCATAGAGATCATCCTCACAAAAAATCAGCCCACTCCAAAACCTTTAAGCCATATAGGAAATTTTGTCTCCCAACATTGTCCCCCTAATATTGTTTGTCGAATGCTCCCCGTATAGATCTATAAGGTGGCATTTGGAGGCCCTAAAGAGAGCCAAACATTGTGCCAAACGTTTTTTCAATGTATGGGTTGTTAGTTTTGGAATGGGCTCATTTTTTGTGATCTCTATGATGAGAAATCATCCTCACCAAAAATCAGCCCATTCCGAAACTTTTAACCTCGTCAAAAGTGGTTTACAAAAATCGGACGGTCCACGATTCTTCAACTTGTAAATTAGGGTTAGAAGTTCGAAATGAGCTGATTTTTTATGTGAATAATCTCTTCACCATAGAGATCATCCTCACAAAAAATCAGTGCATTCCGAAACTTCTAACCCCTATTTTGAAAAATGTTTGGCACAATGTTTGTCTCTCTTTAGGACCTCCAAATGCTCCTCATATATATATGGGGGCGGTTCATGGGACATATGTAAAAACAATGGTTTTTCAAAATATGGGTTAGAGATTTTGGATTGAGCTGATTTTTTGTGAGGATGGTCACTATGATGAGAAGAGCATCCTCACAAAAAATCAGCTCAATCTGAAACTTCTAAATCCATCAAAAGTGATTTACAAATTATTGGCAAAAAATTGACGGTCCATACTCAAAATCACTTTTAATGGGGTTAGAAGTTTCAGATTAGACTGATTTTTTTTTCCGGATGATCTTCCCGTCATAGAGATCATCCTCACAAAAAATCAGCTCAATCCAAAACTTCTAACCCAAATTTTGAAAATTTATTACATTGTTTTTACATATGTTTTTTCATATGTCCCTTGATCCGTTCCCTATATATATATATATATATATATAGAGAGAGAGAGAGAGAGAGAGAGAGAGAGAGAGATGAAAGTCATAGAGAACGGTACCAGCGTGTGGCCCCCAGACAATGCCACAATATCTTTGTCAGATAGACCCATCCGATAAAAGACGTCCCTCAAATGTGGTACACCTACAACCATGCCAAAGAAGCGTGATTCTAAGGAAGGTGCATGGATATAAAAAGGCATCTCAATCACACAGATTGCAATCTATAAGCATGGTTCTAAGTTTTTGTCTCTAGGTATGGATCATTACATGCAGAGACCGAGTTGACTCATAAATGCAGATGATTCTGACTGAGTTGGGTCGAGTGATCTTGAGTTGGGCAGAGCCATAGACAATCAAGGGTGATTAAATACATTCCAAGATCATATCTTAGCCTCTTGTCCTTGAGATTTGAAACCATGCCTAGAAGGGATTTATAATTACCCACTCATCAAACAAGGGTTGTATGTACCTGGAGAGAAACTCTACAAGTCTGTATAGATATCCACTGTGTTTGTAGTTGCACATATGTAACTAGCCACCTTTTAAAACTATAGAGCATAGGGCATGCAGAACAATAGGAAGTAACTAAAGTATGTGTCATAGTCTATGAACCACTTGCCTAAGGTAAAGTTACGCCACCATATTTTGTTAGACCAAGTCAAAAAGTATTGGGATACCTAGTTTAGCATCCGGAAGTCGTCCTTCTTCAGAAGAAGCCAATGAATCCTGATAGAAAGATAATAGATAGTCATTGACAAGCAATGACTCAGTAACCAGATATGTCCCAATAAAATGCCACATTAAAATACCTTTCTACCGGGAACAAAGTCAATGGTGGGCCCACCAGTCACCTCTACTGCAACAACACCAGCAAGCTGAAAAACATCGATCAATTTAAAATGCGTTAGTCCATGATTAAACCTCATATTGCTCAACAAGGGGTTCTTTGCACGAAGTAAACAACTAAAAGTCTAGAACACACTCCCTTGAATCGTATCTGTCATTATATTTCTAAATAATCCAGTTAAAGTGGTTCTAGTATTAGATGGGCATGTTGGTTTTTTTTTAGGGGTGTGTGTGGTGGGGGGGATAAGCAGAAATGGCAACTAGGATCATATTTGCCCGTGTTATTCCAAAAGCTAGGGAATGCATTCTCCAACTTTCCATGCCTGTTTGGCAACTCTGATGCTAATATAATTCCATGTATTGGACTTGGAAATGGCATCATAAAAAGGTATGTGACATCATTAAAATATCCAACTGATGGGTCATGCTGGTATTTTGTTAATATACCACCAGGATTACGATATCTCTTCCTCATAATTGTAGGGAGTATTACTAACATATCATCATATCTTCCATTGTCTCATGTGATACTAGGGATTTGTCGGCCTGCCGAGTCCATCAAGGGTGCCAGTTTAAGTCTTTCAGACACACCCTATCATATCTAACAACACAGTTCATTCCCATGTTCAACATTGAGACCCATTTCTTGTCAAACTCAGCATCATTAGGGCCTTGCAATCACGCAATTTCCTCACGCTTCACCCTGCCTGTGTTGTTTGTGTTACAATTCATTTACTACAACATGGAATTTGAGTTTGGAGATCCATAATGGAGAGTAAGAGTAAAATTATACAGTTTCTTTTCATCATTTTTCATAAAACCTCCAAACTTGAATCAACTACTAGAAACCAAGGCAGTAAAATAAGAGAGTTGCTATTGCCGCACCAACTTTTACTAATGTCACACCAACTGCGTGCAATTCTTTGGTGATTTATATAGGAATTGGTGTGGCATCAATAAAAGTTGGTGTAGCAATAGTAGCTCTCTAAAATAAACATAATTTGCTTGCTCTATCAATGTTAGTTGCAATCTCTCACGGTCACGTAATTCATGCTCCATCTTCTATTGCGCACCTTTATTTTGTTAATATGTTTCCAATCCCACAAAGCACATGATTAAATAATCAAAGTTTACTTCTCTAAAAATCATCATCTTTTTCGACTTGAGCAAACATAATTTCCAGACAATAAACAGAAAGATGATTTCCTTTAGATAATCACCTGGTAAAGGTCTGCATAAGTAATCTTTGGATGTTTTTTCTTCACTTGTTCTGATATCAGAAAGAAAGGAAAAAAAAAAAAAAAACGTCACAAAAGAAATCATTATTTTGATTTCTAAAAAATTCATTAAGATCGAAAAAAATTACAAGATAATCTTATGCAACCTCACAAATTCATCAAACAACGATGAGGCGGTATAAGGATCAACCATGTATCAATTTATTTAACTATTTCTAGATGATGTGTAATACTGATCTTGATGTTCAATTTATGGATGACACTTATAACCAACAACACTCAAACTAAATGTTTGTCATATAAAACAAACAGCAGGGCAGGCTACCTCAGCCACTCTATAGTCATTTTGAACTTTTTAGGAGCTACCATATAATCCCTATAATACAGTTGATAAATCCAAAGGCAGAACCCCTTTCGGTACTTTTCAAGAAAAAAATATTACTTCACATTAGAAAATGACAGACGATAGCGTGCATTTTGAAGATATTACATCCACTTGTGACACATTTAAGCCCATGCTTCGAAAAAAGGATATCATCAATTTTTAGGTAGTCAATTGCATTTTGAATCTATCGAATTCAACTGCTCTTAGTTATTGCTGCATTTAAACACTTCCACCGATGATGGAAAGAGATCAACCATGTATGCAATTTTTCTACTTATACAAATGATTAAGAAATTTAGGGAAAAGAGGAAGAATACCCACATATATGACAAAGCACCTATAGAGTTAATTCGATGCATATTGGGGAAGGAAGGAAACTCAAACGAATATATTGACATAATTAAGGACATATGTGAGAGATATGAATAGTGTGAGAACAAATACAGAGAAAACAAATAAGTTCCCGATTACAATTGGTTTTCATCCGAGATTCCTTTGAGCTCATATATGTTCGCTCTATTATAGATGAAGTAACCGCTAATATTCAAATTTATAGATGCATAATGTTAGTTGATGAGACTAGTGAGGGACTCAATGTAAAACTAGAATTCTAGAGAGTTGCTTTGAAGTCCAAGGGCTTTAAAATAAGTATAACCAAGTTAGAATATGTGGCATGCAAATTTAGCAATTACACCTATAGAGATGAAGAGAAAATACAAATAAGGCAAGGAAATACCTTGAAGCTACCATTTTCCATATACTTTGTTTTATTATCTATAAGAATTGAGGAAGTTATTGTCCGTAGAATTCGAGTTGGACAGTTACAGTCAATGTGTGCTTCTAAAATGTTATGTGAAAGATACGTCCCAATCAAACTAAACGTCAGAATTGTATAAAATAAAAGTAAGGAGCAGAAAGCTAGGGAATCAAGAAACAACATGTGCGTAGATTGAGTGTATATAGAGATGAGGATGCTAAGATGGCTTAGTGGAAAACGAGGAAATTGAACGCGTTGGGGAAATATTATATATATATATATATATATAGTCCCAATTGGTGATAAAAGAAAGGGAAGTATATTGAAATGGTTGGTCATTTGCAACAGAAGTTGATAACGACTCCATTTACAAGAAATAAACATGTTGAAGGTTCCGAAAAGTGGAAGGGAGACCAAAAGAAGGGACTGACATAGGGAGAGCAGATATGAAAACGATAAACTAACAAAAGACATGGCTTTACACAATATTAAATGGAGCAACAAGATTCGTTAAGCCAACCCCAAACCGTGAAGGATTGAAGTGCCACAAAATAAAGGAAAAAAGACTACTTCAAGAAATGACAAGTTTTATATATATAGGATGGTCACATCTGATCAAGAATTAATATAATCCATTCCATCTTTATCTTTTAAGTTAGTAAATGATTTCATAGAAGTTGACACAAATTCATATTGATGGCTCATACTCATGTAATATCTCCTACATATCCCAATACTTTCCATCATCCTATCTGACATCTCGTGATTGTTAGTATCCAAGCAAGGTGGTATTCTGATTTTCAAGTGAGACTACATTGCATTGGTTTTTTTTTTTTCCTTTTTACCAGCCTCCCCAAAAGTACACAGCCATCATACAAATAACAAGGAAACCCATAATAGGGCACAATATATCAAACACTTGTTTCAACTATACAAAAAATGTAAGTTCATGACTATGATGTGAACAGAAAACTATGAGAAGGCTACAATGCAAGGGCATCACCTTTTTGAAAACATTAACTATTTTTGTACTTATATAACAAAATAGTAAATATGCAGACACTGAGAAGTGCAAGCTCACCACAAAATTCTATTGCTATATTCAAGCCCTTGTTTGCACCATGTTTCAACTCTTCCTCATTCCTGATCGATCCATTAGGCCCACCCGTCTTTGTCTTAGCATCATAAGTGCCTGCATCATGCCACCTGTAGGATAAAAGAAAACATAATCTACTAGGACTTGGCCACTACACCCCTGTGGAGATACAAAGGTTGATTATTTAAAGGATGACAATGATTGAAATCCGTCAATAAGAAAACGTTTATTGCAAAATTCAATGCAATGTGAGTATATCAAGTTCACGAATGAAAAAAGTAAATACAAGTAATCTTTTAAGTAAAATTGCATTTTAAAAGAATCGATATTGTAATTGAATAACTTCAAGGGTACAAATTCAGGTAGTGAAAGGTTAGAAAAGGGGGTTGATTCTGGCACGTAAAATTCATTGGATGCATAAAACAAATCAAAACACAATCACACGTATGATTATCAAGGAAATTACAATGAAAAAAATGCAAATAAACCCCATTACAACACCAAAGGCATCAAACCAAACTACATGTAAAAGTAAAGTGAAACCCACCCCACTAAAACTGCAAAAAATAAAAAATAATAAATTCGAGAACCCACTTGAGAATTAAGCTAACATAAACGTAAACAGTTTAAATTTCTATGAAACGAAACTCTAGGGAACCAAAGAGGCACTAAAGACAAAGAAAATTTACAAAACTACAAGAAAAGGAATAGCAGAACTCGAAAGTCGAAATGGAAAAATTTGTAATACCCATTTGAGATAACTGAGAATAAAACAGAGCCCATAAACCCAAATTTGTAATTTAAGGGGAAAAAAAAAGTGAGAGGAGAAAATTACGCCAAACGAAGCATGATAGGCGCGCAGTTCTTGCTGGCAATGAGAGCACGAAGATCTCGACGAGACTTGTCGATTTGCTTGAGGTACTCTGCGTCAACTACAGGGGCTGCCATTGGAGTTACAACAGCGACAGTAATAGAGCTTCAAGAAGAAGAACGAAGGACAGATGACAGACACGGGTTCTCGTTTGTTTATAAAGATTTGAAAAATAAACAGAATAAGAATCAGTAAAAATTGGAATGAAGAAACTGATTTACGAGAAAGGAAGCAAAGTATTGATTTGCTTAGCAATAGAAGTAAATGATATATTCTGAGCTTTTTGAATTTAGATTAATTGTTTATTGCAATTCGGTGCTTTCTTGGATCGTATAAAAAATGAAACACGATTTTCATGTCATCCCACGTTATGATAAAAAATTATTAAATGCACCATAATATGGGATTTTATTTCTATATGCCCCAATTGTTTGGGGTAACTTGATAACCTTGTTAGTGAACTTTATCCAAATTATGGTTTTAAAACTCGGTTCCGTGTCTCGTCTCGTCCATGCCAGATATCGAATTGTTTCGGATGAGTTTTTTGATATGGTAAGACATCTCTTTCAAAATTTTGAAAAATGAACCTGGAGTTTTAAATCTCGTTCGAAAAATTGACTTGTTCATCCGTCTAGTCCATGCCTGATGTCGAGATGACTCGATATATCTCGATCTCGGACAAGTTTTGAAACCATGCTCTAGATGCCCTTCACTTAAAGTACAAAATTTTAAAAATTAAAATTCTAATTTGATAGGTACTGTTATTGTTGATCCTCAATGACACTTTAATTTAATGTAAATAAAATAGGAAACTCCACTTAATAATCATGTTAGCACCACTATCACTAGTGTAATCTTTTGAATATTTGTTGGGTTCGTATCATTTGGCATTAGAATCAAGCATATCAAATTCAAATATCAAAATGAGCGACTTAAGAAGAATACCTAAGAGCTTAAAAAGAAGGGTACCATGGTGAAAGCCACCACAAAATGGATATTTTAGTACTTTAACAAAAGGGGGAAGTCTCAAGGAAAGAGCCATATGAGAACCCAAAAGAAATAAATCCAACTTTAAAGGAACCTATTAATTTTTGTTTTGATTTCACACCTATTAATTTTTGTTAATATTTGAAATACCTACTTGAGAAACCCCACATGTAGTTTCAAAGAGAGCGTTCTATCGAATTTTTGAAACGGATTGGAAGCTTCAAAGTTTTACTAGGGTGAAAATTACCATAAAGTGAGCCTTCGTAATTAAATATTGACTATTGAGTGTGATGGTTTTATGATTCTAAAAAGAATATGAACTTAACTTCGTGCACCACTAACACCTAAATAATTCGGATGTATTGATTTAATTTGTATTGTAATAATTACCAGATGAACATCTAAATCATAAGTTACATTATGATGAAGATAGATAATAGAAAGTAATTCATCTCTTTTGAAAAGAAGTGAATTCACTCTTTTTTCAATGTCAAGCGATGAATCAGTTATATTTTTTCTTTAAAAGCAGCATAGCTTTTGATCAAATGTATGCTTGATAAATTATAAATGCATTTTTTAATCTCGAGGAGGTATATCGACATTTCAAAAATGATAAATTCATTGCTTTTGCAAAGTGACTAATCCGTTGGTTTTAAATATTAAATTCATCATTTTTGAAAAGTGGTGGGCTTGTCCTTGAATTGATCTTAACATTGAAAATGTATATTTTATTTTAAATTGATGAATATAATTACAAATCATCCAATGTATCACAAAAGCCATAGGAAAAATCAACATAAAATAGGTGATAAAATGAAATCCTTTTTTTTTTTTTTTTTGTGAAGGAACATTTTTCTTTTACTTACTGAGTTATATAAGTTATCGTCCAAAAAATAATTAAGGGTAAATTACATTTTAATCCTTTATAGTTTGGTATGATTTCATGTTGACCCCCTAATATTTTGAACAATTACACTTACCTATTCTTTCACATATGATATTAAGCTCAAATGCTATTTTACCCTCTCATTTTTATCTTTTTTTATGAAAATAATTAAATTTTGAAACTATAAAAATATCCTTGTCTGAACATTCACAAGGAAATTCATTTTTTTATGAGCATAATTTTATTTATTAAAAAGATTTAGATTTTGAAAAAAAAATGGTAAAATGATCTTTATAGAAAGTAAAATACCATTGTTTTTCACTGTTAGGTTGATGGCAAGTAGATGGAAGTCATCGAGGGGGGTTAAGTAAATTATTAGATAATTATAGGGGCCAACATAGAATTATTCCAAATTATGAGGGTGAAAGTGTAATTTTATTTTACTGAATTATAAGTTGCTGTTAACAAATAAGGGGCATTTTGCAAGAAAACTTTACGTTGCGATATATTAAAGTGATTTCCTCAATACACCCTAATTTTCCTACGATGTTAGTGTGATTTAACCCAATAAGGGATTGGTTGACATATTTAAATTAACTGAATTATATTTTGCCGCCAAAAATTCGAAGAATTTAGAAAGAAAATCTAATATGAGATGTGCTAAATAATTTTCCTTAAACTCAGTCATCGTCTCACTCGGTCACTCCTAATCCAATTGGAGAAACCGTTTACAATGTGAGATCTCGTTATTTGCCACAAAGCCGGAGTAGTTGTTTCGGTTCGATCTCATCTAATCCCAAAATAGTTCGATCTCCTCCAATCTTAAAAAAAAAAAATCTAGGGTTACGTATTTCAGATTTATGGTTTCAATTTCAAATCTCACTTGCTTTAATTCGTTGTAATTCTAACTAAAGAACGATGGGTGTTTGGGCCAGCCTTCCCAAAGATTTGTTGGTGGTGTTCTTTACGTTCGATTTCATGTTGTATGTGGTCCCTGGGGATCTGCTTTAGCAGAGAGATCACATCGCCTACCATACCAATTTCCATGGTTGATGTTACCCACTAAGGAGGAGGATGACACCACACAACATTGTGACTTCTTTAATCCATCCAACAAAAAGATTTATTCGTTAGAGCTACCCGATGCTGCTTGTAACAAATGTTGTTGTTGGGATCTTCGGAAGGATGGTTGGCTTTCGTGGAAGATAGTCGGAGATCTCAAATCAAACTTCCACCCGACGTTTCCAGATATATTGGATTTCCAGATCTCGAATGTTGGTGAAGGATATCTTTGGAGAGATTCCATGGGCAACACATATCCCTTTAGCCTAAAAAAGTTATCAGAATTTTACAAGGCAAAAATTTGTTCTTGGTTATTCTAATTCTTCACCACAAGCCTTGGGTAAATTTGACCTGAAGGCTTTTAAGTATATGTTTCTTGATTATTCTAATTCTCATAAGGGTTATAAATGTTGTCATCCACTTACTCATCTTCGATTCATCATGATGGACATCACATTCTTTGATGATCAGTGTTACTTTCCTAATCTTGATCGGCAATCTCTTCGGGGAGAGTGGTTCCTTCCATCCACTAATCACAAGTCTCTTCTGGAGTCATTTTTTGCGGTTTCACTATCTTTGCCAATTATTCCAGAATTTATTGTGGAAGTTGGCCAGCCAACCAAGTCAACGCCTAATCTTTTTGGACAAACTTACACTAGAAAGGGAAAATGAGTCATTGTTGATCCACTATGCCACACCATTGAGGAGCCAAATCATGTTCCCATGACTACTTCACATCCAGTTTTTTCAGATTCCAATGTTCCAATTGCTCATCGTAAAGGTAAACGTACTTGTATTTTGCATCCTATTTCTCAGTTTGTTTCCTACCATGATGTGTCTCCATCCTATCGCTCCTTTGTAGTTAATTTATCTTCTATTTCTGACTCATAATGTGTAAAATAAGCTCTCTCTAATCCCAAGAGGAAACGAGATATGAATGAGGAACCGAAAGCTTTAACAAAGAATGATACTTGGGAGTTGATGTCATTACCACAGGGAAAGAAATCTGTTAGCTGCAAGTGGGTGTTCACAATGAAATACAAGTCAGATGGATCGAATGACAGGTATAAGGCTAGGTTGATTGTTAAGGACGATGCCCATACCTATGGCAACGGTTATTAAGAAACCTTTGCCCTGGTAGCTAAAATGAATTCTATTCGTTTTCTTTTTTTTGGTTGCAAACTTCTCTTGGGAGCTTTACCAACTAGATGTGAAGAATGTTTTTTTGCATGGTGATTTGGATGAAGAAGTATACATGGATACTCATATAGGAGTTCATTTTTTCAATGCTAATGGGAAAGTGTGTCGTCTAAAGAAGTCCTTATATGATTTCAAATAGTCCCCACAAGTGTGGTTTTAGTGGTTCCGCCTTATTATGCAGGATGCGGGTTACAAATAATGTTAGGTTGATCACAGACTGTTTGTTAACCATAGTGGACCTTAAACTACAGTTCTTATTGTGTATGTTGACAATATTGTCTTACTGAGATCCAAATTTTGAAGCATCTTCTTGGAAATCGCTTTGAACTAAATGACCTTGCACTTCTGAAATTTTTTTTGGGTATTGAAATAGCTCGATCTTAGAGGGCATTTTTTATCTTACAATGCAAGTACGTGTTAGATCTCCTCCAGGAGGTTGGCAGATTTGGAGCTAAACCAATTGACACTCTAATTGAGCCAAATCACTGATTGAGTGAAAATAACAGTAAAGCTTTGGAAGATATCAGTCGTTAACAACGCTTGGTTAGTAAACTCATCTATTTATCTCTCACGCGACCAGACATTGCCTATGCAGTGAGTGTTGTTAGTCAATTCATGCATGTCCCTTGTGCTACACATCTTGATGTTACCCTTCATATCGTTCGATATCTAAAAGGATGTTCAAGGAAATGTTTGTTATTCTGTTCACATGGTCACATGCGTGTGGAGGCATGGACATATGCTGATTGGGCAGGTTCCATTACTGATTGTCATTCAACTTCTGGGTATTGCACTATGGTAGGTTGTAATTTGATTATTTGGCGCAATAAGAAATAGTCTGTAGTTGCTTGCTCAAGTGCCGAAGCTAAGTTCAGAGCCATGGCTCTTGGCATATGTGAGTTACTTTGGTTACGACGATTACTTCATGAGCTAGCTTGTTTACCTCTTCAGTCTTGTCAATTGTACTGTGATAACAAGGTTGCCATTAACATAACTCACAATCAAGTTCAACATGATTGCACCAAGCAAATTGAGGTCGACCGACATTTCGTCAAGGAGAAAGTTATTTTCGGTGATATCTGCATCATATTTGTTCCTACGTCACAATAGTTAGTCGGTGTCCTCAATAAAGCCTTGGGTCATGCCAATTTTGATACTCTTATAAGCAAGCTGGGCATGTGTAATATCTTTGCACCAACTTGAGGGGGAGTGTTATCAGGTAGAGATTATTTTTATTTTATTATGTTCATGTCCTTTTTAGTCTCTTCCTATTTATTATGTATCTCTATAAATAGGATTGAAAGAATAAATAAAAATATATGTTCTCTGGAATTTTGTTCTTCTCTTCTCTCTCCCTTTCTCTCTTTATCTTCTCTAAATCCTAGATTATATATTTTCAACAATATATATATATATATATATATATATATATATATATATATATATATATTGTTTAAAACGATGTAAATTTTGATCATGACATCTGTTTTACTAAAATTATCTATGCATTTTTGTCATCTCGTGAACATATATCAACTTTTGAAAATGACGAATTTATTGTTTTTTGCAAAGCAACAAATTCATTGCTTTTAAATAAATAAAATAACAAATTCTTTGCTTTTGGAAAAAGTGCTGGATTTGCCCTTGAATTGATCTTAGAGGGATATTCAGAATGCATATTTTAAATTGATGAATATTCTGTCGCAATTCATCTGAATGTTTTACAACAATTATTGGAAAAACCAAGTAACATAAAAATGTAAGAAAATGTATTTTGCATGCTTTAGATCATTTTTAATAAGTTGCTGCTAAAACATTAGGATCATTTTGCAAGAAAACTTTATAGGATTTTGTTAACATGTGCCCTTATGGGGTCTTGCTAACATGTGCCCTAAGGGCACCTGTTAAAGATCATTAAATATACTTTTGAAATAAGCATTTGAAGGTATTTTTGGTAAGAAAAACTTTTTTCTGCTCATTTTTGGTAAGAAAATAAATTTTCAAAGTGTATTTAATGCACCTTAAAGTTAAGGGTACACATTTAGGAGCATTAATACATCTTGGTATTAAGCATTTGAAGGTATATTTGGTAAGAAATTTTTTTTGAGCACATTTTTGGTAACAAAATAAATTTTCGAAGTGTATTAATGCACCTTAACATGTGCCCTTAGCCACTTGTTAACAAAAAACAACTTTTACATTAGGGTATATTAAGTAAGTTCTTTAATACACCCTTATTTTCCTATGTGATAGATTATTTGAATTTTTATATTAAGTAAAACCGCCAATAATTAAGAGAATTTAGAAAGAAAATCTTATATAAAGATGCACTAAGTCCTTCTGCCGTAGTCCCACATAATCCAATTGTCGAAACCGTAGACAAGCCATTAGATAAGTTTGAATTTGCAGGTGAGAAATCTGAAATATAGGGTTACATTTTTCATATTTGTGGTTTCAATTTCTATTTCGAATTTTATGTCCAAAAAATTAATGACTTTAATTCCTCCCTCACTTTAATATTTTCTCTACATGCCTCTTTCACAGATTCTAACAAACTAAACAACAATGGAAGATTGGGCCAATCTTCCAAAAGATTTGTTGGTGGAGATATCTAAGCGGCTTGCGATCAATGCTGATTACGTTCGGTTTCATGCTGTATGTCGTCCCTGGCGATCTGCTTTACCGGAGAAACCACATCGCCTACCATGCCAACTTCCATGGTTAATGCTACCCAACAAGGATGACGGCACCCCACATTGTGACTTCTTCAATCCATCCAACAATAAGGTTTATTCACTAGAGCTACCTGAGGCTTGTGGCAAATACTGCTGGGGGGCATCGGAAGGATGGTTAGCTTTTACGGAAGAGAATCCAAAAATCTCACTACTGAATCCTCTCACAAGAGCTCAAATCCAACTCCCACCAGTGACTACATTTCCACATATAGTGGATTTCCAGATTTCAAGAGTTGGTTGGGAATATCTTATAAGGGATTATGATGGCTTCATAGAATCCTTTAGCCTAAAAGAATTAGCAGAACGATACATGACAAAAATTGTTTTGTCCAAAAATCCTACGGTGGAAAATTATATTGCCGTGGCAATTTGTGGAGAATTAGGCGAATTGGGCTTTTGTAGATCAGGAGATGATAAGTGGACTATAATAAAAGATGCTGAAATTCATTTGGGCTACATCGATATCATTTATGTCAAGGAGCAATTATACGCCTTAAATTCTGAGGGAATAGTTGAAGTTTGGGATATCATCAGTCCTTCTTCAATGACAAGAACTGTTATATCAGAGGAAGAGTTACGTTACAGAACTGCCCAGAAGATGTATTTGGTAGATTTATCTGGGGAGCTCTTGCTGGTCATTAAGAAAGCAATAAAATCTGTTATTAGGTGCAAGGATGTTGAGTTCTATCAAACATCATGTTTCAAAGTTCTTAAGCTGAATGAGAATCAGAAGTGGGTCAAGGTGAAAAGCTTAGGTGACTCCATGTTGTTCCTTGGTCGCAACTCTTCTCTGTCTCTCTCTGCTAAGGACTTTCCTGGATGTAAAGCCAATTGCATATACTTCACTGATGATTATTTTTTGGGTCCTAGGCCTTACAATGCTCGCTTTCGTGGGGGTTTTGAGATGGGAGTGTTCAGCTTGGAGGATGGAAGTTTCAACCCATTTCCATGCTACATGGAGGAAATGTTTAGGTTAATTATTCAACGACCCATATGGGTCACACCCTCTCTGTATTCTATCTAGTAGTTTTTTTTAGTTTAGTTGTGTTTTAGGAAAGACTGTTATTAATTTTTTAAGCGTCCAGATCAATGTAGTAAAAACTGATTTTCGGAGAGTTGTTTAATTGAATTATTTGTGTTTTTAATGAAATATCAAATTCAGATTTCATAATCTTTATAACAATTACGATGAACTTTCTTATGAGGGCATTTAAGAAAGATCACATCTATTTCGCTTATTACCATGACATGGGGTCTTTTGCAGGATCTTTATGTTAGAGGAAAACAATGGTTTGTTATACATACTAGCGATAAATTTCATCCATCACCAAAGCCTGATTGGGTTTTACTCCCTCCCTATCGTAGACAGGTGCCCAAGGATTAATTTTGTGATATTTGTATCATGCTTATAAGTTTGGGAAACTTAAATTTTCAAGAACCGATGCTCCTAGTAATTTTTCTTTTTCTAGACTTCCCATGGACGATGAAATAAGATTTTAATTGTTTTAGTTCAAGCAGCTGTTAGTATAGCAATTTTAATGTAATTTGTTTCATAATATGCAGTTTACTAGATGTGATGTCGAATTATGTTTTTTTTATTTATGTTGATATACTTTGCGTTTCTTGTTAGTGATGGTAATGGATCTTGAATTTTACCTTCTTTTCTCAAACACTCAGAAGGGCTGAACAGTATCTTTTGATTATAACTCTAAATCAACAAGTTGAAATGAAAATGTGCTTTTAAAGACTGGCTTTTGATAATCATTTGGAGAGAGGGAATTGGTTTCATCTGGTTTTTATTGTATGGCCTGTGTAATTGTAGCTTGGATAATGTTAGGAACCCGATTCCTACTAATTATCTATAGAGTTTGTTGCTTATTTGAATTCTAGAAGAAGTATTATTTCTATTCTTATTAGAAGTCTGTTTTTAGCAGGAATCTTTGTTTATTTCCAGAATTCATTAGTAGTAGGAGTCTTTGCTCATTTAAAGAGGTTCTGTAATAGATTTTCCAGCAGAATTTTCAATAACAAATTAATTTATTATACAAGGAATGATTCCCCTTCTAAGTGAGTCGACTCTATAGGGTTTGGGTCCTATCAGATAATCTCTGTAGTGTTGATCAGATCAGTTTTATGTTGGAAGGAAATACGTCTAGTGACCCGTATCCATCTTTAAGAAAAGTAAAACTTCATTGTTCCAAAAAGCAGACATCAGTGTTTGAAGAGCGATGAAAACAGTGAAAGCAAAGCTGTTGAAGTGCTTGAAGAGCGATGAAAACAGTGAAAGCAAAGCTGTTGAAGTGCTTGCTATTAACATTGATGTTCATATGTAATGCTTGCCTTAAGCCCAGTAGTAGGTGGCTCATGTCAAAGTTGAGGAGGATATATGTGATAGTAGAGCTGGTTTGGAAAATGAGGCGGATAACCCCCGTTTCAGATGGGCAGGCTTATGCCAACAATTCAAGTACTTTTCTGGAAGGTGTTCCACAACAGATCCGGAGCTTCAAACATGTGCATGGTGCTAAGTATAAAGGTATTTATGATGCTTTCCTGTGAAGATTTCTGGTATGCTTTCCTGTGAATTTGGAATTTATCAAGTTGTTTGTTTTAGATTGTACAACGTAGGGCTCATAAACGTAAGACGATTATCGAGCTATTTGTGGATAGTTCCCCCTCTTGAAAACTTGTGAAAATCTTTGTGGGACTTTGTCCTTGTGGAAAGGGCATGGTTAGCAAATGATTTCATACAGGTAAGTTTTTTCATTTTATTTTAATAACATTCCTTATTTATTGCTAACATTTATTTCATTCTGTTATCTCTTCTTTTCGGAGGATTGCTTACTCTTGGTTTTTTATTTATGGTATTCTATGGGTTTTTCAGCCTTACTGTTTTTAATCTGACAGCATTTTATATTTTGATTCTATGGTATGTGTGTGTTCGGAAGATAACTGCTGCATCCCAAATATGTCAACAGGTTGCTTTTAATGGTGAGCTAAATTTTGGGAAACAAAATCTATGGAAGAAAACAAAGATAGTTACACCTTGATAGAACTGTGTTATGCAATTTTGACGTTCAGCTGAACCGTTTCTAAGGAGTGATGATCCTGGTTTTGGCCTTAAGACTGCAATTTACCTTCAGTTTGATCACAGAGAGGAGAAGATTGGAGAAATGACTCTGCCACTGGTTAGTTTATTTTGGCCAATTTTATTATAGTTTGCAAATGCTATGATGCAGTTTCTCTTGTACACACTTTAACTTTACATATCTTCTTATGTAGGAGATCACGTGTACTTTCACTTTGAAAGTAAGTTGATACTATGTGGTCGAGTGAGGTGCGTTTAATTATTTTCCATGATTTCATATTTTTAAAACTTTCCTAATTTTATCTTTTGTATTAGAGATGTCTATCTAGATTGGCGTTCAAAAATATTAGTATGAACAATGTTAAATTGCTTGAGGGCTTAGACTTATAGGCTCAGTTGGTTTGACACATAGCAAAACAACTTTGAGGTCATGGGTTCAATTCCAGCTTACCCATCAGAAAAAAATGTTAAATAGCTTGACTTTAATGCAAGATATTGATGGTAATTGGTCATATTCAGGCACACCCAAGCTCTCAGTTGAATCAATCAACTTACTCCTGATGATTTTATTTTTAATAATGGTGGACCTTGGTAGTAAATTGATTTTATAAACTTTATGTAGTTATTGATTTAATGACACCCAAGCTTAGATGGAGTCAACTAACTTGGCCTTCAATGGAATGTAGTGGCACATTAGGATTTGTGAGTAACTATCGACTTGATTTGTCTTTTGTTCAATTTGGTTTGACTTTGTCTTAGATAGATCTTGAATCGGACTTGTATCAATTTTGATCTCATTTAATCGTGTTTATATTATCTGAATCGAGTAGGTATTGGTGTTGGATGATCCAAACTTTGAGATTGAGCTTGAACCCATATTCCAAGGAGTCTTTTTCATAATGAATTACATTGAGCTATTGGATGATTCATGAGATGTTTTCATACTTCCATGAGTCTTTTTAACCAACAAATATTGTCAAAACAAAATTCAATATTTGTTGAGTTAAAATTATAGCTTGAGATCTTTCAAACTTGGGATAGCTTATCAACTGGGGTATCCTAAGACAGGCTTTGGTGTATGTGTAAGAGGGGAGAGTTTGAATATTTTCCCCAATCCCATTGTGGTTTAATTGGTGATGTGCTGGTAGAGTTTAATACATGAACGATACTTATCGCTCTGGTTAAGGGAGAACTTTATATGATTAAGATGGCAATCAATCTTGGCTAAAGGAGAAACTTTATAATAATGATGGCCAGCAGGTAATTAATAGGTTCATAGAATTAGTGTATTGGAGAAAGGATGTTGATGGATTATAGCAAGATTATAAAAAATGCGACTTTTTCTAAGATGCCTGCATACATACAGATACCAAATCTGAAAACAGGGATAAAATTTATTTTTCCTTAATTCTGGACACAGATATGGACATGAGTATTGACAATATATTAGCATTAAAAATATATTAAAGCTAAAGATATGATGTTTATTGAAGTAATTTTACTTTTTATGTACCAAGATACTCTTAAGACAGAATGATACGTTCAACCAAATGTTCTTAAAGGTGTTGGAGGCTTTTGCCTTGAGGCTCCCCTCGGAGCGAGGCTCACGTAAAATGCTTCTGCTTTAGTTAAAGAGGCAATGAAAAGGCTTACGCCTTTGGGGACTTGCACTCTTTTTTGCCACCTTTTGACTAACACGTAAGCCTTAATCCTTACAGGGGGTGATGGATTTATTTTTTTTCCTTCAATTTTTGTTATATTATTAAATATTAGACTAATAATAATAAGTTTGCCTCGGTATAACATTTATTTTACATACAACTTCTATAGCTCTTCCACTTACGCTACTTTTTTCTCTCAGTCAAATCTACACCTTTACTTCCCCTTCTAGCATTAGAGTGGTGTTATTTTGTACTTGGCCTGGTTGCTATACTCATAGTGTTGTGCTTTGTTTGATGGGGTTAAGACTTTTAAACTTGGATAGTTTGGAACTTTAGATACGATATAATTTAATTTGATTTTGATGAGTTTGGCATTTGGGGTTGGATGTTAAACTTTACAATGTGAAATTTGGAAATTGTCATATGATTCATTTTCTAAGTTAAAGTATAAATTGAGAGTGGAAGATCATGGAGAACAAGTGTTAATCTCCTATTGGTTGTTTGTGCAACAAAACCAATAAAATAGGAGAGTGTTCAACATGCTAAGTTAGGAGTTGGTTGTTGCCAGCTTAAATAACTCTCTTGATTGTGGAAAGAGTTCATGCAAATTAAATCTCTTTAATGAGAAAATCCAGATTTTTCCTCTCTTTAATGGATATGTTTAGGTTATTATTCAACAACCCAAAAGTTGGCCTTCACGGTCAGACATCAAATGCAAAGCATGGTGGCTTCATGACTCCAAAAGAACAGGGGCTTAATTTCCTGCACCACTAACACCTTGAAACTTTTGGTGTGGGTTCGGTTAGTATCATGATAATAGCCATATGATCACCTAGATCATAAGTTATACTATGATTAAGATAGAATAAAGCAATTAATTTGTCTTTTTTTAAAATAAGCGAATTTACAGCTTTCTACAATATCAATAAATTCGTCGTTTGATATTGACATCTTTTTTACTAAAATTATATGTGTATTTTTGGCATCTCATGAAGATATATTGGCTTTTGAAAAACGACGAATTTATTGTTTTTTTGCAAAGTGATGAATTCGTTGCTTTTGTGAAGTGGTGGATTTGCTCTTGAATTGATCCTAAAGGGATCCAAAATGCATATTTAAAATTGATGAATATTCAGTCACAATTAATCTGAATGTATTATAATAGCTATTGGATAAACCAAGTAACATAAAAAAGGTAAGAAAATGTATTTTGCATGCCTTAAATCATTTTTAATAAGTTGCTGCTCAAAAATTAGGTGCATTTTTCAAGAAAACATTATAGGGGTTTTGTTAACGTGTGCCCTAAGGCCACACGTTAAAGAGCATTAAATACACCTTGGAAATAAGCATTTGAAGGTATTTTTGGTAAGAAAAAATTTGAGTGCATTTTTTGTAAAAAAAATAAATTTCCAAAGTACTTTTAATGCACCTTAACGTTAAGGGTACATGTTAAGGTGCATTAAATACACCTTGGTAATAAGCATTTGAAGGTACTTTTGGTATGACACTTTTTTTAGCGCATTTTTGGTAAGAAAATAAATTTTCATAGTGTATTTAATGCACCTTTATGAGTGTCCTTAGGGACATGTTAACAAAATGCAACTTTTATGTTAGGGTATATTAAGTAATTTCTTTAATACACCCTAATTTTCCTATGTGATAGACCGGGAAGGGGCTCAATGCTTCAATCGATCGGTGAAAGGCTATATATACTTGGAATGATGGGATCGGGCACACATACACATGGTTCAAGGCGACCATCGGATCGTACGAGAGCGACTGTTTTAGTTCCTTACTGTCTTAGTTCGTGAGGCTCTCGTAAAGGAAGGGCCTTCAAGCTTCCCCCAAGCAATGAAGTTATTGGCGATGGATTGGTTGGGTTCAATGGCCGACTATGATTCACATACGACTCCAAACACTAAAAAACTACAGAGAACTATCTCACTTATTCTATTCCCTAATTACCAGATCTACACAACTATAAAAAGGGGGAAAGCAGTATCAATGACTGATGAGACCCTAGCAGCCTAAACCTCACTTGAAAGTGAATTTTTATATTAAGTAAAACCGCCAAAAATTAAGAGAATTTAGAAAGAAACTCTCATATAAATATGCAATGTCTTGTCTTCTGCTATAGTCCCACAGGGAACCCAATCGTAGAGATCGTATAAGTTAGAAGTTGTAGGTGAGAGATCTGAAATATAGGGTTACATTTATCATATTTGTGGTTTCAATTTCAATTTCGAATATTATGTAAAAAAAAAAAAAAAAAAAATTAATGAATTTGATTCCTCCCTCACTTTAATATTTTCTCTAGGTGCTTCTTTCACATATTCTAACAACCTATACAACAATGGATTGGGCCAATCTTCCAAAAGATTTGTTGGTTGAGATATCTAAGCGGCGTACGATCAATGTTGATTATGTTTGGTTTCAAGTTGTATGTCGTCCCTGGCGATCTGCTTTACCGGAGAAACCACATTGCCTTCCTTGCCAAATTCCATGGTTTATGCTACCCAACAAGCCCACATTGTGACTTCTTCAATCCATCAAACAATAAGGTTTATTTGCTAGAGCTACCCGAGGCGCGGGGAGCTTCAGAAGGATGGTTAGCTTTTATGGAATATAATCCAAAGATCTCACTACTGAATCCTCTCACAAGAGCTCAAATCCAACTCCCGCCAGTGACAACATTTCCTCATATATTGGATTTCCAAATTTCAAAAGTTGGAAGAGAATTGCCATGGAATTTTGTGGAGAATTATCTGAATTGACCTTTTGTAGATCAGGAGATTATAAGTGGACTATAATAGAAGATGCTGGAAGTCATTTGGGATACATCTATATCATTTATGTCAAGGAGCAATTATACGCCTTAAATTTTGCGGGAACAGTTGATGTTTGCGATATCACCAGTCCTCCAATGACAATAACTATTAAATCAGAGGAAGAGTTAAGTTACAAAATTGCCAATAAAATGTATTTGGTGGATTTATCTGGGGAGTTCTCGCTGGTCATTAAGAAAGCAAAAGAATCTGTTATTAAAATTGAAAATGGTACGGATGTTGTGTTCTATGAGACATCAGGTTTCAAAGTTCTTAAACTAAATGAGAATCAGAAGTGGATCAAGATGAAAAGCTTAGGTGACTCCATGTTGTTCCTTGTTCACAACTCTTCTTTGTCTCTCTCTGCTAAGGACTTTCGTGGATGTAAACCCAATTGCATATACTTCACCGACGATTATTTTTCGGTTTCTAGGCCTTCCAATGCTCACTTCCGTGGGGGTCATGATATGGCCATGTTCAACTTGGAGGATGGAAGTATCTACCCATTTCTGTGCTACATGAATATGTTTAAGTTAATTATTCAATGACCCATATGGGTCACACCCTCGCTGTATTCTATCTAGGAGTTTTGTTTTGTTGTGTTTAAGAAAAGACTCTTCTTAATTTATTATGCGTCCTGATCAATGTAATAAGAACCGATCTTCTTAGAGTTGTTTAATTGAACTATTTGTGTTTTTAATCAAATATCAAATTCAGGTTTCATAATCTCTATAATGATTACGATGAACTTTCTAATGAGGGTAACTCCCATTGCCACCCTGCATTTAAGTAAAATGACATTTATCTTGCTTATTACTATGAAAGGGAGTCTTTTGCAGGGTCTTTAAGTTAGAGGAAAGCAGTGTTGTTTTATATATACTCGCGAGAAATTTCATCCATTGCCAAAGCCTTTTTGGGTTATACTCCCTCCCTATGGTAGAGAGGTGCCCAAAGGATTAATTTTGTGATATTTTTCTCTGGCTGATTATTTTGGGAAACTTGAATTTTCAAGGACCAGTGCACCAAGTAATTTTTCATTCTCTAGACTTCCCATTGGACGATGAATTAAGATTTTAATTGTTTCAGTTCAAGCAGCTGTTAATATAGCAATGTCAATGTAATTTGTTTCATAATATGAAGTTTACTAGATGTAAAGTTGAATTATGTTTTTTTTTAACGTTGATGGTGGTGTACTTTGCATTTCTTGTTGGTGATGATAATGGATCTTGAATTTTACCTTCTTTTCTCAAACACTCTTATGTGATTTTCAAGACTGGCTTCTGATATTCATTTGGACAGGAAGCTGTATGCTCCGCAAGCTCATGGAAACACTTCTAGCATGACAAAAGGAAGCAGAATCAGACGTTAAAGCTTCCAAGACTTGTAGGCCAGCAACTTGATCAACATCCTCAAGTGTATGCTAAATATAAATTAGCAACGAAGAACCAACTTACTCAAATAACAAGATTTAAGCAACTTGGAATTTATTAAGTTGTTTGTTTTTACATTGTAATTCGTTATACTCACTTATTTCAGTGAACAGGTTAAACATAGAGGATTACTGAGCTATCTGTGGGTGGTTTCCGTCTGGAAAACTTGTGAAAATCTCACTGGGACTTTGTTGTTGAAGAAATGGCATGGTTAGCTAATGATTTCATGCAGGTCTGTTTTTCTTTTTATTTATTTATTTAGTTATTATTGCTAGCATGTGTTCTATTCTGTTATGATACACATATTTTGCTCTTCTTTTTGGAGGATTGCCTACTCTTGGTTTTAGATTTATGGTATTCCATGGGTTTTTGACCTAGATGCATTTTCCAGCCTAACTGTTCTTTAACCTGAGAGCATCCCAAATATGTCAATGGGTTGCTTTTACTGGTGAACTAAATTTTGGGAAACAAAAGCTCTATCTCGAAAAAAAAGGAACATAGTTTACACCTTGGTTAAGTGTGTGATGCAGTTTTGGTACGTTTCCGCTGAGATTTTCCATAGAGTGATGATCCAGGTTTGAACCTTGACTGCAATTTAGCTTCCATTAGATTGCAGAAGGTTATTGTGGATGAAGCTATGAAGGAGAGGATTGGAGAAATGGTCCTGGTTTTGGTTTGTTCATTTTGGCCAATTTTATTATAGTCCTTCTCCAAAGACAATTAACTATTAAACCACCACAGCGACAGTAGAGTTATGGCACAAAATTCGCCAGACCAAATATTTGGTGGATTGATCTGGGGAGCTCTTGCTGGTCTTTAAGAAAACAAAAGAATCTGTCATTAAAAATGAAAATGGTGTGGAAGTTGATTTCTATCAAACAGTATGTTTCAAAGTTCTTAAACCGAATGAGAGTCCGAAGAAGTGGGTCAAGGTGAAAAACTTAGGTGACTCCATGTTGTTCCTTGGTCACAACTCTTCTTTGTCTCTCTCTGCCAAGGATTCTCTGGATGTAAAGCCAATTGCATGTACTTTACGGATGATTATTCTATGGGTGCTCGGCCTTTCACAGATAGCTGCCGTAGGGTTCATGATATAGGCATGTTCAACTTGGAGGACGGAAGTGTCAAACCATTTCCATCCTACATGGATACGTTTAGATTAATTATTCAACGACCTATATGGGTAACACCCTCGCAGTATTCTATCTAGTAGTTTTGTTAAGTTGTGTTTGAGAAACGACAGTTCTTGATTTATGATGCATCTTGATTAATGTACTAAGAAACGATCTTCTGAGAGTTGTTTGATTGAATTATTTGTATTTAATCTAATATGGAATTTAGATTTCATAATCTTTGTAACAATTATGATGAACTTTCTTATGAGGGTTACTCTAATGGCCAACCTGCATTGAAGAAAAACCGCATCTATTTCTCTTATTACCATAAAAGGCAGTCTCGTGGGGTATTTAAGACTTTAAAGCCAGCAAACTTAATCGACAGCCTCAATGGAATACTAAAATACTTCCTGTTTCCAACGTATTCATCACACTATTTTGTTGGAGAGGAATTTGTTTCATCTGGTCTTGATTGTATGACCTGTGTAATTGTAGCTAAGGTTGGATAATCTCTGTAGTGTTGTTCAGATAAGTCTTATGTTGGAAGGAAATACGTCTAGTGACCAGTATCCATCTTTAAGGAAAGTAAAATTTCATTGTTCCAAAAAGCAGACATCAGTGTTTGAAGAGCGAAGAAAACAATGAAAGCAAAGCTGTTGAAATGCTTGCTATTAGCAATGATGAACATGTGTAATGTTTGCCTAAACCCCAGGACCAGTGGCTCGTGCCAAAGTTGAGGAGGAAATATGCGATAGTAGAGCTGGTTTGGAAAATGAGGTGGAACCTCTTTTAAAACATTGAGGGGATGAGTGACAATGTCAATAGTGTTTTGAAAACAGGGGGACCATCGGATAATCATTCTGGAGATAACTCCAATTTCAGATGGGCAAGCTTATGCCACCGAGAACTTCGAGTTCCTTCAACTCTGAGCTTCCATGGGTTAACTTTTCTGGGAGGTGTTTCACAACAAATCCAAACAAGGTGCATGAAGTATAAAGGTATTTCTGATGCTCTCCTGTGCAGATTTCTGGTGTGATTTGAGGAATTTGGAATTTGTCAAGTTATTTGTTTTACATTGTACTTCATAGGACTCACTTATTTCCGTAAACATGGCATGGTTAGCTAATGATTTCATGCAAGTCTGCTTTTATAGATAAGTTCCCAATTTTTATTTTTTATTTTTAACTTTCCATACTTATTTATTTATTGCCAACATGTTTTTAATTCTAATATGATATATGTATTTTGCTCGTGGTTTTATATTTACGGCATTCCATGGTGTTTTGAGCAAGATTCATTTTTCAGCCCTACTGTTCTTACTATGACAACTTTTTATATTGATTCTATGGTAGGAGCATGTTCGGAAGATAACTACTGCATCTCAAATATGTCAATGGGTTGCTTTTAATGGTGAACTAAATTTTGGGAAACAAAATCTATCCATGGAAGAAAACAAAGATAGTTTGCACCTTGGTAAAGTGTGTTATCGAATTTTGATGTTAAGCCGAGCTGTTTCCAAAGAGTAATGATCCTGGTTTTGGCCTTAAGACTGCAATTTACCTTCAGTTTGATCACAAAGAGGAGAGGATTGGAGAAATGACTCTGGCACTGGTTAGCTCATTTTGGCCAATTTTATTGTAGTTTGCAAATGCTATAATGCAGTTTCTCTTGTACATACTTAACTTTACATATCCTGTTATGTGGAAGATCATGTGTACTTTCAATTTGAAAATAAGTTGATACTCTGTGGTCGAGTAAGGTGGGTTTAACTATTTCCCTTGATTTCGTATCTTTAAAACTTTCCAAATTTTCATATTTTTATACTCAAGAATATTTTTAAACGTAATTTTACACTTTGTTATTCGCAACGATGTATCTTCCCAACTCTGCCATATTATTCTTATTCTTTAGGTACTGTCATTCATGTTTTGATTGTCAATGACAGTTTAATTGAATGTAAAATCAGGAAGCCCCTTTAAATGGCCATGTTAACATCACTAACACCTATGTAATATTTGGGTGCCTAAATGGAAGGGGGGATGGGGGAATACTTGAGGAAAGGGCAATATAAGGACCCAAAAGAAGGGTACTAGAGTGAAAATTGCCACACAGTGGGCCTTCATGATTGGACATTGACTGCTGAGTGTGATGGCTTTATGTTTCCAAAAGAATATGGGCTTAACTTCCAGCACCACTAACACCTAGATACTTTTGATGTGTTGGTTCTGTTTGTACCAGAATAATAGCCAAATGAACACCTAAATAATAAGTTACACTATAATTAAGATAAATAATAAAGTACTTATTGTTTCTTTGGTTATTTGTTGTATGTAAGAAACGCATTATCTTCCTTGTAGTTGTATGTAACTGTTATACTAGGACTGCGTGGAGCCAAATCTGTGCATGGCTGAATTGATTTAGTGAAGTGGCCATCCAAAAGGAGTACTATGCATTTGGTTCTCAGCCTACATGGTTGGAGTGCAGATATTTTTCAAGACTCTTATCAGGGAGACCATTCCCTTGAGGTGGAGAGCTCAGACACCATAGATAATGTGAAAGCCAAGATTCAAGTTAAGGAGGGCATTCCTTCTGATCAGGAGAGGCTTATCTTTGTTGGGAAGCAACTCGAGGAAATGGAAAGGGAGAAGAGGAGAAGTCAAAATCCCAAGGTAATGGAGTGTGAGAAGTATCATTCTTCTTGATTGCCCTCTTGAATATAAATAGGGAGAAAACCAAATAAATACTGAGTTGGTTAAAGAAGAAGACTGGGGAGCCCTGCTTAAGATGGAGGAAGAATACATTGAGAGCCTTTGCCTGCAGATATTGAAGTTCAAACCTCACTTGGTGATCATAGAGAAAGGCTTAGTGATCTGGGGTGCCATTATTTGAGTTAAGTTTTGACTTTTTGAGTTCAGGAAGATTGGGGATGAGTTCTTTGCATTCATTGTTGAGTGGAAAGGTCCAAAAGCATGTACTGTTCTTTTACAACATGCAACTAAGGATCTCTTGAATGAAGTAGAAAGAAATTTGCAGGTAAAAAAGTTGATCATATAAGCAGGAATTTTATCCTGAAAGTTTTTTTTTTTTTTTCATCTTCACTTTCTAAGAGTGCAGTGTATCAGTTTCTAGTTTCATCTGAGGTGAGTTTCTGTTGTAGTTTATTAAGTCAAACCTTTAGCTATCATCATAGCAGCATTATCTAGTGAATTGTGATGTACTCTGAAATCACTCTTTACCATATTCTTTTGGGATTTTCTAAGTCTGAAATGTGACACTGCCATTGGAATCAATTTCAGCTACATGACTGTAAAAAATTGTCTGGGCAGGTTGAAATTTCTCAAAGATGGAGAACCTTCAGAACTCATAGTGAGGATGTGAATAGGTCTTGTTCTATGCAATATATCTTATTACATGTTTCTTAATTAAATGCACAATTAGAACCAATATATGTTAGACATGTTACTTCTCTTCAACCGATTGAGGTGTATGGATGCTAAGGTTGTTACTTCAGTGATGTAAGATTAGAGAAAATAAACAGAAAATGATGTGAAATAAAATAATAAAATAAATTATAAATTCCGTAAAATAGAATCTTAATATTGAAAAGAGCGAGGCTTGTATTGGACACAATAGTCTTAAGTAGATTTCGCCCCTGTGATGTGTTAACAGTCTTTGGATGTCTATCGCTCCACACGTGTACAAGGTAGCACTCCTAGTGTACACATACAAATGACCTTTTACTGTGAATTATACTCTTAATGACACACAAAAAAAAATCTCTTGAAAATAGAAGGGCAGAAATGAGAACTTATAGAATTAAAAGTGTCTCTCTGGACAGTCGCCAAGACTGTTGAAAAGTGTGCTGGGGTTGTTATTTTTCAAACAGACACACATGTCTGTAGAGTTTTTTTGGTTGTGACTGTTCAAACAGATACACATGTCTGTAGAGTTGAAACATCAATTGTGTTTCTTAGAACAGTCACGAGTTATAACTCATTGAGTTCAACTCGGTCCAACAAAGTTTTAGCAAAAGTGGGCCTTTCACACGCACCTACGTGAGGTTTAAATCCGAAGATTTGCACCCCCCTGCGCACACACGCACTAAGGTTTTTCGGACCAATGGGTCCAAATCCTTTTTAGAACCCATGGGCCCTCACATGCGTGTGGGCTTGACCCATATCTTTCTCACACTTACTACATTATGTGAGAGCTTCTATATAAGAGTTACACTCTTTAGTTGTTTCTATCTAATGTGGGACTAAAATTTTACACCAGAACTTACAAACAAACCACTTAACTCTTACTTTAACTTTTGTTTTTACTTAGTTCCACTTCCATTCAAACATTAGGATAAATCAAACATTAATCCAACAATCCCCCACATGAATGGAGAAAGTCGAAACTAGATGAGGAATACGATAAAACATTTTAAAAATTACAAAGAATACAATAGAAAATGTACTGCATCAGGAAAGTCTGTCGGATTTACTAGACTAAGTAGTGAACATAAGTTTTGAATTATTCAGTCTTTCGTGTAAATCAAGACAATAGACTTCACACACTTCCTTTTCAATCACAGTAAGTTCTTACGTTTGTGTTCATTTTGATCATGAACAATCCCAAATTCATTAGTGCTCTAAAGAATCCAACCTTTTTAAGATTCTTATAGAACCGACCCAATTCTACACTCACATAGGTGATATCATATTAAAAGTACCTTGTTGTACCCCACTTGCAAATACAAGATATATGTACAATTAAAAGCTTAGCTTATCCTAAACACTCGCTTCAGGCAGCACTTAATGCATCACAAAAATGGGTAGAAGAAAAACCTTCTTAGTGCTATCGGTTGAGTCACTCACACTAGTTTTCCTATTACAACTAGTCCATGGGATCTCTAATCGCTAGGTTAGGTTTCCATTGAGGTGACTTATAATTATAGGCTTTAATCCCATTTCCCTCAATGCATGATATATCTAGTCTCTAGACAAATCTTTAGTAAGCAGATCAACAAGATTTTCTTTAGGCTTTATAAAATCGATAGAAATAACTCCATTTGAGAGCAATTGTCTAACAATGTTGTGTCTACGACGTATAAGTCGTGACTTCTCGTTATAAACAAAATTTTGTGCCCGGGCAATAGCTGCTTGGTTATCACAATGCACACAAATTGCAGGCACATGTTTTTCCCATAATGGAATATCCTCTAAGAAATGACGAAACCATTTTGCTTCTTCGCTGGTTTTATCTAAAACAATAAATTCAGATTCCATTGTAGAACGTGTTATACACGTTTGTTTCAAGAATTTCCATGAAATAGTTGCACCACCAAGTGTAAATACATAACCACTGGTGGACTTTGACTCTTTAGAGTTTGATATCCAATTAGCATCACTGTATCTTTCAAGTATAACTGGTATTATTATAGTGCAACCCATATTTTAGGGTGTACCTCAAGTATCTCAAAATCCTAACTAATGCTTCCCAATGAGTAACTCTTGGGTTATTTGTATATCTACTCAGTTTTCCAACCTAGTAAGCAATATCCAGTCTTGTGCAGTTCATGATATGTATTAGATTGCTTATTATTCGAGAATATTCTAGTTGGGATATGCTAGGACCAATATTTTTTTTAAAGTTATTACTAGGATCAAAAGGTGTTTTAGCATGGGCTAATATCACACTTGTTGAATTTCTTCAACATATTCTCAATATAGTGTAATTGAGACAAAATTAATTTGTCTAAAGTTCTTGTAATTTTAATTCTAAGAATAACATTAGCTACACTCAAATCCTTCATATCAAAGTTACTGGTCAATATTTTTTTAGTAGATCTAATGATATTCTTATTAGTCCCCATAATAGGCATATCATTCACATAAAGGCAAAGAATGATATAAGCATTATCAATGGTTTTATTATATATGCATTTGTCACATTCATTGATTTTGAAACCATTCTTTATCATGACACTATCAAATTTTTTGTGCCATTGTTTGGGTACTTGTTTTAATCCATAAAGTGATTTGACAAGACGACACTCTTTCTTCTCTTGTCCTTTGACAATAAAATCTTTTAGTTATTCCATGTAAATCTTTTCATTTAGTTCACTATTTAAAAATGTTGTTTTCATATCCATTTGATGTATTTCAAATTTATATAAGACAACAATCGCTATTAACATTGTAATGGATGTTAATCTTGTAATAGGTGAATATGTATCAAAATAATCCAAACCTTCTTTTTATTTGAATCATTTAGCAACAAGTCTTGCCTTATATTTATTTATGGAACCATCGGGTTTCATTTTTCGCTCAAAGATCCATTTGCAACCTATTGGTTTGTTTCCTGGTGGACAACTTACTAGTTCCCATGTATGATTTTGCATAATGGATTCAATCTCACTATTCACAGCCTTTTTCCAATACGAAGTTTCAGATGTGGATATGGCCTCCTTATAGCTTTGGGGTTCATTTTCTAACAAATAAGTTAAAAAATCTTGATCAAATGACGAAGAAATCCTTGCTTTCTTACTGCATCTTGGTTCATTATCATGATCATCGTTTGATGTAGTATCATGTGTTCTTTTATTAGAATATACATCATCCACAAGTTTTGAAGGAAACTTATTTTCAAAAAATACTACATCTCGTGATTCAATGATTATATTTTGATGCACATCAATCACATCTAATTTGTGCACAAGAAAACAATATGCACTATTATTGACATAGTAAATAAATACACAGTCAATAGTTTTGGGTCTTAACTTGGTTCTTTTAGGAACTGGGACCACTACTTTTACTAGGTACCCCCATACTTTCAAGAATTTGTACGAAGACATTTTGTCTTTTCATAATTCATAAGGCGTCTAATTAGTTTTCTTGTGAAGTATCTTGTTAAGAATGTAATTTGTGGAAAGCAAAGTTTCCCCCCACAAGTTTTGTGGTAAACCAAAACTAATTAGCATTTAACATTTCTTTTAATGTTAGATTTTTTCTTTCAACAACTCTATTTTGTTGAGGCGTGTATGATGTTATTGTTTGATGAATAATTCCATGTTGTGCTCATAACTCATCAAAAGGTAATTAATCATATTCACCATCTCTATCTGTTCTTAAGACTTTAATCTTTTTGTTGAGTTGATTCTCAACCTCATTTTTATAAATAATGAATATGTCCAAAGCTTCATCCTTACTTCTAAGTAAGTACACATAACTTTTACTTTCACTTCCATTCAAACATTAGGATAAATCCCACATTAATCCAACAAGGGTTGGGTCTCAGATTTCAAATGAGCATCTCAAGGCCATTGAATTATAGATGGAGCAAAGAAGAATTACAACTTGCAACTGGCACTGCAGTAGTCACCAATCTTTGGCACCATTTTGCAACTTCAGAGTGAATATGTAGGAGTTCCTGTAAGATTCCTAATCAAATCTTCTCAATGTTTTCATTTCCTATATGTTCATCTTCTTCCATCAATCCACTTTTTTGTAGTACAAGAAATGTGATTTGGGATTATGACACTGTAGCTTAAATCCTTAAACTGGAAATCGACACTCCTTTTTTGACGCTTCTTTTCTTAGTGGCCTCTTTGGACCATGTTTATCTTCACGAATAACTCCTTTATATGATAATTTACCTTTTGTTTTCATTTTTTTAACTTCATCTGTAGTTGTGCTGTAAGACAAAGAAGGCGTTGAAATATCATTCTGGTGAGTTAGGGGCCATTTTATACGTAACAGTTGATGATCAACAATTTCTATTTTTGATAATTCTGTCGTAGTACAATTGATAGGTTATGTTTTATTGTAGGTTTGCTGGCTGTTGTACTTTTATTGTGTTTTCTTCCAGCAGGGGGAGCGGTTCACGGCATCGTGATGGGCCCAAGGCAATGGCAAAGCAGTGGCAAGTAATCAGCAGTAGAAGTAGGCATTGAAGAAATTCATTAGTTTTTTAGTTCTTCTGTAAATGCATCTCCCGGTCTCTAGTTTCTTATCAGATCCTTTTTTTATTTTATAATTTTGTAAACTCGAACTTTATTCAAGTCTTTTGTATATAAATTAATGTGGAAGAAAACCTTGAATGGATCCATCTTTTGTAGTTGCTAGTGACTTGATTCCCTAGCTTCTTGAATTTGTTCTCTGGTTGGTTCTAATTTGAATGCAGGTGACAGGAGAGAAGAAAAAATGGTCAAATAATTATTTTTAAAATAACTTTAGACATCGGTTTTTTAGAAATTGATGTTTAAAGTCTAACAATATGCATCCGTTATCTTAAAACCGTTGTCTGTTGTTTACCTTGGACATAGGTTTTGATCACTTTAGATATCATGGAAAAACCAATATCTCTAGCTTTTTTTTTTTTTTTTTTGTAATAGTATATTTAAAAAAATGACAAATTCGTTACTTTTGCAAAGTGATGAATTCATTGCATTTAAATAAATAACAAATTCATCACTTTTAAAAAATGGTGGATTTGCCCTAATTGATCTTAGAAGGATATCGAAAATGTATATTTAAAATTAATGAAAATAGTCACAAATCATCTAAAATGTATTACAATAACAATGGGAAAAACCAACACAAATTGGGTGATAAAAAAATGTATTTCTTGTACTTGAAATCATTTTTAATGTGAATTGACATTTTTTTATTAACTGAATGATAAGTTATCGTTCAAAAAATTAATTAACTAAATTATAAATTTCAATTCAAAAGTTAGGGGAATTTTGTAGGAAAACTTTACATTAGTGTATATTAATACACCCTAATTTTCCTATGATGTTAGTGTATATTGTAAAAATTACAAAAAACAATTTTATAAGAAGCCTAAAAAGGTTGAAAGGCTTAGCAATTTGCAAAACGCTCGATTGTTTAGCGTGTTAAATCATTTTCGGTAATTTCCTAAAAATTATTATTTTTAAATAATTAATTAAAAATAAATCATCTTTTAGTAATTTTTCCAATAAGATTTATTTTAAAGAAAAGATGTTGAAAATCTTTGTAGCTTTGAACAAATCGAATGATTTCAAAAGAAATTTTGAATCATTTTGCATCTTTTCCATGGATTGCATGAAAAATCTATAAATATCTTATGAGTCGTGATAAATTAACTCATTTTTTGCACAAGCACTTGACGCAATTTGGCGTGAATACAAAAGATAAGGATCCAGAACAATGTGTTGTACCTAACAAGATTAGGTGGCACCCCATTGCATTCCAAGTGGTATTTGTGGACCCACTGACCGTATGGATATGTCATCCATCCCTTGGTGAACCTACATATCAAAAATCATAATATTTGATAATTTGCATCCATTGGATCTAAGCTCTTGAAAAAGAATTTGAATCCAACGATTCAAAATTATCCTTAAGACAACGCTAAAATCAATGGATGCACATCACCAAGTCAAACTGATATTTTGTGGGTAGGTTTAACAAGGGATGGACCATATATCCATTCGGTTAGTAGGTGCCAAAAATACCATGTGGTATGAAATGGGGTGCTACCTAGCCATTGTTAGTTACGACACGTTGTTACGGATCTATGCCCTTTGTATCCATGCCAAATTGTGTCAACATAGTCTATTTCTTTTTTTAATTGATTTCTCATTTTTATCTATTAAAAACAAATATTTTATATATACAAATCGGCCCAACCGAATTGAACCACAGCGAACCGGTCCGACCATTTAAAAGTATTTGTTTCCTTAAGAATAATGATTTTCGACTCCCCCCGTCTGACATACTCTCCTATCATCGGGATACACAACGTCACGCGTTATCACGACTCTTTCCTTAAACCCTAGTCATCGTCTAACTCACTCACTCTTAGTCGCACATTAAACCCTAGTCATCGTTTCACTCAAATCCCACGGAGACACAGAATCCAACTATTTATCGCTGCCGTGTTTAATCTCTTCTCTATCTCCTCGCAGACAGTCGAAGCACATGTTTCGGTTCGATCTAGGGTTACGTTTTTCAGATTTTTGGTTTCAATTTCAAATCTCCTTCACTTTAATTCATTCTAATTTTAACTAAAAACGATGGGTGTTTGGGCCAATCTTCCCAAAGATTTGTCAGTGGAGATATGGAAGCGGCTTACAATCAATGCTGATTATGTTCGATTTCATGCTGTATGTGGTACGTGGGGATCTGCTGTAGCAGAGAGATCACATCACCTACCATGCCAATTTCCATGGTTGATGTTACCCAGTAAGGAGGACGACGACACCACACGACATCGTGACTTCTTTAATCCATCCAACAATAAGGTTTATTCGCTAGAGCTACCCGACCCTGCTTGTAACAAACGTTACTTGTAACAAAGGTTGTTGGGATCTTCGGAAGGATGGTTGGCTTTTGTGGAAGAGAGAACAACGTTTCCAGATATATTGGATTTCCAAATCTCAAATGTTGGTGAAGAATATCTTTGGAGAGATTCATGGGCAACACATACCCCTTTAGCCCAAAAAAGTTATCGGAATTTTACATGGCTGGCGGACAATTATATTACCATGGCAATATGTGGAGATTTATCCAAATTGGCCTTTTGTAGATCAGGAGATGACAAGTGGACCGTAATTGAAGAAGAAGAAACTAAGCATATAGCCTTTGAGGATATCATTTATTTCCAGGAGCAATTCTACACCTTAAATTCCGATGAAAGAGTTGTTGTTTGTGATATCACCAGTAGTCCTAAACCACCACCTGTAGAGTTAGGTCGCCAAATTATCTCGAACAAGTATTTGGTGGATTTATTTGGGGAGCTTTTGCTGGTCTTTAAGAAAATAAAAGTATCTGTCATTAAAAATGAAAATGGTGTGGAAGTTGATTTCTATCAAACATTATTTTTCAAAGTTTTAAGCTGAATGAGAATCGGAAGAAGTGGGTCAAGGTGAAAAGCTTAAGTGACTCCATGTTGTTCCTTGGTCAGAACACTTTCCTGTCTCTCTCTGTCAAGGACTTTTCGGGATGTAAAGCCAATTGCATATACTTTACAGACGATTATTGTGTGAGTGGTCCTTTCCTCCGCAGAGCCTTCAAGGCCGACTGCAATTCAAGGTGGTACGAGCCAGTGCGAACTAACATCTTGAATCCCCACCTCCTATGTCTCCCTTTCCTGGCCATCAATCAAAGCATTCCAATCCACCTGGCACCGACCAATCCTTACCAAAGGTTCTGAAAGAAATAGAATCGAATAAGAGAGCGGGTCGAGACGCTCTTTCGAAAGTGAGATCACCCACAACACAGATAGTTGAGCCTTACACAGATAGCTGTCGTGGGGTCATGATATAGGCATGATCAGCATGTTCAACTTGGAGGACCGAAGTGTCAAACCATTTCCATGCTACATGGATATGTTGAGATTAATTATTCGACCCATATGGGGTCACCCTCTCTGTATTCTTTCTAGTAGTTTTGCTTTGTTTAATTGTGTTTGAGAAATGACTGTTCTTAATTTATTATGCGTCTTGATTAATGTAGTAAGAACTAAGAACCGATATTTTGAGAGTCATTTAATTGAGTTATTTGTGTTTAATTCAGATTTTATAATCTTTGTAACAATTCTGATGAATTTGCTTATGAGGGGTACTCTGAATCTGATTGCCAACCTGCATTGAAGAAAGACCGCATCTATTTTTATTATTAAAATTAAATGGAGTTTTGTGGGATATCGAAATTAGAGGTTAACAATGTTGAACCCTTATTTTGTTATGATAGTAATTAATGTTATTCATTGCCAAAGCCTGTTTGGGTTATTGTCCCTCTCTATGGTAGAGAGTTGTCCAAAGGGTTGCTTTTGTAATATTTGTCTCTAGCTGACAAGCTTGGGAAACTTGAATTTTCAAGAATTAATTCTCTAAGTGGTTTTTCTTTTTCTTCACATTAGACAATGAATTAAGAGTTCAATTGTTTCAGTTCAAGCGGTTAAGATAGCAATTTTAATGTAATTTTTATTTTTTATTTTTTATGTATGAAGTTTCTGGATGTGACGTCAAATTATGTTTTTTCATGTCAATAGTGATTTACTTTGCATTCTTGTTGTTGATGGTAATGGATCTTCAATTTTACCTTCTTTTCTCAGTCACAAGGCTGAACTGTATTTTCTGTTTGTAGCTTGAAATCAACAAGTTGAACTGAAAATTTGCTATTCAAGACTGGTTTCTGATAATCATTGGGATAGGAAGTTGTACACTACGCAAGCTCATGGAAACACTTCTGGCATGAAAAACACCAAGGTTTGTAGGCCAGCAAACTTAACTGACAGCCTCAAGTGAATGCTAAACAATTTTCACTTACTTTTTTTATTGGAGAGAGGGAATTGGTTTCATCTGGTCTTTTGCTTGTATGCCCTGTGCAATTGTAGCTAAGGTTGGATAATCTCTATAATGTTTTTCAGATCAGGCTTAGTTGGAAGGAAATATGTCTAGTAACCAGTATCCATCTTTAAGGAAAGTAAATTTTCGTTGTTCTAAAACGCAGACATCAGTGTTTGAAGAGCGAAGAAAACAGTGGAAGCGAAGTTGTTGAAGTGCTTGCTATTAACAATGATGATCATATGTAATGTTTTGTCTAAACCCCAGGAGTAGGTGGCTTGTGTCAAAGTTGAGGAGGAGACATGTGATAGTAGAGTTGGTTTGAAAAATGAGACGGAAACCTTTTATTGAACCTTGAGGGGATGGATCACAATGTCAGTAGTGTTTGTAAACTGAGTGAGCGCAGGGAATCTTTCTGGTGATAACTCCAATTTTAGATGGCCAGGCTTATGTCACCAAGTACTTTGAGTTCCTTCAACTATGAGCTTCCATAGGTTAACTTTTCTGGGATGTGTTTCACAACACATCCAAGCTAGGTGCATGAAGTATAAAGGTATTTCTGATGCTTTCCTGGGCAGCTTTCTGGTATGATTTGTGGAATTTGGAATTTATCTAGTTATTTGTTTTACATTGTACTTCATAGGGTTCACTTATTTCAGTAACCAGGCTAAACGTAAGACGATTATCGAGCTATCTGTTGATAGTTCCCCTCTGGAAAACTTGTGAAAATCTCCGTGGGGCTTTGTCCTTGAGGAAATGTCAGGGTTAGCTAATGATTTCATGCAGGTATGTTTTTATGGATAAGCTCCCAATATATATATATATATATATATATATATTCTTTATTTAATAGCTTTCCTTATTTATTGCTAACATTTGTTTCATTCTGTTCTCTCTTCTTTTTGGATGATTACTTACTCTTGGTTTATTATTTATGGTATTCCATGCGTTTTTCAGCCTTACTGTTCTTTAACTCGATAGCATTTTATATTTGATTCTATGGTATGAGTGTGTTCGGAAGATAACTGCTGCATCCCAAATATGTCAACAGGTTGCTTTTAATGGTGAGCTAAATTTTGGGAAACAAAATCTATCCATGAAAGAAAACAAATATAGTTATCCCTTGATAAAAATTGTGTTATTGGTGTTCAGCTGAGCTGTTTCCAAGGAGTGGTTTTGTCCTTAAGACTGCAATTTACCTTCAGTTTGATCACATATAGGAGAGGATTGGAGAAATGACACTGGCACTGGTTAGTTCAGCTTGGCCAATTTTATTATAGTTTGCAAATGCTATGATGCAATTTCTGTGTACATACATAAATTTACATATCCTGTTATTTAGAAGATCCTATGTACTTCCACTTTGAAAGTAAGTTGATAAGATGTGGTCGAGAAAGGTGAGTTTAATTATTTTCCATGATTTCATTTTTTTAAACTTTCCTAATTTTACGTAAGTTTATCATTTTATTAGTGATGCCTATCAAGATTGGTGTTGAAAAACATTAGTATGAACAATGTTAAATAGCTCGAGGGCTTAGACCTATAGCACAGTTGTTTTGACTCATTGCAAAACAACTTTGAAGTCGTGGGTTCAAGTCCAGCTTACCCATTAGAAGTCATTAATTCAGGCACGCCCAAGCTCTCAATTGAATCAACTTGGTCTTAAATAGGCCTTGAATCGGGCTTGTATCAATTTTGACCTCCCATTTAATCGTGCTCGTATTGTCTGAATCGATTAGGTATTGGTGTGGATGATCCAAACTTTGAGATTAAGCTTCAAACTATATTTCCAGGGGTCTTTTCATGAGTTACATTGATCTTTTGGATGACTCATGAGAGGTTTTCATATTTCCATGAGTCTTTTTTGCCAACAAACATTGTCAACGCAAAATCCCATCTTTATTGAGTTTGGCTTGAGATCTTTGAAGCTTGGGATAGCTTAACACAGGTTAATTTTAGTGTGTATAGCTTGGGTCTTAGTAGCTGGAATTCTCCTAATGACTCAAGTTGTTCTTTTTTTTAATGCTTATGTTCCCCATTGTGGTTTAATTGGTGATGTGCTTGTAGAGCTTTGGACACGAAAAATGCCTATATCTCTTGTTAATCGGAGAAATTTATATGATAGGATGGCAATGAATGATAATCTTGGCTAAAGGAGAAACTTTATAAGAATGTTGGGCAATCAAGTAAATAATAGGTTCGGAAAATTAGTGTATTGGAGATAGGATGTTTAGATGGATTAGTAGCAAGATTAACAAAAATAAAATTACAATTTTGTGATTTGAAGGGACCTTGGTTAGCTAATATGCGACTATTATGGAGATGCCCACGTACGTATGGATATCAAATCTGGAAACAGGTATATAATTAATTTTTTCCTAATTCTGGACACAGATATGGACATTAGTATTGAACATATATTAGCATTCAAAATATATTAAAGCAAAAGATTCTTGTTTATTGAAGTATTTAACTTTACTTTTATGTACCAAGGAACTCCCAAGACAAAATGCTACGTTCAACCAATGTTCTGAAAGGTGTTGGAGGCTTTTGCCTTGAGGATCACCTCAAAGCAAGGCTCACGTAAAATGGCAATGAAAAGGCTTACATCTTGGGGGACTCGCACTCTTTTTTGAGACCGGCAAGTCTTAATCCTTATAGTGGATGATGGATTTATTTATTTTTCTTCAATTTTTGTTATATTATTAAATATTAGACAAATAATTATAAGTTTGTCTCGGTATATCATTTATTTTACATAAACCTCTATAGCTCTTCTACTTACGCTACTTTTTTTCTTTCTCTCAGTCAAATCTACACCTTTACTTCCCCTTCTCGCATTAGAGTGGTGTTTTATTTTAGTACTTGGCCTGCTTGTTACAAACTGTGTTGTGCTTTGTTTGAGGGGTTAGAACTTTTAAAGTCAGAAAGTTTGAAACTTTGGATATGATATAATTTAATTTGATTTTGAAGAGTTTAGTATTAGGATTTGGATGTTAAACTTTGGAATATGAAATTGCAAATTGTCATTTTTTTTTTTTTCATTTTCTAAGTGAGTGGAAGATCATGGAGAACAAGTGTCAATCTCTTATTGGTTGTTTGTGCAACAAAACCAATAGAATAGGAGTGTTCAATGTGAGAGGGGTTTTAGGAGTTGATTGTCGCCAACGTAAATAACTCTCTTGATTTTTGAAAGAGTCCATGCAAATTAAATCTCTTTAATGGGAAAATCCAGATTTTTCCTCTCATAAATCATAATCACACTTTTCTCTCACCTTTTTCTCCAGCATGTAGATTATTCCCTCATTTTTTTTTAATAATATTGTTGTTTTGCAGGATATTAAATAGAAGTTATTGGGAAGAATCATAACCAATTAAAATCCTTCAAAGCACATGCAACAAATTGGAAAAAGAGTAGCCTTACACGTTGGAAACTTGGAGCAAGAATTTACAATTCTTCAAACTCTTTAAAGTCTCTTAAAAGAAGCTTTATGTTGTTGGAAGTGCTCTCACCATATTTGAGTCCAACTTTATTGTGAAACAACTTTGATGTTCATTGGTTCTACAACTTCATGGATGATTATTTTGGGGTTACTAACGCCTTACATAGATAGCTGCCATGGGGGTTATGATGTAGGTGTGTTCAACTTGGAGGACGGAAGTATCAAACCATTTCCAGGTTACATGGATATGTTTAGGTTAATTATTCAACAACCCAAAAGTGAGCCTTCGCGGTCAGACATCAAATGCAGAGCATGGTGGCTTCACGACTCCAAAAGAATAGGGGCTAAACTTCCTGCACTACTAACACCTAAATGCTTTTGGTTTGGGTTCGGTTAGTATCATGATAATTGCCAATGAACACCTAGATCATAAGCAATGCTATGATTAAGATAGAATAAAACAATTAATTCATTTTTTTTTTAAAGCAGCAAATTCACTACTTTCTACAATGTCAAGCGACGAATTCATTATTATTTTTGGTCTAAAAGTGATGTAACTTTTGATCATGACATGTTTTTTACTAAACTTATATATCCAATTTTGGCATCTCATGAAGATATATTGACTTTTGAAAAACGATTATTGTTTTTGCAAAGCAACGAATTCATTGCTTTTGGAAAGTGGTGGATTTGCCCTTGAATTGGGAGAATATCCAAAATGCATATTTTAAATTGATGAATATTCTGTCGCAATTCATCTGAACGTATTAAAACACCTATTGAAAAAATCAAGTAACATAAAATGGTAAGAAAATGTATTTTGTATACTTTAAATCATTACATATTTTATAAATAGCCACTGAAAATTAGGTGCATTGTGCAAGAAAACTTTGTAGGGTTTTGTTAACATGTGCCCTAAGGGCAATGTTAAAGAGCATTAAATACACCTTCAAAATAAGCATTTGTAGGTATTTTTGGTAAGAAAAACTTTTTTGAGTGTATCTTTGGTAAGAAAATAAATTTCCAACGTGTATTTAATGCACCTTAACGTCAAGGGGTACATGTTAAGGAACATTAAATACACCTAGGTAATAAGCATTTGAAGGTATTTTTGGTAAGAAAAACTTTTTTGAGAACATTTTTGGTAAGAAAATAAATTTCCAACGTATATTTAATGCACCTTAATGTGCCCTTAGGGACATGTTAACAAAACACTTGTATATTAGGGTACATTAAGAGTAATTTCTTTAATACACCCTAATTTTCCTATGTAATAGATTATTTGAATATTTATAATAAGTAAAACCGCCAGAAATTAAGAGAATTTAGAAAGAAAATCTTATATTAAGATGCAACGCCTAGTCCTTCTGCCATAGTCCCACAGACAAACAATTATAAAAGTTTCAGGTGAGAGATCTGAAATGTAGGGTTACATTTTTCATATTTGTGGTTTCAATTTCGATTTCAAATATTATGTACAAAAAAAAATAATGAATTTAATTCCTCCCTCAGTTTAATATTTTCTGTACGTGTTTCTTTCACAGATTCTAACAAACTAAACAACAATGGGTAGCTGGTCCAATCTTCCGAAAGATTTGTTGGTGGAGATATCTAAGCAGCTTACGATCAATGCTGATTATGTTCGGTTTCATGCTGTATGTCATTCCTGGCAATCTGCTTTACCGAAGAAACCACATTGCCTACCATGCCAACTTCCATGGTTAATGCTACCCAACAAGGATGACGACACCCCACATCGTGACTTTTTCAATCCATCCAACAATAAGGTTTATTCACTAGAGCTACCTGAGGCTTGTGGAAAATACTTCTGGGGAGCTTCAGAAGGATGGTTAGCTTTTATGGAAGATAATCCGAAGATCTCACTACTGAATCCTCTCACAAGAGCTCAAATCCAACTCCCACCGGTGACAACATTTCCTCATATATTGGATTTCCAGATTTCAAAAGTTGGTAGGGAATATCTTTTAATAGATTACCTGGGCATCACAAAAACCTTTAGCCTAAAAGAATTAGCAGAAGAATTCATGCATAAAATCGTTTTGTCCAAAAATCCTACGGTGGAAAATTATATTGCTGTGGCACTTTGTGGAGAATTATCTGAGTTGGCCTTTTGTAGACCAGGAGATGATAAGTGGACTATAATAGAAGATGCTGGAAGTCATTTGGGATACATCGATATCATTTATGTCAAGGAGCAATTATACGCCTTAAATTTCGCGGGAACAGTTGATGTTTGCGATATCACCAGTCCTTCTCCAATGACAATAACTATTAAATCAGAGGAAGAGTTAAGTTACAAAATTGCCGACAAAATGTATTTGGTGGATTTCTCTGGAGAGCTCTTGCTGGTCATTAAGAAAACAAAAGAATATGTTATTAAAATTGAAAATGGTACGGATGTTGTGTTCTATGAGACATCAGGTTTCAAAGTTCTTAAACTGAATGATAATCAGCAGTGGGTCAAGATGAAAAGCTTAGGTGACTCCATGTTGTTCCTTGGTCACAACTCTTCTTTGTCTCTCTCTGCGAAGGACTTTCCTGGATGTAAACCTAATTGCATATACTTCACGGACGATTATTTTTCGGGTTCTAGGCCTTACAATGCTCACTTCCGTGGGGGTCATGATATGGGCGTGTTCAACTTGGAGGATGGAAGTATCTACCCATTTCCGTGCGACATGAATATGTTTAGGTTAATTATTCAACGACCCATATGGGTCACACCCTCACTGTATTCTATCTAGGAGTTTTGTTTTGTTGTGTGTGAGAATAGACTCTTCTTAATTTATTATGCGTCCTGATCAATGTAGTAAGAATCGACCTTCTTAGAGTTGTTTAATTGAACTATTTGTGTTTTTAATCAAATATCAAATTCAGGTTTCATAATCTCTATAATGATTACGATGAACTTTCTAATAAGGGTTACTCCCATTGTCACCCTGCATTCAAGAAAAATCACATCTATTTTGCTTATTACTATGAAGGGAGTCTTTTGCAGGTCTTTAAGTTAGAGGAAAGCAGTGTTGTTTTATATATACTCGCAAGAAATTTCATCCATTGCCAAAGCTTTTTTGGGTTATACTCCCTCCCTAAGGTCGAGAGGTGCCCAAAGTATTAATTTTGTGATATTTTTCTCCGGCTGATTATTTTGGGAAACTTGAATTTTCAAGGACCAATGCGCCAAGTAAATTTTCTTTCTCTAGACTTCCCATTGGACGACGAATTAAGATTTTAATTGTTTCAGTTCAAGTAGCTGTTGATATAGCAATTTCAATGTAATTTGTTTCATAATATGAAGTTTACTAGATGTGATGTTGAATTATGTTTTTTTTTTTTTTTTTTACGTCGATGGTGGTGTACTTTGCATTTCTTGTTGGTGATGATAATGGATCTTGAATTTTACCTTCTTTTCTCAAACACTCTTATGTTATTTTCAAGACTGGCTTCTGATATTCATTTGGATAAGAAGCTGTATGCTCTGCAAGCTCATGGAACCACTTCTAGCATGACAAAAGGAAGCAGAATCAGAAGTTAAAGCTTCCAAGACTTGTAGGTAGGCCAGCAACTTGATCAACATCCTCAAGTGGATGCTGAATATAAATTAGCAACCGAGAACCAACTTTACTCAAATCAACAAGATTTGAGGAACTTGGAATTTATTAAGTTATTTGTTTTTATGTTGTAATCCGTTATACTCACTTATTTCAATGAACAGGTTAAACGTAATAGGATTACTGAGTTATCTGTTGGTGGTTTCTGTCTGGAAAACTGGTGAAAATCTCACTGGGACTTTGTTGTTGACGAAATGGCATGGTTAGCTAATGATTTCATGCAGGTCTGTTTTTACTTTCCTTATTTATTTAGTTATTATTGCTAATATGTGTTATATTCTGTTATTATACATGTATCTTTCTCTTCTTTTTGGAGGATTTCCTACTGTTGGTTTTAGATTTATGGTATTCCATGGGTTTTAGAAGAATTTTAGAAGAGAAAAGTCAAATCTCATAATGAGAGCTTGGCATATATTTATAACCAATAAAAAAGGGAATAGATATAAATGCCCTTACAAAGAAATAAACAGAAACAAACTAATATTAATAAAACTAGAACTAACTATCTATCATAATATTTCCAATACCCCCCTCAAGCTGGGGCAAATATATCAACTAGGCCCAGCTCGGCGAGATGAGAATTTGTGACAAAAGGTCCAATAGACTTTGTAAGCATATTGGCTAGTTGATTTGAACAAGAAACAAAGATTGTCTTAAGTGCACCAGATCGAACTTTCTCCCTGAGAAAGTGAATATCAACCTCGATGTGTTTAGTCCTTTCGTGAAGGATTGAGTTAGATGCAAGTATGATAGCAAACTTATTGTCACAGAACAACGAGCAGGAAATCCCAACTCTATTAGCAAAGATCTAAGCTAAAGAAGCTTACATGTGCCAAGGGCCATAGCACGATACTCAACTTCAGTAGAGGAACGAGAAATCACACTCTGTTTCTTACTTTTCCACGAGATAAGGTTACCACCATAGAAAGTACAGAAACCAGATGTAGATCTTCTATCTGTAAGAGAACCCGCATAATCAGCATCAATGAAACATAACAGATGTAGCTGAGCAGTAGATGAATAAAATAATCCCAGACCAGGACGAGACTTCAAGTAGCGAAGGATACGATACACGGCATCAAGATGAGATGTACGTGGAGCATACATAAACTGATTGACTACACTAACTGCGAAGGTCAAATCTGGTCTAGTGTTAGTCAGGTAAATCAAACGTCCTATGAGTCTCTGGTAAGATGAAGGATCAGATAAAAGTTCCCCAAATTCAACATGAAGGCAATGATTCTGATCCATTGGGGAAGAGGTGGGATGACAACTAAGCATACCAGTGTTCTGAAGAAAATCCAATGTATATTTACGTTGAGATAACGAAACACCACGGTGTGAGCGGGCTATCTCTAACCCCAAAAAGTACTTGAGAGGACCTAAGTCCTTAACCTCAAAAACACTACCCAACTGTCGCTTAACCCTGTCAATCCATTGTGCATCATCTCCAGTTACTATAATATCATCCGCATAAACTAAGACTATGGTATTACAGCCATCTACTCCTCGTTGAATAAAGCAAGTATGGTCAGAGTGGCATCTGGAAAAACCCATAAATAAAATAACCTCAGAAAAATGTTGGAACCTGGCTCGCGAAGATTGTTTTAGGCCATACAGAGATTTAAGAAGGCAACATACTTTCCCAGAATACTCCCCCTGAAGACGAAATCCAGGAGGGGAATCCATATAAATGACCTCTGTCAGATTACCATGGAGAAAGGCATTCTTCACATCAAGTTGGTGAAGGGGCCATGAATGATAGGCCGTTAAAGAAATAAGTAAACGAACAATAGAAAGTTTGGCTACAGGGGCAAAGGTGGCTCCAAAGTCCTTTCTCGAAGTGTGCGTAAATCCCTTAGCGACAAGTCGAGCCTTGTAGCAATCAACAGTACCATCTACGAGATATTTGATTGTGAAAACTCATTTTCAACCAACAGTCCGCTTCTCAGAAGGAATAAAAACAAGATCCCAGGTGTGATTCTTCTGCAATGCATCCATCTTAGTAGTAATGGCTCTAGTCCACATAGGATCACGTAAAGCCTCAGATACAGATCGAGGAACTCGAATAGAGTCTGTGGTGGCAAGATAGGCTCGATAGAAAGGAGAAAAATCCTGATAAGAAACAAACTGGACTATAGGGTGATTAGTAACACACCCTCGCTTACCTTTGCGAAGTGCAACAGGTAAGTGAGAGTCAGAAATAGAAGGAGTAGGCGTAAATGTAGAAGGGGATATACCTGAGTCTAAGGAGGAGGTTGGCAAAGTTTGAGAGGGGGGAGGGCGACGAGAGTAAACTTGCAGCGGCGGCGGCGAAGATGAAGATGGAGAGAAAATTGGAGATGGTAACACTATTGGAGAAGAATCCTGCAAAGGAGAAGAGTCCTGCAAAGAAGAAGAAGTCTGAAAATATGGAACAGTTTCAAAAAATGTGACATTCAAGGAATGAATAATACGATGAAAGAAGGGGTCATAGCATTGATACCCCTTTGACATAGAAGAATAACCCAAGAAAACACAACGGATAGTTTTGTCATCTAGTTTGGTGCGATGAGTTCTATCCTGAATAAAGCAAACACACTAAAAAACTCTAGGTGTAATAGAAAAGAGAGCGCTATCAGGTCGAAGAACATGAAGAGGCACCCGACCCCCTAAAGTGCGACTAGGAACACGATTCAGGAGGAATGCAGCAGTATTCCAATATGACTTGGGAACATGCATCCCTCGCAGAAGACAACTGATGATGTTCATGAGGTGGCGATTCTTACGTTCCACCACTCCGTTTTGCTCAGGAGTGTATAGGCAGGTTAACTGATGAAGCATGCCATGCTCATGGAGATGGGAGCGAATCCCATCAGAGAGATATTCCCCCTCATTATTTATTCTAAGAGATTTAACGGTAATGTTGTATTGAGTTTGAATTATTTTAAGGAAATTAACAAAAATAGGTAGTACCTCAGAGCGAGAACGCATTAAATAAACCCAAGTACAACGAGAATAGTCATCAATGAATGTAACATAATATCTATGACCATTAAAAGCAGTAACAGGGGAAGGCCCCCACACATCAGAATGAACTAAATCAAAAATAGCATTAACTTTATGCATGCGAAGAATATAAAAGATACGTGTGTTTAGAAAGCTCATACACAGAGCACTGAAATTTTTGTCCACTACAAGATTGTTTTAAAGTAGGAAATAATAAATATAAGTGCTGAAAATTAGCATACCATAAGTCTAAAGTCTAAAAAGAGAAAGTATGATTTCCAGTGAATAGGAGCACGGAAGCTGGGGCAGCAGTTGGTGGAGCTTCAAATAGGTACAACCCATCCCTCTCATATCCCTTGCCAAAAATCCTCCTCGAAGTCAGGTCCTGAAAGACACAGTGAGTAGGAAAAAATGTTACAGAACAATTAAGCGATTTTGTAATACTACTAACAGACATAAGGTTAAGAGATAAGTGTGGAACATGGAAAACATAATCAAGAGGAAAATCAGGGGTTAGAGATATAGTACCCTTACTGTGAACAGGGGTAAGGGACTCATCAGCGAGACAAACCTCTTTATGAGTCATAGGAAAAATAGAATAAATAAAATGATTGGACTCGCCGGTCATGTGATCAGAGGCACCAGAATCAATGACCCAGGTCAGAGGAGCAGAGCCAGACTGAGTGGCATGAAATGCAAAAGAGGTACCTGGAGGAGTGACAACAGATGCAACTGTTGAGGATGAGGGAGTCTGAGCCTGGAGCTGATCTCGTACAATAGCTATAATCTGTATTTGAAGATGTTGCAGATCAATAGTACCAAAGGAAGCATGATCAACAGAGGTAGATTCCACAACAGCAGCACAAGATTGTCCCCCAGAAGATCTCAACAGGTGATGATAGAGCTGAAAGCAGCGGGCCTTCTCGTGGCCAATCTTCCCACAATGACTACATGTAAGATTACTTCCTTTACCACGCCCACGACTCCCACGGCCTCAATTCCCGGATCCTTGAGTACAAGAATTAGAAAAACTTGAATTGGCTACAAGAGCCATCTGATTTGTATCTGGAGCGGAGATAGGGACAGAGGACTGAGTCTGAGAGGGAATGACACGGCGACGACGCTCATCGCTATCAATAGTTGCAAATGTCTCAAATAATGAAGGTAGAGGAGTGGTATTAAAGATTTGGGTCCGCAGTGCCTCAAACTCAGGGTGTAAACCCATGAAGAACTGGTATGTCTGATGCCGAGTAATCCTCTTGATTACATACGCGGCTGCCTCTGCAGATAACTCGGCCATAGACTCATAGTGCGAGAGTTCCTACCAACGGAACTGAAGGAATCCAAAATAATCTGCAACACTCTGATTTCCTTGGGTAGCTTGAGCAATATCCCGGTAAAGTTCATAAATCTTTGAGTCATTGCAAGCATGTGCATATGTTTGAGTGAGAGCTGACCACAAAGAAGATAAAGTCTCATGATACATAAACATAGTGTAGATGCGTTGTTCCATGGAATTGCCAACCAAGAATAGTGCAATTATCAATTTTCCATTGTTCAAATTTGGGATTAGTGAGAAGTGGCTTAGGAATACTGCTTAACAGCCAACTAGATTTTCCTCGACTACCCAAATAAAGTCGTACAGACCGGGACCAACTCTAAAGGTTATGACCATCTACTGGGGCATTGGTGATACGTTGAATGGAGAAATTAGCCCCAAGAATGGTGTTAGATTCCTTAGTCTCGTGAGTTGTAGTCATTGCACACTTGTATAGGTAGACACTTTGGATTGAAGGGAGATCTCCCGTATTCGTACTATCTAAGTCCAAATAATCCTATTGATTGTTGTCGGCAACACCAAAAAAAAAGAAACAACCTCTACTGTTGTTGTGTGGTTGACCCAACCAAAGTAGTTGTTGTAGCAGTTAGTGTAGAGACTCGTAGGCTAATCGTAAGTCAAATACAGACCTATGGAGGTCTACTACTGCTGTCGCAAGGTACTCTAGAACATGTAGATGAAATCGAAACTCAGATAAGGACCTACAACTACTGTCGCAGGTCACTATATGTTATCTAGATTTGATTGCAGGCACTTTAGAGATGTAGGTTGAATCGTAACTCAAGTAAGGACCTATTGCTGCTGTCGCAGGTCACTATAGGTTATCTAGATCTTATCGTAGGTTATATATAGGCCTGTAGAACCTTACTATTGCTGTCGCAGAGCACTATAGTGCTTGTAGGGCTGATCGCCAGTAGTATACAATCCTGTAGAAACTTATTGCTGCTGTCGCAAAGCACTATAGGACTTGTAGGTCTAATCGCAGATGAGATTTGGACCTACTGCTGCTGCCGCAAGGTATTATGTGAGCCTGAAGGCTGATTGCAAGTCAGATTCTGATCTATAGTTGGCCTGCTGATGCTGTCGAAGAAAAATGTGTGATCCTGAAGACTGATTTTAAAAGATCTTTGGGACTAATTGACATGCACCCAATAGGTCAAGGGTTGATTGCCAAGAGAAACCCTAACGTAGGGTAATAAAAGAAATAATCACAGCGCAAACCTCTATTGCAGCATGTGAAGGGTTAATAATATCTCTATGCAACATGCGATTAAAAAGACAAGAATAAAAAAAGAAAAAAGGCCCCCGAAGGGGAGAAACTCCGGATGAGGCTACTGTTAGGTGATTGAAATAAGTGAGTGAAGGAAGTAGGGAGGAGGAGGAACGAAGAGGGAAAGGGGTTAGGTTTCTTTTGGCTTTGATACCAAGAAGAATTTTAGAAGAGAAAAAGTCAAATCTCATAATGAGAGCTTGGCATATATTTATAACCAATAAAAAAAGGGAATAGACAAAAATGCCCTTACAAAAAAATAAACAGAAACAAACTAATATTAGTAAAACTAAAACTAACTATCTATCCTAATATTTCCAATATTTTTGTGCAAGATGCATTTTCCAACCTTACTGTTGTTTAACTTGAGAGCATCCCAAATATGTCAATGGGTTGCTTTTAATGGTGAGATAAATTTTGGGAAACAAAAGCTCTATCTCGTAGAAAATAACCATAGTTTACACCTTGGTTAAGTGTGTGATGCAGTTTTGGTATGTTTTAGCTGAGCTGTTTCAATAGAGTGATGATCTAGGTTTCAACCTCGACTGCAATTTAGCTTCCATTTGATTGTAGAAGGTTATTGTGGATGAAGCTATGGATGAGGATTGGAGAATTGGCCCTGGTATTGGTTTGTTCATTTTGGCCAATTTATTATAGTCCTTCTCCAAGGACAATAACTATTAAACCACCACAGTGACAGTAGAGTTGTGGCACAAAATTTGCCAGACCAAGTATTTGGTGGATTTATCTGGGGAGCTCTTGCTGGTCTTTAAGAAAACAAAAGAATTTGTTATTAAAAATGAAAATGGTGTGGAAGTTGATTTCTATTAAACATTATGTTTCAAAGTTCTTAAACTGAATGAGAATCAAAAGAAATGGGTCAAGGTGAAAAACTTAGGTCCCTCCATGTTGTTCCTTGGTCACAACTCTTCTTTGTCTCTCTCTGCCAATGTTGAGTGTCTGATCGGTTTGCATTTGAAGACGTATGAAGACTCTGGTAAAGTCGCTCAACCTCACGCACCTCGACAAAAAGCCCCAATGTGTGTGCACAAAGCCTAAAAGGTAGTGAGACCACATAGACCATTCCCCCAACACTTAGATGATTGTTAGGTCGACCCATATTGTTTTGGTAAACTCATTCCTTGACCCTTTCACACATCGGATCTTTTAGGAATAAAAAATGATAAAAAAAAGGGACATTAGAAATTTGACCACCCTAAGACCCTTGTTGATTGTTTAGGGGCCTTATATAGGCAAGATCTACACCTCCGAACCGTTTCATCATTGGACTTCCCGAGAGCTCGTTTTGGCCCGAAATGGCAAAAATGGTACTTTGGTAATTTTACCCCCTTCAGCCATGGCTCACCCCTTGGTGATAGTTTGAGGACCTTCTACTTAGTAAGATCTACAAGATCCTCGAACAGTTTGTGAATCAGAGCTTCCAAGAGAAAGTTATGGCTAAAATGGCCGAGAGTGGCATTTTGGTAATTTTCACAGTGTCTAAATGGTCATATTTTTTATCGTTGTGACTTAAATCCCCTATAATTGCTTTAAAACCTACTCTTGAGCTCATTAAAGGATTGCTTCAAATTCTAGAGAAGTAACCTCCCCAACTCCAACCCTTTCCATAGACTTCTCTAGTCATGGAAGGCCCCATCCTTAGTTGAAAATACCTTCAACCTAAGCCTCTCTTATTTTGAACCACTTCATTCATCTACCCTTGCTTGTACACACATTGACATACCTCAATGGAGCTTGGAGCATCCTCTTAAAGCAAGGAACACATAAAGATGAAGATAACATTCTAAGGACATGAAGAACTTGAGCAACGAATTGGTAAATCGATCAAATTGGGTCAAGTCCTTGTAAGTGTTTTTGTTAGTTTTCTTTCATTAACAAAAATGGTTCTTGGTTCCTAGTCAAAACCAAGCTCTTGAGAAGAGTTGAGGACTCTACTCAAGAGTACAAGGTTGTGGATTTCCTAAGGATAAAATCCACAAGTTTGAGGAAGAAGTGTTATTCAAAAAATCTGTGTTGTAAAGTTTTGAGGTGAACCATAAACCTCATATGATAGTGGAACCCAAGACCCTAGAGTCGGGTACTTGGTAGTGGATGGAGCAAGTTGTTGAACCACTATAAATTGATTATCTCTTTTACGATTATGCATTTTGTTCTATTTTGTATGAATGACATGAATACCATGATTTGCATATCAAATGTTTGACAAAATGTCTACTTCATATGTTAATGTTGTTTACCTTGCAATGAATGACTTAAGTTGATTTTATGCATTTCTGTATATTTACTTAAGTTAGCATATTCGTGAGACCTAGGTTAACTCCGTGTGTGGTGAAGCTAAAATAGAAATTTTATTTTACCTATACACCCCCACTCTAGGTCTAGACACGGTGCAAAGCCCAGAATTTCACTCTATATGTCATGAAGAAAAATGCTCATATTCTTATTGTTTCAGTCTATGTTGTTGACTTGATTTTCATGGGCAATGATGAAAAAATGATATAAGATTTCAAGAAAGATATGATGCAAACTTATCAAATGAATGATTTGGGGCTGCTACATTACTTTTTGGGAATTGAAGTTTCTCAAATGGAGGATGAGATCTTCATTTCTCAAAAGAATTACAAAAAAATATCCTCAAAAGATTCAAGATGACTGGATGCAAGACGGTGGATACTCCATTAGTTGCCAACGAAAAGGTAAAGAAAGAAGACAGAGCTAAGAAGGTGGATGCTTCAACATATAGAAGTTTGGTTGGAAGTCTCTTGTATCCCACGGCTACTAGACCTGATATCATGTTCACAGCAAGCCTATTGTCTAGATATATGCACGATCCAAGTCAGAATCATTTTAGAGCTGCAAAAAGAGTTCTAAGATACTGGCAGGGGATTATGGGATTCTTTTCAAGCCAATAGAGGACTCAAAGTTGATTGGCTACACTGATAGTGATTGGGCTGGGTGTCTTGACAATATGAAGAGCACATCTGCCTATACCTCTCTTGGTGCAGGTGCGCTTGTTCATGAGCTTCAAAGAAGCAAAAGACTATGGCTCAATCTTCAGCAGAAGCTGAGTATGTGGTTGCAGCTAAGGCAACATCACAAGGTATATGGCTTCGAAGGGTCCTTGAAGATATTGAAGAAAAACAAGAAAGTGGAACCACATTGTACCGTGACAGCAAGTCAGCCATTGCTATCACAAAGAATCCAGTTTGTCATGATCACACAAAGCACAGAGAAATCAAGTGTCACTTCATCAGAGAAGCAATTGAGAAAGGAGAAGTCTACCTTGAACATTGCAGGACTCAACATCAATTGGCAGACATTCTCACTAAAGCTCTTCCAAAAGAAAGGTTTTACAATCTTAGAGAATTGGTTGGTGTAGAGAAGTCTTTTCAGTTCTCTAGGAAGGGTTCTAGAAATGTCCAATGAGGCATATAAATATGTGTTTTGTCTAGCCTTAAAGGCAACTATTTTCAGAAAACAAAAAATTCAGATTTGCCCCATAAAAAGCTTCCTATCTTGAGTTATGCTGAAGCAACTCACAACAACTCTGTTTTTCACTTTCTTTCTTACTCTTCCACCATCTATCAAAGTCTTTCATCAACTAGCAAGGTTTCACGCTGTATGTTGGCGATCTGCTTTCCCAGAGAAACCACATCGGCTACCATGCCAACTTCCATGGTTAATGCTACTCAACAAGGACGGCGACACCCCACATTGTGACCTCTACAATCCATCCAACAATAAGACTTATTCACTAGAGCTACCTGAGGCTTGTAACAAATGCTGTTTGGGATCTTCAGAAGGATGATTGGCTTTTATGGAAGAGAGTCTGGTGATCTCACTATTGAATCCTCTTGCAAGGACCCAAATCAGACTTTCCATTGGTGATGATGTTTCCAGATATATTGGATTTCTTCCAAATCTCGAAAGTTGGTGGAGAATATCTTAGGAGAGATTTTTTGGGCAACACACAAACCTTTAGCTTAGAAGAGTTATCATATTTTTGCCCCCAAAAACTCGCTTTGTCCAAAAATCCTACTGCGGACAATTATATCGCATGGTAATTTGTGGAGTACTAAACAAATTGGCCTTTAATAGATCAGGAGATGACAAGTGGACTATAATTGAAGAAGATACTAGGCATTTAGTCTTCGACGATATCATTCATATGTGAAGTTACAAATTACCTAGAGAAAGTATTTGGTGGATTTATCTGGGGAGCTCTTTTTGGTATTTAAGGAACATAAGAGAATCTGTCATTAAAAATGAAACTAGAGTGGAAATTGATTTCTATCAAACATTATGTTTCAAAGTTTTTAAGTTGAATGAGAATCAGAAATGGGTCAAGGTGAAAAGCTTAGGTGACTCCATGTTGTTCCTCTGTGGAAACTCTTCTTTTTCTCTCTCTACGAAGGACTTTCCTGGATGTAAAGCCAATTGCATATACTTCACCGATGATTATTTTTTGGGTTCTATGACTTACACAACTCGTTTTCGTAGGGGTCATGATACAGGTGTGTTCAACTTGGAGGACAAAAGTATCAAACCATTTCCATGCTACATGGATATGTTTAGATTAATTATTCAACGACCCATATGGGTCACACCCTCGTTGTATTCTATCTAGGAGTTTTGTTTTGTTTAGTTGTGCTAGAGAAAAGACTCTTGTAAATTTATTATGCATACTGATTAATGTTTTCAGAACCGATCTTTTGAGAGAAATGTAATTGAATTATATGTGTTTAATCAAATATAGAATTATATGTAACAATAAAGATGAACTTGCTTATGAGGGTTACTTAGATTGCCAACCTGCATTGAAGAAAAACCGCATCTATTTCGCTTATTAACATGAAATGGAGTCTTACGGGATATGTATTTAAATTAGAGGATAGCACCCTTAATTTTTTATACTAGCAATTGTGATTAATTTCATTCGTTGCCAAAGCCTGTTTGAGTTATACTCCATCCCTATAGTAGAGAGATGCCCATAGGGGTTACTTCTGTGATATTTGTCTCTAGCTGACAAGCTTGGGAAACTTGAATTTTCAAGAATTAATGCTCCAAGTGGATTTTCATACTTCCATGAGGTTGTACTAGTTATTTTTTAATTTAATTTAAAGATTATATAAATCTTATAATTTTAATTGTTGTAATTAAATGATGACTATCAATAATAATCTTTAAAATGAATTTTTTAGCATGGAACTTAGTTTGAGGCAAAAACATCAAACATATGGCTGAAATGAGTCGAAAAAGCATAAGTTTCCTAAAGGTTGGGTTTAGGGAATCCCTAGGAGTATCTTACAATCAATGTTGATTGTAGAAAAATTGAATTTATTGAGAATTCTTGGATGATCATTACAAATGCCCCAATAGTGGTATTTATATACCAACTATCCTATTACAAGAATAATCTAGAACTTCAAGAATATTCTAGAATAATAAACCAACTATCCTATTGTAGAACATTACAAGAATATTCTAGAAAGTTAAGAGTAATCAAGAAGAATATCCTATTTTCTTGATTCTATGAGATCAGATTTCCGGATTCTTCTACACTCCCCCTCAAGTTGGTGCATAGATGTCAATCATGCCCAACTTGCTTATCAAATGTTCAAAGTTAGGTCTAGCAAGCCCCTTAGTCAAGATGTCGGCTGTTTGCTGACTAGAAGGCACAAACGGCAAGCAAACAGTTCCAGCTTCAATTTTTTCCTTAATGAAATGTCGATCAATCTCAATGTGCTTCGTCCTATCATGCTGGACAGGATGTGTGAGCAATACTTATTGCAGCCTTATTGTCGCAGTACAGCTTCAGAGGAAGTTCCACAGTCATCTTGAGTTCTTCGAGGATTCTGTATATCCACAATACCTCACAGATCCCTTGAGCCATTGCTCTAAACTCAGCCTCTGCGCTACTTCTGGCAACAACATTTTGCTTCTTACTTCGCCAGGTAACCAAGTTTCCCCACAAAAAGGTGCAATACCCTGAAGTAGATCTCCTGTCATTCACTGAACTTGCCCAATCTGCATCAGTAAATACCTCAACATTCCTTTGATTTGTCTTTTTGAAAAACAGACCTTTTCCAGGAGTAGACTTTAAATATCTCAAAATTCGGTAGACCGCCTCGAGGTGTTCTTCTAAGGTGCGTGCATAAATTGACTAACAACTGACAGAGAAGGCAATATCCGGTCGAGTATGAGATAAATAGATTAGTTTTCCAACCAATCTCTGGTATCTACCAGTATCAACAGGAACACTTCCCTCTTCCCAAAGCTTTACATTGGGATCCATGGGAGTCTCAGCCGGTCTGCAACCACTTACCCGGTTTCCTTCAAAAGATCAAGAATATACTTTCGTTGAGAGACAACGATTCCTTTCCTTGAACGAGCAACTTCCATGCCAAGGAAATATCTTAGTGCTCCCAAATCCTTGATTTCGAATTCTAAAGCAAGGCTCTTCTTCAATCTCTCTATTTCGATCACATCATCACCTGTGAGAATAATATCATCAACATAAAACTATTAGCACAGCAACCTTTCCTTCATGAGAGAAAACTTGAAAAACAAGGTATGATCAGCTTGTCCTTGAGAATATCCTTGTTTTTTGACAGACAGACTGTGTGAACTTCTCAAACCAAGCCCTTGGAGACTGTTTGAGACCATACAGGGACTTTTTTAGTTTGCTATTCTTGAGCCAAACTTCTCCTCAAAGCCCGGTGGACTATCCATGTACACTTCTTCCTCCAAGTCACCATTGAGGAAGGCATTCTTCACATCTAGTTGTTGCAAGGGCCAGTCCAGATTAGCAGCAATAGATAAAAGTACTCTCACCGTGTTTAATGTTGCAACAAGAGCAAAAGTCTCAGAATAATCAATGCCATATGTCTGGGTGAATCCCTTTGCCACCAACCTAGCCTTATATCTTTCCACTGAACCATCAGAGTTGTACTTCACAGTAAAGACCCATTTACAACCCACAGTGGTCTTCCCAGCTGGCAATGCCTCAACACTCCAAGTATTGTTCTTCTCAAGAGCTTTCATCTCTTCAAGTACTGCTTCCTTCTACTTTGGAACCTTTAGAGCCTCCTGTACACTATTAGGAATTTCTACACTGGACAATTGAGAGGTAAAAGCAGCAAGAGATGATGACAATTTCGAGTATGATACAAATTTAGACAGTGGATGACTAGTATAAGATCTAACCCCTTTACGAAGAGCTATAGGAATGTCTAAATCAGAAGGCTTAGACTGACTGTTGGAAAGAGAAAGAGAATTACCTGTAACAGACTCAGATTGTTGATTCGTCCTTGGTTCAGAATCATGGCTGTGCTGTAGAGTCAATTCGTCTTTCCTTTTCTTATGATTCTTCTTCAAGTAAACAATCCCTTTCCAAGTTCGGTCACCATCCTTGAATCTATTATCATGTTGTGACATTATAGTAGGTTGTTCCTTATTTTCGGTTTCCAAAATTTGTTGTTCAGAATTCTGATTTTTAAATTGTTTTTCAAATGTAAGTCTAGACTCAGGGGAAACATCACTCATAATAGGAGGATTTTCAAGGAATGAATCTTGACCATTTACTGTAGGTGCAGAGATACTAGACTCAGATTCTTGCAGAGAGAAACACATCATCTGAGAGAAAAACATTGCCCGAGTTAAATGAATCTTCCTTAAAAATCTCCCCCTGAAGATGAATATCCTTAAAATATGGTTGTTTTTCAAAAAATGTAACATCCATTGTGACAAAACATTTTTTCGATATCGGGTCAAAACATTTATAGCCTTTCTGAGTTGGGGGAGTAACCAATGAAGACACATTTTATAGCTCTGGGCTCAAGTTTTCCAATTTTTCGATGTTCATGAACAAAAACCGTACAACCAAATATTTTTAGAGGTAGATCAGCAGAAAGTCTAGTAGTTGGAAAACAATTTGTGAAAACTTGGAAAGGAGTTCGAAATTGTAAAACTTTGGAGGGCATTCTGTTTATTAAGTACGCAGCAGTTAAAAAACAGCCTCTCCCCATAGATACTTGGGAACTTTAGTTGTAAAAAGTAATGCACAAGCCACCTCCAACAGATGTTTATTTTTTCTTTCTGCAACAACACCATTCTGTTGGGGTGTATCGATGCAAGAACTGTGATGAATTATTCCTTTTTCAAGAAAAAAAATTTCCCAAGGTCGTGTTAAAATACTCTTTCCCATTATCACTCCTGAAAACTTGTATGTTAGTTTGAATTGAGTCTGCACCATATTGTAAAAATTTTTAAAAACGCGTTCGACCTCTGATTTTTCTTTCAATAAATACACCCAGCAGAGTCGAGTATGATCATCCGTAAATGTGATGAACCATCTCTTGCTAGAAGGTGTACTTATCTTATTAGGACCCCAAACATCACTGTGAATAATAGTGAAAGGTTTTGATGGTTTATATGGTTGTGAAGGAAAAGATGTACGGTGGTGTTTTGCAAATTCACATATTTCACAATGAAACATAGATGGATCTTTATTGCCAAACAACTTAGGAAATAAATGTTTTAAATATTTGAAACTTGGATGACCTAATCTTAAATGCCATAACATAATATTATTATTGGAAACAGAAATAGATTCAAAGCAAGGAACTTATTTGTGAGATTGTCGCCTCGATTCAGATCCATCATCAAGGAAGTAGAGTCCTCCACTCTGTTTAGCACTGCCAATCATCCTCCCCGAGGTCAAATCCTGGAACACACAATGAGTTGGGAAAAAATTAGTTTGACAATTTTGATCACGGGCTAGCTTGCTGACAGACAAAAGATTACAGGAAAGTTTGGGAACGTGAAGAACATCGTGAAGAGTGAGTGATGGAGATACTATAATAGAACATTTTCCTACAATGGCTGAAAGAGAGCCATCTGCAATCTTAATTTTCTGATTACCTGCACAAGGATTATACGAAGAAAAAAGATTTGACAACCCTGTCATATGATCGGTTGCACCTGAATTGATGATCCAGGTGCGATCAGGGTTGACACCAATGAGAGTTGTTTTCAGGTAATTACCTTTTTGAGCCAAAGAACAAGTAGGATTTTTCTGAGACTCGAGAATCTTGTACAGTTGGTCTATCTGCTCCTTGGTGAAAGGAAACGAATTTGAAGAAGACTGCTGCTCTTGATCGAGACACTGGCCTGAAGTGCACGCCCCGCTCCACCAGACTTCTTCTTCCAGTTTTGAGGCTTGCCATGAATTTTCCAACAGGTTTCCCGTGTGTGCCACGGACGTTTGCAGTGATCGCACTACGGCCGTTCAGAACGCTTACCATCTTTCTTCACCTCCTCCTGAAAATCTCGAGTTACAGGGCAGAACTTTCTACTTCCGAGTTAGTAGTACTAGGAACCGATTTGTTGTTAAGCATCACACTCTGCCGTGCTTCTTCTCTCCGAACATCTGAGAAGGCCTCACGAATTGTTGGCAGAGGAGTTTTCCCTAAAATTCGGCCCCGCACCTCGTCTAATTCTTTGTTAAGTCCTGCTAAGAACATAAATACACGATCATTCTCCTGTCGTTTCATGAACCGGACACTATCATTCGCACACTCCCAGACATCATCATAACAGAGGTCTAACTCCTGCCACAATGTCATCAACTCGTTGTAGTAGGAGGTTACATCTCGGTCACCCTGTTTCGCGTGCCAAAGTTTGGATTTTAAACCAAAAATCTGCGAAGAATTTTCTAGGTCGGAATACGTATCCCTGACTGCTTCCCAACATCTTTGGCCGTCGGCAGGAACATGAAGGGCTTGCCAATTGCGGGTTCCATTGAGTTCACTAACCACGCAATAATCAAAGAATTTTCTGATTTCCAGGTCTTGAGAGTCGAATCTACATCGGCAGGTTTTGTCACTTCTCCTGTCAATATCCAAGCTTCCCCTTGCCTTCCAAAATCAAACGAACGATTTGCGACCATTCCGTGTAGTTTTTTCCATTTAGACGGTGGATATTTAATTGGAACGAATTCGTAGACCCTTCTGAACCATTAAATGAGATGGAGGAGTTCAGGTTCGGACTTGTGGTGCTTTCCCCTGACACCACTGAGTCCTTACTAGTCGCACCGGTTAAAGCCGTCTTCCACGGATTTTGACCCGCCATAGGTAATCCCTAGATCAGAACCTAGTGCTCTGATACCATGTAGAAAAATTGAATTTATTGAGAATTCTTGGATGATCATTACAAATGCCCCAATAGTGGTATTTATAGACCAACTATCCTATTACAAGAATAATCTAGAACTTCAAGAATATTCTAGAATAATAAACCAACTATCCTATTGTAGAACATTACAAGAATATTCTAGAAAGTTAAGAGTAATCAAGAATAATCAAGAAGAATATCCTATTTTCTTGATTCTATGAGATCAGATTTCCGGATTCTTCTACACTGATTATGTACGGTTTCATGCTGTATGTGGTTCTAGTGATCTGCTTTACCAGAGACCACATCTCCTACCATGCCAACTTCCATGATTAATGCTACCCAACAAGGAAGACGATGTGGGGTCGTGACTTCTTCAATCCATCCAACAAGAAGATTTATTCGCTAGAACTAGCCAAGACTTGTGGAAAATACTTCTGGGGAGCTTCCATAGGATGGGTAGGTTTAATGGAAATGAGTCTGAAGGTCTCACTATTGAAGCCTCTCACAAGAGCCCAAATCCAACACCCACCAGTGACAAAATTTCCAGATATATTGGATTTTTGGAATTCAAAAGTTGGTAAGGAATATCTTTGCAGAGATTTTGAGTGCAACAAAAACACCTTTAGCCCAAAAGAGATGGCAGAACAAAAAATCATTTTGTCCGAAAATCCAACTGTGGAAAACTATATTGCCATGGCAATTTGTGGAGAATTTTCTGAATTGGCCACTGGAAATGATCATTCGTCCTACATCAATATCATTTATGTCAAGGATAAATTATACACCTTAAATTACCAGGGAAGATTTGATGTTTGAGATATCAACAGTCCTTTTCCAATTACAAGAACTATTAAACCACCACCACCTGTAAAGTTATATTGCAAAATTTCCCAGCCCAATTACTTGGTGGATTTATCTGGGGAGCTCTTGTTGGTCTTGTAAGTACACGAGAATCTATCATTAAAAATGAAAATGGCTAGAAGTTTATTTTTATCAAACATTATCTTTCAAAGTTTTTAAGCTGAATGAGAATCGAAAGTGGGTCAAGATGAAAAGCTTCGGTGACTCCATGTTCTTCCTTAGTCAAAATTCTTCTCCGTCTCTCTCTCTGCCATCTCTGCCAAGGACTTTCCTGGATGTAAAGCCAATTGCCTATACTTTACAGACGATTATTCTATCGATGCTAAGTCTTGCACAGATGGCTGCAGTGGGGGTCATGATATATAGGGATGCTCAACTTGAAGGATGGAAGTGTTGAACCATTTCCATGCTACCTGGATATGTTTAGATTAATTATTCAATGACCCATATGGGTCGAACCATCGTTTTCTTCTATCTAGCAATTTTGTTTAGTTTAGTTGTGCTAGAGAAAAGACTATTCTAAATTTATTATGCATAATGAATAATGTTTTTTTAAGAACCAATCTTCTGAGAGCTGTTCAATTGAATTGCTTGTGTTTAATCAAATATCGAATTCAGATGTCATAATGTTTAAGACAATTACAATGAACTTGCTTATGAGGGTTACTCTGATTGCCAACCTGCATTGAAGAAAAACCACATCTATTTCGCTCATTAGCGTGAAATGGAATCTCGTGGGATATTGAAATTAGAGGATAACAGTGTTGTACCCATATTTTGTTATACTAGCAATTAATTTTATTCATTGCCAAAGCCTGTTTGGGTTATACTCCCTCTCCATGGTAGAGAGTTGTCCAAAGGGTTGCTTTTGTGATATTTGTCTCTAGCTGACAAGCTTGGGAAAGTTGAATTGTCAAGAATTTTCCTTTTCTAGATGTGATGTTGAATTATGTTTTTTAATGCAATAATGATTGACATTGCATTTCTTGTTGGTGATGATGATGGATCTTCAAGTTTACCTTCCCTTCTCAAACACTCAGAAGGGCTGAATTGTATCTTCTGTTTGTAACTCAATCAACAAGATGAAATGAAAATGTGCTTTTCAAGACTGGCTTCTGATACCTATCAAAAATAAATAAAAAACTACTGCCTTCTGATAATCATTTGGTTTGTCACTCGTGTCAAAGTTGAGGAAATATCTGATAATAGAGCTGGTTGGAAAATGAAGTGGATCCTCTTACAAAATCATGAGGGGATGAATCACAATGTCAGTATTGTTTCGAAAACAGAGGGAATGCTAGATAATTTTTGTAGATCAACTCCAATTTCAAATGGGCAGGCTTATGCCACCAAGTGCTTTGGGCTCCTTAAACTATGAGATTCCATAGGTTAACTTTTCTGGGAGGTGTTCCACAATAGATCCAAACAAGGTTCACAAAGTATAAAGGTATTTCTGATGCTTTCCTGTGCTGATTTCTGCCGAGATTTGAGGAATTTTGGAATTGATCAAGTTATCTGTTTTATGTTGTACTTCATAGGTCTCACTTATATCAGAAAACAGGCTAAACATAAGACGATTTCCGAGCTGAAGGTAGTTCCCCTTTAACCAACTCGTGAAAATTTAAGTGGGACCTTGTCCTTGAGGAACGGCACAGTTAGCTAATGATTTCATGCAGGCCTGTTTTTATGGATAAGCTCCCAAGGGTTTTTTTAATTTATTTTTACTTTCCTTATTTATTTATCGCTAACATGTGTTTCATTCTGATATGATACGCGTATTTTGTTCTTCTGTTTGGAGAATTGCTTACTCTTGGTTTTAGATTTATGGTATTCCATGGGTTTTTTATCAGGATGCATTTTTCAGCCTTCCTATTCTTTAACCTGAAAGTATTTTATATTGATTCTATGGTAGGGGAGCGTGTTCGGAAGATAACTGCTGCGTCCCAAATATGTCAACAGGTTGCTTTTAATGGTGAGCCAAGTTTTGGAAACAAATATATCTTTGGAAGAAAACAAAGATAGTTTATGGCTTGATAATGTAGCTGAGCTGTTTCCAAAGAGATTTACCTTCAGTTTGATCACACAGAGAGGAGAGGATTGGAGAAATGACTCTGGCACTGTTTAGTTTAGTTTGGCCAATGTTATTATAGTTTGCAAATGCTATGATGCAGTTTCTCTTGTACATACTTTAACTTCACATATCCTGTTATGTAGAAGATCATGTGTACTTTCACTTTGAAAGTAAGTTGATACTATGTGGTCGAGTAAGGTGCGTTTAACTATCTTCGATGACTTAAGATTTTTAAAACTTTTCTAATTTTATCATTTTATTAGCAATGCCTATCAAAATTGGTGTTCGAAAACATTATTATGAATAATGTTAAATAAGTCGAGGGCTTAGACCCGTAGCTCAATTGGTTTGACACATTGCAAAGCACTTTAAGGCCGTGGGTTCAAGTTCAGCAAACCCATCAGAAAAAAAAAAAATAATAATTGCTAAATAGCTCGAGTTTAATGCAATATATTGATTGTAATTGGTCATTAATTCAGGCACACCCAAGCTCTCAGTTGAATCAACCAATTTACTCCTGATGATTTTATTTTTAATAATGGTGGACTTTTTGTTGCTATGTGAAAATAATTTGCATTAAACACGGAACAAAAATACAAAGATTTCTTGTTTTACTCATGCTTTAGATCAGATTTGATATTTAAAAAAGTTTTTTTAAAAGACGATCCATGACTTTGAAAATGAACGGTCACTGAACCTCCAATTTTCAAACACTTAACAACCGTGTATTACAAATTTGTGGTTGATTAACCGCGTAAGAGAGCTACTGGAAAATGGAGCTATAGAGGATCCACTCCCTAAATCAAGAGAGTACCCCATGAGGTTTTTTCTAGCTATCAATGGAAAACTATTTTCAGCGCATCTTAACATATTTTTGGTGAGAAAATAAATTTTCGAAGTGTATTTAATACACCTTAACGTTAAGGAGCATTAAATAGACCTTGGAAAATGGCAATAAGCATTTGAAGGTATTTTTGGTAAGAAATTTTTTTTTTAATCGCATTTTTGGTAAGAAAATAAGTTTCAGTGTATTTAATGCACCTTAATGTGTGCCCTATGGATCAAGTTAACAAAACACAACTTTTCTATTGGGGGTACATTAAGTAATTTCTTTAATACACCCTAATTTACCTATGCAATAGATTATTTGAATTTTTATATTAAGGGTATGTTTGATTGCATGGAAAGTCACTTTCCATGGAAAATCAGTTGTGGAAAATAGGTAGGGTTGGAAAATCAAATTCCATTGTTTGATTTCACTTGGATAAAATCATGGAAAATTATGAGAAAAAAGAAGAAGAGGAGAAGGAGGAAGAAGATGAGAGGAGGGGGAGAGGAAGAAGAAGATGACGAGGAAGAGGGAGGGGGGAGGATGTGGTGACGGTGGTGACGAAGGTGGTGGCGGCGGCGGCGATGGAGATAAGAGAGGAAGATGGGGGGAGAACGTGGTGGTGGTGGCGGAAGAGGTGAGGGATGAAGAAGGAGAAGAAGAGAGAGAGAGAAGGTGGTCAGAGACGGAGCCGACGACGACGGCGATGACGACGACTACGAGGTTAGTGTAATGGTAGTGGTGGGGGTGGTGGTGGTAGTGGTGGTGGTAGGGAAGAATTATGGGTGGGAAAGTGAAATCCACCCATATTTTCCATTCTCAATTCTTCCCTATATGGGTGGGAAAGTGAAATCCATGATTTAGTGGACTTTTTGAATGGGGTGGAAAATGAATTTCCATTTCCATGTGCAATCAAACACTTGAAAAATGTCATTTTCCATGGAAATTGATTTTCCACCCTATTTTTCATATGCAATCAAACATACCCTAAGTAAAACAGCCAAAAATTAAGAGAATCTAGAAAGAAAATCTTATATTAAGATGCATTACCTAGTCTGTTAGAATAGTGCCACATCGTCTGGGTATCCTTGGGATGTGCAATCTATAAAGCGGGGGCAACCCTGTCCTTGCAAGCCGGTTTTCAAGGATGAGTTAGACCCATGAGCTTTAATATGGTATCAAAGCGGGTGTACCTTGAGGATGGGTTGGGTTAGTTAGGCCCGTGGGCTTTAACATAGTCCTTCTACGTTTGTCCCACGGAAAATCCAATCATAGAAACCGTATACATACCGTTATACTAGTTAGAAGTTGCAGGCGAGAGATCTAAAATCTAGTGTTACATTTTTCATATTTGTGATTTCAATCAATTTCGATTTCAAACAATGTCCAAATATATATAGGGTGGGGTTCCTACGACCCCCATTACGACTCACTGTTTGTCTTGTATAGGCAAAAATGTTTGGATTGGGCTGATTTTTTGTGAGAATGATCTCTGTGATAAGGGGATCATTCTGGCAAAAAATCATCCCATTCCAAAACTTCTAACCCCATCAAAATTGATTTACAAAAATTGGACGGTCTAAAATTTTTCAACTTGTAAACATGGGGCTAGAAGTTTCATAATGAGCTGATTTTTGGCAAGGATCACCATAGAAATCATCCTCACAAAAAATCAGCCCATTCCCAACATTTTTACCCATATAAGATAAAACGGTGAGTCGTAATGGTGGTCTATGGACCCGACACACACACACATATATATATGTAATGAATTTAATTCCTCCCTCACTTTAATATTTTTTGTACGCACTTCTTCTGCATTCTAACAAACATCAATGGGTGATTGGGCCACCATTTCTAATGATTTGCTGGTGTAGATATCTAAGAGGCATACCATCAATGCTAATTATGTTCGATTTCATGATGTATGTGGTTCCTAGCGATTTGCTTTACTCCGAGAGACCACATTGCCTACAATGCCAACTTCCATGGTTAACGCTAACCAAACGACAACCCCATCATGACCTCTTCAATCCATCCAAAAATAAAGGTTTATTAGCTACAACTAGGGGTGCAACTTAATTTGGTTCAAACCGAGAACCGAACCAATCCGTGAATTTTGGATTGGATTGGTTCGGTTTTAGTTAAATGCGATTCGGTTTCGGATCAAAGAAAACAAGAACCGATGAGTTCGGTTCGGTTTCGGATCAAAGAAAACAAGAACCGATGAGTTCGGTTCGGTTTTCGGTTCAGGATTGATAAATAACCGAACCAACCCGAAAACCGATCCTATATATAAAAACAAAATTGTAATTTTTTTTTAAAAATAAAAACCCTCTTCGTCTCTCTCGTCTCCCTCTTCGTCTCTCGGATGCGGCTGCGACTGCGACTACAATCTGCGCTGCCACCGACTGCCACCAGCTACAACCGTCTCTTTCTTTCTCTCTCTCTCTCCATCGTTGTCTCTGCGGCTGCGACGGTGGGACTTGCAACCTGCGGCTGCCATCGGCACATCTCCCTCTCTCTCTCTCTCTCTCTCTCTCTCTCTCTCTCTTGCGCTGCGGCTGCGACCTCTGATTTGCAACCTGCGGCAGGTGATATACGATCTGCAACAGGTTTGAGATTGGGTTTTTTTATTTTTTTATTTTTTTATTTTTAATTCCTTCTTTATATTGTGCTGATCTTTAGTAATTATAGGGTTTGAAATTCAAACTTTAAATCGAAGAACTGGGAATCAATTTTGTGTAGAATTCGAATGTTCTTCTCTTTTTGACAATCCATCGAACCGAACTGAACCAAACCGAATTAAGGTCGGTTTGGGTTGGTTCGGTTCTAGACCAATTCGGTTCGATTTTGGTTCTCATATAATAGAACCGATCTTGGTCGGTTCGGTTCTGATTTTGCTCTAAACCGAACCAACCCGAACCGAGTTGCACCCCTAGCTACAACTACTTGAGGCTTGTGGCAAAATCAGCCCATTCCGAAACTTCTAACTCCATCCAAAGTGATTTACAAAAATTGGACGGTCCACGATTCTTCAACTTGTAAAATTGGATTAGAAGTTTCAGAATGAACTGATTTTTTATCACCATAGAGATCTTCCTCACAAAAAAATTAGCTCATTTCGAAACTTCTAACCCATATATTGAAAAATGATTGTCTTTATATGAGTTTTCAAATGTAGCCCTTGAACGCCCCCCATAGATATATATTGCCATGGTAATTTGTGGAGGACTATCCGAATTGGCCTTTTTTAGATCAGGTCCTCGGGAGATGATAAGTGCACCATTATAGAAGATATAGGAAGTCATTTGTAAGTAGTAACTTTATAAGAATATCTTCCTATCAGATAATGAATGAGTTCATAAAATTATTGTAATATTGGAGACACGATGTTGAGATGAATTACATAATATTATTAAAGAAACTTATTTAGCTAATATGAAACAGTAAAAAAAATCAGTTAATGAATAGATTCATAACATTAATGTGAGTTCATAAAATTATTGTAATATTGGAGATACAATGTTGAGATGGATTAGTGAAAGATTATTAATTTATTATTATTATTATAGAAATTTATGAATTTGAAAGAAACTTAGTTGCCTAATATGTTATTATCGATGTCAACGGCAATACCAAATCCCAAATACAGAAGAAAAAAAGAATAGTATTATAAATTTTTTTTTTTTGAAATTTATGAATTTGAAAGGAATTTATAAAATAAATAAATAAAGATATGTTGTTTATTGAAGTAATTTTACTTTTATGTCCAAATAATTTTTTGTAATTACTTATTTTAATTGTTAGTACAAGATTGTACTTTGCCGAATAAGACTTCTGGACCAAGACACTCCAAGGCATAATGAAATTTACAAGAATAATGATTTTCTAACTAAAAAGGCTTCACTCGCTTGATTTTTTTCTCCAAAACCAATCATCTTCAAGCTCTTCAAACTCCAAGATAATTTTAATCTATTCAACCTTATTTTATTCGTCATTCTCTATGTTGCCTCTTTTTGTAAAACATCTTAGATTTTTTTATCCAAAATTTTATCATTTTATACTTCTTCAAAAATTATATCCTTTCTTGAGATTTGAATATTGAATACTTGAAATAGATAAAATCTTAAGATAGATGGCGAGGGTTAAATTTTTTATCCAAAGAGATTGAAGATGGACTGATTTTTAGAGAAAAAAACTATGATTTTTTTATACCAGAGATTAAAGATGAGAGCATATGAGTTTTTTCCTCTTAATCTATTTAAAATATTGAAGTAAAGGGATGCATGTAATTATTTTCAAAACATAAGGGGTATCTCTAATATTCAACAAAACATAAGGATATGTCTAAATCACCCTTTGTATTTAGAATGGTTGTTGAAGTGTTTGGTTTTGTTTGTGGAGTTAGAACTTAAAAAGTTGGAAAGTAAGTAACTTTTTATATAGATAAGTTTGGAATTTGCATTTGTATATTAAACCTTTGAATATGAAATTGCAAATTGTCATAAATATTTTTCTTTTTTATTAGAATTTTTTTTATTGTTAACGCTGCAATTTTCATTTTCAAATCGAGAGATAAGGAATTCGAATGTGAAATCGCAGAAAATTGCGACTTGTTTATTGTTGGATTCTCATTGGGGATGATACATAGTACAAAGTAATCAATAACAACAGGTATACAATCCAACCTATAAAACCAGATTGGGTCCAATTCATAGGGTTAAATGTGTATGTGATTATTGGATATTGGGTCTGAGTTAGATTGGTATGATATGATTAGAATCCGAATTATAATCCTAAATACTAGTAGCTAACCTTGCATTACTAGTAGGGGTGGAGTCTGGATTTTGCCTATGTGAGGGCAACCAAGAGAAGAAATTTTTTTGCCTATGTTAACAAAATCTCACTAATCTATGAATTTGGAAATTCTTGTAAATCTGCCCATGCTTACTAAGAAAGAGGATTGCCAAAAGATACCAATAGAACATGCTAGTGGAAGTCTTGAGTTCCAAGTCCTTATAAGGTCATTCTTAGAAATTTGTCATAGAAATCATTCTTTGACTCTAGGATTAGTTAAGTACTTTGAGAGGATCGGATACCTAAGTTAACTTAAAAAAATATTTTAGGAAGTTAGACAAATGGCTAAGATGGATAAGAAAATAGTCATGATTTTCTGACTCGAAAATTTTCACTTAGTTGATGTGTCAAGGGCACAGAACCATTGATATTTTCCTTCGAGATACACAAGGAAAAAGATCTACGGTTCTGTGCATTTGCCCGAGTGAAGATTATGCGAATATTTTCGAGTCAAAAAATCATTAGTAATAAGAAAATAAAGATCATCCATATATTAAACTCCATCTTGTGAAGAATATTTTTATTATTATAATGGAGAATTGCTATTGACACCCCATGTTTTACTTATTACATCTTAATTAAAATAAAGAAAATAAGTGAATAATTGAGAATAAGTAAAAGTTGAGCTGCCGTTTTCTTTTTTTTTTAACCCTTAATTGTAAACAACTACTAAAATTGTTTGAACTAGTGTTATAATGTCTCGTGTCTTGTACTGTTGTTAAGTTTATAATTTGAGCCAACCTTTTGTAATGTTAAAAGTGTGTTTTACTCTTTAATTGGGATGTGAAAAATAATTTAAGAAATTGGGGTTTAATAAGTAAAAGTTGGGGTTCCAATAGCAGCTCTTACACAAGAGAACGGCACCAAAGTTTGAGTGGTCATAAATGCCCTTACTTTTATATTAAATTAAATATAATTAAGGTCATTTTGGTATTTAAAAAAAAAAAAAACTATTATGAAAGTTTTCCTTTTTACTATATAATCTTTAAATACCTTTTAATTAATATTTTAAATTACAAATAAATCCTTTTGTGATACATGTGACTTTGCACATGCTACCTTCTAGTTGTCGATAATGATAGAAAACGGAGTAGGGGATGTTGACACTTCACTCAACACTGTACTGATGTGATCAGAAAATCATAGAATTTCTTCCTCGAGATGCAATAAAAAAATATATTATTTTTTTCTCACCACCACATCAGACAGTATCGAAGGATGATAAAATTTCCTAACACATCGCAAAGGACAAAATCAAACCTCGTAACTAAGTCCAAATGACCACATCTGCATCCATGTGGTTTGTAGTACTAGTATTTTTTTTTTTTTTTTGTTTAAAGATTATACAATGAGAATTCTATTGCCACACCTACTTTCGCTAACACACCTTAATTCAGATGAAAATCACAAAAGAATTAGCACACGTCTGAGGGCAGCGTTAGTACAAGTTGGTGTGGCACTAGAAGCTCTCTTATATAAATCTTTTAATTTTAGTTCTTTTAATTAATTGATGAATATTAATAATAATAATTTTTTTTTTTTTTTAGTATGAAACTAAGTTAAGAGGCAAAACATCAAACATATATGACTAAAATGAGTGGAAAACACACAAGATTCCTAGAGTTTTGATATTAGGGAATCCCTAGGATTATCACTGAAAAACATTTCTTGAATCCATAAGTTTCTCATTAAATTATCACTTTATTCATATAATTTATTTATTTATTTAAAAAAATATATAAAAATCAAACAATATTAGTATCATCATGTGCATTGATTCACAAAGATCCCATGTTTCAGATCCAAATAATTACATAATCGTACCCCTGACATTACCATGATGCTTTAATATTTGAGATGATATTGCGTTTGGAACTTGGGATTTGGATCTTATATAAGACTGTCAACTAGCCTAAAAGAAACATATAAAAATTAATTAATAAATAAACAATTGTTGTTGCCATGATATATATAGCTAAATATATCATAATGGACATGTGTTGAGCACTCAAGGGGTTGGTGACAAGTTCATCGATTCACTACGTTTCAATTCAGGTTTGTGGCTCGCCTCTCTGGAATGAATCTGATCATATATAGCTTAAGTAGAGATAATTTATGTTTTTATTCATTTGTTCAATTATAATTCAAGCATGCAAGTTGCAAGTCAATTGTTATGTTAGCAAACGTTAACAGTACGACAGAAAAAATAAAATCTAGATTTACCTCTTCTTTATATACATGCATGAAGAAGAAAGAAAATGAAGAAACATAATCTAATTTCTCAAATAAAAAAAAAAAAAAAAAAAGAAAAATTACTTAAAGGAACCTCAAAGAGGGACTTCTTTCTAAATAATCGCTAAGTTTTTAGTGGTTGATTGGTAGGACATTTAGTAAAATTTTTCTTTTTAAATGGTCCATGGACCTCATCTCCCATATTTCTCACGATTGAATGTCCTAATTATTTGAACTCATCGTTTTCATCTAAAAATTGAGATTTCATTTCATCATAAAATGATTTAAGAAAGAAGAAATCATTTTTAAGGATTTTTTCACTTTTTATTTTTATTTTTATTTAATCGAAAAAACTTGAAAATTAGAAATGGATGGGTTTTACCAATGTCGAGTTCACCATTTTTTATTTTAAAAAATATTGAATTCAGCAGTACGAGAGACTATTAAGAAATAAATAATTTACTAAATGTCCTGTCAAGCTAATGCACAAAACTTATGGACTATTTAGAAAGAAACCCTTCCGCGAAGATCCTTTAAATGTTTTTCCCAAAATTTTAACAACTTGATTTCTCAAACACAGATATAAAATTAATCGAATTAAACCATACCATCAACTAATTCACTTTATACAAATTCATGGTTTGGATTAATAGGAATGAATTTGATAAGCTATGATATAGCTATCTTTTAATAAAAATACTTGGATCAAACAAGGTTTGAGACTTTTCATCAACGGCTGAGATGATAGGATAATCATAGGGATTTCAAAGTAAAATATGAACTGATCCCTAGGTATTCAATACTGATCTCTATCAAATGCGTTTTTCTTTCATTTCAACCACTCCACAACATAGATTCTCTGTAACATGAAACCCAAAATCTCAGTGGTCCGTTTTTTCTTATCTTCCTTAAATTATCCAACTCATACTTATATGTACCCTCCGAAAAGAACTGAGTAATTTCTCAATTTGATAAGGGTGTTTTGGTAAAAATATTGGATATGTTAGCCGTTTCGCTGAATTAGTCGCTCTTTAGCTGGCTCCACTCACACTGTTGTCCTAAATAGGAAAGCCTTTAAATGCACAATTTCATTGTCCCAAAACGCCCATTGTATCTCTTCACAATAACCTATATGCCCCCACCATTTAATTTATTTCCAAATTAAGCCTCCCACGTCCGTTTGAAATTAATTGATTGACTAAAATACCCTCTGCCTTACCAAACCCTAGTTTTGTTTATGGGTTTTTCTGCTTCTTTCCACAGCCCCATTTTAGCCTAAAAATACCAAATTTGGCTTCGTTTGGTACATTTGAAATGTATTCTTGTCTTAGCATTTTTAATATTAAGTCGAATTTAATATGTTCAAAATTTATATGACCTTCTTCGACCTTTGACCTTTGACTTTGGCTTGTGTTCACTGACCCATGCATGTTTTGTTCACCTGAGATCAATTGGTGATTATTACCAATGATCTGAGCATTTCTCATTGTCGGATTGAAATTTTCATTCTAGTTTTGATTGGTCAAAGGTCAAGAGCGTCAATTTATTAAATTAAGGGTGACATTTGTAAATGTTACATTATTCAGGGAGGCAAATCACAAACAATATAATGGGTAATTCTATCCATGCACACATTTTTTGGGTGGTGGGGGGGGGGGGTGTTTTGGTCATTTGGTTTCAATTTTCAAATAAAGAAATGCCACGCACTCTGCCCAACGCCCATAGCCCGTGCGGAGTGATTTTTTTGATGTGAAGCTTCTTCTATCTGAAACTACACTGACCATCCACAAAATGCCACATGTTACATTCTTGTCCCATTACTGCTGAGTACTCTGAAGAATACTCATATCATCTAACGGTTATAAATCACTCATTTTAATCAATGGCTATAAATCTGACTTTTATTGAGAGGCAGTAGGATTAAGCCTATAGTACTATACCACGTGGCATTTTAGGAGGGGCCAGTAAATTCATATGGAACATTGATGTACATCAAAATTGTTTCTTCTGTTTACTTCCAAGAACACTGTTGTTTTGCTGCTCTCGTTGATATCTCCGCGCAACCCAAGCCCAAGTGATCCAACAACAGAGAGAGAGAGCCCATTACAGATCAGTTTTAGTCGATCAGATACAAAGAAGGCAAGTGTTTCAAAGAAGAACCAAGTAATTTTTTGAAGTAAAAGTGCTGGAAGTTTGGAGCAAAAGAGGAGATTTTCTAGCAAACAGAGAAGGAGAGAGAGATAAAGAAAAGAGACCCAAAAGAGATTTAGAGAAACAAGAACCAACTTTACTCAAATCCAAATGAGAAACATCAAGACGAAGAAAAATCCTACATTTTTATGAAGTTTCAGAGGCAAAAGAAGCAGTTTTGGTGGCAAAGTAAGAACAAAAGAGAGAGACCCAGAACAGGTTTCTGAGGGAAAAAGAACAATTTTTTCTCGAGAAGATAAAAACCAGATGGAATTTGACTGAAACCCACTCCCACCATCAACCAAAAACACAACAACAAAAGATCCATCTTTGTGAGAAAAAGAAGAAAAAACAGGGGAGAGAAAAAGAAGAATGGGTTGCTGTTATTCAAGAGTAGAGAGAGAAGAGATGGTTTCTCGTTGCAAGGCTAGAAAAAGATACATGAAGCAACTTGTAAAAGCCAGACAATCCTTCTCTGCTTCACACACTCTGTATCTTCGATCCCTCAGAGGTACAGGTTCTACTCTGCTTCAGTTTGCTAATGTGGAATCCAATCTCCACCACCCCCACCACCTTCAACATCATCTCCCTCCTCTTCCCCCCTCTCCACCACCCCCACCCCCACCCCCACCACTCCCAATGAGCCCAATTAGCTCAGATAACTGGACATCTATAACTGCCTCCCCTGTTCCCCCTCCACCTCCACCACCGCCACCACCACCACCACAACATTCAAGTTGGGATTTCTGGGACCCATTTGCCCCATCGTCATCAAGGTCTGCTACTGAAGAGGAATGGGAGGCCACCACAACTGTTTCAGAAGTTACCGCGGCGACTGCAGTCACAGCGAGCGTCGCTGCTCCGCCTTCTGTTGTTAGTTCAAAAGATACTACAAGTGAGCTTGCTATCGTGGTTTCAAGAAACACTAAGGATCTTGTTGAGATTATTAAGGAGCTCGATGAGTATTTCCTCAAGGCAGCTGATGCAGGACGCTCTGTTTCTTCGCTGTTAGAAGCCTCAAGTTCTGATTTTTCTCATCAGAGAACAACAGGTAAGTGGATTTCTGAATATTTCATCTCCGGGTATTAGTTTTTGTTTCATTTCTGCAATCTTTTGTGTGTATTTCTCTTGTTTGATTCTATGGGTATTGGGTTTTTTTCTTGTTTATTATATATTGTTTTTTTTTTTTTCAGGTAAAGTTTATAATTATGGAAGGAACTTGAGTCCATGGACATGGAGTTCTCCAAAATCGAGTGGTTTCGGTAGGTTGGGTGAGGAGATGCTTGGAGCTGATCCTGGTGGCGGTAATGTTGTTGGTACCAGCCATTGTTCTACTGTAGAGAGACTTTATGCTTGGGAGAAAAAACTATATCAGGAGGTTAAGGTAGTCCTATTTGTAACATTTCATCTCTTTTTTAGACATAATTTCTTCTCCTATTGGTCTGTTTGAAGTTTGAACATCTAATCTCAGTTTCTCCTATGCTTACTTTCTGGGTTTTCTAAATTGTAAATTTATATAGACAGCATAATCCATGAGTCCTTCTCAGGTAAGAAACAAGAACTTATGTTTTATGTGTGTGTTTTATTGCTTTTTCAATTATTATTATTTTTCCTTTTGGGACCCAAGAACACCATATAAAACCATTGGGGGTTCCAACTTCCAACTCTCAATTTAGGTTAAAAAGACCAAGATACCCTTTGATTCATGGGTTTGTTCATGTTTGTTTTCTGTCTTAGAATGCTGAGAGTATTAAAATAGAGCATGAGAAGAGAGTGGCTCAACTAAGGAAGCAAGAGGTGAGAGGTGGTGACTATATGAAGATTGAGAAGAACAAGAAAGAGATTGGAAAATTAGAGTCAAGGATGATGGTGGCTGGTCAGGCTATGGAGACTACCTCTGCTGAAATCATCAGAGTGAGGGAGACTCAACTCTATCCACAGCTCCTTGAGCTAGTCAAAGGGTTAGTGAGCTTACTTCAATCTCTCTCTTTGTTTTTTGGTTTTGTTCTCTCTCCTCCCTTTTTGGGTGTCAGTGATGCTGACCTTATTTGTTTGTCCTTTGAACATGCTCATCAAATATCTTTTGGTTCAAAAGTGAATTAATGCCCCATTATGGAACTTGCATTGACTAGTTTGTCTCCATTGCTGCTGACTTGCATTGCTTTTGAACATGCCTATCTAACCGGGGCGGCTGTGCATTTGCACCAGTCAAATAGCTCAACTGTTCTGCTAGATGGTCTTTCTAAGAGATCAAATTGTCCTTAACTTGATTGATTGCCCATAAGTAGGCCCAAGAGGTTACTAGTTTATTGGAGAATCTGCATTGATGGGTGTGTCATGTGTGCATTTATATATACATATAAAACATACAGGGAAGCGGCAATGGCATCTCCTAATTCAGTCATCTTGTACATTTTGTTCCAATATATAAATTTTATAGGTAAGTGAAATACTTGGGTCAAGGTTGGCTTGGCCAATCTAGTCCATCTATTAAACTTAGATCTACGCCCCGCACACAATTGAAGTGTGTTTGTGTTTTACTCGATCGCTCGTGCACTAGAATCATGTCTGGGTCAACATTTGGTCAAGGGACTAATCTAGATGGGATCTATCGTCTTATCCACCATTGTATTCTATTGGTACCTAAAGCTTCCTCATTTGCAAATACAGCAAACTTGACTTGATGTTTAATCTCCAATGGTTGATTGGAAAATGTGTTTGCCTAACTTTCAGGTTGATGAGTATGTGGAGAAGCATGTATGAGAGCCACCAAGTCCAAACCCATATAGTCCAGCAACTCAAATTCCTCAACACCATCCCAGCCACCGACCCCACCTCAGAGATCCACCGACAATCAGCTCTTCAGCTCGAGCTCGAGGTCCAACAGTGGTACCTAGCGTTCTGCAATCTCATCAAAACCCAACGAGACTACATCCACTCCCTCACTGGCTGGCTCCGTCTCAGTCTCTTCCAATTTATCAACGATTCACTAACCAAAACCAAACATAACTCTGCTATCTACTCCCTTTGCGAAGAATGGCAGCTTACACTCGATAGAATTCCAGACAAAGTGGCTTCGGAGGGGATTAAGAGCTTCTTAACAATAATCCATGCTATTGTAGTTCAACAAGCGGCAGAACAGAAGCAAAAGAAGAAATCAGAGACCGCATTTAAGGAACTCGAGAAGAAAGTAGTTGAGCTTCAGTCCTTGGAGTCTAAGTATGGCCCTTATTCGACGCCTGGAAGTTCTTGGTCCAGGAGACACCAGGACCCAATTACGGAGAAGCGTGCAAAAGTGGATATTTTGAAAGCAAAGGCAGAGGAAGAGAAGATGAAACATGAGAAGTTGGTGAGTGTGACAAGGGCTATGACATTGAACAACTTGCAAATGGGGTTCCCAAATATGTTCCAAGCGATGACGGGTTTCTCTAGTGTGTGTATGCGTGCATTTGAATCTGTTTACAACCAACCTAAGAGCTTTGATCAAGGTCATGAGTTCAAGAGGCTGTTACCTTGAAGAGGGGCCTACATCTTCAATAGGTCATCCTTGTGAGGGGATTCTGTGTATAGATGTGAATCCCAGTTCGGTATAGTAGGGGTGGAGTCCTCTGAAATCAAGTGTGGGTCTTGTGAGATGAACTTGGTGATCACACCAGTGGATCGAAGTTTAGATAATTAGGGAGGACTAAATCAATTTTCTTTTAATTCCAGTTTAGAATTTAGAAATATAAGGGATCTGAGAATTTTTATGGGTTTTGAATTTGTGTATTACTGACTTTTATGTTACAGAAGGGTCTTCGAGTGCTGCTTTTTTCTTATTTGTTTGATTTTATTAAAGGAAACCCTTTGATGATGTTTTTCACTTTTGTGAGAATTTATTGTTACTGCTATCATAAAAAATTGGGGATCTTCATGGAGTATATGATACCTTCAAAATCTATTTCCAAAACACTCTCACTCACACAATCACACTTTTCTTCTTCCTCTGCTACATGTGAGATCCAATAAATTGTATAAAAAAAAAAAAGTTATAAATATTGCTAATTTCTGCTTACATTGAATCCAAGATAAATTCAAATATTTTCCCATTACATTTGCAGAACATTTTCCCAATGCTTTGTATCGCATTTGCTCACATTACCCAAATCCATTTTATGGGAAAGCAGAAACACGATAACCATGGTATATATATATATCGTGGAGAACACTTTAAAAAAAAAAAATTTATACAGCTTACTACGGGCCACTAGGGCAGATTTTACAGTGTTGAGCTGGAACAATATATTCTGAAAATAAGAGTTCTATAACAACCAAGGTAGTTAGTTCATCAGGATTCCAGTACGGGCAAACATGACAAATACAAAACGGGGAAAAAAAAAAACAAAAGAGAGAGTCTAGTAGGTCCTCATGCTATGGAATTGGTGGGATCATTACACTTGCCCTTCAACCACACTAATCGTTTCTCAATTTTGAGAGACATGAATGTCTCCCTGGCATTAGGTTTGTCAAACAGATCCAAAGCGGCATAATAGAGGTGATCATCAACACCCTGCATTTCATCCAATGCTTTAACACAATTAGTTATAGAAAATCGCTCACTACTTTGAGCTCCTGCAGCTATCCTCAACTTTGATGCAGATGCCATCTCTAATATAGCTTTTGTCATGACATCATCGGTTCCTGAACGATTTCTCTTGCGATGAACCAAAATCGTTGGCGTCGTCATGGGTTGGCATTTGTTTTGTTCATTTGGTATGTTTTCATCGTCCTCTGTGCTCGATGAAGATTCCTCTTGAATAAACATTGGCAGTGGTCTGGAATCACTAGGCATCCCTGCAGTTTCTGAACATGGCAATAACGGAGTTTCTTCATCCAATTCGACAGGGAGATCCAATTGGTCATGATTTCCATTGGCCCCCATCTCTGAGAATATAATGCATAGTTGTTTGTAAATTGGACAACCATTGGTTCTAATTGTTTCAGCGTCGGGATGAGCCTGTAAGTATAATATGCAAGCACCTTAAGATTGTAAAATAAAAATGTAATATAGCTTTTAAAAATGGGGGAAATGTACCTTGATGTATTCATCCCACACTTCATCCTTGGCCATTACCATGCGGCGTGGTTCATCCCAAGTGAAGTCACTTAGCTCAAGAAGTGACTTCATAGTAGAATGTTGCCTCCTCAGAACACCGTACCGGTTCTTCAACTGCTCCCTATCCCATTTCAGACTTGTTTTTCTATGGAATTCATCACACATATATTTCCATGCTTTCTTGGTAAAAGAATTGTTTTGCCTATTCCCTTTCAGTATCTGTTCAACCATCAAGTCCGCAAGTATCTTTGTAAGGTATGTTGTCCATTTTGCCCTAGGTGGATCCTGAATGGGTGGTTGGTTAGCAGGCCGACTTTGTCGACGTGGCCGATTTGGTCGACCATCCATCTCCAGTTTCAGGATGGTACTTTCTAGTGAGGTAAGTAGGAACTGATGCAAAACAAGTAACACCCAGCACACTCAAATCCAGCGGCCACAAATCATCAATGACAAAAACTGTCCCAAACAACCAAAGCCAACTTTGGTTATATATATATATATGGATCAGGATCCAGTAACTCACGAAAAATGACTCATGGGAAAAACACATGATCTCAATCATTTAAACACAAAATCCAATGATTGATATTTATCCTCGAGACAAGTATCTCCGAGATGTGTGTTACGGAGATATGTATAAATCTCAGCCGTTGGATTTTGTGCTTACACAGAAGAGATCGTGTATTTTCTCATGAGTAACTGGCACCCAACCCTATATATTTATATTCAAAAAGCCTAAAATGATCCAACTCTATTGAAACAACAGGTCACCACTAAAAGTATTACAGTAAAAGAGCAATATGCAAGTAATGATTTCAATTCTCTACATCAAAACAACTCAATTAAGAAAAATATGAAATGAGTCATAATCCCATAATAATTCAAATATTTAAAACGAAAGACCTTCTCAATATTATAAATAACTAAGAAGAGATCCTTTGTTGTATAGTGTGACTACTAACTGGTGTCAAAGCAGTTAGTGGTGAGACGAGGCAGTTTTAAGTTGAATCAGTTCATGCCTTCTTGGTCAAGGCCAGGGTTGGGTTAATTGCTCACATTCAAAGAGAGGACCCTTATTATATCCTATTACTATTTGCAATTGTAGGGTTGATCGAAAAAATAAAGAGGAATTATGTTGAAAATTATAACACTATGGAAGAATACCTTACAAGTTACAAATTAAGTTTTAAGATAAATAGGACCCACACAGATTGAAAGTTTAGAAGGTACACTCCCATGGATGATGTACGCTGATTAAGATTCATGGACAAGAAGCACGCAAAAGAGACCACTTCCGTTATTTATCTTTATTACATATAAAGAAATGGAGTGATTGGTGAAGACGTGATAGATAGAATTAGTGTTGGGTGGATAAGTGGAGGAGTATTTATCGATTATATTGCTTGAATGAAAGGGAAAATAAAATAAAATAATAAGATTAACCATGTTGCATGAATCTAAATGTTGGGTGATCATGAAACAACATATTGTAGAATAAGCATGGAAAAAATGACAATGTTGAAATAGATAAGTAGTGAGACTAGGAAATACAAAATCGAAGCTGATGATTACATTGGACAAAAATTAAGAATAGCCTCAATATAAAATAAAGGTAACTGACACGATTTGGGCATGTGAAATGAAGAACAATGATGGCACCAGATAATGTGCTTTTTGTGCAAGTAAAAGGCTTAGAAAAACGAAGGAAGGGGTAGAAATCAGAAGCTGGAGGTGGTAACAAGAGATGTATGAGATACATACATGCTTTAAATGAAGACAAGGCCCAAGATAGAGCTGGATGGTGGAATATGACTCATGTTGCAAAAACCAACCTATTTGGGACGAGGCATGAATGACAATAATGACGAGTGACCATCTCTACACACAATAGTCCAGGGGCGGACTTACATTGGGGGTTGTGGGGGCACTTGCCCCCACAAGAACTTTCGAAGTCTATGAGTATACATGAGTTATTGCGACAGATAACAACGGCGGATAAGAAAATCCGCCGCTATTGCCCCCATCATTTTTTTTCTCTATTGGTTGCCCTGACAAAAATATTTTTACTCTTGGCTGCCCCACGAGAGCAAAATCCTGGCTCTACCCTTGCCATAGTCCCACAACTCCCTTTGGATCTGAAAGCTTTCTACTTCTCTATGTTTTTTGGGTAGGTGAGACGAAAACATGAAGCCAATCACAAATAGGCCCATGTTCTCTAGATAAGAATTACTCCAATATCACTTTAAAAATCAAGACTAAGGGGCCATTTAGGCAGACCTCGAAAGACAGCTGCCTCACAAACTTTGTTTCGATGGTGCCCATTTTGTGAATCATAATTAACGGCACAATCAAAATGGCCACAAAACACTTGTGGGTCAAATTCAGCTAAAAGGTGATTTTCTTCTGTCTAAATTTTACTGCATATTCATTTTGTACTATTCGGGCTTGCACCTACCCAAACAGGCCCTAAGCCAACTTCATTGTAAAACCACAATCTATCCTAATAGACAGCTACAAAGTAAAATCCTTCAAACCAACCCTCTCTCTGCTTAAAAACACCACCAACCATCTCTCTGTTTAAAACCCATGTTCTTCACTGGTTCTACCATCATGGGGTGTTTGGCTGCAATCAATTCCAACTCAAACGCCCATACTACGCCTACCCGGTTTAATTGGGCATCACAAAACTTAACATTCGTTACCAAACCACGCCTCTCACTGTTTCACCCAAAATTCCACTAAAAGCTCTCCAACCACAGATCCTACAAAAGCTAAAGAGTTCCATTTGAGTAAACTGTTTAGGGGTTTAAACCCTACATTGAACATGTATAATATATAAAATAACAAAGAAGTGGTGATCGAAACCCTAGGTTTCGATCATGAAGTTCTTAGCTTGAGAAATCGAAGAAAAGGAAATAATAAATTAAGATAAGAAATAAATGAGAGAGTGGATCACACCTTGAGAATACTCTAATCCGTCGAAATCGAATTGTCGATCGAACCTGGTGAGGGTGATTCGAGAAGAACGCGAGCCAGATACCTCATTATTTGTTTAACGCGATAGAAAAAAAGTGTTTTTTTTTCACTTTCACATTTTTAGAAAGTCTGTTTTTGTTCTAAAACGGCTTCCATCCAAACAGCACTCTTTCCTTATTAAAGCGGTGTTTAAAGTGAACCGATCCGACCGGGTCGGATCAATTTTTAATAAAGTCGATCCCATTCAAATAAGACGGGTTTTTCTAATGACAATCGGTTGACTCGGTTCCGCTCTTTTAAGGGAAAATTACCTGAAGGACCCTCGCGAAAGGGTTTCTTTCTAAATAGTCTCTAAGTTCTGCGTGTTAGCTTGACAGGACATTTAGTAAAAAATTTCTTTTTTAATGGTCCCTCGTACCATTGAATTCATAATTTTTATTGTCGAATTTCACGCTTTTTTATTTTGTGTTGAGTTTACAATTTGTATTGTCAAACACACCATTATTTACTATCGAGTTCACCACTTTTTATTTATTGTCGAATTCGACATTTTTTTAATTACTGTCGAGTTCGCCATTTTTTAAAATAAAAAATGGTGAACTCGACATAGGTAAAACCCACCCATTTTTAATGTACGAGTTTTTCCGACTAAAATACATGGAAAGATCGACTAAAAATTTGAGATAACGACTTGTTTAAATGATTTCAACCCAAACGAAATATTATTGATTGATTTTCATCTAAAAATTTAAAAAAAAAAATAGTGGAAAAATCTTGGTTTTTTTATATACATTTTCAAAATATTAAGAAAAAACTTAAAAATGATTTATTCTTATTTATAACAGAATGGGATTTCTGAAACTCAATTGAAATGTCAAAAATTCAATTTTTGGATGAAAACAATGAATTTGAACGATTAAGGCATTTAATCATGAGAAATGTGGGAGATGAAGTCTTAGGACCATTTAAAAAGAAAATTTTTACTAAATGTCATGCCAAGCAACCGTTGAAAACTTAGGAACTATTTAGAAAGAAGTCCCTCTGCGAGAGTCCTTTAAATAATTTTCCTCTCTTTTAATAGAAAACTGGTAGGGGGCATGTGCAAAGGCATATGTATTATAAGGCCCTATTTGTAATTTAAAATAATAAATAAGAAAATTTTGAAGATAATATTAAGAAAAAACAAATCGAGATATTTTTATAATTTTAAGAAAAAGAACTTCTTTTGCCACACAACTTTTAAAATGAACACCCAAAAAGATGTGAACTAAATTCTTTATTGATATCACATGAATTGGAGTGCTCTTAGTAAAATTCAGTGTCTCTTGAAAAAGTATATTTTAGAAATACCCCACATTAAATTGGTGATATTAGGTTTACCCCCTTGACCAAAAGTCAATGTTGTGTTCTCTTGATTATTTTATGGTGAAATTCTGTGTTTTTTTTTTCAAAATGCTCTCCAAATACTTATACTTAAATTACTAAATAATTATTTGGAAAGAAAACAAAAATTCAAAATTTCGACGAATAAACCATCATAACTGAATTAGATTTGATCCCGAAGACAACTGTGTAGGTGTAGAGAAGCAGCAAAACACACAAAAAAAAAAAAAAAAGTTGCAGGTGTCTTTTTACATAGAGTATAGATCTTGAGAAAGATAATATAATTTCAAGACCTGTTGATAATCAAATCTTAATATACATATTTAATTTTTAGATTTCTATAAAAATAAATGGAGATAAGTTAAGTAAGGTCACATATATTTTTAAAATTCTACAATAAATATAAATTGGTCCAACCAAATTGATCTAGTGTACGTCTATGATCAAATGAATTTGTCATTTTTTTTCCTTTGTTGCTCGATCAATTGTTCTTAAAACAGAAAGATAACATAATTTGGAACACCCTCAAATAATCAAACCTTAATAATTTCTATTAAATGTTAGATTTTTATAAAAATAAATGAAGATAATTTAGATAAAATTCACATAGATTTGTATAATCTAAAATAAATGTAAATAGGTCCAACCAAATTTATAACTTCTTTCTTTGACCATCTATGTTTTTCTTAAAACATTCCTCAAAGTGAAAACATGGCTAAAGTTTTTCATATTTCTTTCATTGAAAGTGTACAATGTATACAACTCAACTTACATTTTGTAACCCTTTATTCAAGAGATTGTTACAAAAGATAAAAAATTTCAAAAGAACATAAATGAGAGAGAGGGACATTTGGAGGAGATCAATGTGGTTGTTACAAGTACTAAATTCAAGGATGACTGTGTAGAAGATCCAACTCAAGATCCAGATCCAACTCAGATTCTAACTCAAGATCTGATTCACAAGCAAGATGTGTATGGAAGGCTCCTTGATTATGTGGAAATAAAATCTTCTCCTCAATCTCCTCCACTCAATATTTAAATAGTTTCCTTTACTATTAATCTATAGATATTTATTTCCAAGCACAGGAGGTAGCCATAACTAAATAGGAAATTACTTTAACAACACTTTTATTGCATTCCAACGGATCTATTGTATTGTTATACATGTTCTCTTATAAATAAAGCAATTGTCTCTTCTTGCTCTCATCTTGAGAGAGAAAGACCTGTATCCTTCTCACAACTCTCAAAGTCTTTATGGTATCAGAGCCTCTCACAAAAGCCCTTACCAAGGTCAAAACAGTGAGCTAAATCCATAAAAAAAATTAAAAAATTAAAAAAATAAAAACAAAAATTCTGCAACAATAGCCATTGAAATCCCTTCAAAGTATCCTTATCCATCAACATTGAATGTTGGAAACTTTGTGACAATCAAATTAACCCACTCAAACTTTCTCTTGTGGAAGACACAGATACTAGGACTCATAGAGAGTCAAGATATGATGGGATTTATTGATGGAGAATTCTCTATATCAGATTGTCAAACCATTATCCTAGACACTAAAGCTGTGGATGGGAAACGTGTGATTGTTAATTCAGATTATACCACATGGAGAAGGTCGGATCGTCTTTTGCGTGGGTGGATCACAGGAACATTATCAGAGGAAGTCCTCGGTATGGTCGTCGGACTTGAGACCGCTTCTGAGGTATGGAATACACTGCTGAATTCTTTTGCTCAAGAATCCCAAGAAAGGGAATTTTTCTTGTTGCAACAATTACAAATGCACCGAAAGGGTACCTCTACCATTTCCGAATATATTCGGACTTTCAAAAGCATTTATGATGACCTCGCTACCATTGGAAAGCCTATAAATGATCGTACTAAGGTTTTCTCGCTTCTTAATGGCTTAGGACCAGGTTATGAATCATTTGTAACTACTATGTTAAAACCACCAACTCCATCCTATCGTGAGATTGTCCCTCTCCTTCAGAGCCATGAAACCATGAGGAATTTGCATAACTCTGAAGGTTATGGGACAACTAATCACAATGTTACCTTTGTGGGTCAACGATCTACAGGACAACAAGATAATAAATATTTTAATAGACGTGGGAGATCCAATCAATGGTCCTTTACTTCTAAAGGACGTGGCTTTACCCAAATTGGACCAATACCGAATCGTGGGCAAAAAAAAAGTCTTCAACCTATAACCATTAATCATATGAATCAATCCAATCAGTCCCAACAACTTGAAAAAGAAAAGAGTGAAGTTTGTCAGATTTGTAAGAAGCCCAATCACACGGCATTACGATGTTGGCATAGATACAACCAAACATACCAGCCTGAAGTATTCCCCAAGCTCTTGCAGCCATGTCACTTGCAGATAATCAAGATAGTGCATGGTTTCTAGATACAGGAGTCTCATCTCATATGACTGCAGATGCAGGTAAGCTCGAAACTCTTACTAAATATGAAGGACCAGATAAGATTATGGTTGGTAATGGAGACACATTAGATATCACTCATGTTGGTTCATCATTAATAAAGGTCGAAAATAATCAATTAAAATTGAATGATGTGTTAGTTGTTCCAAAAATTAAAAAGAACCTTATTTCTGTAAGTCAACTTACTACTGATTATCCCTATTTGTTTGAGTTCTCATCAACTGGTTTTGTGATAAAGGACAGGAAAACGAAGTCAATGATAGCATCAGGCCATAGACATGGAGACCTCTATGCCCTGCAACCTGAAGATAAGAAGGTTTTCTTCTCAACGAGATTCGAAACAGTGAGCAAAGATATTTGGCACCAACGACTTGGTCATCCACACATCCAAGTCGTTGATTTTTTGAAAACTAATAAAATGATCTCTAATTCTACTTTCAATAAAGCTAAGAATATTTGTAGTAGTTGTCAAATGACTAAATCTTGGCGTCTTCCCTTTATTTTAAATAATGAATTTTGTGATGAATCGTTTGTTAAAATTCATTGTGATTTATGGGGACCAGCCCCCGTTTTATCTTTTCAGAGATTTAAATACTATGTGATATTTATTGATGAATACACTAGATTCACGTGGTATTTTCCTTTAAAACGTAAATCTGACTTCTTGATATGCTTTATTGAATTTCACAAGTACATTCATACTCAATTTGATAAGAAAATAAAAATCTTCCAATCAGATGAGGGAGGGGAATTCAATGATAATGAGTTTCTCTTTTATTTGCGAAACAATGGGATCAAACATCAGAAAGCTTGTCCCAAGACACCGGAACAAAATGGCATGGCAGAAAGAAAACATAAAAACATTACGGAGCTTGGGTTAACCATGATGTTTCACAGTGGCATACCTAAACGATTCTGGGTTGAAGCCTTTGGGACAGCGGTTTGGTTAATTAATCGTCTCCCATCCCAAGTTTTAAAAATGAAATCTCCTTTTGAAAAATTATTTAATAAACCACCTGATTACAGATCATTAAGGGTGTTCGGATGTAGGTGCTTCTCGTATCTACGTGACTACTCAAAAACAAAACTTGATCCTCGTTCCCTCCCATGTGTGTTCTTGGGATATGGTGAACAACACAAAGGATACCGTTGTCTTTACCCTCCCACAGGACGTGTCTTTCTATCAAGACATGTCGTCTTTGATGAAGCTATCTTTCCCTTTAAGGATCCCGGTGCCTTGTTTATTTCGTCACATGCTAATAAAGAAATTAGTACTTTTACTGAGTGGTTTACAGGTATCGATGAACAGGGTCCAACTCAATCGCCACCATTTATTGGTCCACTACACTTGGCTGAACCACCACAGGTAACCCAGTTTCAATCTGACACCAGCAAATCTCAAGACAATGGTGCATCCAATACTATTGATGAATCAGCTCCCACTACCCAAGGTGATACAATAATTGGTAAAAATGATGTAATTGCTAATACTGATATCTCTTTAGAACATGAGGATAAGGCAGACCAATGTTCACTTCACTCATGGGTCATGTCTTAAATGATCCAACTTTAATTCATCATCATTCAACTGATGAAATGAATCACCCTTCAGTTATTGAACAACTTGAAATTACCAAGATTAGCACAAATACAGATCATCCAGTGACCCATCACATGACTACTCGATTGAAGAATGGAATCATGAAGCCTAATCCAAAATATTCTCTTGCTGCTATTGAGGTACCATCTGAACCCAAAACTATTAAATCTGCCATGAAACACCCAGGTTGGCTCTCAGCTATGAAAGAAGAGATTAAAGCCCTTCACCAGAATGACACGTGGGACTTGATCTCACGAACATTCAATATGAATGTAGTAGGATGTAGGTGGGTATTCAAAACTAAGATTAACTCAGACGGATCTCTTGAAAGACTTAAGGCCCGATTAGTTGCAAAAGGGTTCACCCAAGTTCCAGGAGTAGACTTTTATGAAACATTCTCTCCTGTTATAAAATCAGCCACCATTCGAAGTGTTCTTACAGTGGCTCTAATGAACAATTGGGACATTCATCAATTAGATGTTAAGAACGCCTTTCTCCATGGGCATCTTGACAAACCCGTATATATGGAACAACCACCTGGGTTCAAAGATACAAACCAACCAAATCATGTATGTAGGCTTAAAAGAGCCTTATATGGGCTAAGACAGGCTCCACATGCTTGGTATGATAGGCTAAATTCTTTCCTTCTTACTATTGGATTTTTCTGTAGTATCACAGATTCATCCCTTTTTATATGTCATCATTCCCAAGGAACCATTTTACTATTGCTTTATGTTGATGATATTATACTCACTGGTGATAATGACTCCTTTATCCAATGGTTCATTCATCAACTCGATCAAGAATTTGCCATTAAAGATCTTGGGTTCTTGCATTATTTTTTGGGTATTGAAGTTCAAAAGTTTTCCAAAGGGTTATTTTTAAACCAAACTAAATATGCTTATGAGCTCTTAGAACGGGCTCACATGCAAGATTGCAAGCCCATATCTACACCCATGGTGTCCAAGATCCGTCCAATCGCCAACGGTAATAATCTATTTCTTAATCCTGAGTTTTACAGAAGCATTGTTGGTGGTTTACAATATTTAACGTTTACTCGACCAGATATATCTTATAGTGTGAATTATGCTTGTCAATTTATGCAAAATCCAACCAATCTATATTTTCAGATGGTCAAGAGAATCCTACGATACATTCATGGTACTATCCATTATGGCATTCGCCTCTTATCTCACAATCCTCTTGTTTTATATGATTTTTCTGATGTAGATTGGGCCAGTTGCCCGATTACTAAACGTTCTACCACTGGTTTTTGTACGTATCTTGGAGGAAATTGCATTTCATGGAGTGCCAAGAAACAACAAACAATAGCTCGATCAAGTACAGAGGCCGAATATCGCGCTCTTGCCTCAACAGCTGCTGAAATTACTTGGTTATCTTTCATCTTGCGTGACATCGGCATTCACCTATCACAACCTCCTACTTTGTTTTGTGACAACATCTCTGCATTGCATATGAGCATCAATCCTATATTTCACGCTAGAACAAAATACATAGAGATTGATTATCATTTTGTATGAGAAAAGATTGCACTTGGTTCTCTTGTTACACATTATGTTTCCTCCTCCAATCAAGTTGCTGACATACTTACAAAAGCATTGCCAAGAAGGAGTTTTGAAGACTTAAGGACCAAATTGGGCCTTTGGTTCACTCCCAAGCCCAGTTTGAGGGAGCATGTAAAAGATCCAACTCAGATTCTAACTCAAGATCTGATTCACAAGCAAGATGTGTATGGAAGGCTCCTTGATTATGTGGAAACAAAATCTTTTCCTCAATCTCCTCCACTCAATATTTAAATAGTTTCCTTTACTATTAATCTGTAGATATTTATTTCCAAGCATAGGAGGTAGCCATAACCAAATAGGAAATTACTCTAACAACACTTTTATTGCATTCCAACGGATCTATTGTACTGTTATACATGTTCTCTTATAAATAAAGCAATTGTCTCTTCTTGCTCTCATCTTGAGAGAGAAAGACCTTTATCCTTCTCACAACTCTCAAAGTCTTTAGACTGTTGCACATTTTGAATTTCAAAATGGAGAGCATCAATGTGCCGAGATTAAGGGACTGTTACTTTTCTTTTTCTTTTTCTTTTTGCGGTAGCGGCCGAAGGGGGGGGTGATTACTAAAAGAGAGTTATATTTTAATATTTACAAAAAAAAAATTATTTTCCAAATATTATCAAAAACGAATTAAATCGTTGGACAGTTTGGCGTTTTAGTAACTCGCTGGACTATGTAGCATTTTAAATGTAATTATAAAAGCACTCCACGAATTAATAAGGACAACCCACACTATAGCCAAATTATTTTGTCTTATATGATGGGTTAAAAGTTTCGGAATGAGTTGATTTTTGGTGATGATGATCTCTATGATGAGGAGATCATCCTCACCAAAAATCAGCCCATTCAGAAACTTATAACCCCATCAAAATTAGTTTACAAAAAAATTGGATAATTTATGATTCTTGAATTTGTTTTGATGGAGATTAAGAAGTTTTCTAATGGGTTGATTTTTTATGAGGATGATCTCCTCATCAGAGAGATCATCTTCATCAAAAATTAGCTCATTCGAAAAAATTTAAACCATATAAGACAAAACAAAATCCAATTATAATGTGGTTGCACTTATTAATTCGGGGGTGCTTTTATAATTACCCGTTAAAGCAAGTTATTAAAACGTTGGACAGTCCAGCGTTTTAACTATTCCAATAGCATTTTTGGTAAAACAATGAATTTTAACACGTTAAAACGTTGGACATTCCAGCGAGTTACCTTCTTTTAGTAATTTTTTCCCTTTTTTTATTTTATTTTATAAGAGATCTTACTTTTCAATTTATTCATACTCCCCCCCATATCCATGAATATTTTAAATTTCCCTTTATTTTTCTAACCAATTAATGTCCCTTTTTCCTCTCTTCTCTTTTCTAGTAAATTAATTAAAATGATTTAAATGCCCTTATCTTTCATCTGTAAAACAAAAATCCCTTATTTTTTTCTTTTCATGTCATCTTCAGTGTGATCCTACTCTATTATTCTTCAACCTAATTCTACCTAATACAACCATTAGTAAAAGAGTTACTATTGACACCCCCAATTTCTTCAATTATATGTTAGATACTAATTAAAAATTAAGATGCACCATTCAAACATGACAAAAAATGGGTCCAAGTTGTTACCTCGGCATTATAATACACTCAAACAACTTTCACAGCTATTTACAATTAAGATTAGGCTCATAAAAAATTCTATATCTAATAAATAAAAATCTAAAATAGAGACTCTATTTACACCTCAACTTTACTTACTGTCAACCATTAAATTTTTTTAACTTTATTAGGGTGTAATAAGTAAAAATTGAGGTGCCAATAGCAACTCCAATTCAAAAAACATTTTAAAACTCAAATACACTCAACTCACGTGAAATATGCACAAAATCATAGATTTTTTTAACAAGAAAAAAATCTATGGTTTTGTGCAAGGGCGGAGTCAAGATTTTGCTAATGTGAGGGCAGCCAAGAGTAGAAAAAAATTTAAGGGGACAATTAAGAGTGAAAAAAATAATTGTGAAGGTAACTAACAGTGGAATTATTTTTTTTGTGGGGGTAATATTGACAGATTTCTTTATCCGACTCTAAAATCTCTTGCAATAGTACATTAATCCATAGAATTTGAAAACTCTTGCGGGGGCAAGAGCCTCCACTCTAAATCTTCCCTTGGTTTTGTTTACATTCCACGACAGTTTAGTATTATTAAAAAACAATTACAATCCTGTTCAAAAAAGATAAAAATTACAGATGAAAAATAGATTTGAAAAAAAAATTATCGGAAAAAAATATAGTTTTTTATACATTTGATTCGCCATTCAATTTTCCATCTCGAAAAATTATCCACCAAGGAGTGAAAATTTGAGCCCACCCACGCAATGAAAATGCTATTATGTCATAACTACCCCTTAACCCCAAAATAAAAATTCATAGTTTTCAAACTCGACTCAAATGTACCTTGAGTTCGGTTAAGTCAATAACTTTTGAATCAACTAAAACGAGTTGACCTGCTTTTTCATGGATCTCCAATAGGGTGCAATAATAGTGATTCAATGCAACTCAAATGCACGCATTTGGAGGTTTATGAAAAAATAGGTCAACCCATTTGAGTTGAATAGCAAGTTATGGACTTAACTCGACTCAATAGACATCCGAGTCAAGTCGAATTTGAAAATTATGATTTTTTTATTTCGGAGTCGAGCGTAAATGTAACATAATAGCATTCTCATTGGGTGAGTGGGGACCCATTTTCCCTTATATGATGAAAAATTAAATTCTGAATAAAATACATAATCAAGTTTGAAAAAAATGCATTGTTTAGGTTAATTATTTTTATGTATTTTTCATTAGTAACTGTTTTGAAGAGGATTGTAATTTTTCTAGAGCAGTGAATCAAGGTGGAAACTGTTAGTTTTTGGAGGATGAACAAATTGTCCAATTGGAAATGATAACAGAATGCATTGGTCATTGGAAGGAGTTCCAATAAATAGATAAATATAATATACCACCTTACTTCTTTTCTCTATGATGGAGAGATACAATGGAAGAATTCACGGATATGAGCAAAACGATAATGTTTGTTAGCTAAGAAAAATAATTCGTAGTAAAGTCAAAATAAACTTTGACCAAACGTGATCGAAATCTTTTTTCTTTTTCGAAACGGGGGAAAGGAAGGACAAAAGGCTCCTCGCTTTGCAACTATTGGCACCCTAACTTTTATTTATTATACACCTATTAATGTTTTTTTTTTTTTTTTAAATCAATAACTCCAAATAAGTAAAATTGGGATGCCAATAGAACCTCTCTCTTTTGTTTAAATTTTTATTTGTTAAATTTAGGATCTTATGTAAGCCTAATACCATTTGTAAATAACTGTTGAAGTCGTTTGAATATGTTATAACTCTTTGTAATGTTGAGGTAATAACTTGAGCCTAATTTTTGTAATGTTTGAATGGTGTATTATAATTTTAAATTAGGGTGTAACAAGTGATAAGAAAATCAAGGAATATTTTTTTATAATTGAAAGATAAGGGCATTTAAGTTATTTTAATTTATTTACTAGGGAAGATAGGTGAGAGGGGGGCCATTTCATCCTTTAAAAAATAAAGGGGAAATTCAAATATTCATGGAAAAATGGAGGGGCGTGACTAAAAATTTGTGGGGAGGGACATGGATATAAAAATGAAAAGTGAGATGAACACGTGTGTTGGTTAAAAGGGGTTGGGCAATTGTGAGTGAAACAGGCGCTTCAATTGCCGGTTTTCACTTGTTTGGATTGAGAGAAAAGGAGAGAAGAGAAGAGAAGGTTTTTTTTTTTTCCAAAAGTGAGAGAAGAGGAGAGAAAGTCTTTTAAAATATTTTATAATATCAACTCTGCCCATAGATCTCTTTTAAGATATTTTAAAATTTCAAAATTATCTTTAGGGATGTCCTGTCAAGCCAAACATGACGTAGAGAATTTGAGTTTCTCTTATCTTCTCTTCTCTCAATCCAAACATAATAGAGTATTTATGTCTTAAGAGCAACTTCAACTGGTCTCTATATTTAGAGATCTCCGAACCTAACTCCAATCGATCTCTACAATTTTTGACGATCCCTTTCAATTACTATTCAAGTCTCTAAATTTGAAGAAGAAGCATAAAAAAAAAATAGAGATAGTCTCTATTTCACTATTCATCTAATGTAAATATCAATTGTGTCCCCTTTTTTTTTTATACATAAATGCCATTCTTGAATTTTTATTTTTTTTATAAATAAAAATATGTTTTAAATTTAATTTTTGTCCCCCTATTTATTTTAAATTATTATTATTCAATATTTTAATTTTTTTTATTAAATATTTATAAAAATATTTTAAGACTCATATTCAATCAATTGTTCGACCAAATATGATGAAAATTTATAGTAAAAAATAAGTTTAATCATGAATATTCAAAAAAATATTGAAATTTTCTTTTTTAGAAATAAATGAAATTAATTTATATATATATATATATAGGACAGCGTTATTACGACCCCTATTACGACTCATATTATGACTCATCGTTGGTCTTATATGGGCAAAAATGTTTGGAATGGGATGATTTTTTGTGAGGATGATCTCTGTGATGAGAGGATCATCCTGGCAAAAAATCATCCCATTCCAAAACTTCTAACCCCATCAAAATTGATTTACAAAAATTGGACGGTCTAAAATTTTTCAACTTGTAAACATGGGGCTAGAGGTTTCATAATGAGCTGATTTTTGGCAAGGATGATCTCCTCACCATAGAGATCATCCTCACAAAAAATCAGCCCATTCCAAACATTTTTGCCCATATAAGACAAAACGGTGTGTCGCAATGTGAGTCGTAATAGGGGTATACGGAACCCGACCCATATATATATGCCGACACGTTTTGTCCAACATGGGTTAGAAGTTTTGAATGGGCTAATTTTTTGTGATGATAATCCCTATGATGAGGAGACCATTCTCACCAAAAATCAGTCAATTTCGAAACTTCTAACCTCATGTTTATGAGTTGAAGAATCGAGGACCGTCCATTTTTTGTAAACCATTTTTAATGGGGTTAGAAGTTTTGGAATAGACTAATTTTTTGGGAGGATGATCTCCTCATCATAAAGATCATCTTCACAAAAAATCAACCAATTCCGATTCTTCTAACCCATGTAAGCCAAAACGTTAGTGTTATATATATATAGAATCCCTTGACTCCTAAGAATGACTCACGATCCCAATCCTTTATATGAAAAATCCAATGGTTAAAATTTATCCTCAGGATAAGTATTTATGAGATTTGTGTTATCAAAATACTCATAAATCTCAACCATTGGATTTTGTGTTTAAAAGGTTAGGATCATGTATTTTCTTCATGATATATATATATATATATATATATATATAGGTGACATTCGGAAGCCTTGTTAGCAATTCAGAATACGACAAAATTTCAATTCTTGAAAAATTAGAGTTCTATATGATTTTGGATTGCAAAAATCCGATCTAAAATTCAACCAAAAATTCGATAAATGAAAAATATACGGCATATGTTTCATACTTGTATTATCCGTTTTATTTCAAAAATTCGGCCATATGATAGTGTGATGGGGATGATGAAATTGGTGATATTAATGGTGATGGTAATAATGATGGTGGTGATAATGAGGACATTGAGGTTATTGTTCCATTGATTTTTAAAAAAAGATCAAAGTCAAGGAGCAAATCATCAATTTAAAAAATTAAGGTGTAAGCTCAAATAAATGTAAAGGGTCATGTCATTATTTTTTTAAAGATTAAAGGGACATTTTTCATGTAAAAACGTGGATTCCTCCAAAATTTTGAAGTATGGACGCTTCAAAATCAACTTGTGTTATACGTCACAATTTACAAGTTTACACTTTGCAATATACAATAAGTTATAGTAGCATTTTTCTTTTCCATTGAGTTTTATAAAATTCGTAAAAAAATGTGTTTTATTATTTTCAAACTTAAAATCCATGAATTATTCAAAATAGTTTAATAATCCTAAGAATAATACTTTCATTGAAAAAATGAAAAATTCATTAATTTTTTAAGAAATAAACGAGAGATTATTAACAAGGTTTGAAAGCCCTAAAGTGAGCCAAACATTGTACCAAACATTTTTTCAATATATAGGTTAGAAATTTCAGACTGATTTTTTGTGAGGATGATCTCTATGACGAGGAGATTATCTTCATCGAAAATCAATTCATTCCAAAACTTCTAACCCCATCAAAAGTAACAATCAAACGGTCCACGATTCTTCAACTTGTAAATTAGGGTTAGAAGTTTTGGTATGAGTTGATTTTTGATGAGGATGATCTTTACACCATAGAGATCATCCTCACAAAAAATCAACCCATTACAAAATTTCTAACTCATATATATATGTTTTTCTAAACGTAAGACGTAATAAGTAAAGTCAATAGCAACTTTATTATTTGTTTTATGTTTAATTTGGGGTGTAATAAGTAAAGTTGGATTACCAATAACAACTTAATATTTTTAATTATGTGAATAGTAAATTAGAAACAAGAATAGTGATTTAGAGGTTTGGACTTGCTGGAGTTCGATTTGGCTCGGAGGAGGGCATCTTCTATGTAATCATAGAAGATATCAATATAAAGAGAAAAAAGTAGATATCTGCGTTGAAGTTACTCTAATATATTAAAAAAATTGAATATTGGCGGTCGTATCTTTACTTTTTAAATAAATTTGAAAAAATTATTACTTTTTAAGAATTAATAATTACTTAATTATTATTTTTAATTATTTTCCCTTTATGATATTACTTTATTTGCCTTTTAACATAAATAACTATGGTATGGTATTATTTTTATGGGTGGGGGGGTGGGTGGGGTATGGTACGGTATGGTATTATTTTTAGGAGCAGTTGGCGGAACAAACTCAGCTATTTAATAAATTAAACTATTCCCTGATCAAGTATGTGGGCCCAAATGAATCAAAGGAGTTCTTGTGAGCTGTAAGAAGTTTAGTGGAAGAGACAAAGTTGATTAGCGTACAAAAATTAAGACTGGGTCCTTATGAGCCCACCCCCCATCCAAACAAATTTCTATTGACAAAAACTGTATTGAGACGCTCAATCAATTGGACACTTAGCATGAATTTAATTTGATTAGCCTTGGAGTGACCTTAGTGGGGGGATCACACACGAACATCTTGATGTGGTGGCACGCGTATGTCTGTAAATGTGTGTTTTTTTTAAATACGAGTAAAATGCATCTACAGAGATACGCATGTCACCGTGTCAAGGTGTCCCCTGCTAAGGTCACTCTATCACGACTCATTTAATTTAGAATGGGTCAATGGACCTATCGTTCCGAACTACGTATAAAACTTGCTTGGTTGACTGCGTAGGAGTAAAAAAAAAAAATCACATATCAATCCTATTGTCCCAATGTTGAATCATGATGTTTTCGAGTTAGAATTAGGTTCTTCAATCTCGAGATATTCTCGTTAAGTCTCCAATGGCAAGGAGAAGATAATCAAAGAAGGGGAGGAACTTGTCTCGAGAGCAAGACTAAATGGACTCACCAATTAGTGTTGTATATGTGAACACCTTTGTAAATCTCACTTTGTAATTTGATCAAACACCTATTGAATACTTAATCAAACATCTTATATGCTACACCTTTCAAAATCTTATTTAATAATGGCAATGAAAGGTAACCCAACTAGTACTAGCAAATGTAAAGAAGATAAACAATCATACAAAGAAAAAAGTAAGAACACAATACCCACAACACGAGATTTTACGTGGTTCGCTCAAAGGCTACGTCCACGGAGGTATGAGCATTGGAATTCGATTTCAGTACGAAGAAAACAGGGCAAATCGATGCAAGGACTCCCTTTATCACTTAGATTCACCTTCTTCTAGATCTCAATCTTCTTAATCTCTCCTTTTTTGGATTTCTTTCTTTCTCTATTCTCTTCTCTTAGGAAAAGGCTTAGACTTGAAGTTAAGTTTCATACAACGAAAGAATAAAATATTTTTTAAAAACACCTCATAAGTGGGCTACTTATATAAATAACAAGCCCAACTTAAATTACCTTGAACCGACCCAACAATACACATACTTGGACTGTGCCTAATTGATTTTTGAGTCATACTTTGACAGTTAGAAGCGTTAGCATTAATCGATATGGGGTGGTTAACTTAACCGAGCATACTCTAACAAGTTAATAAACAACTGTCACCTTGGTATAAGGTGATATGACTTGAAACAATGTTAATATGCATAAAATTGGACTTGTGTTAGCATCTTCGAAGATAATATCTTCCGAAAATTTTGTATTATATCTAATTTTTTTCAATTTTATGAATAAGAATGTATTTGAAGGTAAAGACTCATTTTTATTATTTTATTTTATCATTTTACTTGCTTAATCGATCAAAATTAATGCTAATTTTATGGTGGAAAGACCTGACAAGTCGTAGCATATGTTCTACGAGCAACCAAGTCAGTCAATAGTTAGGCGAAACAAGGGTCAATGTAATATGAAGAACAATCAACCCTCGTCGGGCAAGGCCGCCAATCAAGAATCATCGTCCTATTTCTTTCTAAGAGTCAAGAGAGAAATAGGGGGCATGGGAGGCAAGTAGGCAACTTTTGACTACTTACTGACTCAAGCAAGAAGGCGTAGATTACAACTAACAAATTACAAATTAGATTGAAGAAGGAAAGCTCCAGGGATCAAAACATGACATGTACTTTGGACCCACAAACAATATTAATTGCAATCCATTCAATTTTTCATCCAAAGATATGTGTAGATCAGTGGGAACGAGCATACACGAGTCAATAGGTAGACTAGGGCTCATTTAGGATGATGGACCTCAGCTCTATTATATATTTCCCTTGAATGTTTTGGAATCTCGGCAACCTGATAAATTTGGTACTTTAAGTAAGAACAAGCATCCTATCAGTGGAAGATGCCTAGACACATAATTGGAGATGCTTTGATGAGCCCCACACCATGTTATTTGTCTAGAACGTTCGTACACGCTATTTTTTCAAAATAAAACTTAGAATAATGATAAAATTACGTCCACTGACGTGGCATGTATTAGAATCATTGATTCTTTTTCTCGAGATACACAAATGCATATATTTATGAAGATGTACAATACTACATCAGGGGGCATGTGTGAGAGAGAGGGAGCGTAAAAAATTAATAACTCTACAACTTATATGTGTAATGATTTTCTGACTCCTCTGTGACATATGTCCCATCTGAGAATCATAGTGTATCCCGAGGTAAATGATATAAGTTCTGTGATAGGGTGTATGTAAGAGGGGGGTGTCAGTTTATTCACAACTCATTAGTAGAAATTCTCATGATCATGATTGGTTGGCTTGATTGATTTGGAGTAGGGCCCACAGGTAGAACGGCCTTCCAATTATTTAGAACGATGGTACACAAGTACACAGTATATTTCCCTTTAGTGGAATAATTTTCTAACTCAATCATACAGAAGAACTAAAAAATTCACTGACGTGGCATGGTAAAAATCGTAGATTTTTTCCTCGAAATATACAATACATTTTTATATCCTAATAAAAAAATCTACAATTATTACACATGTTACGTCAGTGAGTTTTGGAGTTATTATGTCTGGTTGAGTAAGAAAATCAGCACTCTTCCTCTCTGCGAGAACCTGACACCAACACACTATTGGAGATGTTGAGCACTAGGAGACATTGCTTTGAGGATTCTTGAAGGGAGAGAATCTTTGCTTACAATCACAGTGCTCACAGACTCTGCTGTGTGTGCCACGTCAATTCTAGTGACGGTAGTTTTGTAAAATTGTGATGCATTCAATACACGTGGGCTCATGTGATTGTGGTGGATCCCGGATTCTATGAGTTGTGAGCAAAATAAAAATTTCTTCTTGAAAGAAATGCAATATCACCACTTTATGACGTGGCAAAGTTTTATTGGGCACCATCCACATGTCTTCTTGACCATGTCAGCATTTAAGATAAAAAGTGTTGTTCATACAAGAGGTTTGGAGTTTGGACTGGCCATCCAGAAAAAAATTTATCCCTAGTCTGTCTCTGTCCCATACTTGATTTCTTTATTTATTTTATTTGGTTATTATTTACAGTTTTGGGTCACAACTTGGGAATGTTGTTTAGCGTAAATAATAACACAATTCACAGTGCAACTGTTTGTATCTGTGTGTGTGTGTGTGTGTGTGTGTGTGTGTGAGAGAGAGAGAGAGAGAGAGAGAGAGAGAGAGAGAGGAGAGAGAGATGGAAGAGAGGCACAAGAATGGAGGAACCAACACCATGAAAGTGGAGCAAGTTCTCCACATGAATGGTGGTGATGGAGAGACTAGCTATGCAAAGAACTCTGCAGTACAGGTTAGTTTCTACTCTCTACAAATTCATCATTTAAATGGGTTCCATTAAAAACATCTCCTAGAAACAAATTTTGATCTACTCATCATATATCGCCATATCCAGTGTTCATTTCCATCAACTCAGGTAAAAATCTCAACAGATCAAATGGTTGCCATTCTTATAAAGTTGCTCTTGGACTTGAAAAGTTATTGCACCTGATCTACTACCCATCTCTTGATATTGATCTTAAACGATACAGTGTTTAGCAGAGGCGCAGCTGGGATTTTGTCTCCATGGGGGCAACTAAGAACTTATTAAATTTTATTTTATAAAATCTACAAAAATCAACTTCTACTATATGTATCTCCAATAATTTACATTGACAAAAAGTACTATCCCCTACCATTTATACAAAATGTTAACATTGTTTTCAAAAAAAAATAAAAAATCAATCACTAATCTATATGCATAAGTTTTCACAATTGTTTCTGACAAGTTCTCATATTTTGATCAGAAGTCAGTGCTAATCAAACCTTGGAGTGGGGATCCATGTCTTGGAGATATTGGTGTTTAGAGTCTTGTGGGTGCAACTGCCCCCACTGTAAATCCGTCCTTGGTGTTTAGAGTTTAATGACTATACAGAGATAGTGAAAGTAGATATAAACATTTTTTAGAAAATGTGACTGACTCTAGAAAGACTAAAATGGAAATATAGAATACATGTAGTGTGTAGCCAAACCTAAATCTTTGAGGATGATAAGTGCTGATTGACTTTGATACAATAAATTAACTAAATCATCATCCTCGTCTATTACTGTCAATCTGACGTAGTCTTCGTCCTTTATTCGAGGCCTTGGCACAACCACCTGTTTTGATACACTAAGGTTTTTAACAAAAGGCTTGACATAAAATCTTAATCATAAATGAATATTGTTCCTCCATTCAACTATGCCTAAAGTTATCATTAATTATTCTATTATTAATATGTTATACTACGTTCTTATATATAATTTTATTTTTTTTTTAATTATTAGAATAAGATAATATCCATGGTCAAGCCCATAATAGAGGAAGCCATATTGGCTATCTACTGCAACACCTTCCCTAAGAGCATTGGGATTGCGGATTTGGGTTGTTCGACGGGACCAAACGCCTTGCTTGTAACCTCCGAGATCATGAACATCATTGATAGAAAATGTCGTGAGCTAGATCACTCATCCCCAGAGTTTCAAGTGTTCTTGAATGATCTTCCTGGGAATGATTTCAACACTGTATTCAAATCTTTGCCAGCATTTCATGAGAAACTTAGAGAAGAGAAAGGAGAGAAGTTCGGGCCGTGTTTGTTTGCAGGAGTTCCTGGTTCTTTTTATGGGAGGCTTTTCCCAAGCAACAGCTTACACTTCGTGCACTCTTCTTTTAGCCTCCATTGGCTTTCTCAGGTTCGTTTATTTTAAAAATTCTTCTTCAATTCAAGTGTTGTATTTTTTTTTTATTACATATGTTTGGTATTACTAGTTATCCTTGATTTTATCCAAATAATGGATAAGCTTTCACCCTGGATCAAGGTTATCTAGGATAATGTTATTCTTGCACTCCCAAACATCCGTCTTTGTATGTAGAATTTTTTTTTTTTTTTTGTTTTTAGGAAAATACTAAAATGACCTCTTACAACACTGTCTTCAATGCTGCACTGATGTGGAGGTGTGCACAAAAGAAAAGCATCTTTAATTCCGTACATATCACAACGTCAGTCAGCGTGGAATGCAGTGTCCTGCCAAGTCACTTCAGCGTGACTCTTTTTCAGTCCGACTAGCCTTACTAAGTTAGTAAGGATTTCACCCTCACTAAGGGTCCTTGGGCTAAACTTGTGGCAACTAAAAAAAATGCTTAAAAAGCTGTTCTTAGCCAAGTAGCAACCCATTTCCAAGAACTTCTTGGGAGAAACAATGAAAAGGTGCATTGTAACTAAAAACTAGAATGGTCTCTGAACCTTACACCATATTTAAATCATTGTTTGGTGTGATAAAAAAAATAGTTGGTGTGGCAATATGTAAATGCTATGTTAATTAGAAGTCCATTGTAGGTTCCACCAGGGCTGAATGATCATGAAAATTCACCACTGAACAAGGGGAAGATCTACATTTCTAAAACAAGCCCTCCTGCTGTATCAACCGCTTATTTAATGCAATTTCGCAAAGATTTCTCTCTATTTCTCAAATCACGATCCGAAGAAATGGTCCGTGGAGGGCGAATGGTGTTGACGTTTCGAGGCAGGAGAACTGCAGACCCATCTTCAAATGAAAGTTGTTTCTTGTGGGAGCTCTTAGCACAAGCACTTAAGGACTTAGTTAAAGAGGTAATCACATTGGGAATGTGTTTAAAAACAAAACTAGTCCCAATTAATTTTATAAAATTGAATCCAACTCTTTATGATTTCAGGGTCTTCTTGAAGAGAAGAAGGTGGATACATTCAATGCACCCTACTATGATCCTTCCCCAGAAGAAATCAAATCTGAGATACAAAAAGAAGGGTCCTTTGTTCTTGATCGATTCGAGATCGTTGTGATAGATTCAAATGGAGGTATTACTGAGGATAATGGTCATGATAAGTTTGCAATCAAGTTGCTTGTGGCGAAGGCGATCAGAGCTGTGCAAGAGCCCATGTTACAAAATCATTTCGGGGAAGAAATTATGGATCAATTATTTCAAAAATTCTGTGAGATCATGGGGTCTACTACAGAGAGAGTGAAGAATATTATCTTTGTGATGTCCTTGATCAGAAATGCTTAAAGTATTGATGATATTACATTAGGCTGAATTTTTTGGGCCAGTTGTGAACCTCTAGATGGGCCTAGGTACCTCAATCCTGATAAATATTTGGGCCTAAACATAGTTCTACAAGCCCATTAAAAAAATTCAACGAGAGCAAATTGCCATTGTAATTTCTTTGATCAGAAATGCTTAATAACCACCATCAGCTGTAAGTATTAATGATATTATATTTTTGGCTGAAGTTTTTGGGCCCATGGTTAACCTTTAGATGGGCCTGGGATGCCCCAAACTGACATGCATTTGGACCAGATCTCGACTGGGTAGATGCAATGCTAGCAAGCAAAACCAAATCTTGGTACTCAAAATATATATAGACATAAATGAGACAACAAAATACAATCTTAAAAATACGGAGAATGGTTTTAAAAAAATATACATATAGTCATGACTGCCATGCACAACGACCGATTTGATTTTGTCTGAAACTGAAAAAAAAAAAAGCCAAGTAAATGTCTTCTCTATCATGCATCACCTGATACTTGAAACATATATTCAAACCAGGATAACAATTAGTAACCTCAAGATGAGGTCCTCCATTGTAGCTCGATTTGAATACGCCCATTTTTTGAGTCAATGAGATGGTACTTCTCATTGATCCGTTTGTTGTGGACAGCGTCCGAGAGATTGATATCAACATAGCCCAGACTTTCCTGATTGAGAAGAAGATGAAAGTACAACAGCTTCAATCACTAATGACAAAAGCAACCAAAAAGACAAAAGAACATAACTAATTTGACACTCGGAAAAAGTACAGCAAAAGTGTATCTCAAAGAAGTTGATGGATCCGTCTTCTAATAATGAAATACTAAGTGGCCCCAAGTCAAAATCGTGACCGCGCTATTCTAGAGCAGGTAATATAGGCAAAATTACAAAACGAGATGAAACTAAAGAGAAGATGAAGAGCCTAGCTCTTTCTTATGAATTAGAGCAAATGCAAAACTACTAATGATATGAAAGAAAATCTAAAATACCCACACTAGCAAAATAGGAAAATATCACCCAAAAAAACCGTTGTGTTGTTCAAGTTGGATCTACCTCAAATGCATATATTATCGGAAAAAAAGGGATAATCATAGCAGAAATAACAGGGCCACAGACATGTGTCAGGGTCCGACACGAGTATGAGGTGTTTGACATGACCTTTTGGAGAACCCAAAAAGGAGTCTTGTTCATACATGTGGATCACTATATAAGGGAAGAGTGGTTCCCTGAAACATTAAAAAAAAATGTAAAACAAAAGGCCATTTTATTCGTGTTCCCGGAGACATGGAAAACAATATTCCAATTGTTCATGTAATAATCCGTTAAAGTCCATCAAAGTGAGGGACCAACAAGTGGTGTCTGGCTATGATCTTCCAAAATTCAATTGTTTCATTCTTTCAAAACCCCCAGCACACTCAACAAGGCCCCATCTTCCACAAAATCCCTTTCATACCAAAAAGATTTTTCTTCCAAGTAGCCAAAACATCAAAATCTCCTAGGCAAACACACTATCACTCAAACAGTAAAGTAGATTCATAATATCAAATATGGTTGTACATCAAAAAATATTTGTTTATAGTAAATCCTTAAAATAAAAGGGTGACACTAACTTACAAGTTGGAACATTTCTTTTGTGTGTGGGATAGTAGGTGGTGGTTGGTGGCAGAGCTGTAGGTTGGGCTTGAACTCACGTTTTGAAGTTGTACATTGCAATATCAACTGGATTATGGGCCCATGCCTTAAAAATTTTCAATGACCAATCAATTCTTTGGGTGTGTCCATCAGTTGATGTGTCCAAAACAACAACAAAAAATTCCTAAAAGTGCCCGTCCTTGTTGAATGGTCATTGGGTATCGACTAGCACAAGCAAATAAGTTGACACTACTAGATCTAACCAGAACTATGCATGTAAGTTTAAAAAACCGGAATAAAGCTCACACTGCACAGGTTCAGTCTCAAATCTATTATCAACCAACCCATACCATATGCTGTTATTTCAGTTTTCTACATATACCCTCCTTGGTCAGCATCAAAATAAGTGTTTACAGGATACAAAAAGGTACCTTAGGATGCAGTATGCCCATCCTCGATGAGGAACTCACGACCTCTACATGTAGTTTTTCATTTATGGGTGGCTCCCCCAGCATAAATGTGAATTCCTCTTCCCACCTTGGATTTCTGTTTTTCTTAACACGCTGTACCACAAGAAAACATGATCGCTCAATCCTTCACAATATCACGATCATCGAATTTAAACAGGATCTGTATTGCATAGTATCAAATCCAGTAGAAACATTTTCACGAGAAGCTAAAAGTTGTAGAATTCATGCTTTGCAAGAATTAGGAATGACATCAAAAGTATTAGTTCCTTCAAGTTCCTTTATGAATATTGAAGGAAATGGGCAGAAACCAAAGAACCATAAGGCCACAATGGTAGAGACAAGAAACAGAATATTGAAGAGGAGAGGAATTCTTTTAAAAGCATCAATGAACTTGTTTCATTTGATTTTTCTCACACAAGTGGAAAGTTTTCTTTCTTTTCTCAGTTAGTAGAAACCAGGCTATGAGCAGGGTTTCAACAGTTTTAACATTTGAAATAATAATAAAAAAATCTGCAAAATTGGAAAATATGTGGTAACAACTATTGATTAAATAAAGAACTTTCCAAGAAGGAAAAAAATGAAAATTTTGTTGTGTTACTAGATAGCTTATGATTTACCTTAGTTTTTCTTTCCTCCCCTCTAAAAAGAATCCGTACAAATGGATTTGTGTGGTACTTTCCTTCAACATCTTCAGCTTCATGAACTATAACAACAAGCAAACCTCCACCAGCAGGTGTTCCTTCAGGAGCCTTTTGTACATTATTTGAATCTTCAAAATCTCTTGGTATATCCTCCTCCTTAAAAGGCTTATATGTCAATTGCACAATGAGCTGCCCACGTGACTTCTCATTTTGAGCGTCATTAGGATCCATGTTTTTTAACAGATTAAGAGTCATAACTTTTGGTTCGTCGGGGGGGAGATCTTTCAAAGGAATGACATTCATCCCCATCTTGTCATGTTTGCCAACCTAAGGACACAGAAATATATAAAATGAAACACTGATAAGTTGGAAATACAATTTCAAGGTGGATATAGAGTAAAACATACTTGTTCCCAATCATAAACATCAAGCTCTAAGGCTTGAGACTCTGGGTCTTTAACAACCAGATTAAATTCCTCATTCCATTCAGGGTTTAGATTTCTATGCTTGACAGTTGTCTTCTTCGATAGTTTATCGTCGGTGACCTTTAATTTCACATAAGGATCTGATGCCCCCATAAGATCTTTCTTTTTCAGATTCATTGCCTGCAACACTTTAACATGGAGAATGCCGACAGGCCTCCTCTCGGCTCTGCAAATTTCAATGGCAAAGAACTTAATCAAAAGGCTGTAGTCAAGTAATAAGAATCAAAAAGCGAAGCAAATAGCAAATAAATTACTTTGAAGGATCCAATATTGGTACTTCTAGGGTTTTGGGCCACAGGTACATATTCGCAATCTGATCCTTGATAAGCTCCTGCAGGAAAACACTGTCTAAGCCTCCAAGAGACTGAAAGAAAATCAAAGAATAAAGAGAAAAGCAGGAGCATATTTTGCATGAAAGGAAGAAAAGTGTTCTCCCCTGAAGGTTATATGTGGTACATATACCCTACTTCCAAAAAGATTTGGATTTTTATTATTGGGCAGTTCGCCAAAAAGAAATCTAAATCTGGCACTACTAGGATTCCTAGATCATAGTTTGCTATGTATGTAATGCCAACATTCAGATTAAACTAAGAAAAGTTTTTCAAGCTATAGTCCATCCAAAAGATGGCATTGAACCATTTCCTTTTATGCATAGGCAGCTACATAGACGATGTAACACAAACAACACATATTTAGTTTCAGTCACATCACATTGAAGTCTAGCATGAGTAATTTAATTTGTACTCCGTAGATGTTACAAGATCAACATCATTCTTTCCACCTCCTGTGATAGGTAACAAAATACTGAATTATTAGAACCACGCATTTACATCGGGAGAAAGGCATACAAAGGGGAACTTTCGGAAACTAAGAAAACTTCACAATCTTCTCCAACAACATATTGCTGGCCAAGAGAAGGTGCAATAAGAGAAAACTCCAATGTGGCTTTGGAGTATTGACATAAATAGAAAGATACAATGAAGCTGCTCGAGGGTGAGGAACTCAAGATAAAAGAGAGCATTTCCAAGATCTATATTAAATGAGCTCGCTCCACCACCCCATCCCCTTGCCCAAATGAAATAATATCAGTTTAAAAAAATTCATAAATAGCAAAAGGGGGGCAACAAACCTGCACAAATCTGTACAGACCAGGAATTGACATAATATCTGCCCCTAGAAGCTTTAATCCAAAGTCAACATGTGGCTGCAAAACCAAAGGCAAATAAATACACACACACACACACACACACATATATATATATATAGAGAGAGAGAGAGAGAGAAAGAGATGTTGTTCATACAAACTGTAGATAACAAAAACAAATAACCAAGCTAGGGGTTGGAAAATCACCATTTAACGAACCCAGCAATGAGATTTTCTAGGCAAAAAATTAAGCTAACAGACAATCCTAATCGTCTAATAATAGATTTCCGTGGACACTCACAAAATATGCTGAACCATGTAGAAAAAAAGAGGTTCACGTATCACATGGTAATGCTCATTCAACAACATTTCTTCTGGTGTTTTTTTTTTTTTTTGGAGGGGGAGAAAGGAGGGGGGGTGTTGAGTGTAGGTGGGAGAATCCTTGGTTGGAACCATTCACATAGGGCTTGTAGCACAGCGCCAGCGAGGATGATAACCCCCCCCCCCCCCAACCCAACACACCCACCCACATCTTTTGCCATTAAAAAAAATTACCATTACCTAAGATAATTTTGAGTATTTCTTAAAACATAATCAGCCCGAGTAGAATTTACCAAATAATCACATACCTTCTCCAAGAGAGAGACAAGAATTTTGGCAAAACAAGGAAAACTTGGAACCAATGGCTTCAGGGTAATACGTGGTGCAGCAAAGACTTGCAAATCCACCAACTGAAATTCTCTAGCAAAAGCAATACCAAGCATTAAAACAGCCAAAGCTTCTCTTTTAAGGGAAAAAAAATTGGTTAAGGACTTCAAAACCATTAGAATTAGTATCTTCAAATTCCCAACCACAATTTTTGGCAAATATGAGTACTCTTAACTTTCTTCGTGAACAATCAAATAAATCAATAACCTGCACAGTTGCTTTCAAACCAAATGCTTTCACAGCAACAATAACATTAGGATTTCCTGCCCATTTTAAGGAGGGTTCCATAATCACCTCCTTCTCACCTGTATCGAAGACTTTCATTCCTGGAAAAGATTAAAATATTAATTTTTTAAGGACTTCGAAAGTATTAGGAACATGTTCTACAGAAATTCTGTAACATAGAAGATCAAATCAAATAAAAAAAATAGGCATGAAGGTAGAATATTGAAATAACAAAAAAGGAGATCTAAGGTTCCATATACTGGAAGGTAGCCCTACTAATAATATAGCAGGGCAACTAAACGTTCAAGAAGTAAGGCCTGTACTCATGCAGGGGTCCCACCAAAAATTGAACTGATTGGTAGATTGTAATCATCCTTTTTTTTTTTTTTTTGCCTTAACAGAATATATCTAACAACCTGGAAAATTTCTAACAAAAGGAATTTTTAAGTATTGAGTTTGATTCCAGTTAAGAACAAAAAACTTATACTAGATTTATTAATCATCAGCAGGGTCGTTTCTTTTTATATGTATTGATCATTCTTTAATCATGAGATCTCCAACCAGTCGCAAAATAAACAAGATTTGCATGACTTCTGCTCAGTCCAGAATGATAAATTAAAACAAACAAACAAACAAAAAAAGTATTTATTTGTTTAAGTCATTTTAGATAAGTTTCCATCGCAGCACTACCCACCACAAAAGACCACGCCTAGAGACATTTTGCCTAAAATAATGATCATTGATGTTTATTGTTGATGACCGAAAATAATTCTAAACCATGTAGCAAACACATGCATAAATATGTTTGCATTGGCCTGATACGTAGTGTCAAACACACTGAAACACACAAATTCAATAGGCCAACACATCCATACAGTTTATTCCATGTATTGAGAGAGATAATTTCTATAAAGTTAGCTTTGCACTAAGTGTACAGAAGAAACAGAAAAGCAGCTTTTATCCATGTCCTCTTAAGTTAAGTCAAAGAACTAAACCTCACAGAACAAATATCATTGAGAAGGTGTACCAAACTAACCTTGAACAGTTGGCGGTAAGGAGCCTAAAGTAAGTTCTTCGAATTCAACAGAATCGATCTTATATTTTGGAATTTGCTCAGCGATAATGGGTTTTGCAATATTCTTTGCAGTCTTGCAAATTGCCTATATAAGGAACTTAAAGCATAAATCATCAATATAATAAAGGCATGCGACAACACACAGGTCATTATCAAATATTCAAATACGATTGAACACGCACATACCTTATCCAGATAAGGCCACATATATTCTATAAACTTGTTTAGCCAGTCAATCTTTAATAAAATAAAACAATAAGAAATTGGTCGTTAGAAATTACAATAAGACATCAGGAAACGGAAAATACAATTAGGAATAAATATTTCTCTACATTAATAACATACACGATCATAGTCTGGATTTTTCACCCAAAAGGGTATCTCAGGAAGTAAGCGCTGCAAAGATTTTGAGTCTTGCTCAACCAGTGGACGAATTGCAGGATTCTGAATAAACCAACAATCAAGGTCAATGAAAACACACATAAATGATATTTTATTTTTATTTTTAATTTTTTTTAACAAAGCACACATAAATGAATGTTGGCAGCCTATTCACAGATACGCCAGTTAAATTTATTTTCTTTTTTGTACTTTTAACTTTGATATGTAAGCCATGCTTCCCAAAGAGGAAAGGAGGGGAGAGAAAGTTATGGAAAAATAATACAAATTGAAGATACACATTAATACAGCCCAAAATCAAAAAAAAAATTTAAAAGGAAATAATTCAAAAGAATCCCAAAATAGCCAACCATATTTGAGCTCCGAGGACCAGGTAAATTGGTCAAAATAACACTCCACTAGTCCAAACTCCAAAAAATGTGTCGTGAAGAATCCTATGCAAACATAGGGCAACTGTTCCCATTTACTTAGGTGCAAGAAAATTATCGTCGGAGTATATAACATTGAGAAATACACATTCCTAAATACATAAACACTTAAGGAAGGAAGCCAATGAGAGCAATAAACAAAATAAGTTAATAATTTATCCAGGGAATAGGTGGCACCCAATCTTCAGATGCTTTATATAATAGAAAAGATTCAGTATAGCGCACAAACTGAATTAATAACAAAAGGGAAACTTTAACATATTCAATCATGAACTACTCAACACCAAGAAACAAATCACACAACTGACCACCCCTAATGCAACCATCAAAATAAGTCAACTAGTGTCTACAGTTTCAGATTTCCAATTCGAGAAAGCCTATAGTTTTGAATACAAGGGACCTCTAGATGAAGGTTTCTATCTGTCAAAAATCCACAATTTGCATTATTTCTTTAAACATCTATGCAAATATTTCCATAAAAAAAAAAAAAAAAAACAAACTCTTTGTGATAAAACACAAAATATCCCTCCTCCACAGAGACACCATTAACATTTTGAAAGACAAGTTTTTCAACAGAGAAGCAGAAGAGAGAATTAAACCTTCCACCATAAATACTAGTAGGAGACAATAATCTGCAGTCTCAGACACCCTACAATACAATCTTCCTTTTCATTCTATATTGTTTTCTTTTATGGGATCAAAATTGTGACCTCAAAAGTTATGAGTATGATCCCTAGCCAACTGTTCATGTGTTTAATCCCCAACCTTGTAACAAATACTCATTTGGGACTAGGAACCTCCCAAATGTGATTTTTTTTTTTTTTTTTTTTTTTAAATCAAGATTATCAAGCAAGTTTGGCTTGAAATGCTCCATCACCTACTACAAAGGCTCTCCTGAATCTAAAACTTTGACAAGCGCAACTCACCATCTTTTGTTACAGCAAATACTAGTTACCTGGGTACAACAGACAAGCGGCAAGGGTATAGATTTTAGACTTAAAAAGAGAAGTATCTGACAAGGGTACAACGTCCCTTTCAAATCTATGTAACATACTTGACACTACTACAATAACAAATTGATACTGTTTATCAAAATAACAAAAGTGGTCCATCATATCAAACAAAGTTGTTCTTTAATAACAATTCTTTCTTCAAATTCAGAGTTGTGGCCCAACATCATTATATCAGATCCTAAGCAAGCAGACAACTAACTAGTTCAAAAACTTCAAATAAAAGCTCCAATTAAATCGTTAAAATTGAAACCGTTTTCATCTCAATATTTAAGCTAAAACAAGATATATAGAATAAAAAATGCATACATAAAATTATACTCAATTCAGGATAAATATGATAGAAATGGACATAAAAACAACAACCAAAAGGGAGAAAAAACAGACCTTAACATGAGTGGGCTGTAAGTATATGAAGATATAATATCCAATTACAAGACCAATGGAGATCCCCATCCCAAATCCACAAAAACCCATTATAGTACTTAAAAAACCCATCGTTAATTCCCCTTAAGATCGCCTAAATGTCCACTTCTCTCTCTCCCTCCAAAAAAACAAAATAACAAATCCAAATCCTGCTTTTTTTTCCTTCTCTGGATCACATAAACTCCTCTGCAAAGACCGAAAAGTTCAAAAATCAAGGATTACCCATCTCCAATCTCCTCAAATTCTCTCCAAATTTTCAACTTTCAGGAATCAAAATCCTAATAACATAAAGAGAGAGCAAAAACGACACGACCCACTACTAGTTCTTGCTTTCTTGATCTATCTTTATCAGTATCACCCCCATTAAGAAAAAAAAAAAGATTTATTTTGCCAATTGTCTTCGAATTCCCAAATCGAATGTAAAAAAAAAAGAAACTAAAGCCCGAGAATTCGGTTGATGTCGGTATCGCCTGTGTGGTGGGGTTCGAATTTTGATTCGTTAATATTGGAAATATAAGATCAAATTAATAGTGAATGAGATGGAGACCGTAGACACCCCACCCCGTATCTCAACAGGTGTTGTTACTGTTGCTTTATAATGGAAGAGACACGAACACAATCAAATTTCTAGAAAAAAATAATAATAATAATCAAATTTTTATCAAACCGACAGTTAGCTCTGTTTTCTTTCCCTTTTTGTTTTCTCTCTCTCTCTCTTTATTCCATACTTAGCGTTTCGGCTTCTGCTTTAATTAACTTTGATTTGAAATCGTCTCATCTGTGGTCTTTGCTAACGTGCACCCGTGATTAAAATAAAAAACAATTAAACTACACCATTTTGTAGATTTTATTCGATGACGTAATCGTAATTATTTGAAGTTTTCAGGAAATCTTCAAATTTTTATTCTTCTTAACTTTCTCAAAGATACGAATGATCTTGGTAAGGGGACATAAGGGACATCTTGACGTGGTGGCTTGTATGCTCATAGATGTATTTTCTCTGAGATACGAATAAAATGAATTTACGAGTGTGTGCACACCACCACGTCAAGGTGTCATCGTGTGTCCCCCACTAAGGTCACTTTAACATAACTCAAAAAATTAGTCCAAACTCCAAATTTTGTTAACCTTGCAAATTGACTTAGATGAATCAATAGATATAAATAATCAAAATTTTAAGATATTAATTGACATATTTGAAAAAAAAAATTAAATATGACATAAATAGACTTTCGATCTAATTTAATAATCATCCATTTGTTAGTAAAATTAGTAGACCCACATATCCGAGATTTTTTATTAATCTTCCTTGTTTCAATTTGATTATCTCTCAGTGGTAACTAGAGTATTATTACATATTTTAGAGGGAGTTCATTCACACCTCAAGCACTAGTTATAAGTGTGAGTTCTATGCTTTGGAAGGATTTGTTGTAATAATGGGAAATATTTTTGCATGTATGTATTAATCCAAGTCGATTGATAATATTTTGATGCAAGTTGACTCAATGAATCAACACTTTTTCGAGTTTTAAACTAAATCACATTGAAATTCACTTAGATGAATTTTTAGGTGATTCTTCATACGTGAAATTATGGTTACAAGTAAGGTTGTTTTGTTTGTTTGCTTAAATTAACTCCAAATAGTTGGGTGTGGAGTTATTTTTTTACTCACAAACTCCTCATTGCAATGGTAGTTTTGTAATTAAGAAGGGTACTTTTATAAATTAGGAATGTCATTCAGTACACATGGGGCATCCTAGATTTTTGTGAGCATAACTCTTGAGGAAAAAAAATTTCCTTGGGTGTGTGTGGAACGGCAAATGACTTATGATAAAGTTTCTCATTTTGTACATTTCTTGGGCATTTACCAAAAGTGTACCTTTATGCATAGATAGGGATCATTTCTTATGCCCGTTATTTCTTTAGGCAATTATATACAAACAACAAAACAGAATCCTTAAATTGTGAAAGTGTCGTGATAATATGACTTGCCACGTGGCATACTCAATTGACTCCATGATGTGGAAAAGTTCAGATATCGTAGATATGTATGTCTCAGGATACACGATTGCACTTCCCCTTTAAAAAAAAAAGTGTATCCTAGGAGAATCATGTCTCTCAAGAAGTACAGATCTACCATTCCTGAACTTGTCCACGTCATGGAGTCATTTGAGTATGCCACCTGGCAAGTCATATAATCAAGACTCATTGTGAAAATATAATTGTGAGGAAATATAAGTGTTGTGCTACTAGGCAAAGCGATAGAATATTGTAAAATAGATGGTGAGCTCAGTACCCAAAAGTACGGGCCTTCAATTTTCTCGTGTGTGCAAACATTGCGTTCAATATTCTCAGAGTGGGTTAAATTTCACCTCACATAAATTTAGGAATTTGTATCTAGGTTTACAGACTAATGATAAATTGATGCTCTTACTGACACTTTTGACATAGCATGTGAATAGAATCATAAATCTTTTTTCTTGTATCCCGAAGAAAAAGATTAATGATTCTATTCACATGCCACGTCGAGAGCGTCAGTTAGTCACCGCTCAGGTTTAAATGATTTGTGAAACACATATAATTATCGTTGACTCGTAGCACAATGTGTTATTGGTAAAAGAGCCAAGTTCGCCACCCTAACCACACTTTTTGGGCATGCCACTTGGGGGAGTCAGCTATGGTCAATAACCAACCATGGCATAAGCGACTATAGCCAGTTATTCCACTTGTGGCCTACCCAGAAATTTTAGTGATTCACAATGGGGTGAATTTGGCCATCCAATTGATTCAAATATTTGTTTATTTTCTTTGATTATTAATCATATTTTGATCTAACTTATGAGAGATAATAGAAATATTCATTCCATTTTGGTCCGTAATAACATGGATAGTCGTTCAAGTAAAAGACATACGAGGCATAAAAATATGACTTCATTTTTGGAAGATAAACTCCTAATGAAAGTGCAACATAAATTTATCATTATTGAATAATATTGGATTTATACTTTTTTTTTAATGAAGATGGTGGCAGTGAAAGATTCTTTCCATTTTTGGGGCCCTTCCATGATAAGGCAACAATTTCATCTTTCCTTGTTTGGAGAACATTGTGGGGGTGAGGGTGGGGGTGGGGGTGGGGGTGGCACCAATTCATACAATAATCTAATGAAACAATGTCATGAAACAGAGATGGGTGATGCTGGTGATCTCTACTAGCTTTTAATGCAGTTATCTTCAATTTTAGTTGAATTTGAACTACACCCATTTTTTATCACAACTCACTAAACCCTAAAAGTATTCAAAAGCTTGATAATAACCTTGGCCCTATGTGTTTGAGACGATGACGACGACGACAACAATAATAATAATAATACTAAAACCCCTATCCCATAAATTTGGGGTCAGCTAAATAAATCGTGTTCTTTTATTCTACTTTGCTTAAAGTTAAGTCGAAATATCTTATCAGGATTTAGATTAGGTACCAATGTAATTTTACATCAACTACCAATTTAAAACAACCCTTCTCTCTTCTTTTTTAAAGATTGGTAAGCCTATTTTTAATAAGTTCAGTGACTCGATGCTGACGGGATTTGAACCCATGTCTATTGTATCACTACCCATGAACTTCACCAACTAAGCTAGTTGGCACGTGCACCACGGCCTCAAAGTTGCTTTGCAATGTGTCAAACGTCTAAGCCCAATACACCCCTCCTCTTTTATCTGAGTTTGGAATTGGTAATGTAGTATTAATGGAGCTTTCCAAATGTGGAATTATTGTGTTTGTAACAGCAATCTGCATCATAGACCCCACCCCCACTCTTCATAGATAACGACCCTTATAACAGTTAATAATCATTGTCGTTACATCTTTATCGACCTGTTGAGACATAAGAGGACCCTCCATTGAGAGCAGCGAGAAAAAGTTATAGGAAGACGACATCAACAGACAACAAACAAGAGGCCCATATATGTTAGATTTTTCTGGTAATTTGGATAATGTGGACCAAGCAAATTTGTTAAGAAACTATACGGATTGAATAAATTTTTTGCTTACTTAATTTGGTCCTTAAAATATGCCATTTGGAAGTAAGGGCCCACCAAAAAATGTTGTGGCCTCAATTTTATAACCAAGATCTTGTAGCTTTGGAGTGTTCACGTCGCAGACATGGATTTAAGATTGTAACATGTCTTGAGAAAACATTCTGTAATGGTACCTATAAAACAATTATGCTTTTATTTGGAATTTTTAATGGTGCACCATTATAAAAGTGATTTTTGGCTAGGGGAATTTCTTGTAACGGTGCTCACATACTCTTTAGCACGTGCTATGTCAAGCATAATGAGGGTAATTTTGTAAATTGGTGGTGCCATGCAATACATGTCGGGGCTCATGTGATTGGTGGATCCTTGATTCTGATTTGCTGTTTTTGAATTTTACATGCTAAGCTGATGAACCAATGACAGGCCACCACATGTATTAAAAAAAAATCCAAGCATTTAATCGTTCCTAGATTTTCTTTTCTACACTCTTATTTTTTTCAATGCACATAGTTATAGACATAACAAAAAACTTAAGAAGTTCCTCACAAATTTTATAAATCAAAATAATAGTCCCTAAGAGATATAAATAGACTTGCACAATCAAATTGGGTCTCTTCAGTAAGAATAGGCCTTCTAAATATTGGATTATGAATTTTTGCAGATAAAACCCGTGGTCCAAACAAATTCAAGTGATCCACATTAATTATTGGGCTTTACACCTAAAAATATAAACAGGATGAACTTAACCTTTAGACCAATTAATCAAAGATTATTAAGTCAAGGTATAGTTGGAAAACTAAATTATTATAAGTCTGTACATATCAAAGCCTCCCTCACTTGAAAATGATCAAAATCACTTCTTCTCAAAAAAATATAAGTTCTCTCTGTAGAGAAGAATTAACTCTCAAACTCTCCTCCAAAGACGAAGCAAAGTTCTTCTAAAAAGACTCAGACTCCAATTATAAAGAAGATCAAGCCTAAAAACCCTTTTTCGAAAGATAATAACTTTTTCTCAATTGGTCAAACATGAAATCTAGATAGAAGAAAATATAAAGAAACCTCTTTACAAAAAAATCATGAATAAAAAACCACCACCAAATCAACCAATCAAACGCAAAACCCGGAGAGAAAAAAATTATAGACACGTCACCATTATCATTTTGTACTTGGCTGTTAATCAAAGGATAACAGTCCGTTAATAAAGTGTACTAAGATCTGTATTACCATTTTCATCAAAATCAATAAAATCATTTATGATCTTATTTTATGAATCTCGAGGTATATAATAAAATTTATTGACGGCCTATCATTGGTTCATCAGCTTAGCACATGAAATTCAAAATGACAAATCTAAATCTCTATTCAATTTTGTGAGTACTATAAATGCCTCAAGTGTGTAAGTTTATTTCTCTTAGTTGGTAAATGGATTTAAATTCTTTTTTTTTCTTGTAAATAGATTAAGGAAAATTACATTGACATGTCCAAAAACTTTAAGGGCCCTCAAATTTTTAGGGCACCTCTAAAATTTAATAATTTATTTTGGGCATTCCATGTCAAAAGGTGCATTTGTTAACCCTTGCATGCTTGTCAATCTTTCAATGATTCTGATGGCTCCATAGATTCTAGTGGTTCTTCTATTCAAAGAAGAAGAGAGAGATTGAAGAGAACCCTAGCACTCTCGTCATCCTTCCAACGATTCTGATGGCTCCATTCGAAGAAGAAGAAGAAAGAGAGAGAGATCAAAGGAGGAGGAGAACAAAAAAAAATGATAAAGAGAGAAGAAGAGAGTGAGAGGGAAGAGTTACAGTCGATTAGATTTTAAAAAAAAAAAAAAAATCGTTGAGATTCAAGTTATCGACGACCAGTTTGGATTGACATCCTCATTTGGGCCATGTGTAATCCTATATTGGCCCAAATGACACCTCAGCCCTCTATGGTTCATGACTAGTTTATATTAGATTTAAAATAAAAATATTTTTTATCTGACCAAAACTTCAAAAATTAACAACTATCAAACTCCCAAATTAAAAATGCTTCGACAAACATTTAAAGATTTTTTCTAAAATAAATTTAGAGTTCTTATAATTTTGGGCTCTACATCTACATCCACTATGACACAAATTCATGTTTTTAGGTTTCATAGTGCATGCAACCCAATCTTTAATAAGAGGAATATAATCCAAGACACATGCCTTGACATATAACTCTAGATAGAGTAGAATGACAAAATATAATTCATATGTTTCTGGCCCCTAATATTTGGTATAAGACATAAGCAATGATGTTCATATGTCTAATGCCAAAGCCCAAACGTAAACAACCCCATTAGGGCCCGGCCCATAAAAGCCCAAACGTAAATAGTGCCCCGGCACTGTACCCAATGGTGATCATTCATCTAAGTTGAACAAAAATGAGATAATTCAAAACTATGCGGATCGTACCCCATTCCAACCAATTAAAGTAAGCATACTTTGTCATTTCTTGCCCTACAAAGTAGGGGTGCAACTTGGTTCGGTTCGGTTTGGTTTGAGGTCAAATTGGAATCGAACCGACATAGGTTGGTTCTACTAAATAAGAATCAAAACCAAACCAAAGTTGGTTTGGTTCGGTTCGATTCCACGGATTGCAAATATTTTATAAATTATAAGTAATATTTTTTAATTAAAGAATAAACAAAAAATTTCATATAATAAATCACAAATCTATCTATAAAAAGTCGTTAGTTTATCCATAAAAGATCACTAATCTATGTACTAACTCTTAAAATAATTATTATATACAAATATATTTATTTATTGCATAGGGATTCGGTTCTCGGTTTGATTCGATTTTATACAAGCTTAATCCGAAAACCGAATCAAATTGATCGGTTCACCATTTTTGTAATCTAAAATCGAATCGCAACTTGTTCCAAACCACCCCAAAACTATCAGTTTGATTTGATTCTTGGTTTGAACCGGACCAAGTTGCACCCCTACTACAAAGTATGTCATAGATGTTAATGGATCACTAGTAGTATGCGACATTGGCAAACCGGCATTGTATTATAAGGGTCTTTTTATATCATTTTAATTGTATTAATCTGGTACAAGGATAATTTTATAATTTTAGAAAACTAATTTGATTGTAGGTGTGGTCGGATTCAAATTTATTCATTTTGACTAAAATAACCTTGATAATTATAAGATTAAATGCACATGTGGGGGCATTTGTGAGATTCCTAATTTTAATGTCAAATCACTTCTATTCCGCCTTCCTCATTATAATAGAAGAAGAAAAAAATTATTGAAATTTGTCCCCACAAGGCCATTTCAAGATTGTGGGACCTACGTTCGAGTCAGGTTCCAAATGTACTTAGAACCAGAATCATCATGTTTTTTTGGGTGATGGTACTTATGGTTTCAACTCATGGAAACGGAATCACCAAAGAACGATGTGTACCCAACGGTTTCCATTAAAACAAATGAAGAAGAAAAAAAAAAATCATACCTCGAGCCCCGAGTGATTGTAGAATTTTATACTGTAAAACTTGTTTTACTTTCACGAACACAACACACGATATGAAAAAGTAGAAATAACATGATTAAAATTTATTTAATTAAAATAAGAGTTGAAAAAAAATCAAAAATATAAATTTTTCTATTTAAGAAGTAATAGGAGAGGTGATTCATTGTAAAGTTTAATTCATAGCTTATATGACAACTTAAAGAATTGTACTATAAGTGAACTTTAACATATGGAGAAGATTTCAACCATCCAAATAAAATAAAATAAAAAAATAGAGAAAATAAATTGATTCGGATTCATGATACCCACCAATCCGATCCAAATAGGTTTCGATTCCTATCGGCTATCCGTTGGATTGTAACAACCCCTAATCTAATCATGGTTTTAGAGCTAGCTATCTCGACATCTTTCCCTGCATATCATTTTAACTGATCTCATACAAATCAAATCATTTAAATGGATTTAATTTTTTTCATTTTTATTTTTATATATATTTTTTATTTTTATAATTAAGATGACTTCCTAGATGCTCAGTCACGAAAGTTAAATTTCATGTGGATTACAAGAATTTAAATCAATAAAAATATTAATTATTTCACATCACAAACACAATCCAAATTATTTACAAAATCGGTATTAAAAAAAAAAAAAAAAAATTGTTTTTAATAATCTACTGATATTTTCAAGAATGCTTTGCCAAAAAATGTGGTCAAATCATCTTATTTATTGGGACATTACACATTGGAAAGCACTTAGAAAGTCAGTACAGAACATTTTCGGTAAATAAGTCTTCTTTTTTTTAAATAATAGTTGAGAAGCTTTTTTTATAATTAATAATAGTTGAAAATATGGGACTGAGTCAACTTGGATTTCAACATGACTCGTCTAGGCCATCTCGGACGAGTTATAAAATTATGCCTTTCATCAAAGGCGTCACCAAGATTTTCTTGTAGTGGGGGCAAACTATAATTAACCATTAATGTTGAAGAATTTGAAGATGACTGGTATTAAAGAGAAAATTCAAGAATTTTTTATTGAAGGTTTTGAGAGAGGAAATTCAAAAAGTGTTTCTTACGATGGTAATAACTTGGGGCTAAAGAATCTGCTCTTCAAATCCCACTATCCATAAAAAAAATTTGGTGGCCACGCACCACTCCACGTAGTGGGGTATAGCCTGAGTGCGGGGCGTAGGGACTAGTCTGGTGCGCGCAAACTGGCCTGGATATCCTTCATTATAAAAAAAAAGTGTTTCTTACGATGACGGTCAACAGTCCAATGGAACAATTTGCCACTCTCCCATTGATTCCTATAAATGGAGATAGAGATGCCTTGGCAGTGGAACATGAAATAGATTGCTTAGCAGGTGCAGGAGATGGGGGTCTCGATAGGAAGGAGGAGACGAGGGTCAATGTAATATGAGCTATGGCCTGGTGGAGAACAAGAACTCATTGTCTCGCTACACCCGTATGGTCGCTACAGATGTAGAGTCAAGAAAAGGGCATTTTTGTCATTGTTTGATTAATATGTGAAAGAAGACCTAAGACAATAAGGCAATGTCTTCAGCTCAAAAACTGATTTTTTAAATATTGTCTAGAACGCTTACCTACAATTTCACCACAGTCTTTTTCAAATGACTTTATGTAAAATGACTTTAATACCCTCGTATTCAACCTGAAACCAACACCCTTTTTATTTTTCTTCCTAAAAGAAATCATCTTCAACCACTCAAGTAAAATATTTTAGCCTAGGTCATTAATCTACTTTAGGCTTCAAACCTAAAAAAACAAAATAAGATTTTTGAAGCATAAAATGATGAGAGTTTTTTTTTTTTTTTTTTTTATATGTAAATTTTTTTAAGATTTTCTATCAAGAATTGAGTTGAGGTTGAAAGACGATGGATTGAAAATGAGGTTAACTAGATTAAATTAATTTATCATAACGATGAAGAACTTGAGAATAACTGATTTTACGAAGAATAAAAAAAGGATTTTAGTCTAAAGGTTGAAAAAATATTAAAGCTGTGTATTGTTAGATTATAAAATAAGAATAAGGTCAAAATAGCGTATGTCATATGTTTGAAAACACAGGGATACCTCAGATATTCCCCAAAATAAAGAGGGTGTGTCTAAAATTAAATTACCCGAAACAGAAGGGAAGCGAGGAGGATTGAGGAATCGACAAGGTCAAAAGGGGTATGTAATTAGTTTGAAAGCATACGGGGTATCAAAATATTCTTCAAAACTTATAGGGGCAACAAGTTCAGAGAGGCGAGGGGGGGCATTTATTGGGGCAACAAGTTCAGAGGGGGCATGTCATAAGTTGAAAACAATGGTGGCATCCATGGTTTTATATCTTGCCCAAAACCAAGATGACTCGTCCAAGTTGTCTCAGTATTGTCCACCCACCAATGAGACGAGTTGACAAGTCTACTCAAAGACATGGTTTGTTATAATTTTAAGGCATTTTCTAAAATCTAATCTAAGAAGACTCCAATAAATCGGATATCTTATCTGACACGAGACATCAAAACGAGTTTTAAAACCATGGTGGCATCGCAAAGATTGACCAAAACCTAAGAGTGTCTAAACACAAAAAAGTTGAGAGGGACAAATGCCCACACTCGCCCCGCCTTGGCTCCAGCCTTGCCTTTGATGAAAGGCATTCTGAACTTTAGCTTATGCTTTTCGCTATACACAGTGGGATCCCATTCCCATATCACAATTGCTACTTTAATTAGTCCAAAAGCTTGGGTTCTCTTGTCATGGAAGAAAGTTGGAATCTCTTTTATTTTGAAGGCTGTCTTTCTTTGTCTGTTGATCCTTTTTAAAGCTAAAAACACCACTACGATTCATCATTTTGTTTCCATTGTTCAACATTTTTATGGATTCCTTTTAAATTAATTATCATTCATACTGATTAGGGATTAAGGTGTGTTTGATTGTTGGGAAAATCCTTTGAAATTTCATTTATAAGGATTTGATTATAGATTTTTTAAAAAGTAAAATAAAAAAAAAACTACTAATCAGAATCATTATTGCTTATTCTGGATTTATTCCATCACACAAAAAATAGAGTCCACTAAGGCATTAACATGAAAAGTGTTCTCTTCTGGTAATATAGTATATAAATATGAGGTTAAGTTTTATGGACCAGAGGACCATCTATTTTTATGGACCACATGTCAACGTAGAGTCCAAATGCACCATCAGGTGTCACATGTATACAGAGCATGAAATTTTATGAACTTCTCAAAAAAATAGAATTTAAAAAAGAGATTTTTTTCACCATTGGATTTAAATTTAGGAATTTAATGTCCGTCCATTTTTAAACTTAAGATCTGATTAAAAAAATTTAAAATCATATTTATTCTCTATTTTCTATCTGGCATTAGTCATAAATGACTCACCAAATTGTATATTTGACTAAGTCATTCTCCAGTAATATCAATCGATTTTCAAAGTGAGTGATGATGTTGGCTTAAACGAGTTTTCATGTTGAGTCAACTCAAAATTCAATTAAATCAAATCAATTAAGCCTAATTGAGTACATATATGTATGAACCTTTGTGACTAAATTGGGCAATGTTAATGGACGCTATGCCTTTAATTATGGAATTAAAAGAATAAGAAATATTGTATTTTAGGTACAGGGTCACTTTAATATATATTAGGCAAATGCCACTTTATGAAAAATAATAATAATAATGCCTTTTTATATGATTTTGACTCATTCTTTATTATTATATCTTCTTCTTTTTTTTCTAAATTCATAATATGTACACGTGGGGCATTAATAAAATGGTCGGTGCTCCACTTCACCAACTCACGTTATACACCAAATCAAAAACTAATTAAACAAAAAAAAAATTTAAAGAAAAGAAAAGTGGAGGTTTTATATGATGGATCCTTGGTTCATCATCCTCTATACATCCTAACCCTCACTATTATACAAAATAAAAATGATCCATAATTTTATTTTATTGTAACATCACACCATATAACAAAATCGTCGGTGTTTATTCAATGTAACATAATGATGAGTAATACTACGGTCCTTGATTTTTATTTTTATTATTGGGTTGTGAATTGGGTCCTGACTCACTGATAATCCAAGTCATCAAAAAATTAAATTTAATGGGTTTGGATCCTTAGAGTAGATACAAATGAAAAATGGGTCGAATATGATTTAATTTAATTTGATCTGACTAAAATGTGGGTCAAATTCAAATCCATCCCTAGATCCGCTTGTATTATTTGCTTAGATCTAAATGATACATTACTTTTAAAATTTTATTTGTAGGTTTCACAAAATATCTTTATTTGCTACTTTTTTACAACTTGATTTTTTAAAAAACAAAAGTGTTATACAAATAAAATAAAATAGTATACCAATCAGCAAATAAGTAACACAATTTATTTTAAAAAGGGCCAAATGGTCTAGAATTGCTCGCCCGACTCAAATCAAGCAAGTTAGATAAGATTGGGTCAGATCCAATCAAGGGCGGAGCTAGTAAGGAGCCAATGGGGGCAATTGCCCCATGAAACTTTTTTAGATGGTCTTAAATATCTCTTAATTTGAGATAGCCCTATACTTTTAACTAATTTTAAATTTTTTTGATAAAAATAATTAATTTTTAACAATTGAAATATTTATTTTATAAATCAAATTATGATTTTTTTTTTTTTTTTGTACTTTTTTATTTTGTTTAAATTTATTTATAAAATAAATATTGATTTTGTTTGATTGTTCGTGTGCTAGCAAATCGTTTTTCAATGAGAGAGGGTAAAAAAATGATTTGCCATTAATGAAAAAAATTCAAAGGTGTTGGCAAATTGTTTTCAGCACAACTTTGGAGTTTTAGACGCATCAAACACTAAAAAAATGCAATTTTTTACGAAACTTTAATTTCACTTAATTTTCAACTGCAATCAAACATACCCTGAAAGTCATTTCCCTAACAAATGATTTGTCAACTAATATTTTCTCTACAATCAAATATGCCCTTATTTTCTATATTTAAAAAGAAATACTTTGCTATATAGATTTTATTGGATAACGTAAAATACTTCTTTTGTTATAATGCATGATGTGACTTTTAACATTTGTTTACAAATTACCTTATTATTTAAGTCATATTCAACTCACGATTTAATGTTAGAAAAAAGTGAGAAGAAAATACAGTAAGCTAGATGAAGATACACTCATTTTCATAGTTTTCTTCTTCTTCTTCATTCTTTTTTTTATGAACATAATGAATAAGTTGAATCTACATGATGTTGCCACGTCAGGTGACCTGCATACAAAAAGAATATATATTGATAATGTTAGCATTGGGGGTAAAAATCTAAATTATCATCTATTTTGCGAGATTTATCTCAGCAATCATGATTTAATCACATCAAATTAAACGAACAAAATAAAAAAGTAATACACCAAATTTTTAATGCAATTCATCGCTCAAATAATCAACTACATCACCAAATTCTTGTAGTCAGGTCACTAGAGCATTAATTTTTGTTAAAAATTACATGTACAATTTCTTGATTGAATTATCATTTTCTTAAGAAATCCTCAAAACTTACAAAACTCGTCGCTTCATACTTTATGTTGATTTAATATCCCACATATTCTCTTGTATTATTATTGGGGAGAACTTTTTTTTTTGTACCCTTTCAAGTGAATATGTGGAACATTAAATCAACATAACGAATGAGGTAATAAGTGCCATGAAAGAGTGATTAAGTCATAAATTGCATGCTTAGAGAAATGAGTGCCAAACAAATCAAATCATGCCTTAGTTGACCAGGTATTATTTGATGGCCATGTCACACTTTTTTATTAAAAATTGCAATTTACTTGGAATGTCTTTTGAAGCTTTGACTTTTGGCAGAGACTCAGGATCAAATAATCTTCAGACTCGGCATTGGCGTTATTAAAGATACAATAATCTTTTTACGAATTTTGGGTCCCCATCATACGAACCTTGATGATTTAAGTTAGCTCATATTTTTTCGATGCTACAATTGGGTCATGATTCCTTACTCTCAATGTTGACATGTATATCAAGGTTTTGCACGTTAGATCTAGATTAAGCATAATTTTATTGCATCTAGAGTTATCATTTTCTTTTCTTTGCAGTCCATCTGTGTATGTTCCCAAATCAATGTCATTGGAGGTTAGAATTTGTTTTTTTTTGCAAAATATTAAAACCTCTTAGCATTATATTGTTAGAAAACTATTAATGACTCCATGTGTGGCGAACAACGACCACAAGTTGCTTAATTTTCATTAGGAGACCATCAAGGATTACATTGACATCAGCTACATAATTAAGAAGTCAACCATCGAAATCAAATAATTTGAAGCTGTACTCATGTTTAAGCAAAAAAAAAAAAATGTGTTCCCCTATCATGATTCGTTAATTTATGAGTAGTCTTGTTTAACGAGGTATTTTGTATGCAATGTGCTCTTATTTTCTAATCAAACAAAGGATCTCCACATGTTCAATTCCAACAATCCAGTGGTCCTTTTAGGCCGGCATTTGGGAAGCCAAGAGCATCCACAACGGACACTATAAAGGGACTCATTAGTGTCAGTAGCTAGATTGGAGAGAGTAAACGAGCTCCAATTGGCGTGTTAAGGTTATTATTAGAGGTGTCAGTTATCAATTCTATTGTTAGCTATGGCTAGTCACGTCATGTGTTAAATTTTTTTTTTTTACTTTTAGCCACAACTGCTATTTTTGCAAGAAATAAGAATTTCGACTTTAAAAAAAAAAAAAATTAAATCTAAATAACAAATAACATGTCTGTTGGAGTAGGTAAGTCACTCACTAAATTTTCACCTGTTAAAATGCACCAACACGTGAAAAAGTTCCTACACGGCACATTTAACAAGTGAAATTTTAGTGAGGCCATTGAAGATGCTCTGACTCTTTGAAGCCTACATGTCCTTATGAAGACTCAAGGCATAACATGCTTTAACAGGGCGTATATAAAAGGAAATTATTGCATGTAACATGTATTTTAGGTAGTCCTGATGAACCTCATCCAATCACAATCAATCATAGCCTTGCCATTAAATTAGAAATGGGTGGACTATGATGATTTTGGGCATAGTGGAATGGGGAACGAGATTTGTTTAGTCGGCCCCAAATCTTTGGTATAAGACTTTGTGGTTGGTCAGGCCGTGATGAGTCCCAGTTTGTCCATCAACCGAAATTAATCTAACATAAATAATTTATACATAATCCTATATTCTTTTTTTTTTCTTTGGTGGACCGTACGTACCAACCATCTTGCTCATGTACAATACCTTAATATGATCACTTTATGTGGAGGGAGATGGTAGAGAATCTTTCTTACTATCTCACCTAACCCCTGGTGGATTATAGATAATCATACTTGACAAAAAAAAAATGAGGACAAATAACTTTTTTGGTGATTTTGAAAATGGCTATGCAAACATACATATATATATATATATGGGTCAGGTTCAAGGGCCATATGAGAAAACATATAAGAAAACTTTCGACGGTAAATAAAATTTTAAAATATGGGTTAGAAATTTTGGATTGAGCTGATTTTTTGTGAGGATGATCTCTATGATGGGAAGATCATCCAAAAAAAAAAATCAGCCCAATCTGAAACTTCTAACCCCATTAAAAGTGATTTAGAATGTGGACCGTCGATTTTTTACCATTTTTTATCACTAATTTGTAAATCACTTTTGATGGATTTAGAAGTTTCTGATTGAACTGATTTTTTGTGAGGATGATCTTCTCATCATAGTGACCATCCTTGCAAAAAATCAGCTCAATCCAAAACCTCTAACCCTTATTTTGAAAAACGAAAGTTTTTCTTATATGTTTTCTCATATGGCCTTTGAACCTGACCCTATATATATATATAGAGGATCAGGTTCAAACGACAACCATTTCAACACACATATAGACAACGTGTTTTGTCTTATATGGGCAAAAATGTTTGGAATGAGCTGATTTTTTGTGAGGATGATCTCTGTGGTGAGGAGATCATCCTTGCCAAAAATCAGCTCATTCCAAAACTTCTAGACCGTCCAATTTTTATTGAAAAATTATAGACCGTCCTATTTTTGTAAATCAATTTTGATGGGGTTACAAGTTTTGGAATGGGATGATTTTTTGCCAGGATGATCCCCTCATCACAGAGATCATCCTCACAAAAAATCAGCTCATTCCAAACATTTTTACCCATATAAGACAAACACGTTGTCTATATGTGTGTCGCAATGTGTGTTGCAGGAACCCGACCCATATATATATATCTAGGGGGCATTCAATGCCCAACTTTTTGACAATAAATGGACAGTCCACGATTTTTCAGCTTGTAAACATGGGTTAGAAGTTTTGGAATGGGCTGATTTTTGGTGAGGATGATCTCCTCACCGTAGAGATCATCCTCACAAAAAATCAGCCCATTCCAAAACTTCTAACTCATGTTTTGCCAAAAAGTTGGCCCTTGAACATAACCCATATATATATATATATATAGGACAGCGTTATTACGACCCCTATTACGACTCACATTGCGACACACCGTTTTGTCTTATATGGGCAAAAATGTTTGGAATAGGCTGATTTTTTTGTGAGGATGATCTCTGTGATGAGGGGATCATCCTGACAAAAAATCATCCCATTCCAAAACTTCTGACCCCATCAAAATTGATTTACAAAAATTGGACGGTCTATAATTTTTCAACAAAAATTGGACAGTCTAGAAGTTTCATAATGAGTTGATTTTTGGCAAGGATAATCTCCTCACCATAGAGATCATCCTCACAAAAAATCAGCCCATTCCAAACATTTTTGCCCATATAAGACAAACGGTGTGTCGCAATGTGAGTCATAATAGGGGTATACGGAACGTGACCCATATATTATATATATATATAGGTTGGGTTCCGTAGACTCAAATACACCGTTTTGTCTTATATGGGCAAAAATGCTTGGAATGGGCTGATTTTTTGTGAGGATGATCTCTATGGTGAGGAGATTATCCTTGTCAAAAATCAGCTCATTATGAAACTTCTAACCCCATGTTTACAAGTTGACAAATTTTAGACTGTCCAATTTTTGTAAATCAATTTTGATGGGGTTAGAAGTTTTGGAATTTGATGATTTTTGTCAGGATGATCCCCTCATCATAGAGATCATCCTCACAAAAAATCAGCTCATTCCAAACATTTTTGCCCATATAAGACAAACGGTGTGTCGTAATTTGAGTCGTAATAGGGGTCGTAATAACGTTATCCTATATATATATGGAAATGATAATCACATGGAAAATAACTTGTACCTTTAATATTTTTGCTCATAATACGAAAAACGTGATCATCAACAAAGTACCTAAAATTTAATATTAAGATATAATGGACCAAATATGAATCCTTAAACTATTTTTGCTAAATTTATTTTGACTCTTCCAAACAATAAATATCTATAATGTATCGAACAATGCCAATTCGAGCATTTTATCTATACATATTAAGAGATTTCCTTACAAAAAATTGTCTCATAAGGTGATCAGGATCATTTCTATCTATGTAATATTTGTACATTTTCTTTGAACACTAACAACATTTTATGTGTTAATAATTTAATATATCGAATAACACCAATTCGAGCATTTTAACCTAAGTGTCTTCTTAATTTCATTTGTGGGCAACATTTAATATGGGTTCGTGCCTATAAATTTAACAATCGTCATAATTAATAATCAAGTAAGAATGGAGGAGAGGATTAGTGGGATAGCTTGAAAGCTACGACGCATTTGGGAACCTTAAATCTTTTGGATTTTATCCAAAACAGTCCATGCTCGAGCTGATGATGATTGTACAAATTAGGTTAGATTAAGTGGACCCCGAAAACAACTTATCACCCGTCACGTATATGGTAGATTTCTTGTCAATTGGTGGAACAAGTCCCATCGCGTATCCCATTATATATGTTGGGATCAAGCCTCATTGTCAAAAGTCTAATGCCTATAATAGTCTAATAATTTATCAAGAAATTGTAAAATCATTAACCATATATATGATAAATAAAATACTAGGAAATATATAATTTATCCATCCCTATCATACTATTATCCAATAATAAAAAAAGTTTAACATATATGTCACTGTTTGCTGGTTTGACTAATATTTTAATTTTATCAAATTATATTTTACACAAAAATCATAAACATCACTTGGAGTTGGGAAAGTGAACTCGTGAGCCTTACCCTCGTGCAATTCTCAAGATAGCTTCGATAAAAAAAATATATTAGAATTCAAAGATCAAAAACGTTTTTACTGCTCTTCCAAAGTAAAGAACGGACGGTAATTAACATAATCAAATCAACATGTGTTTTGAAATTTTGATGAAATAAATGCACCATTATCAAATATCCATAATATACATAAGAACCTCCCTAAAGCCAAATCTCAAAAATATTAGTGCGGTCACTGTAATCATTACATAAACACATGACATAAGTATGAATTTTCAAAAGTATATAAAAAGATGAAAACTAAATATATGAAATTTTTATCAAATATGTTTTATTATTCAATTAAAATTTCTATTAATTTGATAGATCATTAAAGTATATGATCAAATGGTTAATAAAATTAATAATTTAATAAGAATAGTGATTTTCTGACACACACACTCTTACGCCCCCCCCCCATCACATAATGGTAAATATAATTCTTTTTATAATGGGGGGCATTAGATTATAACCACTAATTTGATAATTAAAAGTTCATAATCAAATGAAAAGAAAGTGAGCCATGATTTTCTGACTAGAGAATTCCCTCAATCGTCGTGACAAGAACACGAATCATATATCTTTTTCTTGGGATAGATAATTGCACATCTCTATAAATAGGCACAATAGTGTATGTATCTCAAGAAAAAGAATCTATTAATTTTGTGTCGTTGTCAGGTCAGCCTATTTTTAGTCAGAAAATCATTACTCAATGAAGGAGATTGAGGTTTGTGCATTCAAACCCACCGTTACATCCCAACCACAAAGATCTAGAAAATTCTATGATGCTCACCAAGCTTACATGACTTCAGCGTCGCCAAGGCAAGTTTTGATGTGTAGGATCCATTGTGGATACCTGTTATCTTTTTAATAAGAATTAAGAGAAAGATCTTTTTCCTCAACGTGAGATCGTGACGCGCCAAACTTTGTTGTGGGCCCCACGTTTTCAGCAACGTGTATGGTCAAGATTAACGAAGCGTCTTTCCAGCCAGACAAACTTTGTGGAACCCAATGAGAGCAGCGGATGACATCTTCTGACAGTTGCTTTTATGTTAGAATCTAACGGTCATATTTGCTTTGGCGGTTGCCGCCCCTACAGTATTTTGGTCCTAGATTTCTGAGTAGCCGAACGTAGCGGTTGTCGGTAAATTCGGAGATATTAGGAAAATATTTTAATATTAAAATAAAAAGTAGCCGTTGGCGTTTATATCTATAAAATGGGGTTTCGACTTTCTACAAAGATCCGCCAAAGTTGTAGAGAAGATTAAGAAGAAGAAGAAGAAAACCCTCTGTATCATCTAGGGTTTCTCGATTTAAGTTACGGATTTAATTTTTTATCTGATTTTTCTCTTGATGAGAGAAGGCTTTAGTTTTAATCTTTAATCGTTGTTTTAATTTCAGATTTATCGAGTTATTAGAAATCAACATATATGAAACATTTGAAGGAGAACTCGTTTATGGATTTTTGACAGTTATTCTCTTTGATCTGTATAGTGTTTTTAATAGTTTTTGTTTTTTGTATCTTCAGTTATACTAATTCGATAACAAATATCTGTAGATCTGTAAAGATTTTCGGCTTTTGATCGTGATTTTTTGAAGATCATCGCTGCTTCTTTCTGTTTTAAATTTCATTTTCTAGTTTCGAAACGCTTAAAGTTTGAGATTTTTCTGCAAAATCAGTCAACTATGGAGGCTGTTATGCTACCTTCTTCTACTCCAGATCAATCGATTTCTCCCTACAAACAGAAGAGAAGCCCTAGAAAGAACAACAAACACGTTTTCATCTCCAGACCTTATGAAAATTTTGCTCCTTTTCCCAACCATCTTTACAACATCAATGGAAGTCTCTTCTTCAGATCCCCTCCTGCATCTCTCTCTTCTTCATTTTCTTCCTCGATTCCGTCTTTCATGAATCGACAACAACAACCACCTCTCCTTCCTCTCCCGATCTCCCAATCTGCTCAATATATTAGAGGAGGAGGAGGCCTCTTAAGTCCTCCTCAAACTAACAGAAAAGCCAACAGCAGAATCATCCACCAAGATCTCACACCAAAGAAACCGAAATCTTCAAAAAGTCCGAAAAAACAAAACTTCACAAAATATGATTCAAGGGCGATTTCGAAGTCTTTGGCGATTCCATCCACTAATCGATCGGGACCAGATCCAATCGATCTCCCCAAAGAAGTGTCTAGGGTTTTCAAACCCGTAGAAGTCTCTTCTACTACTGTTGATAATGCCAGGCAAGATGTGGACCTTTGTGGTTCGATTTCCTCTTTAGGTCCTCCTCCAAGCTGCTTGCCTTTGCCGAAATTCTCTCTGAAACCGAAGCTTAGTTGCAATGTCGAAGCAGGTGGTGGGATTGATGCTGGTGCAACAGACGGTCTTCGACGAATATTGCGTCTCCAGTGATTTTTTGAATGTTTGCGTTTGCGATGGTGATGGAGTCTCGGGTTTTGTGTAAATAAACAAGAACTGAAGGGCTTTGTGGTTGATGGAGATGAAGAATATGTTTTTTCTACTTTTCTTTCTTTTTCATTTTTATTTTTGTGTTTTAATATGTGGTCACCCCCCCTTTTTTTTTTTTATGGAGGTGAACATAGAAATATTGTGGTATGTATTGTTTTATGATTATGTATTTTTCGATTTTTGACTTAATGGATGAGAAATTTACATGAAAATGTAATTAGCGGTGTGTCTGATTTTACGACAAATTATAAGAAAAATGGTTTAAAGTAGAAAATTAGAATTTATAGGTATTTTCCGCCCATATCCAAAGTAAATTTTGTTTCATTTTTTTCACCAATAAAGGTGAAAAAGTTAAATTCATATCTATTTTCCATCCCAAACTAAATCATAATCCATCTCTTCTTCTTCACTAATGCCACCATAGTTACCATCACACTCAACCATAATTGTCAGTCACTTTCTTTCTCATCCTCTTTTCTCTTTTTATTTTTTTTCTCTTACCTCTGTTGCGCACAACCACCGCCACCACATCCTCCCCTCTTCTTCCTCCCTCACTTTTAGTGCCGTTCGTCACCACCACCACGTCCTCCTCTCTTCATCTTTTTCTTCTTCCTCCTCTTATATTTTCAAAGTAACATCAAACAATGGATTCAATTTTTTCATTCTAAGCATTTTTCTGATTTTATTTTTCATTCAATCGAACACATCTAAAATCATTTTCCACGCACATGAGATTTGTCATTTTTGTGACAAATCTTTTCTCACCCCTCTATTTCACATTTTACCTTGATGTAAGGAGGATTATCTTGGTCAAATAAACTTTTCTCATTAAATAAAATTTAAAACCCTTGATCAATGTTTATATAGTACATTAATGTAAGGAAGGTTATCTATTTGTACCCTTCTAATTTAATTAAAAAATAAAGAGAGAAATATACTACCTTCTAATTTAATCAATATTTTATATAGGTCGAATTCAATAGTCAAAGTCCTAACCAAATTCTTAGACAAAGTGTATGGTCTAGAAGTTTCGGAATGAATTGATTTTTTATAAGGATGATCTGGTCATTAAGTTGAAAAATTGTGAACTGTCAATTTTTATAATTAATTTGTAAACCACTTTTAATGGGGTTAGAAGTTTTAGAATGGACAGATTTTTTGTGAGGTTGATCTCCTCACCATATCATCCTCACAAAAAATTAGCCTATTCCAAAACTTTTGAGCCCTCATAGAACAAAACTTTATTAGGACTTTTAATCCCACTTTGACAATCAAACGTTGTCATACCCCCCTTTTATCCGCTCATATCCTCTTCTAATTTAATTAAAAATAAAGAGAGAAATACTTTCCTTACCAATCAAATCTTACTAAGGTTTTGAGAATGGATGGTTATCAAATTCCAATTGAACTCACAAATTTAAAATTTAATGGTGACAAATAACTTTTTTTAAGATCATAGAATTGTATCCTCTACATTCTTGTGCCATTGGATCATATTTTTGGATGCCACAAAGTGAGCTCAACGAGCCTTGTAAGATTTGAAATCTTACCAAGTTAGTAAGCCTAGAATTACTCAAAAAAGTCTATATAAAAAACAAAACTATACGACCTAATTTAATGAGATTTTCCATGTTGTGTTCAAACAATGTAAAAAGATTTGTCTGACAAATGATTTGCTAGGTAAATATTTTCCCTATTGTCCAGGAAAATATTCGTTGACCAAACTAAAATATGTTTGAGAAATATTTTATTTCAAAATGTTCTCTCCAAGCAACTGTTTTACATATGCCAACAATAAGAAGTTTTGTAAAGTCTCTGGGTGATGATACAAGAGACCTAGGTTCTAATCTCAGGAACACCAAGTTATTGAACTCATTAAAAATAGATTTACGGATAAAAATACAAAAAAATAATAAAATAAAAACACTATGTTGATGCTAATAATTGTGCACCAATGTTGAAAATTGGTCAATTGGAAGTCAAACCCAAATTTAATATTGCAAAGAGAAAACTACCAAGTTTTTTATTTTTGAAAATCTTATTTCTCAGTAAATGTTGTGGATACAAAGATTCATAATCCACTGATATTTTAAATTACAAAAATAATTTTATAACATATATATTAATGATAGTGTGATATAACATTGAATTACTTATTTGAAATTTTTAAATAATATTTTACTATGATTATAAATATTTTTTTAATAAGGCATAAATCCTAGTTTTTGTATTACATGTTTATTTGCTCATACCACAATTAGTAGTACCAAAGATAAATATGCTGTTGAATAACCTTTTGACATAGCATTATTATCAATTAAATTAGACCACCAATAGGTGGTCGAGTGGTAGCACTTCGGGATCAAGGGGTGTGCTCCTTCTGTGGTCTCAAGTTCGATTTCCACCGACTACTAATATCAGTGGCCACAGACCGCAGGATTAAAATCTTGTTTCACAAGCCTTGTTTGGGGAGGAGGGAATAGTTGGTGCGCACAAACTGGCCCAGATACCCTTTTAATAAAAAAAAATTAATTAGTAAATATATCTTCTAGGTACTTTGCATTTTTTATTTTAAAATCTCTTTATTTTATTTTTCTTTCAATATTTATTATTATTATTATTTTTATGTTGATTTCAGATTATTAACCTTGTGATAACACATGTCATAATATTAGAGTGATAAAATAGGACATGCAATGAGTCGGATTTATTCTGTTATCCAATCCGATTTGAAAATATAAGATTTGGTTATAGAGTTCGTATTTTCGGATTATAGTCGGATTAAAAGTTATAAATCATTATTTTTTTAAATAAAAAAAACCTAAATTTTTGTCCTCTTCAAACCCTATCTTCCTCAACTTCTCAAAATCCAAACTTTTTCTTCCCCAAAACTGATCGTCTTCAATCACCCCAAAACCATTATCTTCAACCTCCTTTACCTCAATTATTCTTTCTAGGGCATGCTCTCCTCTCTCTCTTTATTTCTCAATGACAATGGTAGGGTTCTTGCCACTTGGATTGGATCAAATTGGTTTTGAATTAATAAAATTCTAATTGGGTTAGATATGGATAAAAAAAATTAATGATCCAATAGATTTAGATTTGGATAATTGTATGAAAAATTTGGATTGATAACAGTTTGGTATTAATCTAGTACTAAACTGATCGATTGCCAATCATATGATAAAATATGAGATATTCTATCAACACATCAACTTTTACTTATAACACACCAATTCATAGATAAACAATCATTTAAATTTTGAATTTGTTTTTCAAAACGTGCATAACTTATGTCCAAACTTCAGTTTTGGTACATTATTAATTTTAATTCCCAAAACATGCATATCAAGTGTATTCGTCACTTTAATAATCAATGAATTCATTAATATATCTATGAATTCGTAGATATTATAAGTAAAGTACTCACGGATTCCTAGGTTATAAAAACGACAAATGCAAATTTTGAGAATTAAATTAAACAGTATACTGAACTAGAAATTTTGTCATATTGAACATAGAAAATAGTGATTCAGCCTTTTAATTTCCATAAGATTGGTGTGTTACTAGTAAAAATTGATGTGCCTATAGAACCTCTCTAAAATATTTATAACCACAAATTTCAACGAAATGATCAAAAGTAAACTTTACTGTGACACTTTGTGTTTTTTCCTTTCATCTCAGCCGTACATTTATGTGCATCAGAAGTCGTTTAAGGCTTTAAAAGTCCAACTAATAAGGCCCACATTGGAACAAAAATCCTTATGCCGATGGAAACGGGTCCGGAGAACCCTTCACCGCCATGAAAGCTTAAGAGAAAGAGAACTTCTTCATGTTCCTCTCCTTCTCTTCAACATTTCTAGGGTTTCCATTTCTTCAAAACCCTTCTGAAACTATTTATCCTCTTTAAGCATCTCTATCTTCATCAATCGAAGTTGAAATCTACGCGCAGAATCTCAAGTAATCTTCTTGACGTCTTTAAATTGTGACTGAATCATCACACAATCACACACTATCCTAAATAAATTTTCCCAAAAATATATATATTTTATTCTAAGAGCTGTGTTTTCTAGGTTATTTTTAGGGTTTCTTAATTCTTAGCGATTGGTGATTGGAAACTTGGAATTGGATTGCCTTATTTTGATTAAAGTTAGGGTTTTTTTTTTATATAATGAAATTGACATAGGTTACAGAGATGATGGAATTTGGTGGATCGGGAAAAGCTTGAATCGCCGCTTGAGGCGAGCGGCTTCTTCTCAATCTGTGTAGATTTTGTATGGAAACGCGGAGTCGGAAGCGGGCGGAGGCCTCCTCAGCTGCCCAATCATCTCAACCTGCAACTCGTTCAAGCAAGAGAGCTCGTTTGTCTGCATCGTCGTCATCTTCGTTATTGGTTCCTGCCACACGTTCCCGCCAGAATTCACGGTCCCAGGACTCGTCTACATCGGCTGCTGTTGTTGCTCCTATGGATTCCACCACTGAATCGTCTGGTTCTGCTGCCCGTGGTCGTCGTGGAAAGAATCAGGGTTTGGACCGAGAGAGAGAATCGGATAAAGGGAAAGAGAAGGAGCCTGAAATTAGTATTAGAGAAAGGGATAGGGATAGAGAGCTGGATAGGAACTTAGGTCTCAGTATGGATGCTGGGATTGATGATGATAATGATAGCGAGGAGGGTGCTGTCGGAATTTTACACCAGAATCTGACATCAGCCAGCAGTGCCCTCCAAGGACTCCTTCGGAAGCTTGGGGCCGGACTAGATGATTTACTGCCATCGTCCGCTGTAGGGCTTACGTCGTCTTCTCATCTAAGTGGGCGGCTGAAGAAGATTTTGTCTGGTTTGCGGGCAGATGGGGAAGAAGGACGACAAGTTGAAGCCTTGACACAACTTTGTGATATGCTCTCGATTGGGACAGAGGATTCTTTAAGCACATTTTCTGTAGACTCATTTGTGCCCGTGCTTGTCGGATTGCTTAGCCATGAGAGCAATGCTGATATAATGTTGCTTGCCGCAAGGGCTCTTACCCATCTGTGTGATGTGCTCCCATCTTCATGTGCTGCTGTCGTGCATTATGGGGCCGTTTCTTGCTTCTGTGCAAGGCTTCTCACTATCGAGTACATGGACTTGGCAGAACAGGTATATTTATTTATTTAATTTTTTATTTCAAGGTGACGAATTACCCAATATTCGTTTGATTTATTAAGTTTCTATGTTATTAAGATATGGAACTTTGAAAAAGAAAAACAACATATTATGTTATTGAGAATGCAATTCGTCATTTCACCAATGTAACAATCAATGAGAATTATTCATTTAAGACTAATTTTGATTGAACATTATTCATTTAAATTTGTAGTCGCTGCAAGCTCTTAAGAAGATATCACAAGAACACCCGACTGCTTGTTTGAGAGCAGGTGCACTCATGGCAGTGCTATCATATCTTGATTTCTTCTCCACTGGAGTTCAGGTAATTTAGTCACTAAAAGATTTAAAGGGTTCAGTTTATTACACTTATTTTGCCTCTTTAATTGTTACCGCTGTTGGAATGTTTCATGATGTTGTCTTCAGAGAGTAGCACTGTCCACTGCTGCAAATATGTGTAAGAAACTCCCTTCGGATGCTTCTGACTTTGTTATGGAAGCTGTACCTCTGCTTACAAACCTTCTTCAGTATCACGATTCAAAGGCAAGGTCACCATCTTCGAGTTTTACAGTTCAATCTGTCAAAATCATTCGTCTTCTTTCTTTGCCCTTGTATGTGATGTATCGTACTTGCAGGTGTTAGAACATGCTTCTGTTTGCTTAACTCGAATTGCGGAAGCGTTCGCCTCATCTCCCGAGAAATTAGATGAACTGTGCAATCATGGCCTGGTTGCACAAGCTGCCTCTCTGATTTCCATCAGTACTGCAGGAGGTGGTCAGGCATCCCTAAGCCCACCTACATACACGGTATATGAAAATGTGGAGATTTGGATTAAATTCTTATTTATTTTTGCAGCTATTGTGACATTTAAGCTGTGCAGGGTTTAATCCGTCTTCTTTCAACATGTGTGAGTGGCTCTCCTCTGGGAGCAAAAATTCTTCTTCTCCTAGGAATCAGTGGAATTCTCAAAGATATTCTTTCGGGTTCGGGTATGGTTGCAAGCATTTCTATTTCGCCTGCTTTAACCAGACCCCCGGAGCAGGTATGTCCTGTTTCTTGTGTTCGTGACATATAATGGTTGGCTTCTAGTTGCTCGTATTTACAAAATACAGAATCTCCACTAGTGAAAACCAATAATGCTTTTCACTTGTCCCCAAGCGAAAGAACAAAAACCCTGTTATGTCTAATTTATAATGCCCCCTCCCTTAAGTAACAGTTCCTCACAATGAATACCCTCTCATCTCTTGTTTAGTAGATCGCTGGTAATATAGAAGCACTTTCATATGGCTTCAAATTTACTCTCTTTGCCTTTAATGTGTGATTGTTCCTTTCCAAATTCCAAACAAATGGCAAAAAGATGCACCCACCAATTGAAATTGGAATGAGTCATTTGAAAACTGTAACCAACTTCTTAATTATATTTGCCACACTCACAAGAAGAAAAAAAAATACCCACAGAAAGCCAAAAAATTGATAGAAAATAAATTAGCAAATTGGACATAAGAATTATCTTTCCATCTTAGGTAGAAAGATCCTCTTCAACGATGCCAACCTTATGTTGATCTCTCTTAACTAGCGGGTCCCAAATAGCTTTTGATTTGTATTTAGCACCAAGTGAAATACTAAGGTATGATATAGGAAGAAGCCCAATATTGGATTTCAACCTAGCCGTTAAGCCCTAATGTAGTCAATCTCCCCAAACCAATCCTGCCTTTTCACCAAATTAAATCAAATACCAAAGTTGCTTCAAAACATACAGGAACTTATATCTATATCTAGGTTGATGTTGGAAACCCTCATGAGAAAAAGTAGTTTTGTGAAAAAAATTTAAAATGAGATACCACTACTTTTGTCCATAAGAAACAGGTATCTTTAAACTCACTTCACCACTCTTGGAGTCTCCAATTACCCTACCTTCCAGGCTTCCACAGTCCTAGTACTTATCTTTCCTACTGCTCTGTCACCAAAGTTGTTAAAAGTGCTGGCAGGGCCTAGATGGGGCTTAACACATTTAGTGAGAAGCACAAGCATGCTTCCGTATCAATATGTTTGCCTGTTTCCAGGGACATGCATTTGCTTAAGAGTTAAAATCTCCAATTTTCTGGTGTTAATCGGTTGGTATTTTCTTTTAAATAGTTTTCTGAGTTCTTAACATTATGTATTTTATTTTTGAGACTATCTGAGTTTTTTATTAGTGTTGGGAATTCATCAAATACTGGATTATTTCATGACATAGATTTTCGAAATTGTGAACCTTGCGGATGAGCTTCTGCCCCCACTTCCACGAGGAACTATTTCCCTCCCGATCATCTCTAATTTTCTAGTGAAAGGGCCCATTGGAAGGAAGTCTCCTGGCAGCAGTTCTGGAAAACAAGAAGATGTTAATGGAACTGTATCTGAGGTGTCAGCTCGTGAGAAATTATTGCGTGATCAGCCTGAACTTCTGCAGCAATTTGGAATGGACCTTCTTCCTGTTCTCATTCAGGTTGGTGCTTCTGATGTACTTGTTTGGCGTATATTTCTCACTTTCTTTGATGAATCATGACAATCCTCTCTTTTTTTTTTTCTTTTCTTGTGAAGCAGATATATGGATCCAGTGTGAATGGCCCAGTTCGCCATAAATGTCTGTCAGTTATAGGAAAACTGATGTATTTCAGCTCCGCAGATATGATTCAGTCTTTAATTAGTGTAACAAACATATCAAGGTACCAAACCATTTTCATCTTGCATGATTTTTGGTGCTGTAATTGGTTTGGATGCTCAAAAAGCTAAGTTTCTAAGTACTCGTGGTTTGATCTCAGTTTTTTAGCTGGTGTTTTAGCATGGAAAGACCCGCAAGTCTTGATTCCTGCCCTTCAGATAGCTGAGATTCTCATGGAAAAGCTTCCTGGGACCTTCTCCAAAATGTTTGTTAGAGAAGGGGTGGTTCATGCTGTGGACACACTTATATCAACTGATTCAATAAATACTCCTATTGCACAAGCATCTTCAACTGAGAAGGATAATGATTCTGTACCTGGAACATCATCACGTTCTCGGCGTTATAGACGACGTGGTGGTGGTGGTGGTTCAATTCCAGATGGAGGCTCTTTAGAAGAATCAAAAAATACCGTTTCTGCAAATATTGGATCACCGCCAGCTTCTGTAGAAATCCCAACTATTAATTCTACTCTTCGCATGGCAGTCAGTACTTGTGCCAAAGCGTTTAAAGATAAGTATTTCCCTACTGATGCTGGGGCATCCGAAGTTGGAGTTACAGAAGATCTTTTACATTTGAAGAATCTTTGCAATAAGTTGAACGCTTGCTTCGAAGATCAAAATACTAAAGCAAAGGGCAAGTCCACTGCTTCTGGAACTCTCCTGACTGATCTTTCTGCTGATACTGAGAAGCATTTGATTGGAGTCATATCTGAGATGCTAGCCGAACTTAGCAAAGGAGATGGTGTATCAACATTTGAGTTCATTCGGAGTGGAGTTGTTGCTGCTTTGCTTAACTATTTCTCTTGTGGAACTTTTTCCAAGGAGAGAATGTCAGAAGTTAACTTGCTTAAGCTTCAACAACAATCTCTAAGAAGATTTAAGTCATTTATTGCAGTTGCGCTTCCTGTCGGTGTGACTGAAGGGAGTGGAGCTCCTATGACTATCTTAGTTCAGAAGCTTCAAAATGCTTTATCCTCCTTGGAGCGATTTCCAGTTGTACTGAGTCATTCATCTAGATCGGCTAGTGGCAATACACGTTTCTCCTCTGGACTTAGTGCGTTGGCTCAACCATTTAAGTTACGTCTCTGTAGATCTCAAGCAGACAAATCTCTCCGTGATTATTCATCAAATATTGTGCTCATTGATCCATTGGCAAGTTTAGCGGCTGTCGAAGAATTTCTTTGGCCTAGAGTTCAGCGAAGTGAATCTGGGCAGAAGCCTTCTGTCCCTACAGGAAACTCTGAGCCTGGTACAACAGCTACCGAAGGTGGTGTTTCGTCACCATCTACTTTGACTCCTGTTTCTTCTGCTCGTCGCCATTCGACTAGATCAAGATCATCTGTGACCATAGGAGGTCATACTAGAAAGGAACCCCCACAAGAGGGAAACACAAGTTCATCTAAAGGAAAAGGCAAAGCTGTTCTGAAATCTGCTCCAAATGAGGCGAGGGGACCTCAAACAAGAAATGCTGCACGTAGAAAAGCAGCTTCAGATAATGATGCACAAATGAAACCTATACACGGGGAATCTAGCTCTGAGGTATTCTACTCTTATATATGTAATATCTCTGTGGTACAGTTATTTGATACTCATAATTTCTTTGTTTGGGATAAGGGGGGCAAACAAAATAACCTGTTAGAGTGAATTTCTTGGTTTTCTATATAACTTTCTCTCCTCCGCCCCCCCCCCCCCCCTCTCTCTCTCTCTCTCCAGCTTTTTATGGCTTAGAAGCTTGTGTTTTCTCAATTCTCACTTGAATCTGGGACTGATTCTCAGTTTGTTACTTGTTAAACTCTATTACTAACACCTTTTGAGTTACTTATTTGTTATGATATTCACAGTTTCCTTAGTGGTTCTTTTTGCCGTATCTCCCCATATTTCATATGCACATGTAGTGATAAGGGCCATCTCTATTAGTCGTCCTATTTTAGAAAAAAGAGGGGAATGAACATGTGCTTACTTACGTTTGAAAAACATCTTTATGTTTCCGTCTTACTTTTATCTTGCTAGAAATTGATGGATTTAAAGAGCATCTCCTTTGTTTTTTTGTATTTCAGTCAATAATTATATCTGTCTCTCTACTAGCATTCTCTTTTCCCTTTCCCTTGTTTTAATATTTGTTTAATTACAATTTTGATATCATGGAACTATATTTTGTTGTACCATATTACAAAATTATGTTCATATACTGTAGGATGAGGAGTTGGATATTTCTCCAGTTGAGATTGATGATGCATTGGTGATAGAAGAAGATGGCCTTTCAGAGGATGAAGATGATGACCACGAAGAGGTATATTGTCTAACTATTATTTGTTCTAGTTTTTCTTCTTGTATTGAGAAGTTGTTGAGGTACTGCAATACTTTTCCTTTTCACCCTCTCTATAGACTATTCACCATAAAAAAAATGAAAGCCTAACAGTGACATTGAACTGCTAATCTTCAATTAGTTTTTTTTTTTTTGATAGAGAAAAGAGAGTTATTGAGAAAGGAAAAGCTAGGTCAAGAAGACTTACCTACAATAGAAGTAAAGAAAGCAACCAACAAACAAAGAAAATGAAACCCTTCCGACAATCTACAAACCAAGTCTCATCTAAAAAAAAAAATCTACAAAGAAAAAACCCCCTGGAAACTCAGGGAAAACTTATGCCAAAATACATATATCCTTTGACAAATTAATATTTCTTGCATCAAATGTTCTTTCCCATCAATATTTCTGACAAAAGGCTTTAATCTTCTAACATTAAAGTAGAGACAAAACTGAGTTAGGAAAGCATAAAAAAAACATAGAAGAGAGAAATGAGTCTCTTTAATGACAAAACTGAGTTAGGAAAGCATAAAAAGACACAGAAGAGAGAAATGAGTCCATATTTCTCTCACAAATGAACAATTGAGAAAGAGATGAGAAAAAAAAAATCATTGAAAGGATACCTCTAGATGTGACATGATCAATAGCTTAAAGTCTTATTGAAACCTGCAGTCCAAATAAAAAAAGGGTTACCTTCAAAGGAATTTTAGGACCCCATACAATAGATGCCATAAACGATAGGGACTCACCAACCACCCCTTTGGTCCTCCCTATGGAACATGGGAATGAGAGAGGTTAGATTGATAAGGCTTTTAGAGTGGCCACCTTTGCAACTCCCAATCATTGAAATTCCTTTTAAATTCGAAAACCCAAGTAAACTTCTTTCTTGTCTGCACCCTGACGTCTTTGATAGGCAGCCTCTTCTCAGAGGATATAGTAAATAATTGAGGCAAGGTTGTTACAAATGCTAGGTAGTGGACCCCCTTAGGATTTAGGTGGGGTCTAGGTGAGGCTTGAGCGGCAAAAAAATTATTGTTTCAATTTTTCTATGTAGTAAAGGCCATGTGAAAAATGAAGTAAAAAAAATAGTATAAATATGCCATTGCCAAGATAATACTAACTACTAAACAAGCTAGTAAGACAAAACAACTAACATGAAAGAAAATAAAAACCATGTAATTGCCATTATTCAAGCGGTTTAATGCCCCCTCTCAAATGTTTAGTTTTAGACATTCCCCTCCAAGTTTGGGAGAATATTTGAGGTACCCTTTTGTGTTCTAAAATTGATTAAATATCCCTTAATGGTTTCCACAAAGTATTGGTGGGGCCCAGACACTTGAATGGTCTAGGTGCAGCTTTTGGCAACTGATCGAGGGAATTGAGTGTTAAGAGGCGATAAGCCAAACTAACAATCCTCCCATAAACAAATCCTATCCTCTTTCCCCTCTCTAAGAACTTCCTCTTCTGAAAATGGGGAAGAATTTTATAAATTCCTTTCTACACGCTACACCGTAGGATGATCCCACCTCCGCACTTTCCCACCATTGTTCTATCATAGTTTATCATAGATGCTGCACATGCCTGCCTTACCACTAACTCTCAAGGCCCTCAACAAATAGTATTGGTTGACACACCTCTCTTAGTTGATATTGAGAAGTGACAATGGAGCGCAAATCGAAGTGACAGTAAACCTCAAAATGCTTTGTTGTTTTGTAAGGATCAGATTAGAATAAGGCTATCTGTCTTAAAGAACATGTGTTCTGATGTTCCAAATCAATGATCTAGGACTATACAGCAATAGAGGATGAAAGCAGAGGATAGGGCCTGCGAATTTAGGACGACAGCATAAATTAGAAACATCCGAACACATTGACTTTCTAGTTTAGAGCCCTCCAAAAATTGAATATTCATATTTCGTATCATTCAATTTTGGGGTTAAAGATCCACTTGATTTAAATTGAACATCCCTAACTGCCTAGCTAAAAATAACCCATGTTTAATCTATCATGTTTCTTGGAAAAGAATTAGAATACCCTAAACCTGCTTTTAAGAAATGATAGCAACAAATTATCTCAAAAGCATCTGAGAAATTCTGCAAAGTTATCATTATCATGAATTGGGGTTTGTTTATTGGTTTGAGCCTTGCCTCAAAACTTGACAAATGGCCATATATTTGCCGATATTATCAGTGTGCGGTGAATTTTGATTCGTTGAAGTTATTGCTTTCTATCAAATGAGCAGCTTGTTATCACTGTAATCGTATTTATTAATTGTGTAATTGCTATTATCCTGATTTTATTGAAGTTTATTACATTAAATATTGAGCCTGATGAGTTTCATACTACTTGTTCTTTGCTAGTTGCTAAGAGATGATCCTGTCCCTATTTGCATACCGGATAAGGTACATGATGTGAAACTGGGAGATTCAGCTGAGGATGGTACAGCTGTCTCTGCAACAAGTGAAAGCCAGATGAATCCTCCTTTTAGCTATAGTAACAAGGCTACCACAGTTAGCGGCATGGAGGCTGCTGAGTTCCGAAGTGGGAGCTCTTTTGGCTCAAGGGGTGGAATGTCATTTGCTGCGGCTGCCATGGCTGGGCTTGCATCTGCAAGTGGTAGAGGTATCAGGGGAGTTAGAGATCGCCGTGGACTACCTATTGGTCGTAATACGAGTGATCCTCCTAAGTTAATATTTTCCGCAGGTGGTGGCAAGCAGCTTAATAGGCACTTGACTATATATCAGGCTGTTCAACGACAGCTTGTGTTGGATGAGGAAGATAACGATGATAGGTTTTCTGGCTCTGATTTTCTATCTAGTGATGGAAATAGGCATTGGAATGATATTTATACCATCACGTATCAGAGAGCAGACGGTCAAGTTGACCGAGCATCACCAGTTGGTTCATCTTGTACTGCTACAAAATCAGTTAAGGCTGGTTCTGCTTCCGGTTCTAGCGCTGAATTCCCATGGAATCGAACCTCACTTCTAGATAGCATGTTGCATGTGGAGCTTCCATGTGATCTCGAAAAATCAAATCCTACTTATAACATATTGGTGCTGTTGCGTGTATTAGAGGGCCTGAATCAGCTAGCACCCCGTTTACGAGTGCAAACGGTGTACGATGATTTCTCAGAAGGGAAGATTTCCAGTTTGGATGAACTAATTACAATTGGTGCCAAGGTTCCTTATGAGGAATTCATCAATAGTAAGCTCACTCCAAAATTGGCTCGGCAAATTCAGGATGCACTAGCTCTGTGTAGTGGCAGTCTTCCTTCATGGTGTTACCAGTTGACCAAAGCATGTCCATTCTTGTTTCCTTTTGAGACGAGGAGACAATACTTCTACTCAACTGCTTTTGGATTGTCTCGTGCATTACATCGTCTTCAGCAACAACAGGGTGCTGATGGTCATGGATCAACGAGTGAAAGAGAGGTCCGTGTCGGGAGATTACAGCGCCAGAAAGTACGTGTCTCTAGAAACCGCATCTTGGATTCTGCTGCAAAAGTTATGGAGATGTATTCCAGCCAAAAGGCTGTATTGGAAGTTGAGTATTTTGGTGAGGTTGGCACGGGATTGGGTCCCACTCTGGAATTTTACACTCTTTTAAGTCATGAATTGCAGAAGATTGGACTGGGAATGTGGAGGTCTTCTTCACTTGAGAAACCTGCATTGGAAATTGATATAGACAAAGAGAAAAACAGACAACGTGATGATGTTTCCGATGCAAAGAAACTTCAACAAGATGTTCCTAATGGCGGCAGAGATGTCGTAGAAGCTCCTCTTGGGTTGTTTCCTCGTCCTTATCCTCCGAATGCAGATGCTTCTGATGGAAGCCAATTTTCTAAAATGATTGAGTATTTCCGACTGGTTGGACAAGTGATGGCAAAAGCTCTTCAGGATGGGCGGCTTTTGGACTTGCCATTGTCGACAGCATTTTATAAGCTTTTACTTGGTCAAGTAAGCCAAACTACAGTCATTCTCTGTCCTTTCTCATTTTTATTTTCTGATAATTAAGTCTTTCTTTGACTCTCAAAGCCTCTATTTATTGCATTCCACATGCCGCTGGAGGTTAATTTGAGTCCATATGTAAATTTCTATTTTATCACAGGAGCTTGATTTGCATGATATTCTTTCATTTGATGCCGAGTTTGGGAAGATTTTACAAGAATTGCAAGTCCTCGTTTGCAAGAAACAGTATTTGGAAGCAATGGGTAGTAATGATTGTGAGGAAATTTCTGATTTACGTTTCCGTGGTACACCTATTGAAGATCTATATCTTGATTTCACACTTCCTGGCTATCCGGATTACATTTTAAAACCAGGGGAGGAAAATGTAATGGCCATCTCTTGAATCAATGTACATTTAGCATGCCATCGTTTTTGTTCAGCGCCATTTATCCTCAGTTTATTTTGTTGGATAGGTGGATATCAATAACTTGGAGGAATACATTTCTTTGGTGGTGGATGCAACTGTGAAGACTGGAATCACACGGCAAGTGGATGCATTCAGAGCAGGATTCAATCAAGTAAGCAGTTCTCTCAAACATAATGTACTGATTTTCCAAAATCGTAGCCTTTTAGATTTTCTGTCTTCGAGGATATCGTGTACATATGCCTTGTAGTTGCACTCTTAAAACCACTCATTAGTGCACATTTCCCATCTGTTCCCAACCCTTAATGTGTTGTGCTACTTGTAGATTCAGGGATGAGGACACCTTACCTACTTGTATACAAAGGGAAACACCAACTTCTTCATTTCACCAGCTGATCCATTAACCCCCGTTTTTTTTTTTTTTTTTTTAAATTTATAAATCTTGAAAGAATGTTTACTGCAACATTTAGAATTTTTTGTGGCAATCTGAGACTTAAAAGTGAAAGATGTACTTGAGTTAAAAACAAATTATCTGCTAAATCAAGGTTTGAGGATTTCTAATAATTTAATTTTAAAAAATGTGTTCTTTGGTAATCTTGTATAGAGGGTGATTAAAATTATTGATTATTCACCAAAGTAAGCATTTTCTGTTTGAGGACTGTTCATGGAACTAGTAGATGGGTTATGGATATGTGAAGCCTTTAAAGGACCTTACTATTTGAGGGTTAAACAACATAAGTATTCATCATTTTGCTGACTATGAAAATTTCTGTTGGAAGAGTATAGCTTGGTATATTTGTTGGAACTTGGGATGGAGCCATTAGACAACAATAGTAATTCTCTTAATTCTTAAGCGTGAGAACTCATACGCTCAATTTCACTAGCCACCATCTGTCTTTGGTTTCTGAATTTTGCCAATTACTTGTTTGTCCGGTGGATAAGTTTTTTGTAGGCATATTAGTATGTGAAAGTACTGACATGCTTACCCCTTCAAGTGGTTGATATTTATGTCTCCTGAATATGACAAGGGCGAGGAGTGATACAGTGTTGGTATGTCACCTACTCTATTGAAAGTATCTAATGAAGATGGGGCCCGCTCTGAAATATCTTAATACACAAGTTGATGTGCATGAGCTATTTTCAAAAAAAGAATAAAATATTTGTTAAATTTCCTCTATGCCAAATGTGAGTACGTGTCTCTCTCTTCCTTGTTAAAATGGGGAACGGAGAAGTTATCCATAATCATTGCATCAGGGTTTCTATATTATATTTGATACATAATATAGAATTTGGTGATTCTAAATGTAGTTTAACATGAAATTTGATTATAATGTATTGGATATTATGGTTTTTAATATTTCAGTAAATTTTTTTTTTTTGCTCCAAGGATGTGTTGATGATAGTTAAAGACTTTTTTTTAGCATCATATCATATATAATTATGTGTGAAAATATGTTATTCTGCATAGATGTTTATATATATATATATATTGAAAACTTAGAATAAATATACATTGTGTTATATAGGTATAAAATCTTTTTTTTTTTTTTAAATTTAATTTTTTTTTATCCTTTTTCCTGTTTCTTGTTTTTTTCCCCATTTTTTTTTGGAGTTTTCCATTGCCATTTTAAACCTGTTCTCCAACTTGGGGACTATGCTTAGGAGCCCCCTTATATATATGGGGGAGAATATTCTATGTGAAAAATATGCTCTCATGTATGCATGGCGGTCCCTGAATCCCGAGAATTGTGTGTTTCTTTTTTTAAACTTAAGTTATTATGATAAATAAAATTAGAGATTTTAGTTACTTCCTTTTTACTATAAAGTTAATACTTCAATATCATATCTGAAAACCCCCTTTCTTGTGAATGAATTACTTGTTTGGTATTATATATGAGTTGGAACTTATTTTGTTCTGCATTAATCAGGTCTTTGACATTTTGTCACTGCAAATTTTTTCTCCAAATGAACTGGACTACTTACTCTGTGGACGTAGAGAATTGTGGGAGGTAACTACCATTTTATTTTTGCGTATTCCTTTTAGCTATTCATAACTAGAAACTGTATTATGCATTGCATTCACATAACCCTTCAATTCATACAGGCCGAGATGTTGGTTGATCATATAAAGTTCGATCATGGATATAATGCCAAGAGCCCTGCCATTGTTAACGTAAGCATCTACACCTAACTTTGAAGGACCAAACTTTACACTTTATACTGAAGTCTTACCTTCTCTGCACGTTTTCTTGTTTGTGATTGTCTTAGTTACTTGAGATCATGGGAGAATTTACTCCAGAGCTGCAGCGTGATTTCTGCCAGTTTGTAACTGGTGCACCCAGGCTTCCGCCTGGTGGTCTAGCTGTGCTGAATCCAAAGCTGACCATCGTAAGGAAGGTATGCTATTGTTATATGTATGGTAGTTATGCTATTGTTTAGGCACGTAACAAACCACCACGCTTTGCAGCTGACATCCATGGTGGCTTTCACTCTGAGCGGGGCACTTCTTGGGGCTTTTCTCAGGATTTTTTTCCCGTGGCCCATAATCCTTGGGCACTTCTCGAGGCTTTTCTCAGGGTCTTTTTTCCTGTAGCCCTCAAACACTTCTCATGGCTTTTTCTCAGGTTTTTCCATTGCCTAGTAGCCTTTTCCACGAGTCGAACTCGAGACATGGAGTTGGCTCTGATAACAAATGCTAAGAACCTAAACCAATACTCCAAAAGGCCTAAACTGTTTGGAACACATCAAATTTAAGTCCTTACCACTTGATCACATAATACATATGCTAGCTATTCATCGACACTGACAATTATTGTTTGTATTGCATGTTCACATCTTAATGATACTTCCCTTGTCTGGTTATAGCATTCTTCAACCGCCATGAACACAGCATCAAATGGAACCGGGCCTTCAGAGACGGCTGATGATGACTTGCCCAGTGTCATGACTTGTGCTAATTACCTCAAGCTTCCACCCTATTCAACCAAGGTATTTTCTCTAGAAATTGAGAAAAATATCATATTATTTATTTTTTCTGATCTTCCATATTTTTTTTTCCTTGGCAGGATATTATGTATAAGAAACTACTTTATGCCATCCAGGAAGGCCAGGGATCATTTGACTTGTCATGATTAACCAATCAGTCGGTATATTTTACATCACAACACCTTTTGGGGTAAAATTCCAGTTTCATTTTTTGGAAGTTGCAGCTTCTTTATTTTGAAAGGAATGTTTTCTTTGCAGTGCCCCTTTAATGTCAGGGCGATGTTGAGGTCCATTTTTATTTCCTTTAAAAGCTCATGTCAGGTTGATATCTTTGTTATTTTTTTTTTTTGGTGGAGGGAAGGGGGGTTAATTATGTTTTTTTTTTTTAATTACCTTACATTTTGTTTCCTGTAAATTCTCATTTCATATTTCACAGCGACTCAGAAGCACAAATTCTCCTTTTTTGGATTTTCTTCTAAATTCTTCAATAATATATTATAGTTGTTTTAGAGTGAGAAAGGCCAGAAGGAATTTGAATTGAGGTGAAGAGAATGTATAAACACAAGACATGGTTGAGTTCGGCTAATCACAAATTTTTTAGGGTAAGGCTTTGGTGGTAATGAAGATCCCCCCTTGTTATGGCAACAAGACCGGGGTTCTGCAAAGTGAAATGGTACTGCTCAAGTATTCCCATTTATGGGCCAACCTTGCGGATGGGACCAGAACAACCTGATGCACTCGGTACTATTTGGTAAATGTGGGTGTAGCTGAATCTTAATATATGGGGTGGCTCTAGTAGCAAACCCCAAAATGTTTTATTGGAATTTACTTATTTTTCTTTCCCCAACACCTCCAATTGAGTTCAAGTCATTTATATAAGTAAGTTATGTTTGATAGGCACTTACTAAATTTATTTTGTAATGTTTGGTAGGTACGTATTGAATCTTTTTAGTAATATTTGATATACTTGTAGAATTTGCAAAAACAAGTTCAATTTGAATCTACCGATTCAAAATCATCGTTTTGGAGGTCGAAGTGATTTTTCCATCTTCCTAGATGATTAAATGCAAAATAATAATAATAATAATAATCAAAGAAATAAGATAATTTGAAAAAAAAAATATAAGACATAATCTTCATTGATTCAATTTCTCACAAAATTCAAAAGAAGATAAATATGAAGAGAGAGAGAAGAATTGGACAAAGTGGGTTTTTGTTCGAAAGGTTGCGTGCATTGATTAAATACAAAGAATAATGATCTTATAACTAGAAAGTCTTCACTCGGCTGATATGGCATGGACTTGGAACCATAGACATTTCTTTTTTGGGGATACACAATAGTTAATCTTTTATGGGGATCTGCGATTGTGTATCTGAAGGAAGGAGATCTATGGTTCTGTGTCTATGCCAAATACAAAAGGGTAAAAAAATTTACTTATTTATTTATTATTACATTTTTCACTTGAAGTGGGGGTGTGTACAAATAGAGCCACCCAAATATATGACCATCCGATGGGTTGCAATTGTGTGCGTGACATCAAAATCCAAAATTTGGTGCTCAATGCATCTCAATCGCCCACATATTGATTAGTTACCTGTTTGTGTGGTTTGAATTTAATCTGTTAATTTATCGGATATTTACCTTGTCCTTGGGAAGTTTGTGTTGCCTTGTTTGATTTACCAAACAATTGGGATCATCTGTTTAGGTGTACTGATATCCTTCATGGGATCCATTTAGCATTCAAAAGGAATATATGCATTTTGTGGTACATTGACATACCATTTTTAACACACACCCTGACTCATCATCATCCTTAAATCTAACATTGGGGGGGGGGGGGGGGGGGGTGTCTACAATATGATTCTTATTTCTGCATCTATTTTATCTTAAGCTATGTCCTGACTGAGGACATGTATTTTCATTTTTTGGTCTTATTTTCCTTTTAGATTCATCAACTTCAAGCGTTGAAGTGTTCATTATTTGTGGCAAATGTTTTTTTTCCCCTAAATTTCCTTGAATATTCTCATTTCTAATTCTGTCCTGCCTAGTCTTCTACTCAACATCTCATTTTATTGATGCTGTTTGTGACTGCCATGCCAACATTCATCGACATGAAGTGTGGTTGGTCAGGTCTAATTGTTTTCTTGTAAAACTTTTCTTTTGGTTCACTCAAAATTCTAAAAATACTCCACATAATTCACCCATTGTTAATTCTATGGGTCATAATCTCGCCAATGTCTCTATCACTATGGATAATCGAACTTAAATAATGGAAGTGGTCTCTGGTATATATTACTAGAATGTCTTTGTACATAAAGATGAATATGTAGAATTATTAGTTCCCTCTCTATCCATACAAGAACAAAAAAAAGGATGAAAAACATGAAGTAGGAGATCAATGTGATGATAAATAACATTGTGTGAGATTGAACTTGGGAAAAAAAAATTGTTATGATCGAGCGATCTATCACAATCATGTAATGTTACAATATTTCATTCCTATAATTGGACCAAAGCTAATGATCAGAACTGGTTTTGAGATGTTGACTCTCTACCTAACTCTTAATTTTTCTTAAGGGTGCACTGCACTTGAACAGCAAGAGTCTTTGTGATCCCGGGACATGGTTCTTCATTGACCTTACCAAATATATCTCTATCAATCGGAATGGCACACGAGGTCTTTCCTAAGCAGTATTGCTTGATGACTTTCTCGCTGGAGGATGAACTACAAGTTCCCTTGGTGAAGTTTCCACATACCCCAATAGGATTGCCAAAGCTTGCAAAGTCTACATTAGTGATCACCTTGTCGATGGGGCACTTCAACTGTACTTTTGGTTTCATGTCGTCGACCACAGCGCGTATTTTACTGTTCTTTCTTTCCCATGACTCCACATGTGGTGGATAGTTCTCGGTCACGAAGGTACATATTGTATCTCTATTGACAGTTAAAATTGTAATCTCATATGGGTTTCCTCCAGTTTCTTCGAGGACTACAAGGAGGTTATCAGATGGCTTCAAGAATGCCCTTGGGACATGGTACCTAAATGAAACATGAAGAGAGAACACACGTGAGATAGAGAAAATTTTCAGGTCGTTCAATTGTATAGACTTATCTATCTAGCGCAATACTTACTCCGACTGCGAAGGCTTCCCAAGAGGAGAGAGATAGGATACCCAATAACGGCCGATGCTGTGACCATTGACCCAAACCATTCCTTTTCCCATGCTGGATAGATCGATAGCAACGGGAGAGTCTCCTTCAGGAGAATCAAAGTATGTCTGCATGAGAAAAATTGTTGATTAATATACAACAACAACGAAAAAAACATATTATTTTCCAATGTTCTTTTTATTATTTTCGGCTTTTCGGGTGGGTGGGTGGGGGTCTATTTGTAATGTTCAAGAAAAATTTCAAAGACAATACCTTGTACCATGTAAGAGCTGGCCCTGTTCCCTTGGCACCACTCCAGTTTACCCTATGCGATCCACCCTGAGTAAACAAGTGAAGCTTTTCTCCCTCGAGGCCAACCTGCCACGTAGACAACATACTTAATTGATTCGTATATTATTGACATGTTGTTGAGTAAATTTTAAGTATAGGAAGATTAACATTACCTTGTGGCCCCATCCATTGTTCGATAGATCAAGTGTTCCAGTGTTCAAACCTTGTATTGATACACCATGAACTCCAGCAACCCTATGCTCTAGGTAGGCTCCACTATCCTTCATCAATAAAGAAAGACTCGTCGGTTTCTGTTTGAATTTAAAAAATGAATACTAAAGATGGAAAAAAAAATATAAGTTTTGAATTCTTTACGGGTAATCCAACTGTCATGCCCAACAATTGCACATGGTTTGTTCCAGGCTTCAATGGTACAACATTTTGGAAAGTAAAGCTCTTTTCTATGTTGTTTCCATGTTCTGAGCCTGCATTAGAGTTTGATAGAAGAGAAAAAAAAATTAAAATATGTATATTTGTAATTTTGTTTGGTTTGTTTAAAATAGTGTGAAATAATTACCTACGTATTCGCCATTTACGAATGCAAGCATTGCATGACCAAGATTTGCAACCTGTAGGACTGGTGTAATGTCGTGCCGCTTGGGTAGTTCGCTATCAGTTAATTTGATGCTAAAATCAAAATCCCGTCAATATTTCAGAATTATACACAAAAGAATTACATAGTTCACGATGAATCAACTTAGATTAGAGGAGTAAGGAATTGCTTACCTAGTGGTGTACCATAGGTAATCTGTGGTATCCTTGGTCTGGTTCATGAGTTCTAAAGGGCTCGTGGAACTAAGTGGACATTCGTCGATGATTGGGATCTTTTCTTGGTACATTTCCCACTTAATATCCTTATTAGCTACTTCTGATTTAACGAAGTTTCTTGCGTTGTGTTGTGCAACTACCTGTTTTACATCAAAACAGATTGGTTTTATAAAAAAGACGATTTGTGTCGAGCTCTTTGGCTCACCATGGCTTCTCTTTATTATAAAAATGATTACTGTTTGATAGTGATTACTTGAAGAAAAAAAAAAACTATAAAAGAAACTAGTCATGGAAATTGAAAATTACCATTTGAGTGTTATAGACAACAGTTTTGCAGTCTGGGAGGATACTAATGGAATGTTTAGGCAGATAATAATCCATGCCCCTGAAAGTTACAGTTGCAGGTGTTCCAGTACGATTGTTGCACAAGAAAGCGGCACACACATGACTTTCAGGATTCTCATAGACTCGGGCCTGCAGACGAATTAATTAGCCTATCAAATGCATTGTCTAGTCATACTTAGTTCTTGTTTTTGGTGATGTAACACAAATTTCTGATTAACTATCTTTGCAGCAATTTGTATTATTTTTTGTTAATAGCCTACCTCTAGTTGGTCGCCTAACTTTTCGACAGAGTTATCCCCCGAAAGCAAAGCCTTCTTACACAATCTTAATGCTGTATGCAAGTCCCTTAGGTGACCCCATTTTGGGTCCTTCTGCAAACCTGATGAAAACATCGAACAAATGCAGTAAGTAGTAGTAGAGGGAATGAGACCTTCGAAAGTTACATTATTGGATGGTATATTCTTTCAAGAAATAATTTTATAAAATAGTGCCATTTGCTTATTAATCGTTCACTTATTCTTTTTAATATCTGCCAAATATTTTTCTTTTTCGGCGATTCTAATCTTTTATCATCACAACTTGTCTCCTTAGGACCAATCTTTATATCTGGAGTTAGAAATATTTTTTTCTTGTCTTTTGTTATTTTTTGAGTGTTCTACATGTCTTACCATATTCGTCAAGTGGAGCTTCATCGTAATAGCGAGTTGTTACAAATGAGGAAGCTGTTCTACCAAAATTTGTTCCTCCATAATACTGTGGACACAAACATAAATATAATTTTTTTTATCAAAGAGAAGGGATTTTCTTCTTTTTAACCTATCAATCAATTTGTTGGGAGAAGACGGTGAAGACCCGTATAATACCATATAGTAATTTGCAAGAGTTCCGTTCTTTGAGAAGAAGCGAGCAACTGAGTACGCAACATCTTCTGCTGATCTCTGAGACGGAGGATCTCCAAATGCTCTGTACCTGTAATGCCAATTCAGATACAATAAGTAACTTTTTCTATTTAATTATCATCACGATCAAGTAAACTTACTGAGCAGTCCAATTCTCAGTCCAAAGTGATGGTTTGTTTGGTCTATTTGGGCCAGTAAATGTGTCTCCACAGTTCCTCCCATTGCATGTATTGATCTGCAAACCGAAAAGGGTATCTTTAGTATCTAATGATGGATTGTATTAATGGGTATTTCGATACTTCTGTTATTCTTCGAGGGAAAGAGTTGATGTTTAAGCCTTAATCACCTATGATCAAAGAGGGGAGTTTCACTTACTACTGGGTCAGGAGCATCTTTTTGCTTGCACATCACCCATGGAACTCCTGTTCCAAGGTCCACAGCCATGGTTCCTGCCCACTGAACATATCGAGTTCCTAGCTCTTTATATGCAAGTTCGACGGTATTATATTCATTTTCGATCTGCACCCATCAAAGATTATACCAATATTAGTAAAAACAAAAAACTTTGATCACAAAAAGATAAGAAGAAGTGTGGTTTTAGTGGATCCCAAACCTGCGATAAAATGATTGGACCTCCTTGAGAAGCAAATAACTTCTCAGCCTTCATCTTTTGTATGATCATCTTTGTGAACTTCTTCATGTGGTACTGCATAGCAGAAGAGTTCAAATTCACTTGCATTAGCTAATCTAATTTTTCCATATTGAAACTACATGACAATGAATGTTTCGGTGGAAGAGAATGTAATCACCTTGAATGGTTCATTATCAGCACGAAAAGTAATGTTTTCGACCTCTCTTAGCCAATATGGAAATCCTCTATACATGGAAAAAAAAGAAGGAAGGAATTACTAAAAAAATTTCTTTCTTAAGAGAACATTAAAAAGAATAAAATGAGTAGTTGACACATACCCATGATTCCATTCGGCTTCGATGAAGGGTCCAACTCTTAGTGTCACATACATGCCTTGCTCTTGGATCATCTTTATGAATTTAATCACATCACGATTTCCTTCAAAATTGAACTGTAATTTTGGAATGACCCATAAATCAGAAGCATGAGTTACAAATAGCCATTAAACAAAACAAAAAAAATGTTCGTTTAAAGAAAAGCTTGTTTTAGTTTACAAATTTATTGAGCTATCAACTCTTCATTTTCTTAGAAAATGTATTACACACCAACGTTTTCATTCGGTGGTGGCTTCAAATATTGCTCGGAATGGCATTCAGAAGCTTGTTGATTCCCATGGAGTAGAGTTGCATAATGATTAGAAGCTTACGGGGACGATGGCGTTGGAGTATTTCGGTAATATTTTTAAGGTACAATCTCATAATCTCTGTTCTATAATTCCTTACAAAAATAGGATTTATGAATCTCAATCTCATTTTTTTTTATCGAGTTCTGTATCTTGGGAGGAGATTAAAAAAAATGGTGATATTTTTAGTCTCCCAAGGGTAAAATCCTAGCCATGATGGTTTTTGTGCCGAGTTTTTTCCTTCCTTTTAAATTCCTTTAGCTAGGGTAAGCTTCTTGATGAGATGAATGCAATATTTAGGGGTGTCAATGGGTCGGTTCTTAAGGAATTTAGAATCATAACCATTTATATTAGTTCGGTTTCGATTCTTGTCGATTTTGAGTTCGATTTCAAAATAAGTGGAATTGGAACTGGAACCGTCAAAAATCACGGGTACCCATCGGTTCTGATTCTCAAGAATCGAATAACAAAAAAAGTATTTCAAATGATTATAAAAAAAATTCCTTTCAAAAAATTAACATATTATCAACAAAATTGTTAACTTAATTATAATTTGTTAAACTTAAGATACAAATTATTAAAAGTAATAATTTTTTAGAAGAATAACTCATTTTAAGTTTCAATCGATGATTTATATGAAAAATTGAAGAATTTTATAGAACATCCATTTATTTTTTGAAATAAAAAATACCTTAAATCATCTATTGTATGAAAATAAATGAAAAAATAAATCGGTTCTGAGTACCCATTGGCTAGAACCTAACGGTTCTGGTTCCTATTGGTTCAGCTCCATTTTAGACCTGGCTCTAATCGATTCCAATAAAAGGGATCCAAAATCGGGGTATTCGATTCCGATTCTAGTTTGATTTCGGTTAAATGGATACCTATTGACATCCCTAGCAACATTTAGTGCTTTGATCCCAAATAAGATCAATGCTATAAGTCTCAATAAATTAAGACCAATCTCAGTGTGCAATTTTATTTATAAAGTTATTACCAAAATCATGGCCAATGGCCAATTGCCTATAAAGCTACTAACATTATAAGCCTAAAACGAATCAGCTTTTGTAAATGGTAGAAATAAGTGTTATAAGAAGTGGTATCGATATATGAAGTCATGACAACCAATCCACATATTCGGTGTGCGATCATTCCAGTAGGCTAGCACTCCCTCTCAAGTCCAGGCCCTAGGTTTGCACAACAGGGTAAGACAACCTGCTCTGATACCATGTCAGAGATCCATCTCAAAATCAATTGGTAGTAAGTGGAGTGGCCCAATAGATATATGAAACCACGACAACCAATCCACATATTTGATGTGGGATAATTCCAATAGGCTAACAGTATAAAGATCAATACACATGGCTATTTTTCCTAGAGGGGTGGTTCGGTTTTGTGGGAAGAGATTGTAATGGAGAACTCGTGTTTGGGAGATCATAAGGAACCATGTTGGATGACATTTTTATGATTGAACTTTCTGTAATTATGGAAGCTTTGAGATATGTTCGTGATAATTTATATATACCGCTCAATCATCATTAGTTCGAATAGTCAATTAGCTATTTCCATTATTAATGAGGAATCCTGGAAATATTTGTTTATGCTTTGGAGCATAATATCAGCTTTTTCATAAATTACATTAATCCATTAACAAACTACATTGTTGGCGTGATAAATTGAAGAATAATATCTCAAAAATCAACAAATGAAATAGAAATTAAAATTAATTTAAAAGCATGTTAATTTGTTTCCTTACCTGACCTTCTTCAGGTTCATGAAGGTTCCAAAAGACATAAGTTTGTATCAAATTCAGCCCTCCATGCTTAGCTTTGCTCAAGATATCCGACCACATCTATACACAAATGAACAAAACCATAATTTCTAACCTCATCATCACTGGAATTTAAAAAAAAAAAAAATGTTACAAACTTCAATTATATTACTTCGGGGGGACTTCGTGGATAATGGATGGAACCCGAGAAGAAAAGCTCTCTCTTCCCATTGATGATCAATGCTCGCCCATCGTAAGAAACACCCTTGATCTCCTTCCCATCTTGGGAAGCCACAAAGACAACCCACAATGAAATAAGTGTTATAAGAAGTAGTGGTTTCGACATTTCAAGTGGTATCGAAAATTGGGTTTGTTTCAACTGTGTGTTTGATGGTATTGTATTTGTATCAATGGAGTTCAAGAGAAGTTGAGAGAGGGTTGTTTAATTGCGCCAATATGGGTCTTTGTTCTTCATGAGGAGGAGGAGCTTAAGAGGAAATTTGAAGAATCCATGATGGAGGAAGGGTTACTTACAAGTTGAAAAATGTTGAAGGATTATTGTATTTTGTGTCTTTATAATATTATGTTTGTGAGTTTTGTTACTGTTTTTAGCTCTTGGTCCTCGGTCATCCTTTGTTCTTCACCTTTCTCTCTCCTCCACTCTCTCTCTCTCTCTCTCTCTCTAAAAATGGGAGGGGAACGAGTTGATGTTTGAACGTAACAAGCTGGATTTTGTTGTTTTACTCGGTCACATTTCCTTCTACTAAGGAATCGAAAATGGTGGGTAGACGTGACGTGTCACATCTACCTGATGCCACGTTGCATCGATTTCCTTCACTATATTTGGACATTGATGCCATGACCTCAGTTCTTTGAAATTCAATATGACCTCACTTCTCTGATCGCCACGTGATATTATAATCTTTCATACATGGTTTATATCAAATTATTCGTTTTAAAATGGACCTAGAGCCTGAAACAAGCCGAGATTGGAGGATCAATCTGATTTTCTAGCAATAAATAAAGATCTTCTAGGGATTCGTAGCATGGGAATCCTCAGGAATCTAGGTTGTATGTTTAATATTCGATGTAGTAGGGGTGTCAATGAATAGTTGAAAATTCAAGTTCAAATTCATACTTTTAGAATATAAATTCATATGATTTGATAATGTCATAATATATTATTTAAATGTAGTTATTATATTGGATAGATATTAGATATATCTTAAGGGTTACTGTTGACTTAATGAAATATGATTCAAGAAATGACTCAAAATCTTGATCGTGTAAACTTAAATCCAAATGTTAAAAATTATCCTCGAAATAAGTATCATTAAGATATATATTGTTGAGATAGGCATAAAATCTCAATCATTAGATTTTATGTTTAAACGGTCAATATCTTGTGTCATTTCTTGAGTCCTATTTTTTGAGTCCACGGAACCTAACCCATATTTTAAATATTTAAGATCAAATCTAGTAGATGTGTGACAACAAGACATGTTACGGATTGGATATAATTGAATTTCAGATATTATTTTAATCTTTTTTATAAGTAAAAAATATATTGAAGAAATGAGAGAAACAAAATACAAGGAAAGAAGGTTGAGGTAGCCCCTTAAAGAAAAACAAAAACAAACGAAATTTTTTTTATAACATCAATGATTACACTAGGAATTTTATCTAAACACAAAGTCATCAAAAATAGTTTCCAGAAACTCTATGTTCAGATTTGACTAGAGATACAGAAAGTCCAAGATCTCGAAGAAAATATAATGAGAGCTTTTCGCCTTACTTTTAAACACCCTGTCATTTCTTTCGTTCCACAATACACAAATAATAGCCGAGGGAAACATAGTTCAGAGGTATCTTTTTTTTGGAGAAAAAAGCATTATTGACTCACTATACTAATAACAAAAAGAACTTCCGAGGTAAGACCTAGTTAATACAGAAAAACCCAAGGAAAATGGATCAAATATATGAAAAAAAGAGTTGTGAATTAAAATATGGTCAACCAATTCTCCATCCCTCAAATAAAAGGGACAATAGTTTGGAGTGATTCGATCCCGTGCAATCAAATTGTCCATCGTAAGAATCCTCCCTAAATAAGTCAACCAAATAAAAAATGAGATTTTAGAAAGAACTAACTTGGATAAAATGATGGACTCCTAGAAAGATTGCTCAGCGAAATGGATTAGCCACTTGTGGAAAGAGCGGACAGAGAATCTCAGAGAATGTCTTGATAAATATTTGGCCTTCCATGTGTTCAATCTTTTCTCCAACCTCTCAATTACACCTTCCCAAATTCTATTACTATTGTAGGGAGCTCCTAACGGTAAACCCAAATAAGATGTGGGTGCCCACAACCCAAAGTTGCGGCCATCAAATAAATATCATTTACATCTCCAACCCCAAAAAATTTACTCTTTTGCAAATTTATATGTAATTTTGAAATAGCTTCAAAACAACATAATAAGACATGCAACACTCTCACCTGATCCCTCGAATCATCCAAAAACACCATTGTATCGTCCACATATTGTAAGTGGGAAATCAAAGGACTATTATTGTTCACCCTAAACCCTAATAGCTTTTCTAAATCCATCGCTATTCTAAACAATCTACCTAAGGTCTCTGTTACTATAAGAAACAAGAACGGAGATAAAGGGTCCCCTTACTTCAATTCTCTCGAACCTTTAAAGAAGTCAATCAGACTCCCATTGACTAGAATCGAATAAGACACTGTTGTAACGCATTTCATGATCCAATTGATCATAAGTCTTTTGTAAGTTTATTTTCCCAATCATCCCCTCTTTCTTGTCCTTAATCCTCAAATCAAGATATTCGTTGACCATCAACACTCCACCAAGAATTTGTCTTCCCCTAATGAAAGTCCCTTACTCTTCATCGATAAGATTATGAAGAACCATTTTCAATCTTGAAACTAGTACTTTGGAGATAATTTCATGATCTTAGACTCTTTTGAGGATCAAGGACACAAAGGTACTATTAAGGCTGTAGTCAAGACAATTCTTTTCTTTTAACTCTTTGATGACTTTCATGAAGTCATTTGAGATGATTTTTCAATAATGTTTGAAGAATTCCATAGTAAATTCATCCAGCCTCGAAGCCTTATCCTTACTCATTGAAAAAATAACTGATCTAATCTCTTCCTCTCTAATTTGTCTTTCCAACCACGCTTTATCATCTTGACTTAACGACTTGAACTCTAAATTATTCAATCAAGGTCTTATGAATTCCTTTTCCTTATAAAAATCTTTGTAATAGCCCACTACCATGATGTCCTTGATGGACAATTTGATAAGTTGATTATTTCTTCTATGAAAGTTGGTAATTTTGTGAAAAAATTTGTTGTTATTATCTCCTTCTTTCAACTATTTGACCCTCGATTTTTTACTTTCAACTTATCTCCTCCATAAGCATCACTTTTTGAAATTCTAATTTCAACTCTATTATTTTACCTCTTTTTACCGTATTCAATTTAAATTTGAACAAATTGGATATCCGATCCGACAAGTTAATCAGATTCTAAATTCATATAACTTTTAAGAATAACCGTTAGATTTCAAATCAAATTCAAATACTCAATATTTTTTGGGATTTAGATTTGAATATTCATACATTAATATCCATTTACACCCATAGTTTGTTGTCTTAAGCAAGTACTTTTCTTTTAAAATCTGACTTTTTTAGACATTCAGGAAACCCACAGTAATTGAGTTGACTTTGAATGAGTCATCATAGATTAGTCAAATCCTTTCGAATTAATTCAAATGGATTGGAGAAGAATTTGAAAACAATGAGAATGAGAGACCAGACAATTCTATAAAGTTGATATTAATTTGAGTAATATCCTTGTCTTTAAATTTTGATCATAAAAAATTTATGATCAACATGGATTCATAGACCGACTTATTTTCAATCTGAACTCTTGTCATTGATCTACTAAATTTATTTACTTTTCTCCGAAGTCCAAACATCATAATATTAATAAAACTTTAATTAAACAAGAAAATTAGTCATTCAGATGGCTGATTTACACTGATTTTTTATATTGGTTTGGGGATTAATTTATTTTGTGATAATAAAATAAAAAATAAAAATGGAAAAAAGTGTGCATAAAAATGTGTGTTAGGGGCGTTGCGAGAATCGAACTCGCGACCTCTTGCACCCAAAGCAAGAATCATACCACTAGACCAAACGCCCACGTTTGCTTTATGGGTAAGTTTTATTATAAAATTATAATGAAAGTCAAAGATTCAAATCGGTTTGTTTTCACAGAGAAGCCATCAACAATGTCGAGCCACCAAGGCGGTTTGGATATTCTCCTCACCCTTTACCACAGAGTTTTAGAAAACCCTACTGACTTCTCCTTCTACCCTTCACCCCCCCAACCCCCACTCTCATGTCATACATCTCCTTTTTTTTTTTTTTCCCCATTTATTTATTTATGCTCTACAAATTTTTTTTTATTATCAACTATCATTGTAAAGATACAAAAAAATCGTGGGGGTGGGGGTGGGGGTGGTAAAATTGATCAACTATCATTGTAAAGATATGAAGTTTAGCTTTTGCAGCTAGCTTAATCAACAACTCATAATTAAAAATAAAAATAAAAACACGTAAAGTTGTGGTCAATATGTTGGCACATATAGATATATTAATTGAAAAATCTAACAATGAAAATGATATAGTAAGATAGAAAGAACTCGAGGCACATAAATTAACCTTGTCTAATTCTTCCTAGTAAATTATGAACTAAATAATTTTAAGATACAACAAACACAATCTCTTCATGTGTGCATGCACGAAAGTTCTTTTTTCCTTTTTATCGAGTATTGTCTTGTATTCTAGTTTTTTAGGATTGGATTTTCTTGTGATTATATTAGGATAGTGGCAACTAATTACCACTATCCTATTGAGCTTAGAATTCCACTTCACCTCTAATTTGAATCCTAGTTGATCTTTTGTCTTTTTCTTTTATATATATTTGGGTATTGGGTTGTTTTCTGTACCAAGTCAATTCTTTTAGGGTTTGAAAGAGAAAGTGTGGAGAGATAAAATTGTCCCATTCAGTTTCTCCATTCGCATTATCAACATGCATCTTGAGGTAGACACGTGGTGTCATTTGAAGAAGATTCTATCTTATTAAGGAAAAATCACAATTTAAGAGGATTATTTCCTTTTTTATGTAATTATTAATTTGAATAAAGGATAATGTGATCAATTGTAATTTAATTAGGGTTAAGACTCTTTTAAAGATTTTTCTATTTGAAAGCCTTGAGGTCATTGCAGAGAAAGGAGAAAAAAAACGGAGGAAGAGGAAGGAATAGGAAAAAAATGAGGGGAGCTGAGGAGGTCATGTAACAGTGAGATCTACAGTGAAATGACTCACCAAGCCCGTGGATGTAGGCACGTTTGCCGAACCACGTAAAAAACATTATCTTCTTTATTTTTCCATGTTCTTTTTATTATTTTGTGGATTGAATGATGAAATTGTGATTTATCACAAAATCGACCTCTATAAAAGAGATAGATATACAAGGGTTCCTGGATTTAGATTTGGGATTAAAATTTTGAGTGATTATGTCTTGTATTGTTCTCTTTTGATTTCTCAGTGAAGAAGTTTAGATCAATCCCTAGACATAGGCATTGTTGCCGAACCATGTAAATCTCGGCATTATTTGATTTACTTTTCAATTTTATTTGCTATTTTTTTTTTTTTAAAATCATATTGAACAAGAATCTCCAAATTCACAAAAAATTTCTATGTGGGACGGCCTTTTAGCTTCCTAACTTGACATACAAGGGTTACAAATGCCCAACAACTTATCTAAAAACCCAATTAACTCGTGATAAATAAAAAAAACGAAACAAAGAATATTTTATGTTAATCGAATATAATAAAGTATTTATATGAATTATTTAAAAATAATTATTAAGATTAACATTCAACATTTCATGGATGACATGTGAAAGGAACAAAGCGGAAATTGAAAAGAAGAAAAGCTAATGGTGGACAAAGAATTTGATAGGCTATACATCAACACCTTTATGGTTGGACTAATCTTGTATCTAATCTTCTATCTATTCTTCCTACATAAAGACGTTTATGGTTGACAAAGATTCTCAGCTAGATAAGAAGCTATGTGGGCTAAGTACGAATATCTTTGCTTTTAGGACATGGTTTGGTCATATGGATATGGTACAACAGTAGGTCCCAAGATTCCTGATTGGGTTCCTTCTGGCTAAATCTCCACCATCCATTAAGGTCTCCCCTTTCATATGATTTGTGATTACTTTGTGCCAATCAGATCACTCCATTGTTCTTGCCAAACTTTGGATTCTTAACTTGCCACCTTTCTGGAATCTATACTCATAGCCCATTTCACCATCAGCTTTTATGAATCAATGGACCTTCCCCCTCTCCTTCCCTCTCTTCCGACACCACAATCATCCTTTATATACACCTATCTTCCCTTTTACTTTGGTATCAAATAATTTCTTCCCTCACTTCTTTTTCTCATCCTGATCATCGTATAGTTTTCATTTTTTGGTCTTGAGTTTCTACCATTCAAGATTTACTAGAATGGCGGTGTTGAAGAGAATTTTCAAGGAGCTCAAGGACTTGCAAAGAGACCCACCAACTTCATGCAGTGCAGGTAGAATAATATGTATTGTTCTTGCTGTTCATGGTTCTATAATCGTTCAACGTTTAAATCTCGAACAAGTTCGTCAATAATATAATTAAAAAGCTAATTTATTAGTTTTGGATTGGTTGTGTCTTTTTTTTTTAATTAATTAATTTATTATTATGGTGTGAATATCAGGTCCTGTGGCTGATGACATGTTCCATTGGCAAGCAACAATTATAGGTCCCAATGACTGCCCTTACTCTGGTGGTGTTTTCCTTGTAACCATAAATTTCCCACCTGATTACCCTTTCAAGCCTCCAAAGGTAACAAAAACCAACCTCATCTTTTCTTCACAGACATATAAGTAAAGCTATGCCTTTTGTCAATTCTAGCTTGTTTGTGTCTGCCCGCAATACCTCAATCCATATTTTCTGTCTTCCTCCTACTTTCTTTATAACCTTCAACTTGCATGTTCTTTTTAATTGGAATAAAATTGGCTTTCATTGCACGTGACCAAACCATTTTTATTGCGTTAATGCTATATTTCCCCGTATGCGTTCATTTCTAATTTTATCTTTTCGGGTTTTCCATTCGTCCATCTCGGTATCCTCATCTATTTTGGGTTTCTTTTGTGCTACATTGCCCGAATCCTAGGCCTGGATAAGGGGGTAGGTTGACGTCAGGTTGTAAGCCAGTGTAAAAACTTTGGCACCTCCTAACACGAATCCCATTATTAATCGTTGTGATCAATGTTTCCCAAATCCATAATAGATAAACCCTATTGAACTGGAACGAATAATCCCCAAAACTGTCTTGGTGAACATTGATCTGGAAATTTAATTTAATTTATATTTTCCTGAAAAATGAGGAATATAATTTGCCATATCAGACTGCTCTCTGTTAAATATATAAGGAATTGAGACATTGATCACAAGCTCTGACGATTAATTTCTTGTAATACTGTTGGCATAGGTTGCTTTCAGGACCAAAGTTTTCCATCCAAATATAAACAGTAATGGGATCATCTGTTTGGACATACTCAAGGAGCAATGGAGTCCTGCACTCACCATATCTAAGGTGGGATATATATATTGACTCACTCGTTAGTCGTTATAGTCTCACTACTGATCCATTTGCGTACATTGATATGATCTGTATCCTCCCCCTGTCATTCATGCATGCAGGTTTTGCTCTCCATATGTTCACTACTCACTGACCCGAATCCGGACGACCCACTTGTTCTTGAAATTGCAAACATGTACAAGACTGACAAAGCCAAGTACGAGTCGATGGCTCGTAGTTGGACCCAAAAATATGCCATGGGCTGAACCCCAAGCTCATGCAATGTTGTATTCTTGAATGTGTCTTTAAAAGTGAGTTTGGTCTCAGTTCCTTTATAATTTAAGAGAGAGATTTTATAGATCAATCTGATTTATGTATGCCTGCTTGGGCATGGTTTCTAAAAGCCCTCATAACATCACAATGAATTTAGTAAAAGAAGAAAAAAATTCAATCAACTCGGGCTGAATTTTTTCAAATCAGATCAGATAGTTGATTCACAGTGGATATATCTCAGTTGGACGCCTGTTATACCAAGATGTATCACCCTAGACCAATATTTCAAATAACATAATCGAGTACCAAAATACAGAAAAGCCTTTTGTTAAAAAAAAAGGGGAGGAATTACTTAAAGGACCTGGTGGAGGAATTTCTTTTTAAATAGTTCCTAAGTTTTGGACGGTCTCTTAATAATCCATTTAGTAAATTTTTCTTTTCTTAATAGTCCCTGAATCTCATCTCATATTGTAATATTTTTGAACTATCCTTTTCTCTTTTTCTTCACATATTTAGATTTTCCTACGGCGACTATAATTGTTTTCATTTTCGACAATTTTTTATCATGAATGACGAATGGAGAATGATATGTTCATAATTTTGAACATTTAGATATATTTTTTTTTATGATTTATAAAAAAAAAATGAAGAACAAAGTTGAAGTTTTAAATTTTTTGATGATTTCATTGTTACCTTTGTTTTGAGTGTTCACTTGGCAACTATGATGTTTTGGGTATTTCAAGAAGATTTACCCAATATCAAAATCGAAAAAACAAATAAAACAAAAAAAATTGGATAATATTTACAGTGTCAAGTTCACCTCATTTTATTTAGAGTTCAACATTTTTATTATTGAACTCACTATAGTGTCAAGTTCACCACTTTTTATTGTTGAGTTCAACATTTTTAGTGTTAAGTTTGACAGTAATTAAAAATGATCTAAAATCGTCGAGTTCATTAATAATTGATATTAATATTTTAAATTCGACAATAATTATTAATGAACTCAACACTTTTAATTTGTGTTTAATTACCGTTAAACCTGACAATAAAAAGTGATGAGCTCAATAATAAAAATGTTGAACTCGATAATAAAATGTGGTGGTGAACTCAAAACTAAGTGGTGAGTTTGAAAATAAAAAATGGTGAAATCGACATTGTAAATGTGAATCAGATTACTTTTTTTTTTTTCCATTTTTTCGACTTCAATATTGGGTAAATCTTCTTGAAATACCCATAATGCATATATCGTAGTTTCAAAATGGACACTCGAATCTAAAATTTTAGAATATTAACTTTTTTGTTCTTCATTTTTTTTATAAATCGTCAAAATAATATATATATATATATATATATATATATAAATGTTCAAAAATAATAATATATCATCCTGAATTCTTCATTCATGATATTAAACAAAAACGTAAAAAATGATCGTAATTACCACTGGAAAATCTAATTATATAAAGAAGATGAGAAAAAAGGTAGTTCGGATATTTCAAAAATATTACAAAGTGAGATGAGATCAAGGACTATTAATTATTAAGAAAATAAAATTTTACTAAATGAATTATTAAGAGACGGCCCAAAACCTAGGGACTAAAAAAAAGAAAAATAAAAAAAGAAGACCCTGATTTTTCCAAGAAAATTTATCCATTAATGAGTCTTTGTCATTCCTTAGTCATTTAAGCACTCGAATCTATTCAACTATCTCCTTCTTCGCTTCTCATTCGCAATCCGTCAGCGTCAAGGCATGCCGGAATCAAATTATCACTTTTATTAAAATCATAGTCAAACCTTTGACTTGTTTGATTACCATAAGTTGAAACGTGAAAGCAAACTTTACCAACCAATCTAACTCTCAGAATTCTATTTTAAACCTTTAAGCCAATAAAATATGATCAATTCAAACAAATACAGATTACTTTTAAAACATGATCCTCACCCATTCTTCTTTGACACGTAAACTAACCTTCCTGTCCTCACATTTGACCCACATTGGTACAACCAATAATTCAATAAGATTATCTTGCAAGATGCCCATTACCCACATCAACATTTTCTAAATTAAAAATGATTTTTTAGAGTTAGAAAATAACCCATCAACATACCCTAAATTATTTAGAAAATAAAGAACTACGGTGTGTATAAGACTTTTCCCGTGTTCTCATGTTCAAATCTATGTGTTCAAAAAATAGGTGCAATCGAACTAAGAAAACAAATTAATATAAAAATACCCTTGAAAAAAATTCTTTCAAGGGCTTCACATGACTTGATTTATAATACCTCCTTGTTGATCAGTACTATCCACCATGTGAAAATTGAAAATTTCTACAAGAAAATTCAATGGGTAAAAGTCACATATTTTAGAAATCGAATTTCGACGGTCTAGAACTATTAAAATTCTTGATATTCCCCAGGTTCAATGACTTAGAATTGTCAAATTTCTCTCATACTCCATTAATTTGATGGTTTCAACCCGTCAAAAAAAGAAATTTGACAATGAAAAATTCGACGCCAATTTAGTCTCTTAGTCCGTCAAATTTTATAAAATTTGATGGCCTTGGAATGTCCAATATGGGTTTGTTTCACATTTTCATCGGGCTCCACAAATCACAACACCATGCCCATCCATTCAAAATCTAAAAACCAAAATTACTCTCTTACCATGGTAGTCTGTACTTCTTCTTCTTCTAATTTCACAATTACCAAATTGTATGTCACGACAACGGTCCAAAAAAACTGATTAGAATTAGTGTTCGACTTATTTGAAGAAAGTGAAGATTTGAGCATTACAGAATAAGATTTTAGTGGATTTGAAAAGGTTGAGAGTGGACAAATAATGTCTCAATTAATGTTCAGAGAAAATAATTAGTACAATAATTGTAACAAAAAGTTGGAGTGACAGTAAAACTACCCAAAAAACGATGGGATGATGAAAGTACAATATTGACACCACCATCTACATAGATAACATGGGGAGTAGGGTTGGCAATGATCCAAACTATACCCAATGTCCAAATCGGTCTGAACCGATCCGATTCAAAAAACATAAAAAAATCAAATTTTGGATTAGATTCGGATGTACCCCAACTTGATCCAAATATATTTTAATATTTTTTTTATTATTCTTAATTTTATATAAATACATATAAATAAAATATTTTAGTCTTTTTAATTTTCCTCTATAATTGTGGTAGGAAAAGAGATTTTTTAAAATTTTATATCTTTTAAAATTTTTGAACATTTAACAATTTGAAAATAAGACATGTGTTCAACTCGGCTTCAAATTAAGGATGAAATGAAATGAATCAGATTCGGTTCACACATTCATTAATCCATTTGGATCCGATCGGATAGATCTTTAAATAACATTGAATCGGTATGGGAAAGGCACTAATCCGATACCAAACCGATCTATTGCCAGCCCTAGTAGGGACCAATCAGGCTTATCTTCATTGAGTAGGCCCATCAATGAGTGAACAACACTCCATGAGTACAAAACTCCACGAATCCAGTGGGTTGGAATAATGTCCCACGTAACGCTTTTTTAAAGTAGTGGATCATTATTCAACGTCTACTGAATTCCTTCCGTCCACCCTCCACGGTCCTGTTGACCCTTGATTGAACTAGTTGCCCATAAGACTTTCAAAGGGGGTGTGACCATTGGATTACTCTCTCCTCAAGGGTGGGGATACCCCACGATAAGTACACAAACAAAAAAGTTCTGGCCCATATTTTCGTAGACGTACAATTCAAAAATATATTATTGGTGTTTTATAAACTTGTTAAGTTGATTAAAGTTTGCGAGTGTTTCTTAAGTTGTAGATCAAGAATAGAGGCGTGAAAGAGGAGGGGGCATTACCCATGAGCCCAAACTACCTAATTGAACCTTATTGTATGAGCAGCTGGAGAGACTATCTTGTTGAGATCAAGAGCACCCATTGGAGAAATTGGTGCAAGATGGAATTGTGACAAGACCGTTACTAACCATAAAGGGTAATTATAAAAACACCCTACAAAGTAATAAGTGCAACTCACACATAATCAAATTATTTTGTTTTATATGAGTTCAAAATTTCAAAATGAACTAATTTTTTTATGAGGATAATCTCTATAATGAGGAGATCATCCTCATAAAAAAAATTAAAAAATCAATTTATTTCAAAAAAATTTAACTTATAAATTAAAATAATTCAACTATGATATGGATTACCCTTATTAATTTGAGGGGGTACTTTTATATTTACTCAACCACAAATCCACAAGTCAAAAAGTAAGAAAAGAAAAGAAAAGAGAAAAAGAAAGGAGAGGTCCACAAGTCAAAAAGTAAGAAAAGAAAAGAAAAGAAAAGAGAAAAAGAAAGGAGAGGTCCACAAGTCAAAAAGTAAGAAAGAAAGAGAAAAAGAAAGGAGAGATTCAATAGAGTGTATGACGTAGCATTTTTGAGGTGTGGTATGAATAAATAGTTTCTTGAGCAAGGTAAATGGTGTGAAGTGGCTATATCAAACATTCTAAAATGGGCCAAGCTATTTGAGCTCACTGCACCCACTTAAAACACATTTTGGATTTGATGTATATAAAAAAGTGGGTGCACTGAGCGTAAAAGGGTGCAAATATAGCCTGGAGTTTCTTTCTAAAATCCTTTAATAATTAATAATAGGGATCACGTTTTTTTTTTTTTTTTTTTAATAAATAAATATATATTGGGTGGCTGACTTGGAAGAATTTTGTAAAATATGTCAAAAAACACAAGCTTGAATTGTGAATTTTAAACTATTTTATTTTACCTTTCGTCAAAGGTGGAGGCTTCCACCCGCAATCGCCAGTCAGCAAGTTTTACCTATCTGTTGACTTGAAGTAGAGACTGGTTATCATAGGTTACACACCACACGCGACGCGAGTAATAGCCGGTAATTTAACGGAAGAACACAACAAATCCTCAACCACCATTTCTCTACTTTGTTTGTACTGTTATGTTTGTCCAGATTTCGCGGGAATTTTATTCTCTCTCTCTCTCCCTCTAATTTTTTTTTTTTTTTTTTTAAGACAAAATAACTAAGCTCGATCATCACCAAAACTCTGAAAATTAAAATAAAAAATCTCCAACAGTTTCTCTTTAAATAATACAAATTTTAGGTGGATTTATGTTGTTGGGTCTGCGCGTCTTTTTCATGAATAATTTTAAATGCAATGGAAAATTCGCTTCTTTGATTGAGAATTTTTGTTCCTTTAAATCCATTTAGAGAAAGAGAGAATTATTCTTGGAATTTGGGTAGATTTTTGCAGGACTTTCTGCAAATTCAAGGAGGAAAATCAAGAGTGATTTTGTAATTTTAATTTTGTAGTCAGGATAGGTAGAGATTAGATAATGAAAATTGAAGAGAGAATAGTAAAGAACAAGTGTGAGGAGGAGAAACAAAAGTGTATTTTGGTAGGAATTCGAATCGATAAGAATGATAGATTGTTGCTCAATTGGGCTCTAGTCAAAATCGCCAAACCAGGAGACCGTGTCGTTGCTGTCCATGTTTGTCGATATTCTGTTAAAGGTGAACTTTCATTTGGAGAATTATGATCATAATTAGCAATATAACCTCTTTTAAATTCAGCGTTACCAATGAGTTTCTTATCGATTAATCGTCGCAGATTCTGTTTCAAAGGAGAAAACTTTATTAGATGGGTATTTGGAAGTTTACAAAGCCTTATGTAGTGTAAAGCAGGTCAGCAATTCTTTGTTTTTCACACCACTATAACAATCTAGTAGTCCTCAATATTGATTTTTTGTTCTCCGGTTTCAGTTAGATCTCACAGGTCGGATCGCTCATGGAAGTTCTGTTCGAAAGGTTTTAGTGAGGGAAGCAAAGCTCTGTGCTGCTGAGACTGTCGTTGTGGGAATAAGCAGACATAGTGCTCTAGGGTGAGTAGTCTCAGAAATTTTGATTCAGTATTGTTTCGGTTTATAGTATTTCTCCTTAATTACTATGAACAGAAATCTCTTTCAGGTGTTGGTTTTCAATGGCCAAGTATTGTGCCAAAAGATTAGCACCAACGACTACAATTCTGGCTATCCACAACGGGAAGATCGTCTTTAAAAAGGGTTCCAATAACCAGTCCAATTGTGGAGTTCTAGAGGTATCTGAGATTGAAAAACTCGGTCCCCAGTTGGTTAAGAGATCTGAAGATGGAACAAGTGATGGTGTCGATGACACAAAACACGACAATTTCAGCTTTGTCCATGAATATAAGGAGGAAATTTCTTCAAGCTTGATTTCGATGCCCGGTTGGCCTCTTTTGAAAAGAGCAGTTCAAGAATCTTTGAAGGAGGAAGTTTCTTTGAGCCCAATTTCTGGTGGTGACGACACAAAAATTAACAATATCAATGTTGTTCGTGAACACAGCGAGGAGGTTCCTTCAAATTCGATTTCTGTTATTAGGAAAGGCCTATCAGATCCAATGCTTGGTTGGCCCTTTCTTGGAAGAGCAGTGTCGGCGACACTAGAAACTTTGAAGGAGGAAGTTTCTTCAAACTCAACCTCCAGTGGTGATGACACAAAAAGTGACAATATAAGCATTGTTCATGAATACAGGGATGAGGTTTCTTCAAGCCCGATTTCCGTTCTCATTAAAAATCTACAAGAACCAAGACTAGGTTGGCCACTTCTTAAAAAAGGAGTATTAGTGATCCGAGAAACTTTGAACCAGTCGGAAGCTAGTGAAAAATCAGTGGTTGAATGGGTAATGAGCCTACCAAAAAGAAACCCTCCTTCAACTCCTCAAACCAAGATTGATTTTGGTTCAAGAGAGATCATCGATTGTGGGAATAAGAGCTATAAGAACTTCTTGTCTGCATGGGGGCTGCTGCCCAAGGAGTTGGACCTTCTCCTTAGAACAAACACCTCTACTTGCAAGTGGTTCAGCCATAATGAGCTGATGAAAGCAACTTCTCAATTCTCTTCGAGTAATTTATCTTTACTTGCTTTCCGATGCTTAAGCGTGTTTTTTATGTAATCTAGTTCTCATTCAAAATATTTCTTAACAGAGAATCTGATAGGGAAGGGAGGGTGTAGCCGTGTATACAAGGGATGTCTTCTCGATGGCAAGTTAGTGGCAGTGAAGATTTTGAAACTGTCCAAAGAACCGTGGAGGGATTTCATCTTGGAAGTCGATATCATATCTTCCTTGAAACATAAACATATTATACCTCTTATTGGAGTATGCCTTGACGGCAACAATCTTACCTTAGTTTACAATTTCTTGTCCAAAGGAAGTTTAGAGGAAAACCTTCATGGTAAATCTTCAATGACCTCAAACGATTTGCTTCATTTAATGGTGTTTCTTCTGTGTACTCATTTATTTCCTTAATATTTGATCCGAAAGGCAGGTAAGAAAGGGAAATATGTTATGCCATGGGAGGTAAGGTATAATGTGGCTGTAGGAGTTGCTGAGGCGATTAATTACCTGCACGAGGAATGTTCTCGGCCAGTTATTCATAGAGATATCAAGTCTTCAAATATTCTTCTCTCTGATGAATATGAACCGCAGGTATTTTTCCTAATAAACAGTTGGGAGTTGTCAAAAAACTCAAAGTTCTACAGATTGTAATGTGGCCTTGTTTTTTGGTTTCTCTATGGCAGCTATCAGATTTTGGTCTTGCTTTATGGGCACCGACGAGTACATCTTATGAGACACACAGTGATGTGCTAGGGACTTTTGGGTATCTTGCCCCCGAATATTTCATGTACGGGAGGGTTAGTGACAAGATAGATGTCTACTCCTTTGGTGTGGTTCTCCTTGAACTGATATCGGGAAGAAAGCCAATCAGCACCGAGACTCCAAAGGGACAAGAGAGCTTGGTAATGTGGGTAAGGACCTCCTCTGTGAAAAATAAAAAAAAATAAAAAATCTTTCATTTTCTAAAGGTTCCCTATATGTATAACCAAATTACTTTTCCAGGCAAAACCCATGTTGGATAGTGGGGATATAATAGGAATATTGGATCCAAATCTGGTGGGAAAATTCGACAAGGTTCAGATCCAGAGAATGGTTCGGGCAATAACCCTTTGTATCACAAGGAAAGATCAATTGCGACCGCAAATGTGCCAGGTAGTTATTCTTTCATAATACCTTTTATGGGTTCTCTTGGGAAAAGAGTTAAGGTTTTTTCAGACTCGTAAGTAGTCGTAACTGTCTTTCATGGGTTCTGCACCATATTGGTGTATGTTGGAGTGTTTTGGAACAAATAGATATATTGCTTTCTAATTTTCTGTGATAAGAGTTCTAATTTTGAAGTGTCCCTGGTCCAGATATTAAAACTTTTACAAGGGGAAAAGGATGGCGAAGAGTGGGTGAACTCCCACATCAGTGATCAAGAGCAGTCTGATAGCGAGGATGGTTTCGAAGCTTATCCAGAATCAACTGTCGAGACACATCTAGGTCTTGCTATGCTTGATGTGGATGATGACACTATGTCGATCAGCAGTGTAGAGCAAACCCACCGTCATACCTTGAAGGACTACCTGGAGAAACGATGGAGTCGTTCATCAAGCTTCAACTAGCTTCCTCTCCTTATCTTTCTTTTTAGTACTTTTTAGTTTGGTCAAAGGCCATTTTGCAACCAATTGGAAGACAAGACCCATTGTTTATGTACAGTCAATAGACATTCAATTTGAAGCCACTTCTGGCGTGGTCTGTGGATTTAAGTACTTGGTTACATCCATGGGGTTGACATAAGCTCACCAACAAAAAAAAAACTTATTGTCTGGAAAATATCAATTTGGATCGTGGAAGAACATCTTACCAAGTTTTAATTTGTGTGAATATTTGCTTATAAAAGTTATTGATTCTCGGTGTTGCAATCTCCTTTCAATATATAGGTATCTTTTCAGCTTTCTAGTGTTTCATAAGATCTTCAAATATTTTCATGTTTGGGGGCCTGTTATATTTTTAGATTTTATTAGAATTAGGTCCCAGGTCTCATGTCAATTGCTAAATACCTCGTTTGTTGCAATACTTCCTAGGGGTGGTTGTTTCCCTTGGACTAAGAACATGAAGGAAGAAAGCGAGTGGATCTGCAAATTTCCTCATCCTCAAATTAGTCCTTCACACGGAGTATTGTCTCGGGCAATTGTCTCAATGAATAACTGATTGTCAGAGTAAAATCTTGATAGAATTCGAAAAATCAAGCGGCAAGACCAAGGAGTTCTTGGTATCTCCTTTGAGGACTTCGTCATTAGATGGGACTGTTTTTGCTATTTGTAACTCTGTATCTTGTAGCTGTTGTGTTTTTCTCTTATTTGTTCTAATTCTTGTTTGGGGGCCTCCTCAGCCTCCCTTGTATTCCTTTTTCGCTTTAATGATATCTTATACTTATCACAACAACAACAAAAAATTGATCAAAGAGTGCTAAAAGGCTCAGACTTACCAACAACACAAATTGTGATTGAACTTGTAAGTGAATGATCAAATTATATTTATATAAAAAAAAAAAAATGCAATGTGTTAATACATCTTGTACATGCCCACCTACACCTGCCAATCCTCAACTAAATTCTCGGTGGAAATAACAACAACAAAAACAGATCGACCAGACACCAAACACCACAGCAGAAAATGTCCACTCAGCTCAAGAAAATAAAAGAAAAAGTACCCAATTCTTCAAGTCACCTTCTCAACACCCATGCTCAGTAATAACGACATTCAGTATGGAACTGTATATGGTAATGCATATAGGTTGATCTCAGGCAAGCAACAGGCACGAGGCCACAGACAAGATCCCCCATGGCATGTTGCACCATCTCTACCTTTAAATCTTTTTGCTTTGTGCATGTGGTGCTGCTTGCCCTCAAAGAGCCACTCCATATCATCAAAATCAGTGTGCTCAATCTGCAACTTAGGAGGGACCCAATTCTTGATTAGATTTTTGTACTGTAAATCTACTAGTCGCAGAGAGTTGTTTCCAAAGAAATTGGATCTAGGAGCACGTTCAGCATTATCTAGGCTTAGAACATCAGTTCTTCCTGAAGTAGAACAAGGCTGCTCTTGGACAAGTGCAATTTTACTTCTGTTGTAAGTACTGTCAGAAGAATCGTAGGCTTTCTGATTATAGGTAGGTTGCTCGTGTTCTTCAGAAAGATCGCTTTTTTCATCTTCTCTTCTCTTTGGATTGTCTACTCCCTTGTGATCTACTTCAGTCCTCTCAATTTTGTGTAACTTCCCATGACTTTGTTTCTTCTTTTCAACCCCTCCATTTTTCCTGGACTTTTCTTTCTCCTCTCTCTTTTTCTCTTTCTTTGCCCTCTTCTTTGCTTTCCTCCTTTCCTTCAGATCTTTCTCCCTTTCTATCTGGAATACCAAATCATCAGGGAAACCGTCAAGATGAGAGAACGTAATACAGTTGGAAGACTAAAAGCAACAAGCAAGAACAACTTGAAGGCAAGATTGCATAGTTTTAAAATTTATTCTAAAAAAAATGTAGCGCATAAATACAACATAGAGGTACGTTAGAATCAGCACTTTAAGGATATCAAAATAGGTTCTGACTACAGCGTCATCATTGTGCAAAGCTCTTAATCGACAATGGCAAAGACAATTCTCAATCACAAAAACTGGCAAACCGAAGTCAAATATAGATCAAAGAGGAGCAACAGAGCAATTTGTTGAAGAATATGGAATCTTGGTTACATGGTTTTACTATTTCCATATAATCTTTGACCTTATTAATTAGGAAAATATTAGCAATAAATATGATAAATTTATATTTTAGACAGAAACAGTAAAATTTCAAAACCCAAGAACAGATTTAGGAGCTGAACTAGTTAGATCTTTCACATTTGTAATAGAATACATCCATTAAGTCCAATTGTAAGTAGTCTATCATACATCACCGGAGGGCAAGCTCTATAAAATGAGAATTATCAAGCAAACCTTCTGCTGACTTCTGAAAAGAGTCAACATTGACACCTTAATGACAAGTTTTCAACTTGTGTTTGGGATATCACATCACCAACATATACGACCCCTGTAAAGATTTAAAGACTAGATGAAGTTGCAATGAAACAACTTCAGCAACCTCAAATGAGACAAAGTAGCCGAATAAAGGTGTTATTTTCAAAGTAAGAATCCATAGCCTACTAGCATCAGCTAGAAGCCACATATGAATTAAATTATCAAATTCCATCAAATAGACAACAACTTTCAAAGTTGTCAACTGACACGACTGTTGTTGGTCAAGCAGTATGTTATCTCTTATTATTTTCCTTTTTATCACAATCAGCAACCCTATATAAGCACACACTCTTACCTAAAAGCACGTTGAGCCATGCTCCAAAACCGGTTTTCAAATAGACAAACAATCCCAAAAAAGCAAAAGAAACATCAAACTTCTGGATGAATGATTACATGGTCTTTAATAAAATGGAATCATGGTAACAATGTCTTTAAAACAGATTTAGATCAGGAATGAGAAAGTGACATAAATTTCCATAGGCCAGATCACATGTTACACCCCATTTAAGGACTTCTTGACAAAATATACCAAACCTAATATGTTTACGAATCCATCCAATCGCGCACGTGTATTCTTGCTTCCATATATTTATCTGACCAAGAACCAAAGTTTGACAATTCTTGATTTCCTCTTAATTCCTTCAGCTCACCTCAGAAATCCACATCTTGACTCATCCTCCTCCTTCAACATCAAAATCTTCTTCTAACAACACCACCAAAAAGAAGAACACCCTAACCCAGCTAGCTTAGTTGGTAAAGTGTTTGGGTGATGATACCAAAGACCTGGGTTCAAATCCCGGCATCACCGAGTTACTGAACTCATTAAAAACAGGCTTACCAATCAACAACAAAAAAAAAGGAAGAAAGTAGACCAGCTGTCCATCATAATGAGATTCTATAACCATCATAGAATATAAATTATTTATTGGGAAAACAAGCAAGTGGGTTTATGCCTTTGCATTTACCCGTAGGAGTCTTCCTAGCAAGACGAAGCAATACTTTAATATGTTTTTTTTTTTTTATTTTTTTAATTAGCAATGTAACACAACATGAAATAAATTCTACATGCAGGTATACTAAATAATGGAATTCCAAGACAATCACACATTGCACTGGTCACCTCGACCTCCCTTTCTCTTTCTTTTTGGTTCTAATAAAATTATCTTTACTGATCAAAATAAAAAAAACAGAGAGAAGCGCATTGGGCATGTTCTTGATAGGTGAAGGGAGCTCTATAACTGTCAAAACTGTAATTTAGATATTCAAAGTTTAACATGACTTCAATGTCTCAATCAATTCTACAACTTGAGAGCTCCCCATTTAGGCAGAAACTCATACAGAGCTAGCCAATTAAGAGGAACGTAAAGTAAAACATTCCAAACATTTCCCATAGTACAACTATGGGAATGGTGGATCATCCATTCCAATATGATTTTTATTTATTTTTTATCTTTTACTTTAACTATGTAATATTACATCAACAAAACCCAAGAACCGATTACAAGTAGTCAAGCATAAATGCGAAAATCAATATAGCATGAATGCTAAACAAACCTTAATCCATTCGAGCAAGGCCTCACCACTAAGGCCATTCTTCTCGTACCCTGGAGGAGGGAACAGAAAACAACGAGACATCCTTGATTAACCTCCACCAACACTGTAATCTTCCCTAGATTTCTAACTAAAAATCAACAACACCGTGTTATCGATCACAAATTTCCTGAAAATCGTCTGCAAAATAGGTAACTTGATAAATGTCAGCGCAAAATTAATGGTTTATTCTTGATTAGCTGATCGAATCCAAGATTAAATCCACCGAAAATTGTTCAAAAACGAAATATTATTGTGAACGAAGGAAACCCTAGAATTAGGTTTAGGGTTTTTCGGAGCAAAGCGAGGGAAATTTAAAATCGAAAACAGGAGATTGAAGCATCTAACTACTTTCTATTTAAAGACACGGGAGTTTCTATTTTTAGGAAGAGGAGTTGGCGCCAAACTTTCTAGTTTTAGTCGTTGGGCCTTTTAAGTTTTAATTAGTTACTATGGTGGGCTGAGCTGATCCTTAATTTACTTTTTAAAGTTTTTATAAATATATAGTAAGAGTTTGAGTACGACTAACCTTACTAAGTTAGTAAGGATTTCACCCTTAAGAAGGGTCTTTGGTCTCGCCTTGTGGCATCCAAAAACATGATCCGATGCTTCAGGGTGTAGAGGACAAAATTCTAATAACTTTAAAAAAAAAAAAAAATTTAAAAATTATTTTTCACAGTTGAATTCAATTTTAAGTTTTGGAGTTATGTGGAAGTTCGATAACCATCCATTTTTAAAACCTTGGATCAAGATCAAAAGAAATTATTTTTTTTAATTTTTATGAATTTGAGTTTTTAATGAAAGTTACTGTAGTGTTGGATTGCTGATATGGCAATCAATTTGAGCAAAACAACCCTTAGAATCTTATTATGTCAGTAAGGAAAGTGTCTCACTAAGATTTTTCATTGAAGCAAGTGTCAAGTGGCTTAGTTGGTAAAGTCTTTGAGTGATGATACCACTAACTTAGGTTCTATTGCGGCTACTAATTAGATAAAAAACAAGCTTTATAATTGGGGATCAGATATTAGAGTTGGTGGTGGGTGAGGCTCAGAACTCAAGAGTGATAATTTCAAGCATTTCTTAGGGTATATAAAACCTCTAGAGCATTATAGATTGAGTTATATATAATATATTCAAATATAAATTTTTTTATTTTTATTTTTTTATAACTAGGCATCCCTGTAGATAGGGGACCGGACCCGTATCTGAGCTTTGCCCAATCCATAGATCAAGTCGTTTGACACAATAGAGACATCTCGTTCGACAATGACACAATAGACTGACTTTTGAGAAACACACCAGGTCTAAGTCGACTTGTCGACTCGCCTCGTTGGTGGACGATACTGAGATGAATCGAAAGAGTTGTCTAGGTCTCATATGAGATTTAAAACCATGTCATTTACCCTCTATTGCAACAAAAAAAAATACATTTTTCACGATTTAGAATTGATAATTTTGAAGAAAACAAACATACTTCATTTAATAAATTATGTAATCATGGCTCCTCTGTAGTCCATAACTCTTATATTTTCACTCACCTTATTGTTTGGTTGCATTTTTTCTTTTCTTTTTTTGGTACTATTTATGTAGTTTGAACGTATCACAAGTGTTACTATGCTACTCAACCCCTCCAATTAGTTACAACAAAAAACAATTCTTGATCAATAATATATTTAAACAAATAGGAGTACTACAATAGATACCCTATTTGATAAAATAAAAACCATTTAGTTAATAGAAGATATCCATTATTTATTAAATAGGTTAGTACTCGTTGCCCCCCACATGTTCTCAAATGGCATTCCAATAAATAAATAAAGCTACCAAATGGGCCCGTTTGGTAGTTTCTTACCAAACCCACCCAAAACCAATTGGTAACAAGTTATCAAGTGGATTCATGTTTTTCTTACGATGGAGGTACCTTTTGAGGATAGGGAAGGCAACAATTGTAAGTCGTTGAATATTTTAATTTTGACTAAGTGATCGTCCCGTTTGTTAAAACACCTAAACCAAATTTCTCCAAACTGATTTGTCAACAAATGATAGACACATATAGGGTCCAACCAACTGGCTGAAATGGGAAGAGAAATACAGGTTCTCTAGAAAATTTCCCTTCATCTTGTTAGACCTCAGAACTTTCCTTTCCTTTCGTTCTCTTTTGTCCAATGAGAATTGGATAGGATGACTTAACATGCAAATTTGGGACAGAGTTGCTAAGTGACACCACAAAGGTTTCCCAACTGATGAGCTAAGTTGTGGCAAAGCTTGTAATTCATCATCAAACATCATCTTCATAGTAGATAATTGATTTATAACACAATTACACGACTCATGGTTGAACTTGTAAGAGAATGATCAATTATATTTATTAAAAAAAATGGAATGTTTTCTACATCTTGTATACTCTCTCACCTACCCCAACCAATATTAACTAAATTCTCGGTGGAAATAACATCACCAAATACAGATGAGACAGAAAGCCAAATGCAGCAGCAGAAAATGTTCATTCAGAGCACAGGAAGAAAAGAAAGAAAGAAAAAAACACCCCAACTCTTCAAGTTGCCTTCTCGATGCCCTTTTCCATTAATAACTACTTCAGTATGGAACTGTATATGGTAATACACATAAGTTGATCTCAGACAAATAACAGGCATGAGGCCATAGACAAGACCCCCCATGGCACATTGCACCATCTCTACCTTTAAATCTTTTCGCTTTGTGCATATGGTGCTGCATGCCCTCAAACAGCCACTCCATATCATCAAAATCAGTGTGCTCAATCTGCAACAAAGGATGGACCCAGTTCTTAATCAGATTTCTGTACCGTAAATCTACTAGTTGCAGAGAGTCGTTTCCAAAGAAATTGGATCTAGAAGCAGGTTCAGCATTATCTAGGCTTAGAATGTCAGTTCTTCCTGAAGTAGAACGGGGTTGTTCTTGGACAGGTGCAATTTTCCTTCTGTTCTGAGTACTGTCAGAAGAGTTATAGGCTTTCCGATTGTTGGTAGGTTGCTCGTGTTCTTCAGAAAGATCGCTCTTTTCATCTTCTCTTCTCTTTGGATTGTCTACTCCCTTGTGATCTACTTCAGTCCTCTCATTTTTGTGTGACTTCCCATGACTTTGTTTCTTCTTTTCTACCCCTCCGTTTTTCCTGGACTTTTCTTTCTCCTCACTCTTTTTCTCTTTCTTTGCCCTCTTCTTTGCTTTCTTCCTTTCCTTCAGTGCTTTCTCTCTTTCTATCTGGAACATCAAATCATCAGAACAGACGTCAAGATGAGAACATATTACAGTTGGAAGACAAAAAGCAACAAGCAAGAACAAGTTGAAGGCAACATTGCATAGTTTTATAATTTATTCTAGTTAAATATCAGCAATAAATATGATAAAGTTATATTTTAGAGGGAAACATTAAAATTTCAAATTCCAAGAACAGTCTTAAGAGCTGAACAAGTTATTAGATGTTTCACATTTGTCGTAGAATACCTCCATTCAGTTCAAACTATAAGTTGTCTACCATAAATGACTAGAGGGCAAGCTCCATAAAATGAGAATCGCCAAGAAAACCTTGTTCCGAATAGAAGCGTCAACATTGACAACTCAAGTTCAAGGAAAGTGAGAAGTTTTCAAGTAGTGCTCTGGATATCAAATCAGCAACACATATGACCTCTAAAGCTTTAAACTAGGTGAAGTTGCAATGAAACAACTTCAGCAGCCTCTAATGAGACAAAGGCTATAACCCATTAAGCTGTTACGTAATGGACCAACAACTTTTAAAGTTGTCAACTTTTTTTAATGGTAAGCTGGACTTGAACCCACGACCTCAAAGTCGCTTTGCAATGTGTCATACTAAGCTTGGGTCTTAAGCCCCTCAACCGGTATGTTGTCTCTTAATGATTTTCCTTCTTATTACAATCAACAACCCTATCCGAGCAGCTAATTATTTACAGTTAAAGCAACTACAATTATTTACACTTATAGCAACCATGATCAAGATTATTTACACTTATAGCAACTACAATTATGACTACATTTTTTTTTCACAAATAAGTTGCATATAAAACTGATGCAAATCAAGAGAAGGATATTCCATAATTCCATAAATGCAGAGGACTTTTAGGAAGTTACTTATTTGTTGCAATTCTGTTTTTCTTTTTTATTCTATTTATTTCTTTCCGAATTTTTTGCTTTCCTAGTTTACTTTGTCCTAGTTTATTGCTTTCCTAGTTGGAGTTGGAGATGGTAATAGTGGATTGATATTTAAAGAAAGTGGAAGATAATGAAGTCAGTTTTTCTTTTGGCCATTCAACGAATTTGAACTTTCTTTGGAGTGATTCCAATATTACAGAGAGATTCTGTGTATGTTCTGTTCTTGTCTTGAAGTGAGGTTGAACCAGGAGGCTTTGCACCAAAAACAGTAACAACTAAAGTAATAATCATGATGTAGATCATCTGGATAGATCTATGGACAACCCAGCAACTCAGAATTGATTACCGAGAGGTGGAAACAGATACACAAGATGCTTAAATAATCCTGAGACATTTCAGAGATGGACAAACAAATACTTAAAGCCTACACCATATCTCCTACTCATCTAAATTCTCTGACTTCACTTTCTTCCGTTAGGTTCGTGCAGCTTTGTCACAACACCTGTAGATACACTACAAATATAAGAGCAGGTTTGTTATAACACAAGTCCAATACTCTCAATAATCATATCCTACTCTTATTTTTGGGTTAGTGAGCTGGACTTCACCCAACCTGAAACATGAATTGCAATATGTCAGCTATCAGTCCAAGCTCAATTATCATAATCCACTTACGACGTACCAATTTGCTCCGATTTCATCGAATTGTGCTTTCTATCAGTATCAACTCCATCAAGCTAGTTTTTAAACCAAGATTCAAAACCTCAATTTTGGGCTCATCATCTTATCTCCCCTCTAGACTCTAAAGCAAGTAGACATCCCTCCAAGTGCTCATAATACTCAAAATAAAAATTCGCTCATCTTCCTAAAATATCCTTCTATCCACTTTAACATCACACTCTATATGATGAATTGCAAGTTTGCCAAAAGGAGGTTTGGATCAGGAATGAGAAAGTTGTATATGTTTCTTTGGGACTGATCACACGTCACACCCCATTTAAGGACATTGGGTCAAAATATATCAAACCTATAATATGTTTTTGAAGCCATCCAATCACAAGCGTATTCTTGCTCCTATATATTTATCCAACCAAGAACCGAACTTCCTCAAATTTCCCTCAGCTAACCTCAAAAATCCACATTTTGACCCATGCACCCGCTCCAACATCAAACTCTTCTTCTAACAACAAAATCATTAAAACAGAACAAAACCCCAAACCTAGAAATGTGATCAGCTGCACGTCCTAGTGAGATTCTATAACCATCTTGGAATGTAAAGTATTTATTGGGAAAACAAATAAGTTAGATATACAAAGTTTAATATGACTTTGATATCTCGATCCATTCTACAACTTAAGAGCTCCCCATTTAGACAGAAAACCATATAAACTAACCTATTAATAGAAATAAAATAAAAATAGAACACTCCCCATTGTAAAACTATATGTGAATCAGCAATAACAGTTAACTTAACACTACCAATATACATTCAATCTGATCTTAGTTTTTGATTGATTAGACGGATGCATGATTACAAATTACAACCATCCATTCTAATATGATTTTTTTTTACATCAACAAAACTCAAGAATCGATTCCAAAAAATTGTCGAGCATAAATGCGAATATCAATATAGCATGAATGGTCAACAAACCTTAATCCATTCGATCAAGGTCTCTCCACTAAGGCCATTCTTCTCGTACCCTGGAGGGGGGAACATCAAACAACGAGACATCGTTGATTAACCCCCACCAACACTCTAATCTTCCCAAGATTTCTAACTAAAAATCAATAAGTCCACGTTATTGATCATAAATTTCCTGAAAATCGTCTGCAAAATAGGTAAATAACACAGAAAGATGGCAAATCCCAATCGATAAATGCTATAAAGCGCAGAATTAATTATTTATTCTTGTTAAGATGATCGAATCCCAGATTAAATCTCCCGAAAATTATTCGAAAACGAAATTGTAATCTGAGCAAAGGAAACCATAGAATTAGGGTTAGGGTATTGGGTTGCAAAACGAAGTGAGGGAAATTAATATCTGAAAATAAAGAGTGAAGACGTTGGAAGGGTTATATATAGAAAGAGAGGAGTTGGCTCCAAACTTCTATTTCTTGTTTGTTCTTCGGGCTTTTAACCACTTTCTATTTCTATTTTGTCCAGCGTGGAAGTGTGTAAGTGGGCCCGGCTGAGTTGTCTCTTCAATACCTGCCCCATGATAGGTTTTTGATCAGCCGAGCCGGTCCGAGCTGAGCTGTGTCCATAAGACAAACTTTTAGGGGACGTTTGTTTATTTTAGATTCTGATTTTGATCGTCATTGTAGAAAGAAAGAGTCTTGGTAACGTGTGCATTAAGATGCGTTAAATACACATTTGAGAGCAATTTTTTTGATAGGCAAATTAAGTTGTGAGGTGTATTTAATGCATCTTAACGTGTGTCCTTAGCAGGTTAACAAAATCTTTTCAAATTAAGTTGTGAGGTGTATTTAATGCATCTTAACGTGTGCTCTTAGCATGTTAACAAAATCTTTTCAGAAAGTAGGGTAAATGCCACTACTACAAGAATGACTCTAGACAACACTCATGAAAAGTAAATTGATGACGGGTTTTTTAAAAATCATCGTCAAATATTCAATTTTAGTGTTAGAAAATTAAGAAAAACCTTAGATGATGATTATTTTTAAAAGCGTCATCTAAAATCTAAACTTTTAATGACGATTTTCAAAAAAAATCATCATCATAGTTATGATGCACATTTGTATAAGTAATGACATTTCTTTTTTTTTTCTTTTCTTTTTTCTGAGTCATAATAAATGCACCCAGTAAATCATACGTGGTTGACATGGTAAGGGTACAAAATCATAGATCTTTTTCTTCGAGATCCAAAAGGAAAAATATATATAATTTTGTGCCTTTACCATATCAATCACGTATGATTTATTGTGTGCATTCATTATTAGTCTTCCTTTTTACTGTAAAATTACTAAACAATAAGTATTTTCATTGATAAAAAGAAATAGTAAATTTTATTAATTAAAATATGATAGGTTTAATAATTATATTATTTTTTATTGATATATAAAATAGAGATTGCCGAAATAAAAAAATATTAGGAGTATCTAATCGAACTTGAAAACATTATAAATAATTGAAAAAAAAAAATACCACGGGAAGATTTTGATATTAATGATCATTATATTTTTTTTAAGAAAAAATTATATATAGATTGAAAATATAAAGTTTAAATGGGAATTGGCATCATTGTAAATAACATCACACTAATGTTAATTGTTAAATGTAAAATAATATACACTAATATTCGGAACTATAATTATTCATTGTAAATTATGCTTGTGGATGCAAAATGAGGGATAATTCGGTCTTATAAAAAAAGAACCATTTTGTGAGGAGAGAATTTGTTATCAAATTCAAATACTAAAATAAAGGAAAATGCTGGAATGACACAAACGGAGACACGAAGGTGACACAAAAACTTTAGTGATCAAGTTAAAAGAATTGGATCAACTTTAGTGAAGTAAGCAAAAACTTTCACGTAAAGTGACCAAGTTAACGTTCACGTGGCACAAAATAGGGTCAAAAGAACTTCCGTAACAAAACAAAAGATATGATCTTTTTACACACCAACTTTTTTACTAATATCAAAAAAGACCACAGACATCTGATCAGACTGAAAAAAATGTGCTCGGTGTGGTGTTTTTTTTTTTTTTTTTTCTGAAATCTGATCCAAATCATAATCAATACAGGGTTGTTGTGTTAGATTCTATTTTTCATCATTATCTCTCCAATATTGATAGAATACTATACATAATTACAGGAAAAAAGTACCCCAAATGATCCGCTCCCAATTATATTACACAAGATAAAAATGTTGATATATTGGGAAAAAAAAAATTCTAGTCTCGAACAGCTTTTGAGGGAAACCATCAAACAGGTAGAAAACTTGTCATTTTTGTAAGGAAAATATCTTCCCACCTCATCTGTGCATTTGATGCTTTGATTTTTTTCATCTCTTTTGGTCATAAGCATACATTATATTTAATTTAATCGCTAAATGTGCTATAGAAGAAAATGGGTGTGGCAATATAAAAACTCTCTCGAAATAGCCCAGGAACCATGATGTTTATGATCTTCCACATTTCTTGCACGAAACAATTAGGTGTATCAGATTGTTTGAACAAGAGTCTCGTGCAAGCATAACAAATATTAGATAAGAAGAAAGTTTTGACCATCATAGTTGCCATTCTAAGCATGACTCTATCATCAAATTCTCATCACAAATGGTTAAAGTAATCTTATCTCTATTCAATTTTATCTAAAGTTAAGTCTTCCGTTAATGCAAATGCTTTGATTTAGAAAGAAAGAAAGAAAGAAAAAAAAAAAAAAACAGCAATTTTTACCATTAAATATTTGACAATGAAAGCATTTTGTCATGCTAAACACATGGGAGCCACCTTGCCAAGAATTATTTAATGTTGGAGAGATTTTTCAATCCGTGACTTTTTGCTCACTGTGAATGGCTCCCCAATTTACACAATTACCCCTTGACCGGTTTGACGTGGCCTGCAGACCAATCACATGAGACCATGTGTATTGAATGGCATCTCTAATTTACAAAACTACCCTCGTTATGTTTGAGGAGGAACACAACGGAGAACCAGTGATTTGGCTTGTCTTGGACCAACTGCATATTATATGAAATTGAAGGTTGAGAGAATTTTCCTCTCTAAAACTCCGGATGAATATAACATACAACTTGGGTGGTGCAAGCATGACACCAGTGTTGATCCTGATCAAGCAGTGATAAGAGGCTTAAAAGCCTACCATCAAAGCCAATTAAGAATGAAATTGTAAATGATAGATTCTATTTATAAAGAATGAAATGTGCCCTACATAAACTTGCTCTGCCAGTGTTACATACTTTGTCCCTCCCAACCCTATTAGCAATCTTTAACTAAACTCTCGACAGAAAACAAATCACCATATAAACAGTAGTCAGAGGCCAAAAACAAGTAGCAACTTCTTCTCAGAGCACAAGCGAAAAGGAATTAGACATCACCTTCACTCTCCTAGTCTCCTTTGAGACTTCTCATTTAAGCTCTCATGCCTTACTTGTTAACAAAAGTTAATTTCAATACGGTATTGAATATGGTAATGCATATATATTGGCACTCAAGTCAATATGACACGAGGAACCATCGCTAGCTTTAAATCTTTTTGCTTCATAAATTCGAGCCTGTTTCGTCTCAAAGAGCCACTCCATATCATAAATAGTGCTCTCAATCTGCGATGGAGGAGGAACCCATTTCTCAATTAGATCTCTCCACTGTAAATCTACCAGGCCTAGAATGTCAGTTCTTCCTGAAGTAGAACAACGCTGTTCTTGGCTTGAAGCGATTCTAGCTTTCTTGTGGGCAACGATCTCAGTTCTTCCCAACGTAGAACAGGACAACCCATTGCAAAGCACATTCCCTAATAATAACAGTTTAAGAAGAATGTCAGTTCCTGCCTGACTGAGGAACCAAAGAGCTCAACAAACACTATCTCCTGTAAAGAGAAGAGTAATATAGAAACACACCCTCACAGTAGTCATGTCTGTCAGAGGACAAGCTATGATTCTTCCTCTTGTTGCTGTTCTGGGTATTGTCAGAAGAGTCATACGCCTTCTGCTCATTGTTAGGCTGCCCGTGTTCTTCGGAAAGATCGCTCCTCTCCAAGGGTTCAATCGAACCGTCTCTTCTCTTTGAATAGCATCCTTCCTTATAATCTTGTTTGTTTCTCTCGTCTTTTTGTGGCTTCTCCTGGCTTTGTTTTTTCTTTTCGATCTCTCCATGTTCCTTGGACTTCTCTCTCCTTTTTTCTTTCTTCGCCCTCTTCTTTTCTTTCCTTCTTTCCTTCAGGGCTTTCTCTCTTTCTCTCTGGAGAACCAAATCAACGTTACACACATTACTGTTGGAAGACCAAAAGCAAGTCAAGGCAAGATTGTGCACAGCTTTAGAATGGAACTCAACTTAAAATTGCATCCCACAAATACACCATGGAAATACATTAGATTTAGTGCTCTTAAAAGACCGTCCATGTGAAAGGTTCCTACCCCTTTAAACCCAATACAAACAATTCAGTCACTAAAAATAGCAACCAAATGTCCAATCGATCAAAAAGATGATTAGCAAATACTCAATATTTAAATGTCAAAGGATAATTAACGTAGCAGATGCATGAAAAAGGAAGAAGCCTGCATTAAAAGAGAACTTTGAATACACGAGTAGAAAATATTAAAGTAATTCTCTATGATAAACTAAAACTTTATCACCATAATGTATCTTAAAAGACAACATTGAATCCACAATTAGAAAATATGATAAGGTAATTCTCTGCGACAAACTAAAATTTTATCACCATCTTTTATCCTAAAAGACAACCTTGAATCCAAGAGAAGAAAATAACAGTAACCCTCTACAACAAACTACAACTTTATGACCATCATCTATCCCAAAAGACAACATTGAATCCAGAAGAAGAAAATAAAAGTTAGTAATTCTCTACAACAAATAAAAACTTGATTGATAATTTGAATGAATAAAAGCATATCTCACAATGCTTTAAATAGACTTTCAGATTTCTAATTTTATCCTAACATGCTAAAAAAGAAATTGAGTGTGGATCGTATGCACCCAAGGTGGAGGATTGAAACCCTCAGCCTCCCACACCCCAATATATGCCACGTAAGCCAAAATTCAAGGAAATTTTTAAAAAGGAGATATTTTAGGCACTAATTCCTTAAATTTTGGCTTAAGTAGCATGTATTGACGTGTGGGAGGAGGGTTTCAATCCTCCACCCTTGGTGCATATCATCCGGACTCAAAAGAAATTATTACTAAAAAAAGTGTAACCCAAAATGTACATTTTGACACCGGAAAAGGTCTTCTTTTCATGGCCTGTGGCATTGTCAATTAGTACTAGTATATTTTCAATCCTGAAATTATAGCTAAGGTACGCATTTGACCTTTTGGGCCATAAAATTCTGGTCCTCCCAACTACATGCAGGGGCGGAGCTAGTAAGGAGCTGGTGGGGGCAATTGCCCCCACAGAACTTTGAGACACCCCTATATTTTCAACTAATTACATGCCCCATTTTTCCCCACTCCCTCACCTCTATCCCCATTTGCCCCCATACCCTCACCTCCCTCCAATTTTTGCCCCCTCCCCCTCCTTTCAATTCTTTTTTGATGACATTGCCTCCTGACCAGGCCTTCTCATATACTAATTGGAAATTACCTAAATATCATATTCTTCAACTTCTAACCAAAAACCTCTGAATTTCTCCCTAAAACCATTCATCTTCATGTTCTTCAACTATACAGCTAACCATAGTTTGCTCCCACTACAAGAAAATCCTGGCTCCGCCCCTGACTACATGCAATCTACTGTAACTCATTATATATCAATAAGTTAGTCAGTTAAACTGTCCAATATTCAACCTCAAGAACATTCAATCTAACTATATTTCAGACTTCCAAAGTCTACCACGTGTTGAATATCTCAATGCCCCAAGAGCGGTTCCAAAATTCAAGAATTCCCCATCAAACAAATGCAATAAAGAACCAAGACCAGAAAATTAAGAACAACACCTAAAAAAAATCTCCATTTTGATTGATCATCAATTTCACCATACGTTTATTCATGAACAATCTACAAAACTTTACATCAATAGAATCTGAGAACAGATCAAAAGTTCACCATCACAAGTGCGGACCAAAAAAAAAAGAAGTTGTGCACAAACGCAAGAAATCAACAAAACGCGACTGCTCAACAAACCTCAAACCATTCGATCAGAGCCGTGCCACTTAACCCATTCTTCTCGTATCCTGGAGGAGGGAACGAAAAACATCGAGACATCGTTTGATCTTCCCAAGATTTCTAGGGCAAAATCAACAACAACAGCACTAACAAACGTGTAAATTAATCAACCCCAATGTTCCTGAACACCTAATTTTTTCAGTAGATTGTTACTCATAAACGCTATAAATCACAGAATCTAGGGTTTGTTAGATGATCGAATCGAAATCGAAAGATGAATCCGCCCAAATGATGTTCTGAAAGTTTGGTTTGAGAGCGAATTCGTACTCTTAAAAGCAGAGATGGCTAGGAGAATTGGGATGGATTTGCTTTTATCTTACCTAACAGTCCAACTCTTACAAGTTACAACTAATCGTATCTGATCAAACGCGGCATCTGATCTGATAAGATAAAATAGCGCCTGACACGACAGATAGGAAGGTGGGCCCAGATATTAAAACAGATTTATAGGTTTTATGTGCACGTGTCATGATCTGATGGAGAGAAACAATGGTGTGTGACCGAAGGCAAATATCAACTGAATTAATAATTATAAGCTTTTTCCCCTCTAACGACCAATATTTAGGTTGACTTTTTCTATATCTAAGTTGATCCATTCGATATTTTGAAAATATATTTTTAGTTTTTATGAAATGTTTACTCAATTGGTTTTATGTTTCATGACATAAGAGTTTTTTAATGATTTAAATGTCGCAATAAATAATCAATGTTAATGGGATGTTATGAGTAAATGTTTTATCTATTAATATATTTAAAAAACAAAAATTATATATATATATATATATTTTTAAACATAATTTTAAGAAATCGATTCATCATAAAATAAATATTGGAAAATGATCCGCATTCGATATTGAGTCCAACACCAAGTTGACCTGGCAATGCATAGAGAACTGTTGATTTTTTATCTTGTATCTCTATACTACCAGGTCAACTCAATGATGGACCCAGTGTCCGACGGTAGCTGTCTAACACGACTTATACATATTATATGACTAATGTATCATTAAACATCTAGCTTGTGAAAGGAAACAAGCTACTCAATGACAATTGAAGGTATAATGAAATTGTTAAGTAATGAAGTTGATTGTAGGAATATTTAAGTATATATTATTTTAGTTATCCAAAATGAAACTTTTGTGTATTATCTTTAGGGGAGGGATCTTCTTCCAAAAATTGGGGGAAAATGTCCCATGGGATGAGAGTCAGGTAGATCTCCAATTAATTGATGATATTCACCTACTAATCATTAATTATTTTAGCGACCTCCTTCCCTATTTAAAGATGACTCGGGATCCAATACAATGCTTGAGAGTCATGGCTACATTAAATCGTATGATCCTTTGGGATCGTCTCCTCCATGGCACGACCATGGTATCCTTGTTTTGAAGGATCTAAGGTGGAGATGACGCTCCTCTGCAGTCAGTCCGGTCTTTACTTTGAGCGTGATTGGCTCTATCCTTTTGGGCAATGTGCCCTTGCCAATCATGGCGTAGGGACTAAAGGGCGAGTCCTCTTTTGGTTCCAATGGAAATCTTGGAGTGATATCGCCCTTAGGAGTCCTGAGCGAAAAATGCCCCTTCTGTAAGGGAAGGACAAGCACCTCGTACACACCGTTTCTATCTATAGAAATAGGATTGCACCATGTGTGTTTTCTTTTAGTTTTCCTAAAATATGTCTACTAAAGACATGGATTTTTTCAGAAAATAAAATCTATCACTTTCGATCTCCAAAGTAAATTATTCTATATCTATGTGAATTAAGCCAAACTAATCCTATGCCAATAAATCCGTGGAAGAATCAATCAACATCATTAAATACCATTTATAGGGATCACAAGGCACAATGTAGCTAAAACAATAATTTTAATGGCATATTAGTGTTTATCTTCCATGCTAGTAAGACTTGGATTCGTTGTTATGTTATGATATTGGTTATATCGACAATCCAAGACAGTCGGGAAATATCTTTTATCCATTTTCAAATTTGAAGAAAAATGTATGGGAATTTTAAAAATCAATTTATTTCTTGTTCAATCTAAATTTGTTTTGGATGTGCACATGATACTAGTCTCATTGTTGGATTGTATTTTCATCTCTCCTCTAACAAGAAAATTTGATGGATACAGATAAAATTTGAACCGTTGAATCTTGTGTTTACACGATCATGATCTTAAGTGGACAAAATCCGACTAATATACATAATTTTTTATGGGACAAATCTCAAATCAAGTACTATTTACCCATAATCCCCTAAAGTTGAAACAACTCCATCCAAATCTTCGTCATAAAAATTATTACTTAAAGATAAATAAATAAACCTCCATCTAAATCATACTTTTCCAACTTAGTTTAAAAAAAATTCTTTCATAAAAATATTTATTTTTAAAGGAAAAGATTAACCTTTATTTTCAAAGATTGGTTATTAACTATATAAAGATAATTTTAGTTGTCTAACAACGTTAGACACAAAATATCTTACATTATTAAAATATTATTTATTTTTAAAAGACAAAAATACCCCTTACAATGAGGTGAGGTAAACTTTCTTTGTAGAGAAATATAAAGACTAATTAGTGCCCAACGGTAATTTGCACAAAACATGTCTATACCATCAAAATTGCGCCATTTGGATGTACTTAACATTTTCTTTCTCTTTCAACAATCAAATTCTCAAGTCACGAACATATATACAAAAAGAGTCGTAATAATATGACATCCCCCTCTGACACATTCTCCCCTACACCCCTAATCATAGAACTGTAGATCAATTGCTTCGGGATACACGAGAAAAACAATTATGATTTTACATATCCCAAGGCAAATGATCTCCGACTCTATGATGAGAGTGTGTGAGAGGGGACATCAAAAAATCATTACACATGCAAAAATTATCACAATTTGTTTTATGACATTTTTATTAATATATTTTCAAAATTTTAAATTTTAAATACTAAAAATGTAAAATTCGCGGGGACATAAACTTGTTGGATAGTTTGTGTTATTTTAGAGGGTGATGGAGATAAACGAAAATAAAGATAAAATTAGAAGGAAAATAAGGTATTTTTCACATGTATAATATACAAATAATGTAATCTTCAGGATCCAAGTGAAAATAAAAGGGCATTTTTTGTATTTCAAATATGTAATATTTTAATGTTGTTGGTCAATTTATCTCCAACATAATTGGAGAGTGATTTTTCTTTTGTCATTTGAATTCAACTAAACAAACAGATGATCTTCCATGAAAGATTTGTAAGCAACTTAAAAAAATTAAGTTTAGATGGAGTAATATATAAAAGTTATCAAGTTGGACTATCCAATGGGCCTAGTTCCCAAACTCGATCTCAGACCCTTTTAAGAATTGGGTTAAACCCGATTCAATACCGAAAGTGGCCTAGTTACATTATCCAAACCCAATCCATGTTGGGCTAGGTCAAGATCCAGCTCATTAATTGCTCCACCCAAAAGTATAAATTAACCCTAGCTCACTCTAAAAAAAAATAAGGGCAAGGATATTGTCCCATCATGATATTACGAATATACACTATTATTTTATTATAAAATATTATGTTTAAAAAGTAAAAGTGGGGACACTTTGGGACACTTACACTTTGCTTTCTATCTTAGTAATATTTTAGGAAAAATTATTTAAAAGACCCTCGTTGAAGAGTCTCTTTTTAAATACTTCTTAAGTTTTGCGTGTTAGCTTGATAGGACATTTAATAAAAATTTTATTTCTTAATGGTCTCTCGTACTATTGAGTTCATAATTTTTACTGATGAATTTGACACTTTTTTAATTATTGTTGCATTCACCGTTTTTTTAAATAAAAAGTGATAAACTTAACATTGGTAAAACCCACCCATTTTCAATTTTTGAGTTTTTCTGACTAAAAGAAATGGAAAGATCAACTAAAAATTTGAGATAACGACTTATTTAAATGACTTCAACCCAAAAGAACTATTATTTATTAATTTTCATTCAAAAACTAGGGAAAATGTGAAAAAAAAAATCTAATTTTTTACATACATCTTCAAAATATTTGAAAAATCCCTTGAAATGGCTTTTTTTCTTTCTTACATCCTTTCTAACATAATGGAATCTCCGAAACTCAAATGAGATGTCAAAAATTCAATTTTTTGATGAAAACAATGAATTCGAATGGTTAAAACATTCAATCGGGAGAAACGTAGGAGATGAGGTCCATGGACCATTTAGGAAGAAAAAAGTTAACTAAATATCTTACCAAACAACCATTGAAAACTTAGTTACCATTTAGAATGAAGTCCCTCCGTGAGTAATTTTCCCAATATTTTAAGCCTCACTAACAGTTGTTTTGCTCAAGAGTCTCGATCCAAGACGTTGTCATGTTCCTATAACAATGGCAAGTGTTTAGGTGACACATTTTTATTAGAGTTCAAACGCATCGGACTGGGTGCACGATCTGCTTAAGAGCCCCAAGCGTTTTAAACTCCAACAAATACATGTCATTTAGACACTTTACCTTTAATATAGGAACACGACACTATTTTGTTTTTTATCATAATTTTTTGCTCAAATGAATTACTACATTGGTAAATCCAACACAAGAACCCTTTAGATTTCATGAAAAAAGTCAAATCCAAAAAAGAGATTTTAAATTTTTTATTATTTTGTATTTGATCCAAGGTTTTGAAAATGAATGACTATCGAACTTTCACCTTGCTCCCAAATTTAAAATCAAAATTCAATGATGAAAAATAATTTTTTTTTTAAATTTAATTTTTAAAATTCATAGAATTTTATCCTCTACAACTCTGAAGCATTGAATCATGGTTTAGACATCACAAATTGAACCCAAAGACCTAATAAGGGTGAAATCCTTACTAACTTAGTAAGACTAACCGGATTCTTCGGAGAATCCAGATTTTGGTGTGTAAACTGCAGTTACTCCACCTTCTCTTATTACAAAAGTAAATGTTAGATTTCATAGAGATGTACAATCATATTGTAATGGTGTGGTAATATCACATTGACAAGTAAATGCGTGTACGTGCCAAAAATCTGATAGTCTATAACCCCTAATCCTATTGTCACTTCAATCTATAAAGTGATTCTGGGGACTAATTGTGAATCTCGAGGAAGGGTCCTGTCTAGAGTCTACAGTAGCTGCAGGGGCACGAACACCTTTCTTTTTGAAGTTTTAACTTTAAGTACACATGAAACAGGGGAATCAGAGGACAAGTCGTACGATAAATATCGGTGATTTCTGAAATCGAATCATTTTCTCACTCTCTCTGTTTCGTTCAATTTTTTCTAGGGTTTATAATTCTTCATTCCATCTCTCTGTATCATTCCCCACTACTTCTTTTAAAGCACGGTTGGAGTTGCTCTCAGAGGTTATTAAGAACCCATCGTCGAATGCATGACGTCTCTCCGTCATTTATTTGTTTGTATTTGATTCTTAATTTAAGTAGAAGATAAACCATCTTTATTGTGATCGAAAAGGTTAGATTTCTTTGTCTGCAGCTTTTGTAGGATTTTCGAGTAGTCGCTGATTCACTAGTGCCAAAACCCATCTATGAGTTCATCTTCATCATTAGTTTTTCTTCTTTGATCCTCATCAAAATCGGAAATTTCCATCTGGGTTTCGCTTGAATCACTAAATTTTGCAGTATTTTAGATGTTCTTGAAGGTTTTACAGGTGGTTTTAGTTTATTTATTTATTATTATTTGAATTCTCATCTAATTGATCAAATAGAATCTGGGTTATGATCAAAACCTTAAATTTCATACTCAATTTGAGAGGATTTTGTTGCGATTTTGACCATGGAGAGCAAAGAATTCCATTTTTCGAATCAAGAAATTGTCCCAATCCCAAACATAGAAGACGATAAACTTCAGAGCAGCTCTTCGATGGACAGCTTTTGGGATGAGATCCTTAATGACACTCGTGCATGCACCCACACCCACACTTGCAACCCACCCGGCCCCGATTTATCCCACACACATACTTGTTTCCATGCCCACACCAAAATTCTCTCTGCCGATGACACAGCCGAATCCATAGAAAAGAAATCGAAGAAACACTCGTCGGGTAATAGGGAAGCCGTTCGTAAGTACCGTGAGAAGAAAAAGGCTCGGGCGGCATCTTTAGAGGATGAACTTATCAAATTGAGGAACATTAATCAGCAGCTCATGAAGAGATTGAAAGGTCAGGCGGTGCTTGAGGCGGAGATAACGAGGCTCAAGTGTTTGCTTGTAGAGGTAACGGGAAGAATTGAAGGAGAAATTGGATCATTTCCTTATAAAAAATTGATGAATAGTGAGGATAGGATGCCAAACCTTACCGCCCACTCAAACCTGCCTGGGGCCTATGCGATGAATCCATATGATGATGAGGTTAATTGCTTACATCGTGGGGTGGAGAATGAAGATGGGGAAGGTGGTGCATTAAACAGACAAGGATTTGGGGGTTGTGATATTGGGAATATGGAATGTATGGGGAATCTTGATTCGGGAAAGGAGTGGCAAGGTTGCGGATATGGAAGTATGGTGCCAATTGTTAGATCGTCGCTTTCATAGAAAATAAAAGGTGAAATATTGTTCAATTTCTTTGTTCCATTGCTTGTTTTTAATCGTTTTAAATGTTCTTATGGATTTATTTACTTTGGATGCTTATGCTTATTTATTTATTTATTTATTTTGTTGTGTGGTTTGGGTAGGGAAGGGGTTTGATCCAAGGTCTTTGGTATCACAGTATCACCCCACCTTCAATGGCTGTAGTATAAATTGAAGAAATAATTTTTTTATATAAGAAATTGAAGAAATAATTTAGAAAAAAATGGTTTGTTTGAGAGCACTTTTACCCAAAAATAAAAAAGAAGATATAGTTGCTCTTACACATTCATAGTTTCTGTTTTTTTACCATCCTTGATTAGGATCTCTGCATTCAAGCAATATGCTTGGGTTTTTCCTTTTTTAAGAACATTTTGTAATCTTATTACATGCGAGAATTGAACATTGGCAATGCAGATGATTCTTGGTAATGTTCCTTCCACATTTTAGTTTTATCATGGCGTTTCTCCAATTTATTGGTGCTTTGTAGTGTGTTTGGCATCCTTCTCATCTTGACCGATATTTGTATTATATATTTGTAATTAGAATTGTTGTGCTGTTTCTTTGAAGAACTTTCTTCTCTCTCTTGATGTGGAACTATTTACAGTTTAATGACTGCATGGTTTCATTCATGAATATTACTCCTTTTCACAATTTGAACTAGTGAGACATGTCCCATTTAAAATTTTCTGCACTCAAAAGTTTGTGTTTTGGAGATGTTTCTTCTTGAGTTTGGGGGATCTAAAACTTATTTTCTTACCCAAAACCTACTATCAGTATATTCATGGCAGTGGAAGTTTCCCTCTGCTGCATGACCCACTTCAATTGCCATTATCTTGGAATTTGAACTTAAACTATAGTAAAATAATAATATTTTCAAAGGAAAAAAAAAAAAGGGAAAAAACAGAACACCAAATTAACATTATTACATATGGTTATAGCAGCTGTTATTTATGAATATAATGGCTGTTATGTTGCATGGATAGGAGTACATGTGCTCAAAGTTTGACACAGATACATAGCGTCGGATTTGAAAAATCCTAAAATATGGGATTCATGGTTTTAATTTCATATTTTAAATAATCTGAAAAACAAAAAATGTTTAAATCATAATAATGATTGTATTGAGTTATGTTATTGTATACTAAGATTAAAATATTTGTACTTTGCTACAAAGAAATTCAATTGTACCCGGTTGAACTTTTTCATACCTTAGTTAAGCCCCGTGACCCTCTTTTATTCATAGTTCTCCCCTTCTCCAGTAGATCGGTCTTTTGGGGTAAATGGTTGTCAACAAACTTGTAGACTATGATAAATATTAATATTTACCTATGAAAAAATAAAATAAAAATAAATAAAAGGTAAATGTTGATCTTTATTTTGCAATAATGTAATTAAAAAACGTTGAAAGTATGGCACAATAGTCTGTGGACTGTAAGAATTCATATTTTAGAAGAGCCCATGAAACATAGGCCTTCTAACAGTTCAGCAATATTTTCCAGAGAATGAAACAGGTCTTGGGTGTTTCTGATTATTTTAAAACAACATTCATTTAAAATGAAGGACATCTGCCAAGTAAGTCTCATTATTTCTCGTTGATGACCTTCCCCGCCACCACCACACACACTTTTTTCTATCAATTAGATGAACCTATCTGCACCCAATCTCTTGTGAAACTTTTGTACCCATGATAAATTGTGATGGTGTTTCTTCATCAGGAGGAGCTCTTGCACAAGGTACATGTTCTAAGCAGTGGAAATGAATTGAGGGTGTGCATATCTCCTTCCAACAAGGCTACATTACAGAAACTAGCTTTTTGTTCGCACATAGGATGGTTTTTGGGTGATCTCTCTCCCTCCCTCCTTTTTTTCTTCTGCTCTAAAATAAAACGAGAGTTACAAAGCTAGTTTACTTTGCATAATTTTCTAGATAAAGCTTAGTATAAGCACCATCTTTTTAATGTGTGTGTGTGTGTGTGTGTTTTTTTTTTTTTTCTTTTGATAGAAAAATGTAGAAAGTGAGAAACAAGGCTTTAATTTACTCACTCTTAGATACCAACATCATAGCACGTGTAATTAGTGATGAAACAGACTGTCTACTACAATATTTGTACGGGATAGGGGTGCACAGTGTGGGCAGATTGGGTTGGGTTGCGTCTAATCCAAGCACAGTACAAGCTTTAAAGCTCTCAACTCAGGCCTAATCCAACTTGAATTCTAATCGGTACCCAACCCAAGCTACTCAGTACTCAGATAAGCCTGGGTCGGTAAGATTGCAGGTTTAACAGTGGATGTGTTTGAATTTGAATATTATTTTCATAACTTTCCTCTAATCTTTTTACCATATTCCTCTCTATAAAGAGTCACTTTGAAAACTTTAATAAATATATTGGAGAACTTAATAAAGGTGGGACTTAGAAGATGATAAAAGTTGTAAAAGAAATCAACAGGGTGTCATGCGACTAGGATCAACCAAACTGGCAGCCACGTAATTTGTTGGACCATTTGCAAGGACCGAAATAGTCGGGTCTTTGATGAAGGTTAAAGATGTATTTTTATTTTTAGGCATCCTTTTCAGGTGGGATTATGTTTGTAATGAATAATCGAAAGATCTCCCTCTCTCCACAATGGATGATGGACCATCTTTTTGTTGACATGTACGGCATGTTGTCCTACACTGGCCAACGTGCTTAACCTAATACCAGATTCTGAGCTCCTCCATTAGTACTTTTATTGTAAGCCTCTCTCTTCAAGCTATATATTATTTGAGACTTGCTAAACTGTATGTAGAAAAAGAGTACTTTGAATGTTTACTAAGAAGAATGAGGAAATCATCTATTGATCCATTCCCCATTCGCAGGCAAGATTTGGCACCATTTCCTGTTGCCTTTTTGAGGTTGGATGCTTGCTGTGGTCAGTTTAAAATGTATTTCTTGCTTCAGCTGTTTGGGGCAACTCTTTGTGGATTCCAAGAGGGTGATGTGGAGTGTAATTTGTTTCGCTATTTGTTAGGGGATTTGGAGGGAGCACAACAGTTTTTATTTTATTTTTATGGAAAGATACAAGTGGTAGAGAACATGGTGATGTTGGAGTTAGGCTTGCTGTTTTTTTTTTTAAATGTGAGGAAGGGTTTTAGGAGTTCAAAACGATCTTCTTTGAAGATTTTCTGGTTAGATGAGATTGAATTTGTTGTATTTCTGTCTTAGTGGACCGGTGTGTATGTACTTGTTCTTTAGTTGTTCATATTGACCACTTTAATGAATTGGTTATATATATATATATATAGTAGCTGAACGGCATTTCGCTATGGATGCATGTCTGGGGTAAAGCCTACATCTGATACACCTGTGCTGTGATAGATTAGTGTCCATCTGCAGATTTTATGGTTATTGTTTCAATGGTAGTTCACAACTAGTTCTTCTTGGTGCAGTCCTAATGTACTGGTCCATAAGTACCTGAATATGACAACAATTAGCAGATATCAGTGGGTGAAATAAAACAGATGAAGAGCAAAAAAGAGTAATGACTACATTCCATTTTAGTCCAATCTCACAAACATGTCAAAAAGGCTCCATTGGCTATTTAACATAATACCACGTTTCAACTGTCGTGAATCATTTTCAAAACACTCTAAACCCCTTCGTAGAGCTGTGTATTGTAAGTGATCTGAACCTACCCGAAGCAAGCCCCCAACACACACACCACAGTGGCAAAGCAGTCTTGGTGACCAGGCGTGGTTGGGGGCGACATTTAGTATAATTCTGAAGAAAGATTCTATTATTATTAAATAATAATAATAATAAAAAGGGGTTTACCAATGCAAGTTTAACTGTATTTCGCTACATATCAGAACTGGGACAAATTCTTTAGAGTACTGAGAATAAAGCGCAAAGTATACTTAAAATACACTCAATGCACGGAAATTTATATCATTAGCCATCTTTCTTTAAGCATTATATATTATTCATTTGCACAATGTATTGCTTTATTTTATTAAAATAGGTGGGGGGTATTGTTAGATTATAGGGAAAATTACTTAATAATCCTGGGTGCTAATTTTCTTTCAATTTACTTCTTGATTTTTGTTGGTTATCAAAATAGTTCATTTAATAGATCCCTCTTTTCAAAACAGTCCTTGAATCCTACTCTAGACATTTCTCATGATTGAAATGTCGAAATTACCCTAATCATTCAAATTCATCATTTTCGTCAAAAAAAATTTAGATTTTTGGCATCCCAATAAAGTTTTGAGGACTCCATTCTGATGAAAAAGATTTGAGAAGAAAGAATAAGCTATTTTCTAGGATTTTTTTCTAATATTTTTAAAATGTATGGAAAAAATTTAGGATTTTTTCAATTGTTATACTTCCTTTTTGGATGAAAATCGATCAAAGATGGTTCTTTTGGTTTAAAATCATCTACGCAAGTAGTTATGTCAAGTTTTAAGTCGATCTTTTTATGTATTTTAGGTGGAAAAATTCAAAAAACAAAAAAAAACAAAATCAAGTGAATTTTATAATGTCGAGATTGACAATTTTTAATTATTTTCGACCTCACTAATTTTTTTATTATTGAAGTTTACAATAATTAAAAAATTGGTGACCTCAACAATACTTTAAAAAAAAATTTGTCAACCTCAACAATGTAAAACCCACCTAATTTCGTTTTTCCTACTAAAATACATGGAAAGATGGATTTAAAACTTGACATACCGACTAGTGTAGATGATTTCAAATCAAAAGAACTATCCTTGATCAAGTTTCAACCAAAAAGGAAGGAAAACAATTGAAAAAATCCCAATTTTTTATATACATCTTCAAAATACCAAAAAAAAAATCATGAAAATGATTTCTTTTTCCTTTTCATAAGAATAGTCTCCAAAACTAGATTGGGATTTTGGAAATTTAATTTTTTTTAGACAAAAATAGTGAGTTTGAATGGTTAGACAAAAATAGAGACTGTTTTAAAATGAGGGATTTACTAAATGGATTATTTTAATAACTCATAAAAGTCAAAGACTAAATTGAAAGAAAAGTTAGCATTAAGAAATATTAAGTAATTTTCTCTAGATTATTTTAATAAAATGTAATTTATAATAGTTTGTATGCATTTTATTAAAGATTGTCCTTTAGTTATTAGATGATGGATTGACCAACATTATTTAATCCCATTTAATTGGCCATTAAGGGACCATCTATCTTTGTTTTACTCATCTATAATGGGCAAGGGCTACACAGAAAAAAGAGCAATATTGTACCCAACACCATCAAGATTAACTGGTCAATCCAAAGTCAGAACAAAAGCAATAAATATAAGTATGATCACCACCATCATCTCAACAACACCATGATCACAACCCAAGCAAACACTTGAAGGCCATTTCATGACAACCATACAGCTAAAAATAAAATAAACGATAGAAAATTTATACTAATTACAACAAAGCCTTATTAAAAACATTTGGGTCTGTTAAAAGAAACCTGTTTCTCCATTCTACTACATACAAAGCCAAATCCTCTTATACTGATCAAAAAATATTACTAACGGAAATTTTCAGCAAATCGATAAGAGCTATAAAGAAGGAAAAAATAAATAAATAAATAACCAAGGAAAAAAGATCATTCTTCTCTTATTTTATGTAGTAAGGGCCAGAAATGATCTCAGAATTCCAGATCAAGTGGCCTTGCAAACTCATCTTAAAATTGAATAATAAAAATATATAGTTATACACAGCAAGTTCAATGGACAATAGATAAAATCCAACTTTATTAAAAGAAAATTTTAAAAATTAAGGAAAAATGTCAATAATAAGGACTTCATGTTTTAAATTAAACAATTGGCCTCATCGACTTCATTGGGTTTAGAGAGTACAACAGTGTTTGAAAATTTTCGAGGAAGGGTCAGCTGTTATATTTCATCGCAGTGGGCTTGCCAAAACTAATACATACCTGAAATAAGTTCGAAAGGAGATCGACGTTAACTATATAACATAAATTTTAAAAAAATAATATTAATGTCATTGTTGATAATGATCAGACTCATGGCCAAGCTTTATAAATGCATGTGTAAGTCAAACATATCAGGCAAAGAATTGATTGAAGCAGATGAGCAGGTCAGGCTTAAAAGATTAAATTTCTGTTTTGATTTCATATTTGGTCGACCTGTAAATATAAAAATATATACAATAAAACACTTAGAAATCATAAAACTACAATAACATATATAATTTGAAAATAAATATCATCAGTATTATACTTTAAATACACTCGATACAAGAAAATTTATGTCATTTACATCTTTATTTTAATATAATATTGTCTATTTTACTATGACTATTATTTAATTTATTAAGTATTGTTAGAATATTTTTATAAAATATAATTCATTATAGTTTCTATACGTTTTATTAAAGATTGTCCTTTAGTTATTAGAGATTGGATTGACCAAAATTGTCCCACATTATTTAATATGTTCAAATCCCATAGAGGGATCGATCATCCATCTTTTGTATATTGTTACGCATCTATCCACCCACCATTGTCCACGCCTCAACCCAGTTATCTCCACCTCAAGTAGGGAGATTGGCAAAAGAGATCCCAAGTATTTTAACCTTCAAATGTTATTTGGAAAACTTTCCACGCTATATGTTGTTTAAGAACATCAAGATTAACTGGCCAACCCAAATATCAGAAAAAGTTTTTGGTATGATTATAAGCCTGCTATACAATCAATGGTCCCCCTAATCAGTTTCATGTGAACTATACTCAAAATCCATTTAGTTCACAATCAAAGTGCCACCACCATCATCATTGATACATCATCTCAACCAACACCATGGTCACAACTCAAAGGCCAAAGCCACGCCCAATAACTGCAACAACCACACCTACCACCTCTATCAGCCCAATTTAGATCTTAAATATGTGAGGACTAAGTAGCTATTGCAACATGTGTTAAAGGCAATAAGTAACATTTCAACGGGACTTACATGAAAACAAAAGAATTTTTTTTTTCAAGAAATTTTCCAAATATTACATGCCACAACAGCAGCAATTGTAAAGGTGCGGAGAACGTTCATTTCATGACAACCATACAGCTAAAAATAAAATAAACCCTAATAAAACTTTAAAGCTTTATCTCAGAGATTTGGGCCAGTTAAATGAAACCTATTCCTCCATTCTACTCTGTACAAAGCTAAATCTTCCCTTATAAAATTTGTACTGATAAAAAATATTCCTAAGGCAAATTTTCAGCAAATCAACGAGTCCATAGAGAAGAAAAATAAATTAAAGAAAAATCAAGGAAAGGGTTCACAATTCTCCTATTGTATATGGTAAGATGCAAGAAACAATAAAAAGAAACAAAACTCAATTGATAATTAATGAAGTTAAATCATCATTTTTAAAATAAAAAATCATCATTATCACCACCCCTCTAAAAGCTGCCAAATTTAAAAACATCTCAAGATCCAATATGGTGTTCCATTCCTATAAAATAGGCATGGTGGCTATGTGGAACACTTTAGTTGTAGTATAAAGCACCTCGGGCTCCTAACTAAGCAGTGCATGGCACGCAGGACAATGTGTTTATTCTCCAACTAAAGCATGCCGCATAGACACTGTTCTTACCTAAAGAAACAGTACACTGTACTGAATCGTAACTCATCAAAAACAGCCAGAAACATCTCCAAATACCGGATCAAGTGCCCATGCAAGCCCATCTAAAACTGATGTCTAATTAATTCTGAATTGAACTATAATAATATATAGTTATACACAGCAAGTTAATTGGACAATAAATAAAATCCAATTTATTCAAAGAAAATTTGAAAAATTAAGGGAAAATGTTAATAATAAGGACCTGTAGTTTTAAATTAAACAATCGGCCTCATCGGCATCAATGGATTTGGAGAGTACAACAGTGTTTGAAAACTTCGGAGGAAGGGTAAGTAGTGACTTTCCATCACAAGTCCCTTGGCTTGCCAAACCTAATGCATAACCCAACGCTCTAGCGACAGGGACTGCAACAGCATTGCCAACCTGTATATACCTGAAATAAGTTGCTGATGTCAACAACTAATTGAATATGGATGTGCAAATACACCAAATTGAATGAAGCACTCTTAAAAAGAAAAATATTTTAATTTACATTTGCAGAAACATCACAAATTCTATTTCTATGGTCCAACCTTATAACATGATGAATGGCAATAAACCAAAAAAAATAAAGAACAATAAAAGCGGGAGATACCAGCAAAAATATTTAGCAACTGAGGCAAGCATTTATAATTTCACTTTATCAAAAGCATTGTTTTCAAAACACTCTTTTACTATTGTGTACTTAAATAAGTTTATATCAATATCTGTGCTTCTCTCTAATGTCCTGGAAGCAAAAAAATGGATCTAGACATAATTGAACATCAAAACTAGAACATCAAGTCTTGGCCACCAATAGATAGATATTAAGAATGGCAATTTCATTACAGCCAAAGATACAAAGAGACAATCTACTTAAGATGGTAAAAGTATAGAAAAGATAATGCAACTTTTGTAAAGATAGATTATGCAAAGAAGTTAAACTAAATGGACTCCCTGAAAACAGTTTTGAATCATGAACCGTAGAAGATATGTTTATAAATATGTTCAAGTAAAAAGGATCAAATAAGGATTATAAAATATTTGATCGAAACAATTATTTCAAGAGACACCACCTTGGGTGTAAATAATTATTGTAGCATATTGTGGGATCTGAGCTACAGGACCAAGCTATTAGGCTTGGACCCACAGCTCAGTTGATTGATAATTTGAAATGCAACTTGAGGTCCCAAGTTCAAAAGTCCAGCTTACCTATCCAAATAATAACAAAAAAAAATCCAACAAATTATGAAAATTTGGAGAAAAACAGCTTAAAGGGGTCTAAAACAAAATTAAGAAGTGAAGGGACAATTTACAGAATTCATGTTAAACCAAGTAGAAGCCAAAAGACTATGAACTGAAATTTTATGGAACCCAGGGAAGAAAGACGCGTGCAGGATGGAATCCCTGTGAAACATAACTTTTAGATTCAAGTGAGTTACCTTTCTTTAACAGGTCCACAAAGCTTATAGTAATCAGGAAAACCCTGGAGTCGGGCATTTTCTCGTATTGAAAGAACTCTATCTTGTTCTGGATGCACGATCACCTAAAAACCCAAAAAATTGCATTCAGTCCGATGTAGGAACTTGTATATAGACATGTTAAAATAGTAGAAATCATGAACGAAAACAACAACAATAATAGTAAACCTGATTGTGAGGCTCAGCCCTTGTAACTACAGTTGGGACGGTTTCATCCCACCATAAACGACCAAAGGGCCTACATTTGAGACAAAATAAGGAAAATATTAGTATATCATGGCATATATAGAACTATTTGCATTCAAACATATAATACATACTTGCTTGATGTTCCATTCATAAAACTCATTGCATAGTCAGGGACCTATAATAAAAATAAAAACCAAGCTAATTTAGCAAAACAAACTGTATTGTATGGCAAGAATGAATCGAATAGCAAGAAATACCAGTGGTTTTCCCGATGGTAAAAGCACTCTTTCGATTGACGTATCCCATTCGACCTTATTATCTGAACGAACTACAACACCAGGAAAATCCCTAAAATTTGCACCCTAGTACAACCAAAGAAGCATACCAATCAGCAAGAAAAACCCAAAAGTTCAAATAGTGACTAAGGAAAAAAATTCGACTATAAAAATTTAAATTAATGAGAACATAAAAACCTTTTTCTTAGGAACTTGACAAACACGTTGATAATCATCATCATTAAGTTGTAATGGGCGATGGTCAAAAAGTATCGCTTTTTGCAACATTTTTTTGTCAGAGGTCTTGGAGCCAAATAACTCTGCAGAAAGGACAACACTTTTAAAGCAAGAGAGAGAGAGAGAGAGGCAAATTAAGAAATTGCTGGACAACATCAATACATAACCACTAACCTACTCCAAAATCAAACAAATGTGAAAAACCTTAATCTATTTGACCATAACAACATCTGAACAAATCTTGGCATCTAAATGCATCCTAAAGATATCAGCTAATTGAAAACATAGTTGGTTCAAAAGAAAAATATAAAAAAAATCACAGTTTTCAAGAAACTATAGTGCCAGCATTTTTCAATTTTAAGAAATTCAAGCAGGTGCCAACCAACTTAGGTGGTAAAGAGATACAATCCATGGGTGATGATACCATAAACCGGAGTTCAATTCCTACCAACACTGGGTTACTGATCTCATTAAAAAGAGGCTTTCTGACCATAAGAAATTCAATGTTTTTCAACGAAAGGCCATCTTAGATTTATTGCTTGAAAGAACAACCCTCACATAGTTTACGATGTTTATTGTTTTCAATATCTACACCAAAAATCACATGGTTTAAACCTTAATAATGTTAGTTTACCATTTCTATTGAGTCGCACATGCAATGAACATAATAATAATGTAAATTTACAGTGTATAGAGAGTTCATGGACATAGATCCAAAAGTAATACCCCAAAAAATGCTAAACATAGAAAATATCTAAATAGCTGACATAAAACAACTACACCACTCAACTAAACTATGTAATGGTAAAAGCGAGCCCATATGTTAAGGGTGCTTTATGGATATAATTATTTGAATATAAATTTATTGACTTTTAGAAATGCTTAATGGTGGAAATTATTATTATCAAGATCTCAGTTAGACCTCTAAAAAAATCCATTTATGTGCAATCCAAGTAGTGGAATAAGTTATGAATTTTGAAAAAAAAATTGACAGAGAATAAAGGAAACCTATTAAATCTCACTTATTAAGCTTCACATGAGGTCATTTTCAAAATAAATAAGATAATATATATAAATAATTAATATTGAAAATAAAAAATCCATGTAAGCACCAGATATTTTGAATATAGTGTCAAATTCACATAATTGAATTCCATGTTTTAATCACTTACATTAATAATAATATAAATATTACCATTTACTCCAACAATAAAACATTCTATATTATTTAATTATATAGTTGTTCAAAAAAATTATATTGAAATAATTGAGAGTTTCTACAATAAATAATTATTAATTTTTCTAATAATTATTTGCTGATCGGCTAGCATGGCATAATACAAGAATGTAAAGTTTGAAAGAAAAGCACAATCGGTGGCTAATAAATTCTTCATTTTATACAGAAAAAGTTAGGCATTATCAATATCAATGAAGAATTAAGACAACGAGAAACAACCACATTCATAAAGTGTGGATTTATGATAAAGGAATCAATAGAAGTATGTGCCATATAAACATTTAGATCTTTAATAAATGTGGATTTCAATCACCTTCAAAACATTTCAAGTAACTGGTAGAAATATATTAATCATAATTACAACTGATATAAAAGGGAATATTGGGCTCACCATGCTTGCTTAACCGAATGTATTTTTGAAATTCAGTCTGAGCAACTCTGCCATAGGGCATTTCATCACGAGTTTCATGATTTGATACCTGAACAAAAAATAAAGAAATAAATACCACATATGCAACAAATTGGGTATATCAATTAAGAGATCAAATCACATACCGGGGGAAGGTCTGAAATTGCATCCCCTAGCAATAGAGCAGTTTCCAACTCTAAATGATGGTCCTCGTCATAAGCAACAGTGTTACGCTGCATACATCACATAGCATCTTGACTCTTGAACAATTTGTTGATTAAATAAATAAGCAATAATTCCAATCACAACTCATACCTCAAATTCATTAGGTATTCCTCCTCGAACGACCACTTCATGTGTTGGAAGTGGATATTGTGGCAATGCCTACAAGGCAAAACAAACAACATTGAAAAATTCCAAGTATTATTGATTCTAATGAGTGATCATATATACTTGCCTCTGTAGGACGAGCACCCCACAAGAATACACGCATGCGAAATTGAGGAAGTCCATAACATCCTGCTGCCATCATTCCTAACCGCGCTTGATAGTTCAAGGAAACAATGCGACCCACAGCATAACGACCAAGAAAACCACCAGCAAACTTTAATATGTCAACCACATTTTCCATTAGAACATATCGTGGTTTCAAATACTCGACAATATCCATAAAGACAACCAATTGATGGTTTTTTGGATCTTCTAGAGGTGCTTCTTTATTTCTAAATCTATTGAATCCACTAATGCCTTGGCAAGGAGGGCCACCGCAAATAACATCAACATCACCCTAATAAATCCACCCCAAAATGGCAACCAATCAATGACATGCAATGAAAAGAAAAGGAGGGGGGAACTTATTATCAAAATCTAAGTTAACAAAAAAAAAGTTGAAAATGAAAATAAACTTACCGGTAACGGCAAGAAATTTGACTTATATCCCCTAATAACAAAGTCTTGGATCCGTTCTTCACACTTGCTGGTCAACAAATAACATTGAGATTGTAAACCATTGTTTTTGACACAACCATAGTCACCAAAGTCAACGACTTTATCAAAAATCGTGTTTAGATCGCGTTTTTAAAGCCTGACAATTAATCATGACTTTTTGACAAAGTCACGATTTAAACGTGACTTAATCGCGATTTAATCCTGACTTTTTGAAAAAGTCACGATTTAAACACACAAAAATGTGATGTTTTTTTTTTTTTTTTTTTTTTTGGGGGGGGGGGGGGATTGAGGAAACTATTTTATAAGGGTTTTTTCAAAAACTATTTATTCTTATAGTTTAAAATAGGATTTGATCATATATATAATAACACCACTTAGTAGAGAAAAAAATACATTGTCTTAACACTATTTCGATTTTTCCCAATTTTCTCTCCATTTTTTTTACTTTTTCCCTTGCCGACTTATTCCCGAACCCCGACTTGGTGACTATGGACATAGCTAGTTGGAATAATAGGGGATGGAGAAGAAAATAAGAGGGAAAAAAGCTTACTTGAGACCACTGATGGGTTCCCAAGTGTCCTCACTTGGACCATAACCCTTCCAACGTACCTAAATGAAAGTCAAGTACAACAAATAAAAATAAATAAATAAATGGAGGAAAACCAAAAACTACAATTAATTTGGGGTATAGTTGGGTCACATTGTTGAGTTCAAAGAGTTAAACTTTTAAAGTTCTAATTTTGAAAGTTCATAATAAGAGTTGATTACATCTCCAATATTAGGTTGCCTATGAGAATTCACCCTTGAATTACCAAGAACTCTGATCTAATCATCATTGCTTCCAAAATTAAGAGTTGACAACTTTCACCCCCAACTCTTTGCTTCCAAATAGGCCCTTGGTTTTACAAAATTGGCAACTCCAAATAAAATGCAAATATTTTGATAATACAAAGATTCTACCCAAAATTATTTTAAAATTTTAACTCTATGAAAATGATCTTGCAGAATATTACATGATCCAAATGCATTGGTCAAGAACATAAATGGAAGTATTAAGCAAATAAACAAATTAATGAACTACAGAGATATAAATTATTGTGGAAGGATTGAGGAAGTGAGAAACAATATGAACACACTGAAGTAACTGATATTGGAAGAATTTAATGGAGGAATAATATTCATTTGGCCAACCCAAAATTTCTAAGGAATGTGGTTTTGATAATGATAATTATATGGGTAGATATTGGAACTAAATACTTCTTATTGATATTTTTCGGTTGGTAAATGGAAAAGACTGCATGACATTAAAATTATCAAACAAGGTAAATCATATAAAACCTTTGGTGGATAGGCACCAATATACTAGACTAACATTTATTTAAGACTTCAAGAATTTATTTATTTTTTAACTTAATACTATTGAGAATAAAAAAATAAAAAGCATGAATAAAAATGGAGGGCTATGGAAATTGGCTGATATAACATTTCGATATAGAAAAATTCATCTTACAAAAGAAATTACAATAAAGAAAAAAAAAAATTAAGAAACTTTGTAGTTGTCTGAGGGTAACTCCCTCAAGGTTACACAAATGGTGTTTCAAATAGATGAAATTGAAATATTTTGCATGAAATTGAAAATAGGTAATAACTACTATCAATAGCAAGAACAAAGACCTATCCCAAAGATTTGGGCTCAACTAAATGAACCATGTTCCTCCGTTCCACTCTATCAAAAGCCAATCCGTTTTTTTATTGATAGCTAACCCTTGCCGACTTCCCACTGCAATCAAGTTTTGCTAATGCATTAGTTCTAAGGAACGACTTAGCATGAACAAATTAAAATGTTTGATAAGGATTCATGTTAGAGGGTGGCGGTCTTTTACATATACCAACTTGATGCAACACTCATCCTTTATGCCATCTTGGGACCAACAACCTGATAATATTATGCATTCCTTTTTCATATTTTAAGGGGTGCATGATGAATTGAGTGAATTCAAGGCCAATTATTGTGTGTACAAACAAGCAAACAACTATCATGGTCCCATGGTAGATTTTTCTTTGCATGAATTACACTTTGTTTAACACTTGTTTGTACTGCGTTTAATTATTACAATTTTCGAGACTATGAAAACATTTTTCTCTGCATGTATTGCTCTTTATTTTACACTTGTTCATACTACGTTTAATTATTATTATTTGCGAGACCACCAAAAATAATGAAATGAAAACAAGAACCACTTAGGCTCCAAAATTGCTCTAAAATAGGAAATGAGTAAAACAAATCAATAAAATGCCATGCATGAAGTTTTATTGACAGTAGACATCAAGCAATACCTTGAAATACAGTCCAGGTTTCTTCGTTTCATTTGGATCCCCATAACATATCCCAATCAATTTTCCCACCTCAAATTCTCCAAAGGGTACCTTAGAGCCATCTTTGATATCTTCGTCATCTTCATTGTTCGTCGGTGAAGTATTTTGAGTCCAAGAATGCTTGGTTCCCAGCAAAGAGAATTTCTTGCAAAGATTCTCCCACTCTTTTAGCAGAATCAAGAAATCATCTGCACTCTCATTTCTCACCTGAAGAGAATTGGAACTAAGAAACTATCTCGAACATCTTTGTACATGTACTTACCCTAAGAATTTGCAATTAGAAAATACACGCAACAACAATCATACCTCAGTCTCGGGGTGGTTCAACTTGAGACTTTGACATGCATATTCATTTATATCGACAGCCCATCTCTGAAAACAAAAAAACAATTATACTGAATTGTTTGCATGTCTAATACTCACTTATTGAAAAACATAGTATCCAGGACGGGAAGCCAAATGTGTCATCATCTGTATGCATGTGTGTTTGGGTGTTTGCAAATAACATTAAAGTAACCCAATTGACTTACTGTAATAAGATTTACACCAGATGTGGTTGAACCAAGACAAAGGCCTGTAGACATGGCACCACAGCCAGAATATAAATCCAATAACGTCAACTCAGTCTTCTTGGGCTTGCTAACTAGTGAAGATTGCTCAGAATCGGACTTAATTTCTCCAGATACACCATCAGAACCGGCAATGCTTGAAATTGTCGAAGAAGTTTCACTACCCACTCTAGCAATTTCTGAATTAAACAAGTCCCTCAATGTTTAAAGTGTGGAATGTTATAAGAGATTTAGACATCTCAATCATACTAATGAGCATAAATTTATAGCCAACATGTATGGAATTATATCTAGAGCTCTATCTATGCTTTTAACCTTGTAATTAAAAACACGTCATTTAATGTTCCATTAACCAAACATGGCATTACCAGTCGGTAAAGTAGCAAATGCCGAGTATGCCAAGGAGTAGGACATATCGTAATAAAAGTCGCATGGTGGAATAGTTGCTTCCTTTGCAACCAAATCTACCTGTTATTCAAATTAGAAATATTAAAACCTTTATAAAAGTAAGCACAAAACTATTTAAACTCGGTTACAAGAAACAGATGATTCACGTACATTTGGAGCGACTTTGACAATGTTAAGTCTAGAAACAATACAATCAAGAGGGTTATCATTCTTTAATTCAGAAAAAAACAAGCGTTTGTTGTCTATTAGATGGGCATGATCTTTAATCACCTGAAAATATTCAAACATCACGAATCATTAAGCAAAGGAATTTGATGATTTGAATACTAATAAATAAGCAAGAAATGGAAGGAAAAAAAAACAATATTATCTTACAGTGTCCTCAGCTTTGAAAAACCACTGCGCAGTGAAAAACGCCCTGTTGTCAGGGGTTTCAAATATCTCGATTATCCTTCCAATATAATTAGGTCCTCCCTCTTCACCCTGAGATAAATTATAAATATACTAAATTGTGTGAAATTTGACAAAATTAATGATTAAAATATCATTTTTAGCAATGTGTCTTCTCGATTAAATTGATCTTCAAGTCTCTTGCTTTCCCACATTGGATCACCATTTTATGATGAAATGGAGGGGTTCTCAGAAACTTTTTTAGGTTAAAAAAAAAAACACATTTTTCAACAAAAATGGGGATGTGAATAAGATTTAAACCTACAAAATACACTTCAAGTTAAAAGATACTTACTTTAACATAAATATTGTCATATAGATTAAAAATACAACCATCCACCTCTGCTTGCAGATAATGAGAACGGGCAAACAACACCTCCTCTTCATCATCGTCGTTCCTGCAAGAATAAATCGATCAGACTTAAAAATCTAAAATCCTTTACAAATTTATGACAGAAATAAATAAGACAAACAAAACATACTGATTAGAGCTTCTGGAGGTGAAATTTTTCTTATTAGAATTCTGAAAAAGACAAAATACAGTACGAGTTAAAGGATTTAGATGACTGAGACCTTAAAAAAACAGTAAAAGAAGAATCTTTCATATAAAAACCTTGTCCTCGTATCTAGCGGGCCATCTTTTTCGAGCTTCCGTGTCTCGGATTGGTTCTCCAACGAACCCACACTCTGGATCTAATACTGCTCTCTTCACCTTCTTTGGAGAAGATGATACCTCCGCCTTGGGCTTTGGCTTTCTCTTCGCGTTCGACTTCGATCTAGGCTTCTTTTCGTTAGATTCATCGATGGTTCGAGCTGCGGGAGAAGAATCTTCAATCGTCTCCTTTGATTGTCGAGCTCGCAGTGTTCTTGCCGAAGACATCTCCGCCAATGGAGATTAGGGTTTGGGGGTGTATCTTTGGACAAGGAGACAACGAGATTGAAATTGAGACGAAATGAGACTATAAAAGATGTAGAATTTGGAGGTAGTAATGAACTTTCCATTTTTGAAATAATTTCGATTGGCGGGAAACAAATTAGGAAAGTTCTCTTTTATTTTAGCTCCCTATTTAATTCATTGAATTAGGGAGACACCCTATATTCTGAAATTTTCGTCAATATACTCTTTGACGTCAACATTTTGAACCCCGCAAAAATTGTCTTATATCGCCTATTTGTAAGAAAATGAGAAAGTCAATCTTCCAAATCCAACTCAATAATCATTAACGATATTAAGTTTCACTAAAGAGTCGTGATGGGGGCGACACAAAGGTGATAAAATGATGTAGTGTCGTACACATTACCATAGATACTTTCCTCGAGATACTAGTAAAAAGCATCTATGGTTATATGCCCGCCACCACATCATTTTTGTCACCTTTGCGTCTCCGTTTGTATCATTCCAGTATTTTCCTTCACTAAACTTGTAACATTTTCCTTCTTAATCCCTTACTAACAATGTTGACTAAAGTCAAATCAAAAAATGGTAGAAACCCAAGCAAAGCTGGGAATAGTGAAGAAGAACACCTTCTTCCTCCTGGTGAGACTGTAGTTCTTTAAAAATTAGCCATTGGGAAATCAAGACAATACTCCATAGTCGTGTGAATTGTTATTACAATTGGACGAAAAAGTTATTTAAACCAATATTGGATTTCAACTAAATTGTCAATAAAGCAAGCATACTCCCTTCACCCACCCAAACAATACTTGATTTGGTGGGGCACAATGGAAATAGAAAATATCTCTGAGCTAGCAAGTACTTTATTTGCGCAACTTAAGATTGGGTTTATGAGTGAGCTTAATTAGTTGAAATGTTGCATGATCCGTCTCTTCCTTCAATCGCTTTAATAACACTTTCAATTACCTTCAATGTAATTGTCTAATAACATATTTTTTTGCATAAATGTCTAACACTCGATAATGTATAATAAATGTATACTTACAAGGTTTTTAAGTGCGAAATCCCTTTTTTGATTTTGCTATAACTATTGGGTGTTTTTTTCCAATTGATGAGTTGTTTAGACGAAGAATAACTCGTATTGTATTTATTCAACTACCTTGTTAATTATCTAATTGGTGGAATACAAATAAAGTGTACTGGGAAAAAAATTTACCTATGAGAGTTGATGAAAGCCTCTCTTGAGATTTGCCGAGACGAATGTGCCCTTTCTTTTCACAAAAATTCCAATAAATGAATTTGAGACATCACCTCGAGCCTGAGCCATTGGTTATGCTAAGGTTGGATCAATTAAAAAATGCAATTAAACATATGGGCATAATATAATTAAGGGAAGTGAGGCAATGTTGACTTCTAGGCGCACCCTAGACAGAGGAGCATTCAAACAAGCAAATATAAGGTTGAATTTGTACTTCTCTTTAGAAAGGGGAAGAAAAAAAAAAAAAACCTCTTATACCCTACTTAGGAAGATCAAATAACCAATTAAAAATGTTATAATGCATGATGGTCGGGCCTCACCTCGACATTAACATTACCTAAAACAATATTACATACATAATCTTGAAGGCAATACCACTTATTGTTCGAGAACTCTTTCCAACGACGAGAGTTTGGATTGACGGGTTAAGTCAAATATAGAGGGGTCAGTTGTTGGGGGCTTGGTGAATAAATCTATCTTCAAAAATCTTGTACTATAGGTTATGTCTCTTTATCAACTCGAACAAAATAAAAATAAATAAATAAATAACCATAAGATACTTTGATTGTACGGCTTTGGTGGAGCATAAATAGAACAACAATGTTGTTCATTGCATCCACTAGCAAATAATGGAATGCTAATTGCATGTCCTCATAACCTTGATAAGTATTTGTTGCTCTTATGACTTGGCTCTTCTTGCTCACTCGTTGTGCCCTTGTAGTCTCGTGACTTCATCGAATCTAGCACTGGAAAATAAAAAGAAAGAAAGTAGCAATCTTAAGCCAGACAAATAGTAAATGGGATGGTTGGTTGAAAAGAGATGATGTGTGGAATGATAACATCAGTGTTAGTTAGTTATCTCTTTATCGTTATTTCTTGACTTGTCTTTTCAATTTGATCGTAGATAATGTAATTGTATAGTCAGTCGCTACACTTAACAAAATGAAACTAGACATCTAAATAAAATGAAATAAAAGAGTTTCACCACTCTATTATGATATGATATAAATGCCTTTTCTTATTTCATTTTTTGTTCTTGAATCTTTTTACAATTAATGCTCTCACTGTAATTTACTTCACTTCAAAAGAGTAAGGCTTTCACATCCCATAACTCCGATTTTTGATTTAACAATAAGAAGGGGTATTTGTCCAACCCCCTCCTCCCCCCGACATAGAGTATGGATCACTATGTTTAAAAAGCGTGACTTGCCTGACTAGGAGTAGATGTTGGTATTGTGATTGTTCCTATGTCGTTATTAGTAAACCAAATGTTTATGTTTTTTCTTATCTTAGAAGTAAATTTTCCTTAGTTGAGTCAAGTCCTCACAGTAGGCTTTCATCAATTTGGGCTTAACTTTTGACTCCCATTTGTTTCTTCCGTATGTATGTATAAGCTCGTACTTCCGCATCATGCTTTTGGTTTTATCGAGTCGCATGTCGATGAGATTCCTTCGAAAGACAGGTAGTTAGTATACAATACATGGGGCACACCAAATTTGATGACCCCATTTTTTTAGATGTAAACAAATATCATTAGTACGACTAAAGAAAATTTTGTTATTTTACATTTACAAGTTTAACGCCCATGTATTAAATATGGTACTATGAAACTTGACTTTTACAACACACGATCATTTAAGATAAGATCTAATGTTTTATGTTGATCACAATCAACATTAAATTAATATATAATAGGAAGTGTCTTGCTGAATACATATCGCATGATAAATATTCAAATAAGGTATGATGCATTTGTACCTCAGTGGTTAACCATCATCTACAATCTTAGATAGATATAAGACACTAGACACCACTCTTGCAGACATGGCGAGATCTAAGCATAATACATTGTTTTTGTTGATATAAAAATCATAGGCACGTCTTGTTGCAACATTAAAAATGTTTTGATAGTGATGATATGCAGATTATATGACTTGAGGGACCGCCTATCCCATGATAAAGGTTTGTATGTTAGCCACACATGATTAGCCTTGAGTGACCTTCCTAATGGATTAAAGTAGATGAAATCAAATTGACTGCGTGCATGTGTAGGTTTGAATCATATATCGTATGTGCTTAGTAAAGTTCTACTACAATACTTTGTATGGGATTAGTCTAGATTCTCCATGCACATACTTAATCATGTAACATATACGGGGATACATGCAAATACCATCAATGAACCAATTTACAGATTTCAACATTTTTATCAACACCGAATTAGTTACGTGAGTTTGTTGTCTAATGTAAAATGTTTTCCTTTTTTTTTTTTTTCTTTTATCAATTTAAATTAGTTATAATTTAGAATGTAACTAGAGTTTATCAATGCCTACTAGCACAGACATTCTCTTTGGAATTAAGTGGCAGAAGAAGAATGGCAATAAAGTTTGAAGGGTATTATTAGAAATGAGAGAAAGGAGGAGAGACAATAAGGTTCGAGGCGTATTTTTGAAATTTTGAAAAAGAAAATGAATAAAGTTTAAATTATCTTAGATTTGCGGTGAAATTAAATACCAGCCCAGGTTTATTAGGGGATAAATTGTAAAGACGATAACAAAAATACTACTTTATTACATGGATTTTGATAAATAAAAAAACGCGTCATATTAATTTAAGGGCAACAAATATGAATTTCATGTATGAAATCACAAGTTTGATATAATTGTCACATTAAATAAAAAATGTTATAATAAAAAATTAAACTTTATTTATCCTTGATTCAAGTACCTCCAAATATTTACTACCACAAAGAGAAAATGTGAAGTAGAAGTGGTTTAACACCAAAAATTGAGTGGTTATAAATGCCCAAACCTTTATATATAAATTTAATATAATCAGTGTCATTTTGAAAGGAGAGAAAAATACACAAATAAAAAATAAGATTGCAATTTGTACAATCATGTTGCTTAAATTTAAAATTATAAAAGTATCATTTTTGTTTTAGAATCTTCAAAAATCTTGTTTATTGCATAGATTTTGGAGGATATTGGTTTTGCTTTATTACATATATTTTGAAGGAAAAAAAAACATGTATCATGGTAGTTTAAGGGTAACAAATATAAATTTGAAGTTTAAAATCATGTCTCTAATATAATTATTATGTTAAATATAAAAAAAATGTTCTTATCATAATTAAACTTGATTAATCCATGATTTGGGTACCTCCACATCTTTACTATTACAACAAGAGAATGTGAAGTAGATGTAGTTCAACACCAAAATCTGGTTGGCTATAAATGCCCTTCCCCCCATATTTAAAAAGAAAAACATAAAAAAATTGCAACCTATATAATCATGTTGCTTAATTTTCAAAATTATAAAAGTATCATTTTATTATGTAATCTTCTAAAACATTGTGATCATTATTTTAATTCAAATAAGCCTTTTTGATATACGTGTGTTTGCCCATGCTACCTTCTAATTTAAAATAATAATTTCATAAATTATAAAATACATACTAATATACTGATAGTTCGAGAGAATTAAGTGGTAGGATCCCCTTTTTGAAGTTAAGTTTTAACACTTACAACAAATATATAACTTATATATTACATCTCGGAGATTGTGCCTTGATAGTCAATAAGTATGATGTTGATAGTCTTCGTATATCTCTCGTCCATGATTAAATCAATCATACTCTTCTCAACATAATCATTGTCATGAATAAACAACTTTCATGGTTTATACTTAAAATAATAATAAAAATGTGAGTACTACCGAATGATAATATATGACGTAAATGTTACTCTTTTGTTATGTATTTTATATGTCGTATGTAGTAAACAAATACATTACTCAATCAATCAAGTAATATTAGCAAAAAAATCCCAAACAACTAATATCGTTTATGATTATACATATAGATTTGGTGGCGAACATTACGAGCAACTAGAAAACTAAGTAGTCAATTCTCTAATGGAGGAGGACAAAGTGAAGAGGAATTGGTTGATCATGTTCTCGTTCAATATCCCTTTTTCTTGGCAATGGATATTTTTGAATACTAATATACCAAAGATCAACATAAAGAAGAGTTTTTTGTGGTGTTGTCTCCCATTTATAGTTTCTTTTTAGATTTGGATTTTGGTTACGTGTTGTCAATGTAAAGGGATGTCGATTTGATGAATTTATCCTCCATTGGGATCTAATAAGGCTCCATTTAACTAGCTTCACCCCTTGCATTTTAGGCTGTGTCCTTCGTAAATAACAAAGACACATTCTATTTTGGAAGTAAGCATATAACATGGTTATAAACGACTGTTTATATTGTACTTCTCAAGCTTTGTTTTCATTTGAAAATGTGAAAATTTTCTTATATGTCTGAATTATAAATACCATCAGATTGAGATTTGCTCTTTATTGGATTTATTTATTTATTTATTTTTGGTATAATCTTAATATCACCCAAAGAGACCTTTTATATGTAATAATAATAATAATTTAAACAACATGAGACTGCGATTGTTTTTTTTGTTGTTGTTGTCTCTCTATAACTCTTACACCCATTTGCAAATTAAACCAACAAAATCCAACTTGTCATAAAAGAATGTATAAATTAAATCCAAGAACTTGTGTTTGTTGGGAAAAATTACACCAAACTTTATTACATAAAAATTAAAAATTTTGACATGTAATTCATTCTAAAAGTCAATCAATTTTTATAAAAAATACTCAAACGAAACAATAGCAGATTGCCTTGAAGTTTGTTCATTTTTTATAAAATCCTAGACCTCCTGAACATTGTATGTCCATCAAACCACAAACTACTCATATGAAATGTCAATTTATTTAGAAATATCTAGGAAATTCTTCGCATATTAGCTGTTCGTTGGACACGAAATATTCACGGAGGTAAACACTAGAATTTTCCCATAAATATGCGACTTAGTGAGTTTTATTATTATTACGTTAAAAATCAGTTCTTCAATTTTGCTGGTTCGTCAGCAACTCTCCCTTCTCTAAGCAAAACAGAGACGATAAAACCCTAAAGATGCAACAAGGAGATTTCAACCCTCCTTATTACCAACAATACCATCACCCTTACCTTCAAAACCCTAACCCTAACCCTAACGATCTTCAGCCCAGTCTCTTATCTCCTCCTCCTCCTACATACGCCTCTGCTCCTCCATCTGCACCCAATTACTCTTCCTCAGATTATCACAATTCTTCCTCAGGTTACCCTCCATATTCACATAATACCGATCCTGTCCCTGTCCCCCCTCCAACAGCCCCTTCATACGTCCCAAACCCTAATTTCCAATCCTTCAATCCCTCTCCCCAACCTGCTTCAGTACCCTCTTTCCCTCATCAACCCACTCAGCAATCGCCATATTATCCACCGTACGATCAGCATCACACGCCTCCATATTACGATCCAAATCCCACAATTCCCCAAAATCCTAACCCTAATTCCATTCCCAATTCGCCATTTTCTGGGTTGTATTCTACCTCAGCCTCTTATGGTAACCTTGGCTCTTCGGTACCGAATGTGTATGAAAATCCTTATGAGGGTAATGTGAAATTCGACCACAGAGGGGGTTACCTTGATGAAAATGGAGGATATGCTGTGTACCATCGAAGCCGATCCGATTTGGGTTCGGATATCTTCGAGAAGAGAAGACCGGAGAGTGGGTTTCGTGATGATGGTGTTGGAGAGAATGTTTATGCTTACAATGGGGGAAATTTGGAGCCTTATGGTGCTCGAGGCAGTGGTTCGAAGTCATCTACTCGGTCAGCTTTTGATGATTATGGGAGGTCTGTGAGTTTCTCTTCTGGGAAGGACCAGGCGAGTTCGATCAAGGTTGTGAAAGCTGTCCCAAAGGTGGATACGCAGCAGGACACGAAGAACGGGGTGCAGAAGTTCAGGGTCAAGCTCTTGGCTGAAAGTGGAAGTCAGAGCAACATGGATGTTCTTTGCCAGGTTTTCTAGAGATAACCTGAATTTCAAAAGAATTTGTTTGTTTAGCATACTTTCATCCCCCTGATTGAAAATTAGATTGCTTTTGATAGACTTGCATCGTTTATGATTTATTGTGTTCAGATTTTGATTTCCTTTAATGAAATGGGTTAATTTAAGCATCTGAATTCATATATGTTTTTTTTAATAGAATAATGATGAATGCATGTGGTCTTGGTAGGCGGTTGGGTAAATGGCTGATGTGGCAAGGACACAGAACAGCACATCTTTTTCCTGTGTATCCCAATTAAAACGAGCTATGGTACTGTGCCCTTGCCACGTCAGCCAAGTACCCAGCGGCATACCAAGAGTGCTGGCATTCATCATGACTCTTTTTTATACGCTAGACTGGCATTTGAATCTTGGGTTACATTGCTTGATTAGTGATAACATGCTTTCTATGCGGTGGTGCTTTGGCTGAGCCCAATTTGTCTCCTTAGCAAAACATTGCTTTGGAACGAGAGTTCAACTACATATATACATACTAGAGTTTGCAAGGGCATCCTCTCTGGTGTTAAGAGGGTAAAAAAAGAAAGATAGTAAAGTTAGAGGGGCATTATTGAAAGGGGTGGGTGGAGGAGAGGAAAGACAATAAAGTTGAAGGGGGTGAAGTGGAATAACAATAAAGTAGGATTATGTGGACCCCACTCCACTGTAGTTAGAGTGGGACGTTTAAACCCCATAATTGTAGTTGGAGTGAGACTCACCGTTGTGTTTTATTACATATATATACAAACAGTTATTTTATAGTAGACACACATGATGCATGGAATCTTGTATTAAATCTAAAAAATAAATTTTTTTTGGCTCACTATTCTTCAGAAAGGCTTTCCCACATGTTATGCACTTTTGCTTATACATTGTTTCCCATTTAGATTTTATTTGGTGGATGCTTGTGTTCACCTCATGGTCTTTACAATGTAATCTTCAGATAGGTTTGGATGGGATTCGAATGCTTGACCCCAGTACCAGCCGAACTTTAAGGATATACCCACTCGAGACTGTCACAAGATCAGAAGTAAGTTGATTTCTGTCTTCCCTTTGAACTTTTGATAATTGTATTTCATCTTCTTATATATATATATATATATTTTTTTTCTGAGTAAATATTTAAAGTGATTTATTTTCAACAAAATGTTTCTGATATGTTATTCCCTATCCGTTAGGTAATTGATTCATCAATCTTTACATTTTGGTCAAAAAGCTCTGTTGACTTTGAACCAAGACGCATAAGACTGCAATCAAACAGCTACACTACTAATACTATTCTAGACACAGTTACAGCCGCAACTATTCAGGTTTGGGACCAATCACCAAGTGTTTCTTTTGTTCATTTGATTGTTTTTTTGGAAACTCCTCTGTCTTCTGGTTGGTAGGTCTACCCTCCTCTCCCCTCTCTTTTGTTAAGTGTAAAGATGTTTTTTCTCCCAATACAAACCTACAACTTGCTAGATGGGCTTTACTTTTGCATGTCATTGCTGCTAAATGTGACTAGTTACAAATTTACATCAGTTCGCATAATTGGAATTTTTTATTTTGATAAGTATGATATTATTGCTAAGAAAAAGAATGAGACCGAGATACCTACCTAAATACATAGGATAAAACAAAAAACCTAACTACAAGTTACTAACCAAGTCCCGTACAAAGCATGACCTTATGTACTGTGCGGTGGCATCCAAACTTTGGTCCTATTTTCTTGGGTTGTTTGGGGTGATGGGTTGCCTTGCGAAGATGTTGTGGGCTGTTTTTGAAAGTTGGTCTTGACTATGTGTGCGTTTTTTAGCGTTCAAGAAGAAGTTGTCGAGCCTTGTTCCCTTTGCCATTTGTTGGGGAGTGTCGAAGGAAAGGAACTCGAGTTTTCTAGGGCAAGGAGAGGGAAGATCGTGAGATTATCGTTGAAGTTTTGGGCTCTTATTCCATTGGATCTTGGTCTTTATTGAATCTAGAGGGATCTTTTTTGAGCAGTTTTTGGTCTGTTGGGTTGGGTCTGTAATCGGTCGGGAAGTTTTTAATAGGCTTTGTTGTTGTTTTTTTTTTCCTTTGTTCCCCTCTCTCTTTTGGAGTGGTCGGTCATCTCGACCATTCCCCGTTGTTAATAAATCATTTTTATTCACAAAAAAAAATAAAAAATTGGATACATCTTAGATCTTACACTAGTATAACCAAAAACCCACAATACTAATTACAACTTGTCGCAAGAATACTCATCCCATTCGAGTAACCTATTATTTATTTCTTTCCAAATTCCCCAACAGATAGCAAAGGGGATAATTGGCCACAAAAATCTTTCTTTTGTTACAATTCTTTGACTTTCCCGCTTTGCAAAATGGACATAACAGAATTTGGAAGGTTTGTAGGTACATAAAAGAGGGAAATGAAAATGAAACCTTGTTTCTCTTGCAAAGCTGCAATGGATCAAGCGATGATTTACCTACTCACCACTCACTGTATAGTAGTAGTAGAAATTAATCGAAGTGATTCAGCTTGCAATGATATGGTCAGTGGTTAAGATCTTATTCACAGAAGCAGGCCAATAAAAAAAAGATATGTTTGAGGTAATTATAGAAGCCCAAATGGACTTCATGGGAAAAGATTATGAAGACGATGACATAAGATTCATAAAAGGATTTGACGAGGAATTTACCATTCTAAATAACCTTACACACCCTTTGATCGTCTTCCCTTAAGAACAAGGGATCGAGTGAGTGAGAGATTTGAGTTGATAAGAAATGGCAAGCATTGAAAGCTCTCAATAGTTTCATAATTCCTTTTGGAAATCAAAGTCCCAAGACGAATTCAGATGGGGAAACTGTTCTTTGAGAGGGGTTTGTCAACACCTTCTGTCCCCCCCCCCCCCCTCTCAAAAGAAAAAAATAATAATAATAATACAAGAACTTTATTCCCTCATGCAATTCTATTGTAGAAACCAGGAAGAAGTTTAATGATCCCTTGCCACACTCCACAACTGAAAGATGTCCTCATCTCTTTGCTCTCCTACCCATCCTAACGTATATCATTTTTTTCTCTTCTCTTTTCTCCATTTCTCTCAATCCAAACACATCGTTAAAGTTCCACGATGACAACTTTATCTTTAGTGGTAACTTTGACTTCTATGCCCCTTCACCTACGCAAAAGACGCTCAAGTTCTATCTCAAGCCTTCCATGGTTTTCTCCGTCCGTTTTTGGGTGTGATTGTTTGAGCATCTCGATTATACTTGGGAGAAATCAGAATCTCCTACCCCTTGTCTCTATTTTTTCTGTTATGTCTTCGTCTAACCAACAAATCTGTTGAAGAGCTTCCTGTGTTCTGTAGTGCTTGGCCTCCCTAAAGTGTTCCAGTCCAAAAGTGAACCTACCCTCCGACATTCTTCGACACACTAGACTCTTGAGAAGATCTTGCACTGATAACACCTATATTATTATTGAAGGACCTTACTCTAGAGTTCAAACCAATTAACCCGATGCTATGTAGAACCCATTGACCTAAATCCCTTTTCATTTCCCCTATTTACCATTCTCTGCCCATCTGAGGTATGATTGATTCTACTTTGAAATAACCTTATTTTGATGGAGACATCAGAGACATTGGTCTATATCTTATTTGGGCCATATTTTAGTTTTCGGGTTCTATTTTATTTTAGTTATTGGGCTTTAGTCATGGGCCTATTTTATGTTCTTTTTGAGTCCTATTTGTTTTAGAAATTTATTATTTGGATATATTAAGTATTTGATTTAAGCTTGGGTACTATTCGCGCCACTTTTCTTTAGACCTTTTTTTGGAGGGTCCAAACATGTCATATTAGACTATTTTTTGTGTCATTTGAGAGTTTATTCAATTACCTATCCTATGAGCCCAAGATTTTGTGATTCTGATGGGTTTTAAGAAAGTTATGGTCAAAATACTGATAAGGTATTAGTTTTATATGGGATTTGAAGGTCAAGGTCAAAACACTGATAATGTCATGTTAGGATTAGGGTTTTGAGTCTAAAATGGAGAGCCTATGTATACAGTTATTGTAATTGATTTTTAATAGTTTTATGGAATGAAAAAATTACAAAGATTTTGTTTTTTTTTTCTTTATTAAATGTTGGTGCATTCAACTTGGTAATGCCTTGGAAATCATTGAGGTGTACATTTTTTGTTTATTTGTGAGAGATCAACTCATCCAGATCCTTCTCAGCCCACAAAAAACCTTCCTAACCTAGCCTAGTGGATCTAAAACCTATCCTAACTCCATAACTCCGATCTAAAACCCACTACCCAATCTACGACCTTCAAACATTTCTTTCATCAAACCTAACCGTATTTCATATCTTTAAACCTACATACAATACCTTATTGAAAAAATGGGAATTGCAAAAGGTTGAATTTATTCTTTCAACATATAGCTAACTGGGATTCCAAGGACCTTTTTTCTTAAATAAACCTTTTAAATAATTTTTCTTTGTTCTTCATCACCACCTAATTAGCCTTTACACCACCCCTCCTAAAGTAGAACAACCTTAGGATTGAACAAATCTAGGTTGTCCTACATCATGTTTCCCCATCATTTTCTATTCCCTGGCCAACATTATCAGGTCCATCAAGATCGTGTAAGACCTGCACATTGTCCTCACTGAGCATCTTATAATTTAGTTGATCAATAGATACAACTTGATGTGTTGCATTGCATCTATCTGCATCACTCCAGGATTTTATTAACAATTGAGGATGGAACATTTCCGAGGAAAAATCTCCCACTAGAAGGAAACATATCAGATAATTAAAGGGTTTGTATTGAGCATTTCAATTTCAATTTCTTTTTTTCTCCCTTTTGGATTTTGAAATGTTGCATGTGTATAAATCATTAAAATGTATTTTATTTATGTGGGTTTGGTTGTCCAAATGAAAAGGTTCTTCCCTTTGGGTTATTTATCTGTTTTACAGTTTAAGGAGATGGGTGGAAAGGATAGTTTCAGAAGCAAGCCTCCTGATTCTGGAAAGCCATCTGAACAGCCCACTGAAAAGAAGAAAGGTTTTACTGATTGGATGAACTTTGTTAAGCCTGCAAATGAGGAGAAAGATCATTGGGTAAGTCTGCAGAAATTACCCCACAATATCATTTGAGTATATGTGTTTTCCCCATACGAGATCTGTTTTTCCTCATCATAGTTTCTTAGTTTCATTAAAAGAGGTCACTGTCAGATAATTTCTTATCCTGAGGTGCATTTATTTGAATATTTATGAGCAATAAGAATCATGGTTCAAAGTTTTGTGACGTCTTGGAATGCTTTGGCATAACATTTCTGTTTCGGTCGAGACCAGAAGAAAACATTGAGTGTTCCAGAATGTCTCGAAATGTCCTCTTGATACTGTTCGGTTTTTCTCCTTACCAAAATGTTGCATGGAAATATTATTTTAAACCTGGATGAGGATCAATAATTCAACAAATGCAATATAGATGCCAAGTCTCATTGAATGAGAGACCTGACATTTGTCATGTTCTTTTTTATTTTATTTTAATATTACTTCAATAGTATTAGTGAGTTTAATAGTTTGCAATCAAATCCTTAATCTTGATCTTGAAATATGATATGGTTAATCTATTAGTTTGCAAACAAATCCTTAATCCTGATCTTGAAATATGATATAAAGAGTACATCTCGCAGGTTTTTTATTTTTCCAAATCAAATGTTTCTTTAGCTTAGCTAGCTTAATTATCATTTTATTCTAGTTCATTTCACTTATGTTGCACAGCTTGTGTATAAGCAGTTAATTCATGTTCAATGATCAATCCTACATGTTCTGTTTTCTCATGTCCTTCAGGTTCCTGATGAAGCAGTTACAAAATGTACATCTTGCGGAACAGATTTTGGAGCTTTAGTGCGCAGGGTACTACTTCTTCACCAATCACCACTAAGTAATCAATTATGATAATACTTGGTGAACTGAAAAAAAACTCCTATTCATCTGTGAACTTGATGAAGCTTTCCTTTTCATTTTCAGCATCACTGCAGGAATTGCGGGGATATTTTCTGTGACAAGTGTACACATGGTAGAATTGCTCTCACCACAGATGAGAATGCTCAGCCGGTCCGAGTTTGTGACAGATGCATGGTATACATGCAGTTTAATTTATTTAACTCTTCCATTTGTTAAGGAAAAGTTGAGTTTCAATTAGATTAACAAGGAGAACCTTTTTAGGAATGGGCTCCTGTTTTTATATGGTGTAATCTGCAAGGATTTTAATTTCAGTGTCCTCTACTAGAAGGGAACTGAATCTGCATCTGCTTATAGGGGGTTCTGGCCTTCCCTTTCCCCCCCTTCAATCCCTTTTCACCTATATATAATACCTGTTACTTATGTTACCTGCCTTTTGCAAGATGCCCTTCCGGGTCTCTATCATTTTGTTCAAACCAAGGGGTATGATTTCATTTAGGTGGCTGCAGTAAGCCTATAAATTGAGTCTGAGTGTGATGTAGGGTAGAACACACAAACCTAGAGTTTATGTTGAAAATCAGGTTCTAGGTTGAAATCTCAAGAACTAGGAGTGATGAAGAATCTCTATATTGAGCAAAACAGACTAGAAACTTCAATCTAGGTTTGAGATTGATGAAAATCAATTGCAAACACTAAAATTAAGAGCCAATATTGGGCTCTTATGCTCAAAGGAAAACAAAGAAAGGGAAGAAATGTCTCTTTTATTTATTTATTTATATATATATATATATATATTAATTTATCTTTAAAAAACTTACTGAATTTGTTTATTGGAGCTCCTTATATAGATAACTTCTTAACAATTTAGAAACCTTCTAAAATACTAAAGAGTAACATCCTAATCTATCTATAACATATTACAAACCTAATTTTATTAGAATTCAATTTCTACACCTAAAAGGACTTCTAATTATAACTTAAAGAATAAAAACAAATTTAGAGAAGAATAGAAACATAAAACAAATTGGAAACTAACTAGGAAAAGAAACTTTCTAAAATTAAAATAGAAATTATCTAGGATTACTTAAGCATCTTAAAAAATGGAAACCCAATAAAAGAAAGAATCCTAAGAGAAGTTGGACTAGGTCTTGGGGACCGGTTAAAGACTGGACCGAGTTGACTCGGTCAAACAAATTTGACTCAGTTAATGTTGCTGATTTCTTTCTTCGACGCTTCTTAATTCGATAATAGGCATTGAGATAAGTGTCGGCAAGCCTAACTACATCAGAGTCTCATAGGCCGTGTTTATTGTACATACTAGAATCGGGCAAGTTTGTCTCTAAACAATTTTTGGGTGAATGCCTTCTCGATTTTTATCATTTCCCTTTTGTTGCACCATACCCCAGCTTGATGATAGCAGTTGGGTGCTGTCTTTTGATGGAGCACATGCTTGGCTGGGACCTTTGTTTTAAATTTTGCCGAAACTCCAGAAATTTCAGTTTTGTCCTCAACTGAAATGGAAACTTTGAATTCCAAGATTCAATGCACTATTCAAGCCTGAAACTTGAAGTGATGGGATTTTGAGACATGGGAAAAGAATGCAGTATTGCCTTTTTAAGTTTCAACTGAAATACTGGTTCAGATTTCTGTTTCGATCTGTCCCGAAACTTTACTGAAATTAAAATTTTAGACCTTGGGCTCACCATCAGCTGGGTTCCTTATAGAAGACATGACTCAAAAATTGACCTGATTGAACATTTATGTCTTTGTTTCTCTACAGGCCGAAGTTACTCAAAGGCTTAATAATGCAAAAGAATCTGCCAGCAAACCTGGTGGACTGTATAGTCACGAGGATCTTGCCAGGAAGCTTCAGGTGATTGCTGATTTTACAACCTAAGCTTTTGATGTTTGTGCTTCTAAATTTTCTTTTCTTAGTGATAGTGGTGCTTTATATCCTCATGCTTTTTTACTATATATTGAAATGCTTCTTGAGGGATTCTGTTCTCAATAAAGTAAAGAATGAATTTCTTTATGGAAATCTCATGAAGAATTGAATATGCCTTGTCTTAGTTCTAAGGCCCACACTCTCTAGATACTCGGTGATAATAATTCATGTTTATTAAGAGTATCATATACAATAAAAGCATGATATATAAACTCATAGAAAGGCGCTCATGCTACAATAGGTTACGGTTTGATTTTAATTGCTTGTAGCATTGTTTTCGAAGGCGTTGGAAGCTTACGCCTTGAGGCTCACATAAAATATAGTATGGGTTTAATGGAGATCCCTTTTCCTCTTTAGACTTACACTTTATTAAAAGAAATGTGGAAAAAAGTGTCTTTTTCAATGCACATGCTATTTGGCATCTTTTGACTAAAGCGTACACCTTATGGGGATGTGATGTATCCTAGCTTTTATCATTAAAGTTGTCCCTGTTATATCATTTAATTAATTTGGGGGTAGTTCCTTAACCATGTAGTTCAATTTTCATTGTAACTCCCCAATCTTAGGAAGCCGTAGTCTTATTAACAACTCCTTCAAACTTTGGCTCTTCTTCTTTCCTTGGTGGTTATTGTTTTTTTTTTTTTTTGTTTTGGTTTTTTCTATTTCTACGCAGGGCTGGCAACGGATGCTTATTGGTTCGGATCCTACAATATCCGAATTCGAATCCGATTATCCTATCGGATATCGGATAATATCCGATTAGAATTCAAATAACGTGTTTATAAAAAAACATAATTTTTCCTTGTCCAACTGATTTTTCAATATTTAAAAAAAACTTATTATATGTTACAATATTTATATAATAAAGAAATAAAATGAAATAATATATATTATATTATTTATATAACAAATTAATCAAATGAAGTAATATATATTATATATTATATTGAATCGGATATTATCGGATTCGAAATGTTAATATCCGAATTTGTATCCGATAAGGATTCGAACATATAAAACTATCCGAATTCGAATCCGATATCTGATTTTTTGAATTTAAATTTTCGACTATCCATTGACACCCCTATTTCTACTTTCCTCTCTAAATGGATCCTATTATGCCTCTTCTTCGATTCTTAAGAGTGGTGTTTTACTTTTTTTAGTTAAGAGTGGTTATTACATTTTAGGTGTTTATTATATATATATATTTTTTTGGGGTTTTGTTTGAGTGATTAATTACTTTGAAAATTGTAAGTATAGAACAATAGATAGTTGAAAGTATAACAATAGATAGTTGAAAGTATAACAATAGATGGTTGAACGTATAAAATATAGATATGCTACATTCTAATTTGCTTTTGATGAGTTTGGAATTTGAATATTATATTTTGGCATGTGAATTTCATAGCTTTATTTATTTATTTATAAAGATTCTCTTTTATTTAATTTTTTACCATTTTATTTAATTTTATTTTTAAGCATTTGTTTATTTAACAATGCATACTGGGAAGGTTAATGCCTTACCCCGTGAGACTTATGCCTCATGGCTTTGCTGGTAAGATGCTTCGGCTTAGTGTTTAAAAGTATTGGTTGGTAGGTATCTTCCCTCTCTCACATAAAAAGTTCTTTGTGCTGATCTTCAAAGCATGTGAATTCATTTGCACTTCTTGGGTTGTGCATGAGCTTAATGTCCAAGTCCTTACACAAATTATATTTGCTGGTTTATCAGAGTCTATCAGACGTCCATTATCCAAAGATGGTCCCAGCCGTCTTGCTACCTTTTTTTTGTGACTTATAAGGCGTTTAATCATGTCCTTCCTTATGCCTTAAGAATGTGTCAGACTGTGACTCAGTCGAGATTCAAATCCTGGTTATATGGGAAAGCTTGACCTTATCTGGTATGACGAGTTTTAAAGTTGCGTGGGGTAAAACCCAAAGCAGACAATATTGTACTGATGTATGCCTAGGTCATTACAAATGGTATTAGAGTCGAGGATGGTTCCTCTAGCTTTGTGGGGAGAATCTCATGATCTCACTGATGTGCCTACCTAGGCCAAGGGAAGGGCTGCTGAAATCGAGGGTTCAAAGTGGAGCCGTCTTGTGGGTTGGATGGAATTTCATGGATAGTTGTAAGCTTAGTCCCACATTGACTAGGTAGATGTTTAGATCCTGGGATATAAGGGCAAACTTAACCCTATTTGATATGACGCGTTTGAAGGTTATGAAGGGCTAAACCGAAAGCGGACAACATTGTACTGGTATGGGTCAATGGCACTTGATTAAAAATGCACAAATGTGATTCTCCAATGTGAGTTTGCCTCTTTAACCACGGATTACTTCTACTTAAGTGGTCTGTCTCTTTCAAATCCCGATCTCTTTTTAGGACCTAATGAGCTATCTCCACTTTTGCATGTTTTTGAGTAATTGTTGTGGCACAAATTTGTGTTGTATTTGTACAGGAGGGATGTAGAATTCCTTGGCTTTGTATACGTCCGGGTATTTTGATCTCCCAGCTCACCATTTTTCAAGTCCCCCAAATTCCCCTTGTCAGAAACAAGATCATGATTTATTTGGAGGTCTTTGAAGAAATTTAATTAAGTGAAGCTGGTCTAGTGATCAACATGGAAAAGTCATATTGAATGATAGTAAGACTTGGATATACCATATCTTGGAAATGTATGACATCTTCTCTAACCAACTTTGAATTGAAGGTTTATGACTCTTAGGTTATAAAGAAGATTGATGCCTATTAAATCAGCTGGGAAACACCTAGCAGACTGAATAGGAGTAAGCTATACTGAAGAATTGTCAATGCTATTTTCATTTTCGAATTGTGCTGGACAGTTGAAAGAAAATTGATGTATGTCCTCTAATATACTCAAAACAGCTGAGCAATCACAGAATAGACCAGAGAAGGAAATTTGATACCGAAGAGTCTAGGAAACATATAACTATCGGTTGATCCTCACCTATTTCACAAATTAGATTGACGCCCCTGAAATTGATGTTTTTGAAACTCTATTGTGGATTATAATTTTAGATGCACCATTTCCTGTACTGAAAACTGAAGTAAATAAATTTTCATAATTTCCTGAAAATTTCACAAATGTTTACATCTATTTTTCAGCAAAATCTCCATCGTAATCATTGTTAATTTCACAAATTTTTTATTGACAGTTCATTTTCACCAAAAATTTCAAATTGTTGGATATAAATTACATTATTTCCTTGAATTATGTAATTTTTTTTCTCGAAATTTAGGGAAATTCAAATTTTAAATCATACCCATCCAAACTCTATTTTGTATTTTCAAGAATTTTAATTGCTGCATGTATTCAAGACAATAATGAATTACACTTGGTCTAATTAGTTGACCTATAAGCTTTTCATCAATTATTTTTTATTTTTATTTTTTTTGTAAAAATAGACCCATTAATAGCTAATAGTATCATGCAAAATGTATATGACTGAACTGTGATAACAGATGTATAGGTTTCAAAAAGGTTGGACTACAGAAAATGTAGAAGTTAGAACGGAGGTTGGAGTTTTATGAGGCAGATGTTGATTCATCAAATTCCTGTTGTAGGGGAAACATAGGTCTAAGCTGTTACAGGGAACCTTTATTTTTCTGTCATGTACTTAAAATAAAATGGAGGTTGGAGTTTTATGAAGCAGATGTTGATTCATCAAATTCCTGCCCCACCCCCGCGCGCGAGCAGAAAACATTGGTCTAAGCTGTTACAGGAAACCTTTATTTTTCTTTCATGTACTTAAGATAAAATGATTGTCAGACCATTCAATTCCTGAGCCAGCACGTTTTACAGTGCCATGGACATTTCATTTTCATACTGTACATAGTTAGTTGCCTATTATAGTTGATGACTTGGCAATGTGTTTTCCTAGTTGCTTTATGATTTCATAAAGTTGCGGTGAAAAATTTCTTAATGTTGTCATTCTCCTGAAGAATGCACTGTTTCCATATTGATTCGAAAATTTCGTACAAGACTGAAATATACTTTTGCTTTGAAGTTAGTTAGCCTCCCTCCCATGTTATTCTCTATTGCTGGTCATGAATGATAGAAACCTTAACTTGTGTTCTCTAAGAAACAGCCATCGTTCAAAAGTTCTTGGTAGACTACCAGACTTTCAAGCAATTTATTTCCTTGTAAAAGCATCTTTAGTGCAACATACCAACAGTATTCCGTCTTGATCTTGAGGAAATAAATTGTTTTATCTGACATATGTTCTCTTTTTTTTTGTCTTTTATGGTTGGCGATCTTTAACAGGAGGAGATGGACAGAAATCGCAAGGCATCTTCAGGTATATAATTGTTCTAGAAATTTTATTGTATCTACTGAATCTCAAATTTAGATTGAAATAGGATGGAAGCATGGGAGACAAGAAGCCTTTGCAAACCCTGAGATGCTTTCCATGTAGCACATATGTGGGTCCTGCAGGTCCCATCAAACAGTGGCTAACCTAGAATATTTCTTATGACATACTCCTGACCGGTGCTGCTCCAAAAAAAGTGACCTAGTTGATTGTGGCATAGAATATCTCCTAGGGAACCCTTCAAGTGGTGATTCTCCCATCTGCATGTATGCCACATACATAGGCTCGACTGTCAGAAGATTCCAATCTTCTTGTTCCCATGCATACACGGGCCTAATAAATGGAATTTTAGTTTCACCTCCCTAGTTTATATTTCCAATTAGCAAATAGTAGCAGCCTTTATATTTCCTCATTGATCGGAAGTGTCTCAACAAGTTTTGGAAAATAACCATTAAAAGTTCCGTTTTTCTTCTCTTTCTTTCTCCTTCTCCAGCTTATGTTGGTAATGTTCCAGCAGCAAATCACATGCAATTTAAGAGTTATTTATTTCTTTGATTAATCCCATTCTCCATCATTTTCTTAGTATGAATCTCCTGCACACTGAGGTGAGTATATGGTTTCCAAGCTCTCGCCCCTCAAACCACATAGATCATCACCCGAACTAAGAAGAACTTCATTTGATTTTCTACATGTTAGATTATTACATCATCCAAATCCTCAAACAGCTAACCTCTGCTTAATTTGCAGTTTCTATAACTAATCTATATTTAATCCACCACCATGAGCAAGCCAGACACTTCAGTTGTTTTATGGGGGGAGGGAGGGGTTAAAGCTTATCTTGAAGCCATATTGTTTTTTATTTATTGTTGGAATGCTAATTGGACTGGGTGGGATATCCAGCTGAGAATTGATCTGGCATTTTGGGTAAACTGGTAGATGTGGAAAGGAGTTCTAAATGCCAATTGAAGGTGGATTGAGGTTCATGGTTATTTTTTCAATACTCCTCATGAGAAGGAAACAAACTTTAAAAAATTTGCTCCAAGGAAAACAATGTGCTTGGAAATCTCGTGAAATAATCTGACAAAGAAGGAAGAGAATGAAGCATGCAAGTTGGGTTCTTATAGAGGAAGTGAGAAGGGGATTTAAAAAAAAAAAAGATCACTATGCAAATATATAATCCTTCTAGTGACAGTGTGCAATTACTATGACTAGTCAAAGGCAGAGACAGTTAAATGAAAACCTTTGGTTCTTTGCTGAACCCTCTCCCAGTAAACTAGGGAAGTGAAGGAAACACTATTTAAAAAAAAATAGAAGACTATTTTGACGGATATATTGGTGCGTAATATGTAAACAGTGGCTCTTATTTACTGTTATTCCAGTAGTAGAAGCTGTTACTTGGTTATTTTATAAACAAAATTACAGTGCTTGAATTATTTCAGTAATATTTTATTATAGGTTTACAAATGTTTATCATTGTGTCACAATACAATCAATTTTCATAATTAGTGTCCTTTTTTTGATGGAAAAAGTTAAAGAAAAAGCAAGTTGATAGGGTCATAACACACCACATAATGATCTTAATAGGTTAAGGTGGGGTAAATAACAGGTCCATGGCCTTGCTATTTTTTTTATTTAAAATGTTGCATGCAAGTGACAAGTCAATCCTGAATTGGAAAAATGAAACATTTATCTGGCCTTACTGATGTAATTCGTGTCAACAGTTTCAAAGTCCTCTGATAGTTCTGGGAGGCGGATGAGGGAAGTTGCCTGCCCTACTTGCACTGTCCACTTGCAGGTTTAAAACCTATAAAACCTATATTCCTTTTGCAGTTATAGCTGGATTTCCATTAATTGTTCCCCAATCTTCTTCAATTAGAAGTGAAGACATCTTTAAATTTTGTTTATAAAATTCCTCCATAATGGTTTTGTGGAATCGTAACAGGTTCAAGTTCCAAGCACCGGTTCTGAGACAATAGAATGTGGTGTCTGCCAGCATCCATTCCTTGTGAGCGCTCGTTGATCCAGTCCACCTCATCACTCACTCCAATGTCATTGTGATGCTATGGATGTCGGTACTAAAAAGCTTCCTGTTCATTAAAAATATTCATCCTCACCTCTCTGATTGTTCTTGCTACTAATAATAGTCTGGATTTGTGGTTTCTGTACAGCATCTTGTTATTTTGTTTTATGAACTTGTTCATGGAATGGAACCTTGTTTGAGCTCAAATCACAGGGGACATGCTTTATGTATAAAATTATCAATTTTCATCTATATGTAAATGTGGATTTTTGGTCTCATCAGACATCAATTTAATGGATCTTCCTATGGTTAATATCATCCCATGGAGCTAACGATTGTATGAAAACTCCATTGCCCAACTCGAGATGATGTCTCATACATTACAAAAAATAATGTAAATATTAAAGCTTGAAAGAAATAGTGGTTGGGCAAATCTTTGATTATGGGTCAATGCTGCTTCAAAGATTGAGCTCCACAACATGCACGCATAGATCCTTTTTTGTCGTTAACATCATCTGAAATAAAATCTTCTGCAAGGACCATCATATTTTTGGTCTTCCATTGACCTTGTTTAGTGTTGATAGGCAAGCATTTGTGTCATTGGGGTCTTTGTTTTATATATTTTAGTTCTCTCTCTTGGGTTTTATATATTTCACCGAATTTTATTCAGAGTTTGCATGTTTTTAAGCTAAGCTTTTGCGATGCTTGTTTGAAAACCATAATTGATCAAATGCTAAAATACACCTTAGCAAAGTTAGGACAAGTTGGCTTAGGAAACGTTCATTAAATATTCCTTTTATTTTGAAAGTCATCTTCTCTATTTTCCTATATTTTGTAACAAATTTTTTAAAGCCACGTTGTTCAGGTGGGATCAATACTTATACTTAATGACTAAAAAGGAAAATATATAATAATAATAAAAAAAGCAAACTAACAAAAATGAAAGTTGGAATGTATACTAGTGATGGAATTTTCAAATGGTTAATTTCAATTTTTACAAATTTAGACGGTTGTAATATAAATATAAAAAATGAGATTTTGTGTTGGTTGCATAAAAAAAAAATCAAAATAAAACGAGTTTTGTTGACATGTGCCCTAAGGGCGCACATTTAGGTGCATTAAATACACCCTGGTAATTGAAATTTCTATAAAAAAAAATGCCCTCAAAAGATTTTTTATTTATGTGCCCTAAGGGGTGCACGTTTGATGATTCCAACCATATCAATTCTATTTGGTTCTTGTTAACATGTGCCATAGGGTGCACGTTTAGGTTCCTTCAAATGCTTATTTTCATGGTGTATTGGTGCGCCTAAACATGTGCCCTATGACACATGTTAACAACAATCAAATAGAACTGATATGGTTGGAATCATCAGATCATTTCAGAAGCACCTTTTATTAATGGAGTTTATTTCCATTTGATTGCCACGTCATCTATGTATTTTTGGCATCTCTTCATACCAAATTTAATCGAAATCAATTTAAAATATCACGTGTCTTACAACGAGGAGGTTTCTTTCAACATTATGAAGTGGCCACTTCAAAGTTGGAGTCGGACTCCAAAACTTCTGTCCATTTGATGGATTTTCTATTGATTTTCAAAGAAGGTTTCACCGATGTTTTAGGTAGATCAGTCTTTATTTGAAGTGATGCGGAGTTTTAATTTTGAATTAAGGTAATTCAAGCACATTTTGTCAACCAATGAAATTTCAATTATTAACAAGAATGGGTGCTGGGGCCTCATACATTGTTGTACCTCCCAAATCTCATCCTGACCATAGTAACAAAAATTTGTTTTTTTGAAAAAGTCTTTTTAAAACATGTTTCGTATCTCTTTCGATTTCAATGTTAAAAAAATAAAAACACATTTCAAAGTTTTAAACACATTTTTTTAATAAAAAATAAAATAAAAATAACCCAATTTTGTGGGTCTATGATTAATTTCTATGGACTCATGGTTGTTAGTATTTTGGTTCATTGTTTAATGGAGGATTTGATGATAATACTTGATGCTATAATTTTTTTTTTCCAATAGTGTATTATTTTGCTCAAAATTTATGTTGATGGTTAGACTTTTTTTTATAATCATATAATGTATAATGACGACTGGAACATGTTATCATACATGGATATTCAATAATATTTTTTCCAACAGAAATACATATTATAAACTCAGAACAAATGTCTAATGTATCATATTTTATATTATAAATACATTTTTTTCATAATTTTTAATATATATCATTTTTTTTCTTGAAAAGGAACTCATATGTTCACACATGATCCAATTGTGTACATGTGAAATCTAACAGTTGAGATTTATCTTAAAGATATTCAATATATTCTCGAGACATGTATTTTACTCTAATCATTGGATTTTTCTTTTACACAGTTGGAATCATCAATCATGTGTGAACATATGAATTCCTTTTCCATATGTGGATCCTAACCCTTCTACTAATTATGATCTTCCAGAATTAAATGCTTGGATATAGAATGGTTATTTAGGTAAGAAAAAGACTAATGATGAATGCACACGGTTTGTACATGGCTGATGTGGCAAGGGCACAAATCTTTTTCCTTGTGTATCCAAAAAAAAAAAAAGATCTATGGTTCTATGCCCATACCATGTCAAAAACATACAAACCCCTTATGATTTACCGCGTGCATTCATCACGACTCTTAAGAAAAATGCTACAATTATTTTCCACGACACTACATTTAACATTGCACTGACTTGGAGATGTGCTTAGAACCATCGATGGTTTTTCTCGAGATATGAGTGAATAACATCTATGGTTCCACTTTACTATAATTTATACAACTTTTTATTTTTATATTTACCCTCTTAACCTTAAAGAGAATGCTTAAGTCACAAGTGAACTCTAGTATATATAATAAAACACGATTGTAAGGCAACTGTAAGACCCACTTTACTACAGTTTGTGAGGGATAAACGTCTTATCGTGGGATCCATACTCTACACTACCAACTTGGTTGCTTTTATTATTCACCCCCTTCAACTTTATAGACTTTCCTCTCTTCTCCCCTCAATTTTTTCAATAATACTCCTACTATTTTACTATCTTTCCTCTTTTACTCCTTTAACCCACTTTATTTTTTTTCCTCATCTCACTTTTTCTTAACAATACGGCTCCAACTTTTTTTTTTTTTTTTTTTCACTTTTACCCCCTTAACCCTAAAGATGATGCATGTTTTGTAGGCACAAGTAAACTCTACTATATATATAAACTTTATTTATATGTATACATCACTTGTCACTCCAAAACATAATCACCAGGGAAGAAGGTCTGTGCAAGAAATGGTATGAAAAATTCATGTGAAAGTGGAGGGGAAACGTCAATAAGAACAAAAAATTTATCATACTATTTAACTTTTCCAAGAATTTTTAAAATTCTAAATTTTTTTCTTGAATAGAAATGTCTACATTTTAGAACTTCGATATAAAAACATAATTTTTCTTAATCAAAAGTTTCATCAATATGGCTAGCTTAGCTATATTGACGACTGAACTAATTTTGGTTTTTACCCTACCAAACCATTTATCGTACTATCTAACTTTTGCAGTTGAAGAATTGAGAAGTAATGAGCTATTACTGCCTTATCTTCATCCGAGCTTGAAGCCTGCAGAACTCCTTACGGGTTGTAAGCTTCGCTTCAGGTGGTTCAAGATACGATCCCTTCATTTCTCATACCAAGTAGTTACCACAACAAGAAATAAACTTTGGGCTAGTTTTTAAATCAGATGAACCGACCAGTTATGAGTAGAACATTATCATTAATTTTGTTTGTATATACTAGTTAAAGTCTAGTTTTTGTTTGTTTAATCATAAACAATTCACTTTATTACCTAGGGTTTAGTTGCTTTATTACAAAGCACATTCCTTAATTTCAACATATTCAGGTATCCAAACAATCCTTTCATCCAAGGTGATCCATATCATCAACATGGACCCATCGACTGGCCATTGGTGTCATGTGAACGGCCATTTTTATATTCACAGGTTTGTTAAATATGCATTTTCAATTACTTCAATGAAAATATATAGTGTATTGAATATCTTTATCTAATATTTTATTTTATTCTACAGGCAAGCGCTAGACCATCAAATGAGCCAATGCATCAGCCAAGAAATTTGAATTTGGAGAGTCTTCCTGAAATCCAAACGTGTATAGCTCTTTTCGTGCTACCTTATTATTATTATTGGATTGAATTCGGTTTAATAAACATTATCAGATTTATCACTTAACTGTGTTCTATTTTTACAGACTTATACATTTGAGTTGCAGTTGGAGGTTGAACACTTGTGTGGTAACCCAAAATTTAAGGATCGCTAATTCTTCAATAAATATTTATTTTGATTGATGAGTTTTATGAAAATTTTGAGGTTGAATTATGTAAACATCGAATTCCTTCCAATCTCAAATTAACTTTAAATTGTTGCAAAGTTTCAAATATGAACTCTTGGGATCATGGTTTATAGTTTATGTTTATATGAAATTCATGGTCTATGTTTCATAATTTGTTTCTTTTATTCTTTTCATTTTTTTCTAGATTTTTTTAATTTTATTTTTATGTTTTGCATTATTAGATATATTTAACTTAAGAGTAGTGCTGGAGTAATATTGTGGGGTACATCGGCCGATGTGGGTGTGTGCTAGGACCATAGATGCTTTTCATCAAGATACAAATGAGATCTCGATGAAAGCATCTATGGTTCTGTGCACACCAATATCCCCCATGATGTCCGTCACAATGTTACTTCAGCATTATTCTTAACTTAAATGTGTTTTTGTAAGCATTTCTCTTTACAAGCACATGGCATGTTCATTTTCTTCAAAAATTCATATATATTTTATTTCCAACACATTATTTTTGAGTAGCATACAAAAAATTTCTTTTTCATCTAATTTTCATGATAGTTTCATTTATAATTCTATTCATTTTTATTTGCATTATATAGTTTATTTTCTTTAGTAAGAGTTCATATTCGATGAACTTGTTAAGAACAAAAGTATTACTAAATAATGAGATGTTGGAAGAAACTAAAATTCTTCACTATGGAATTGGTGACACAAAGAGTGGAACATAGGTTACAAGTATTCAATCTTCTCATTTAATTGCAAAAGGAAATCAGGTAAAATTTTTTTTTTTATACAAAAATTTAGTTTATATGGTCATCATTTCTTAACTATTGACTTATTTATTTTAGAGTGTGTAGGATTCAATCTTCTCATTGAGAAAATGAGGTAAAATTTTTTTTATACAGAAATTTAGTTTATATGGGATCCTTATTTATTCTCAACGTCAACATTAAATTTAGTTTATTTATTTTCACAAAATATATATATACACAATACAATACGAAACACCCACATGCGTCAACACTTACGGTTTCATGCTTTCATCTAGATGGATAGTGATCCCCTCCCCCTTTAATCTAAAGCCCATCAGACACAGCTATGAACAATTTGGCAACTAATTTTATTTAAGAGGTAGTTTTGTGAAGGATTCATTCAAAGTAATATCAACACCAATTTATCATAACAGCAACTCTACAAAATCCAGATTCAGTGACATAGAGAGATTCAACTCTACAAAATCCAGATTCAGTGATATAGAGAGAATATGGCCCTGATTACCAGCTCAGCATAGAAAAATGCCACCCAGCATTTACCAGCATGTCTGCAAAAAGGGAACATCCCAAAGACATAAGTGTAAAGATACAAGTCTGCTTTGAGGCAGGCAGGTCACTTCAAAATTTTGAAGGAACCTTCGTTACAAGATACGTGGCGTTTTGAATTTATTTCACACCCCTATCTTTCCGCCAAAATTTTGAATACCTCCTCGGAAATGCCGTTTGTAATCCAATGGAGAGGGTTCCTTCAAAATTTTCAAGTGGCCTGCCAGCTTCAAAGTTTTCTCCGTAGAGATACGCCCCCCTCTGTGCCCCTAAAACCAGTTCCCAAAAAATACAGCTTCCCCTTGTGTAAATACAAAGAAGTCTAACAAGAAATGTTCTGGAAAAATAATGAGTTTAAGAACTTCCGTCAAGATGGGTGAAATTTAACAAATCAAAAGCAAAGAAAAATTATTAATAATAAGGGGGTGCTCTTCAAGGGGAACTAAGAGAATGGAAGGAGGATTTGGAGTAAGAGACAAATACTAGTGACAACTAAACAAGTAATCTACAGGGGAGATGTGTTTCTTTGAGGGGAAGAGAGGGGCATTGAAGTTTTTTTTTTTCTTTAGTTGGGGCACAGAGAAAGTGGCACTAGAAATGGTTTGAATAGGTCATATATGAGACTATAAGAAATGAACTATGCGCTCTTGGGCATTGAAGTCACGATTCAAACCAAAAAAATATTGTCTGCAACACATTCATCGGTAAACAGTAATTTCACAAGTGAAAACCAACAAATTTTCTAAAAAGAATCCAATCAGGGAACGATTGAGTTCCATGGAAATGATAGCAATCGCCAAATAGGATTTTATAGCAATCACCAAATAGGGGCATAGTTTTGGCAGAGATCCACCGAATAAATCGGCTCATTGATGCCATAAGATAGCCTTCCTAGGATCAAAGATTTCAATATCCTAAGCCAGCTTCATGTGTATGGGACATTTTCATAACAAAAAAAACATTAGTCCATCCTTCAACAAAAGTCAAGGATCCTTGCATGCAATAAAATATGGGTAAAGAGTGGAGCTAGGTAACATGTGTTGGGGTTCACTCACCTTACTCCAAATAAAAGACCATTGCAGGCCTTTGGGCGTTGAAAGGAAGCATTGGCAAAAAAGAACCGAGCACAGACTGATCACAGCCAATAAGTTAAAGATCGTTTGAGCTAGGTGACAGAAGTCTTAGACAGCTGATTTGAAGGGCCATACAATCAAATCTCTCTTCTTCAATATGAAGACAGAGACGAAGGAGCATAAACATCCTCAGAAGAGGATGTTTCTAAGAAAATGCTTGAATAACAAAAATCCCATTTCTCCTAAAGATCCAGTTTGACTTAACAATTTGGAGGAAAACATCATAATACCCTCCTTGTTTTGAAGGCATTAAATTTCCAAGTTGACAAAGTCTGTAAGTGTTGTCGTGTTGATATAATAACTTGTGGTCCAAAATCCACCTTCACCTAATCAATACAAACCACCAACTTGCTTTCAAGAGAAAGTTTCTTCATTCTAGGAAATCATCACTAGGTCAACTTAATATATGTTCATTCTCAAATAATATTTCTCATTGGAACAACAATGTCCTTGATGAATGCTTTCCTTTGTGCATGTGGTATACAATGAAGTAGGTTACTTCCTAAAGGAATGTGCCGAAAGAATTGCTTCGGAATGTCTCAAGTAAATGACTTCCCGCTAAGTAGTCAGGGTCACAAACATAAGGCTGTTGAAGATCAACGACCAGCCCAAGACCAACCCAGAAAACTCAATCATCCACTCAGTGGAATGACTAAATCAAAATCCAACCATCTCTAAATATCTAATGGAAATTGAAAAAAAATTGAGAAGCTATGGCAAATCATCCAAAGAAATACTGATCGTCTTCTAAATGCTAAACGGACCCCATCATGAGGTTGCCTCCATTAATTAATACATGACACCATAAAAATAAATTCCTCAGGTCTTAGCAAGAGCCACATTGATCTTATTTGGGGTCTCTAGGGAAAATAGTTTTGCTGAGTGTTTCCACAGGGAAATTATTTTCAAGGAAAAAAATATTTCTCATTGGAAGGAATATATTTTCTGACCCAATCTTCCAGTAAAATGATTTTCCCATCTCCTAATGTCATTCCCTTACCACTACCCCATCCCCACCCACAAAACTAAAAACCAACTCTCTTTTAAGGCATTTTCCTAGATGCAATCAAACATCAAAATTCATTTCCAATACCAACCATTAGAAATTCTTACAAGAGCAATAGAAACCAAGTCTTCTCTTATCAAAAAACATTAAGTTTGTCAATCAAACCATTTCATCAAGTAAAACTGTATTATGTTTTGGGGTTAGAGTTACATAGCTCAAGTTGATTGATATTACTGTAATGCAACTTTGAGCTTGTGGGTTCAAATCCACCAACCAAAAAAAGTGACAAGATTTAAAGCACCTATAGACCAAAATTAGCAATTTCAATGTAGCCTAAGATACTTCAAAAAAAAATTTAGCCTCAATAGTAAAAAATGACCATTTAAGCCCATAAGCAATCTAGGTGACTTGTCGTTGCTTCCTAGGAGGTTTGATTGGGATGGAGGAGGAGACCAAGAAAGTGCACACATGAACTCTTAACAGATTCTCGGTCTCACGGAGCCATGCATGTGGTGCCACGGCATTTATCAATGGAGACTTACAATACATGTATTATACTCTCGTGCCAAAAACAAAATCAACCCATTAACAAAATCATCATCAAATCAAAATACCAAAAATTACCCAAATCATTAAGCCTAATCCAGCATTTATCAATGGAGATTCGCAAGACATGTATTATACTCTCATGCCAAAACAAAATCAACATCAAATCAAAATACCAAAAATTACCCAAATCATTATGCCGAATCCATCTTGAAACAGATCGATTATAATTCGATAAACACCACAGAATCCCAATTCAAAATAACCTAAAATAAGATCAAATCCTACCATTAAGTATACATAATCAAAAGTTCAAAACCGAATGCAGTACTTCTGAATCTAAAACACCAAACATAACATAGAAATAGATGACCTGAATTGCGAGAAATCAAATTAATCGATATTCTGCATGATATCCTCGGCTGTAAACTTGGTCCCTTTGTCCTTATCAGCCGCAGCCCGACCCTTGGCCTTTCGCTCAAGAAGCGACTTGCGATCCTTATCAAGCCTGAGCTTAGTTACAACGACCTTCGATGGGTTGACTCCAACGTTGACTGTCGATCCATTAACTTTCTCTCTTGTGATCCTCTCGATGTGGATCACCCATTTTCTACGGTAAACCTGGACTACCTTTCCTTCTCTTCCCTTGTAGGTTCCACGAACAACCTGAACCTCGTCGTCTTTGCGAACTGGAACGGACCTCACATTGTACTTGCTGCGTAGATCAGAGGAGAGAGGAGCGCTCATGAGAACGCGACGAACACTCGAAGGAGCTGTGAAGTGGGCTTTGCGGTTCTTCCTTCTGGAGCTGGAAACCCTAGGATTGTACTTCATCTTCGCTTCGCCTCTCTCTCTGAATGTGGCTAGGGTTTGTATTTATACTGTTATAACGTGATGGCAATTTTGGGTTTCTAGGGTTTTATTTCAACGAAGGGAAGATGTGGATGTAGCTTTTTTTTTCTGATACATCTCAATATACGTAATCTGTTTGTGCTAACAACATTTCTAATATAATCAGAAGTTCTGTAATTGATCATGGCCGTTCATGATTCAATAAAGTTAGGCTAATGTTACAATCCAAATGAGTGGTTGATTGAATTGGACGGGTTAGATCTTGAGGAGTGGCTACTAGGGGTGTCATGGGTACCCATTTAACCAGAACTGAAAATCTTGATTCTAGTTCCATTTTTGTTGGAACCGTTTAGAGTCATATCTAAAATGTAACCGAACTGATAGGCACCGGAATCGTTAGGTTCTATCCAATGGGTACTTGCGAGCACCCAGAACCAATCTATTTTATCATTTATTTTCATAATATGGATGATTTAAGTTATTCTTTTATTTTAAAATATTACATGTTTTATAAAATTCTTTAATATTCCATATTGATTATTGATCAGAGCTTTAAATGAGATATCTCTTAAAAACTTATTACTTTTTAACTAAGATAAAATTTTGTTCTCGAAGAAAATCATTAATTTATATTTTTAGTATAACTAAGTATGATTAAGTTAATTATTTTATAGATAATATGTTAATTTTTTTAAAGAAATTTTTTTTTTATAATGATTTGAAATACGGTATTTTTTTTTTTTTTTTTTTTCATTCAATTCTTGAGAATCAGAACCAATAGGTACCTGTGTTTTTTTACAGTTCCGTTTTCATTTAGTTTGAAATCGGACCTACAACCAACAAGAACCGGAACCAAAATAAATATAATGATTATGATTCTTAAATTTCTTAGGAATCAAAACAGAACTGACCCATTGATACTCCTAGTGGCTATTGAATGTGAATAGGAATATTTACTTGTTGGTGTCAAAAATAGTAATGTTGTTAATCTATTTAGGACCAATCTGGTAAGAATTGGAATGGATTTAGAACCTCCTCTTTTTTTAACTCAAGACAAATTGCCAATAAGTGGAGAGGCCCACAAGTTTATAAGGAGAGAGACATTACAACAAGTGTCCGGTGTAGAACTAAACTCAACACGCCCCCGTACATGTGGGCAAAATTGGGCCAAAGTACGTGGAGATATGAATTGTGTGACATGGAGGAGAGAAATGTTCGCTTTGATACCATGATAACCAACCAATCCAAAAACTTGACCTATTGGAGAAAAGGAGAACAATGAATATAAGAGGGTGGGTCATGGGGCTTTATTGGTATATGATACACCCGGGCGTCACATGCTCACATATCATGCTTCAATTCATCTCGTGATCCTTTTATATTCATAGTTGTGCCTTCCCCATAAGATCAGTCTTTTGGAGTTGTTGGTTGGTTAACAACCCTAGCAATGGCCACTATGTAATTAAAATAAGAAGAGTTACTTAAGAGATCTTGGTGGTAAGACTTTTTAACAAATTTTTTTTTAATTATCATGAATGAAGAATGATATGCTCTTAATTTTGAACATTTAGATGTATTTTTTAATTAATTTTAACGATTTATAAAAAAAAATTGAAGAACAAGGTTGAAATTCTAAATATTTTGATAATTACGTTGTAACCTTTGATTTGAGTTTCTGTTTTGCAATTATGATATATGAATTTTGGGTTTTTCAAGAAGATTTACTTCGTATTTAAGTCAAGAAACAAAGAATAAAAAAAGTATCACATTTACAATGTTTGAGTTCATCACTTTTTATTATCTAGTTTAATTTTTATTGTTAAGCTCGACACTTGGCATCGACATCAACATTTTTATTGTCTAGTTTTAACAAATTTTTTTATTTTTATTTTTTATTTTTTATTTTTAATTTTGTTGTGGAGGCTTTTAAAGTCCGACGAAGAGTTGGATATTACCATTTCCCAAGAAGAAAAGGTGATCAACAAAGCATATGGTGAAAAAAAAAAATCATTTAGTAACGAAATACAGAAAAGGATCACATCTCAAACCATCCAGATTTGGGAGCAAGAAAGACACTCAAAATTCAGTTTCTAAGGATGGGATCGCGACTTAAAAACTATTTTACCACATAAAAAGGAATTTTTGTTCAGAATAATTTTGGCATCCAAACTCCAAGAACTACTAAAACAAATAAGATGCCGAAGCAAGGAAGCAATATACATATATAATTGATTTTGGGGTTCTGAATCAACATTCTTGGTTTTGTTTGGAGCAAATTAAAACCTGAATTTAAAGGGGTGTTATTTGATAATTTCATTTTTAGATGGGATTCGTTGTAGGTAATTAACTTTCGGTTGGTCATCTCAATCGGCTTGGGTATCTCTTTTCTTTTATTAATAAATCCTACCTTTATCAAAAAATAAAAAGAAAGAATACCAAAGAGAAATCAATCTACATTCCAAGTGTTTATAAATGCATGTACATTTGATTAGACTTCAATTAGCAGTGTAAATGGTTGATTTTGGTTTGATATCAATTTATTCAGAACTAAACTGATAACAAATAACAGCAATAACATGCAACATATGATATCTAGAAGATACCCGAGAATTGAATAACATAAAGATTGATCAAGACTTGTGTTGAACATAATGTCCTTAAGACAATTGTATTCTCGCAACTTGATGCCTACGGGTCAATGAACAATTGTCTCCTAGGATACAACGATCACACGTGCAGAGACAGTACTTCAATCTACGTTTAGCAAACCAAACGCTAAATTTATACTCTCAAAGAATGTAGACGAAAAATCAGAATGCAAAGAAGAGAAATTTTTTGAATGAGAAAAACTAAGGTCGAAATGACCTATTTATAGAATATTAAGAAGGTTCTAAGACCCATAATGTCTCTTGGGAAAGGAATTGGACTCTAAACTGTCGAAATCTGCACCCCCCTGTGTGCGCATCGTGTGCTCGCACACGCATTAAGGATTTTTTGGATCAATGGTTTAAATCCTTCTTGAGTCCATGGGCTCATTGTGCGCGTGCGTGGACTTATCCAAGTTCCTCTCTCATATTCACTTAAGTAATATGAGAAGTTCTATATAAGAATTAGACAATTTTCTTATTCCTATCCGATGTGAGACTAAAGAGTTTCACTAATAAATTCAATAGTTCTACAAACCATATACAACAAATCAAGGCTAGTAAGGGTTGTTTAGAGTCGATTTTTCATTCACCAAAAATGAATTTTTGACAACTAAATACATGAAATTATTTTCTTCAATGAGAAGAATAAGTTTACAAGTGGTCCCACCTCAAATAAATTGTGGGACCCACTTAAATCGTAGCTCAAATAGATCCACTCGGTCACAAAAATCTGGAAAAAACTGCAGATTTTTACCAACAATATCTAGTTAACAGAAATTGAACACCTTATAGAATAGCAAATAACAATTACAAACCCAACTGTATTCATGAGCTGGATGGACAGGATAGTTAGAAACTGAACCCATAATATACTAGTTCAATGATTCACAGAGAAATAAAAATGGAAAATTAACTTCTCAACTGATAAATAACACTTGGCTCTAGACATCAACATTAAATGATCTAACCGTAGACGAGTGCAACATTAGTAAACTAATGAAAACTGTTTTGAGTTTGAATTGGATTCTAAACTGATTGGTCGACTAAACAAAAGCTTTATAAGTAGCCAGCAGCACAGTTGGCCAAAATCCAACTACCTCTTTTATCTTCTTTACTTCTCTCCTAAGAAATCACCTATATACAAATATGTGTGTGGTTATATTTTTTTATTGGTTTGATTCCAATATTGAAATATGTCACTCAAAAAACCAGTATAACAGAACAAGCGAGAGTGCAAATAGGGAGTACATATAGACCAACTTGTAAAATAAATGAGGAGCTTAGCAAAGAAAAACTATTAAAATAAATATGGAACTTTTATTTTAGGGCTCACTTGGATTATGTATGCAGTTAACAAATATATATGCCACAGAAGTTGATGCTATAGAGAGTTTGAGAATTAATAAGGGCTGGGAGGGAAAGGTGGAAAAAGGAGCTTTGGCCATTATGATACAGACAGGATAAAATAATAGTGTTTAGAAGTTCTGATTACTCTTAACAAAGAAGAGATCAATGGGAAGATACTTTCCATCCTTTGGACAAGTCTTCTGCTTCTTTCGTCTGCTGCTTTCTCTATCAATTGGAGCTGTTTGAGTAGGCCTGTTAAAGTGATAAACAAGGTATCAGAATGAATGGAGAAAGATAACACAAAGAACGAAGGCAAATATAAAAACTTAAATCTGGGTAGTAACATAAGTTTTCACACATGTCCACTGAGATAATAGGTCAAAAGCAGGGTTAAAAGATTCAACCAGAGTCGTGTTTTAAGCAGTCTTAATTGACTCAGTTTCAGAGTTTATCAAGTTTCATCACTCATATGGCTCGAATCATTGTGTAATGGGATTGATTTAGATAGTCTAGAATTTAAGTGATACATTTAATAAATTCATGTGTGATTTGGACACACGTCCAAAGTGGATTGAAGATGATTTGGACGTGTAGCATACAAGAATCAATGTGTAGCATTTTTGTGCAAATTGAAGACTATAAATGTGAGCAGAAGGTTGAAAAAGACTTCGTGGAGACAGTAAGAAAAGATATGAAGACATCATAACTGAAGATACGGCTCTAGATAGAGTTGAATAGTGAAATATGATTCACATTGCCAATCCCCACTATTTGAGGTAACGAATGATGATGCGACTTGGACAATATATGTGCTGCAACGGAGAAGAGTCACATGTGGAAGTGAGTAGGTAAATGTGGTCAGACTCAATAAACCATTCTCATCGAGGTTTCAAGCTGGAAGAATCACACCCTTGGTTGGTCATGACATCCTAGCCCTGCCCAAGCTGGTGTTTTTTGTTTCAGATGTGAGTGCATGTGCAAGCGTGAAACTTTAACCTTGTTGCACAGTTCTTGTATAACTAGAGCGTCAGAACATAAAATCCCAAAGCCAAACTTCAATTTCAGATCAAACTAAAAAGAAACAAAATCAGAGAAAACAATGACAGGACATACTTTATGGAGCAAAATGTTGGCTATGTACAACAAACAGCAATTGGCGGTACCAGTGAGGAATATTCAAGTGCAAATCAAAAGGTTTTGAAGGCAAGAGGAAGGCTGAAAATGACGTGAAAAGAGATGGTAAGAGAGAATAGGAATCATGTCTTGACTGACGATATAAACAAAAATAAAGTTGAATGTCGAGAAGGGATTCATATTGCCAACACAATATTTGGAATAAGTAGAGATGAAGAAGAAAATTAATCAAATGATATTGAGGCATAGCATAATATAAGAACATTATGAAAGCCCAAAGACCCAGGAAAATGAATTGTTTAGTGCAATCGATGTTTCAGCAAGCTCTGAATGGACATTTCCCCCGTCATTTTTTTTTGGGCTTGGTGGGGTTACTGGTTAACAGTTAGCATTTAGTATAAGGAGGAGTTCAGGGGGTTTGAACCTAAGACCTTGGGAACAACCTCCACAAGGTCTTACCACTTAGCTAAGTGGTCCTTCTTGGACATTTTCCGTCTGGTTGACCTTCTTCAATGAAAATCAAATCATGGTTATGGGAGGGATTTATTCTCCTATTTCAACAAGGAAATTGTCTACTCCATCCAACTAGTTGAGGGTGCATATATCTTCCTGTGCGTGTGAACATGGGCCCACATTTGTAAAATGGATACAGTACCTCTGCCTTTGCATAAGAACTCTGGAGTTCTGCCCAGATTCCTCCTTTTGTAGCATTTCAGCAAGATGATAGTCAGAGTGTTCTTGCCTCTCCTCAACAAAACATGGAGGCAGTTCAAAACCACACATTGAGCACTTGTAGTCATCCACCCACAAAGGTAGTTCTTTCTGATAGGATGACAGTACTGCTTTGTCATCCAAGAGGTTGGCCCGCTCATTCAGTCCCTCCACATAGTTAGTTTCAGATTGTCCAGAGTAAGAAAAGGATCCAATTTCCACCATTTGCAGTCCATCTGCTTCATGAGATTGTGCGATGATATTTGTAGAATCTGGACTAGCAACCTGGACAAACAGAAAGATTCCTCTTCAAACACTCATTGAGTAATAGTAACTGAAGAAAACTATGGAAGTACTTGTTTGGAATATCATTTCAAACATAATGTACAATAAAACTAGTATCAGACAGTTTGACCAATGGCAGTACACGTGACTCGAATATGTCTGGTTTTTAATGTTGATCTCCTAGGATGGTAGTATACCCACAAGCATGTGTGCCACATGTTCAGCTAAGCTGTTGGTAAATTGTCCTTCAGTCTACTAAAATCGTTTGTTTGCCTTCTCATTATATATTCACAAGAGAGGTTCCAAGACTAGGCCACAGAAAGTCCGGGAAGGTCAGAGAGACCAAGATTAGATGGTCAAGACCAAGATGAGACGGCTGAAGCACACTAGTCTCAGTGATGATCTTTAATCCTGTTTGCAAGACATAAGAGGTAATAATAATCTAACAATTCAACCCTGTCAATGATCAGAGTTACTATTTATCACCAAAATGTCAATCCACATTATCACAATAGCTTGGTCCAATAATAGCCTGAACTATAGAAAGATATTAGGCCAGAGCTACGCACCTTGGGTAGACACTTGGTGCCTAGAATTACACCAGTTTCCTCCATTTCACCAAAATCATTGACTAAAATGCGGTGCTTGTGTTCAAGATGTGATAATCGGTTGAGATCTGAAGAATTCCCAGAATCATATTTATGATCAGCATCCGAGAGACTACTCTTATGAGTATCAATATGAAGACCTATTTCCGTATCCAACATGTGGTGGTTATCTCTATTTTCTGAGCACAGGGAACTGCTACTACATGTAACTTGTGCAGAAACATTTCCTGGAATAACAAAGTCCGTGAGCGTCTTTTGAGTTGGATCAGCAGAACCAAGTTTGTCATCATTGAATTGAGACATGCGCAGGCCTGCCAAAACAAATTGCAATCCAATCATATTGAGAAATGTGTCCTGTAAAGTCCTACAAACAGAATGAGTTATATGTTATACTAGCCACCAGAATAGCATACATGCCACATTTTTATCAACCAAGATAAGAGATTTAGATATCAGGGTCATCAAAAGCACTATGGGGCCACCTCAGAGCTGAAGCTTAAGCATTTACACACGATTTTAGTTCTACAATTTCTTTTTGTAGTGGAACATATATTTTGAGGTTTTTGCACGGCATTGCTAAGACCAGGCCAGATCAAAATCCAGAGAGATTGCTAAGACAAACAAGGTCTTACTTCTAATTATGACAATACAGTACAATGAGAAGAGAAACCCGGATCTTTCGCCGATAGAGCATTACGGGATAAATTTCATAGTTGAGGACTTACCATCAGGAAGCTAAATATCTCCAACACAATCTAGTACATAGGAGCCACTTTAACCAAACACCATAGCCTGTCTAGACCCCCAAAAGCACTTCCTAAACACTATCACCAAACAATCGATGTCACAAAAAGTGATTCAATAAAACCATTTCAGCGTAAGTATAACAGCCCCTAGCAAACCCTGGGTCTCTGCATCTTATTTGTTTGTACCTTGCTTTTTCACTTATTTCTGATGATACATTATGAAATAATAGACCTTATGTTTTAAAAATATGATTTAGAAGAACGAGACTATAGTAAACTCTATAGATGAAAAAGAATGACAGTCATCTCCTGTTCTGCCTATTACTTTGAATTGGGTTTCGTAGAGTTATCTGTTCAAACCTAAAGAAGGGATTTCACTTACAAAAACTGTTTCAAAGTCAAGGGGGCTACCTACTGGACCAATAGGGAGAGAGTCCTGAAATAGCCTCAGATGGCATGAGCATAAATAGTGCCTCAAGGTCAAGTATAACAACAGATATGAGGCCCACACGATCAGGCAAGGCAAACGTCTATTTTGCTGATTATTGGAAGAGGTCCTTTCCTTACCTTTCACTTGTGTGCCCTTGATCACAATATATATGAGCAATCGTATATATCAAGGTACTCCATCATTATCACCTGAGCCTTGTTCCAAATTAGGGTTGGCAACATGAATCCTATTTTGCCATCTTGTGAGACATACCATAATTAAAGGCATATGTCTTCATAACCTCCATCCACACATTTCTGCCTTCCTCTTTTAACTTTTTAGATCCTTCTCAAAACCAAAGTGCATGTGAGGGTAATTTTTAGAAGATCTAATGAAATTAAGAGAGAGAAGCATGCATCTCAAGAGCAGTCTTAAATTAACAATACTTGGGAAGCGGACTTAGAACACCAAGGCATCAACAAGCATTAAATGCAAATATCGGCCCCAACCATCAATAATTTAAACTGCAAAAGGAGTCCCTACCAATCAGTCTCAAAGAAAGAGGAAGTTCAGCCTTCAACAACTTGGAAGCATGACTCAAGATATCCTCACTTGAGAAAATATACTTTTGAAAAGAGACAGCCCTAGTTCGAACCTGCACATTACAGATTTCTCAAAACTTGACAATTAAAACTTCTAAATGAGATATTATTGAAACATAGCCAAAAAACACAAACACATACATAATGAAGACATGCACGTAATTATTAACAGGACTAGGGATTTGGTGCATCATCACCATATTTACTACTAGAACCTTACAGAAATTGTGAAACGTCACAACCAGCAATATGCAATTAAGTATAAATGCTAGTCACCAGCCTGGCCAGGGAAGTGAATATTAGATGGTACCTCAAATGAAGCAGTTTTCAATTTTAGTTTTAATGTCCACAGAGACCTTCTTTTTCCATCTCGGTTGACAATGTATCCGCTGTGAACAAAATTTTAAGAAACATTTAAAAATATCTGAACTTGCAAGAAATTAGTGCTCTTTAGGCCCAAGGTTGATAAATGACAAAGTAGAATTTCAAGCTGAGGAAGGGAGTTAGTTGGGATCCATTTTGTGGGGACTATATGTTGACACAGCCTCTCTCCTTTCTTGTCATCCTATATTTTCAAGTTTTGTTCTCTTCTTTCATTCTTCTATCCTTTATAATATTTTGACCCTTCTTTAATTTATATTCGTTATCGAATTAAATGATTGAACTTCGTCCTGAGATTCTCTGAAGATTCTGAACCATAGCCACCAAGTTGGAATACGGGCAAAACGGCAAGGGAATATTTCGAAAAAACAAGAAAAGGGGAAAGAAACAAGAAAAAAAGGGAAAAGATGATAAATATAAAACATAAAAATAAAAAATTACAAATAATGAAACATGTAATTTATATACTACGTTAGACAATCATTCTAAGTTTCCAACATAATTTTGAGGGGGAAAAAGCACTATTGAATATCTATACATGATAATATATTTTCACATATAATTATACATTTTATGATGCCAAAAAAAAGTCTAACCATAAATTTAACTTTTGATCAAAATAACACACAATTTAAAAAAAATTAAAAAATCACACGATTCTTGATCCATATATATATTTATTCAGGGGAAAATGTTAAGGAGACAATGTTGGGAGACAAAATTTGTCCTTTATGGTTTAAAAGTTTTGGATTGAACTGATTTTTTTATGAGGATTATCTCTATGGTGAGGAGATCGTCCTCACAACATAATCAATCAAATCTGAACCCTTTAATCCCATGAAAAGTGGTTTAGAAATGTGGTCTGTCAATATTTTACCGTTAATTTGTAAACCCCTTTTGATGGGGTTAGAAATCTCAATCCAAACTTGATACTACATATTTACATATAGATATTTTTATTTATTTAAAAAATAATAATATTTTTTCTTAAATATATTTGTAAAACTAAGGAAAAAATCATTTTTATTGATTTTTCTTTCTACATTTAAATTTGTTGTTATATATGTTTAAGTATAGTATTTTATTGTGGTTTGTCTAAATGTTATTTAAATGATGGATTTGGAGATTGTGTGCACATTTATTTACAAGTGATTTTATGTTGTTTTACTATTTTAATAAATAAAATAAAATTTATGTGTTGATCAAAATGAAATTAAGCTTGTTGGGCCTGCCCAAATTTACCTAACTTCGGCTAACCTGAGTTCAACCCGATTTTAGAAGCTCAATCTCGGTTTGAGTTTGGGTTAATGAACTCTAATTCGATTGTCGGGTTGAGGGTGCTATAACTTGGGTTGACCGTCTAACCCGCCCAGGTTGCAATCCTACTTTTACCCCTTTAACCCACTTTATTATCTTTCCTAATATCTCCCTTTCTTAATAATATATTTCCAATTTTATTATTTTATTTTCATTTTTACCCTCCCTAATCTTAAAGAGGATGCCTACGAGATGAGCGAACTCTAGTATATATAATAAAATCTAACTGCCAAGCCTACTTTGCTACAATTTTGTTAGGGATAAACGTCCCATTACGAGGTTCATACTCTATACTACCTACTTTATTGCATTTTTTCCTTCAGTCTCTTTAACTTTATAGTTTTTCTATCATGTGAAAACTAAAAAATTTGACAAGAAAATTCGTCGGACCAAGGCCTACAAATTTTATAAATTGAATTTCAATGGCCTAAGGCTATTGAAATTTTGGATGTTCACCAGATCAATGGTCTTTAATGGCTTAGAGCTGTCTAATTTCTTTCCTTCTCCATATATTTGATGATTTCGACTAGTTAAAAAATATAATTTGATAATGAAAAATTCAACGTCTTGAAACTGTCAAATAAATGGAGGATTAGAGAAATTCAACGACTTTAAGTCGTCGAATCTAAGGATTAAGAAAATTTTCAATTGCTTTGGGCCATCAAAATCTGATTTCTAAAATTCATGGGCTTTGGCCTGTCAAATTTTCTTGTTGAATTTTTCAATTTTCACGTAGTGGTAGTGGTGGCAATCTTAACATGACCTACGAACACGACTTGAAAACAACACAAAATTAGTGGGTATCTCAAATATCAATAATTATTTAAGGGTTCTGATACATTGTATCATTTTTAGTGTATAAGAAGCGGTGCATAGGATACATTGTATCATTATTAGTGTATCTCATCACAAATGGAAGGTTGTGATGGGGAATGATGTATTTAGAATATATCAATCAGGATATTCTAAAATATTTATAAAAATATATTTAATCTAGATAATGCATACGACACCAATTATTTGCATGAATCTTGGGCTTGGGGTTTTTATTTATTTATTTTTTACAGCCTAAAGATGATCCTATGTAATTCAATTAATTGGACTGATCCTTTTGGATGGATAGGATCATCATGTAGAAGGGCCCACAATCTGAACAAAATTCAATTTGACAATAAAGTTACAACTAGCCATGGTACTACTGGAACAACCTTCAGTCTAGACCTCTTATATTTAATCAATGTTTCTATCTACTTTCTTCTCCCAGCAATAACTTGATTGTGAGCTGTGTCTCTGTTTCTAATTACTATCATTACTCGTATCTAAAAGGACCATCAAATGTGCAAGACGCATAATCAGGTTCTTGCTTTGTCCACTCCTCTTGGTTTGCTCTTTAATTAATCAGATAAATTTTGATCGGAAAACTTTGGATCTGAGTTGATAATTTCCATTCCGATAAGGATTCAATCCAATACAATTCTGTTAGGCTATCAGATTGGTTTTGGGTCAACCATGTCCCGATCTAATAAATATTTGTGTATTTGTGTGTATGTGTGCAAAAAATTACTAAAAGAGAGTTAAATATTTTAATATTTATAAAAAAGATTTATTTTTTCAAAAATTACCAAAAATGAATCAAGTCGGTAGACAATCCTGTGTTCTAGTAATTTGTTGGATGGAGGCTAAATTGTTGGGGTGTTAAAGCAGACTATTAAAAATTTAAAATGCTGAATAATAGAGCATTTTAATCATTCTGATGGCAATTATGATATAAAGCAATGTATTTTAACACACAAAAATGTTGGACAGTCCAGCGAGTTACTAAACCGTTGGTTTGTTTTGCGACTTAATTTGTTTTTGATAATTTTTGAAAAAATAGATTTTTTTTTTAAATATTAAAATATTTAAACCTCTCCTAATAATTTTCCCTAAAGAGAACAAGAAAAAATAAAAATAAAACATGGACAAAAAATAAAATGATTTATGTGTTTTAGTAAACTGTCTACGTTCACAGAAGAGAGGGGGATCAATCCACTATCAATGATAAATATTGGTTCCAGTCTCCAAACTTTGGCCCTATGGACCGGAGCACTATGCCTACGAAAAATGTCCTCTTTCTTCTGCTTTAACCTCTTGGAGCCCAACTTAGGCATACTAGACCTTTCACGACAATTATATTATAGTTCTTTTAATATATGATTTAGTATTTCAAATCAGATTTGATCCTGTTATCCAATTGTCATTGGAATGGGTTTGGATTAATATTGAGATCTTATAAAAATCTATAACGACAAGAGTCCGATACTTGTCAAATTGGTCCCTAGTTGATCAGACCCGACCCATTGACAGCCCTATTAAAAGGAGCATAGAAGCCATACTAAGAGGTCCTCACTTCCTCCACCCATTCACTGACACATCGATCGATCCTCTCTCTCTCTCTCTCAAAAGATTAAAGATGGTGTTGTCATCATCATCATCTTCAATTATTCTTCTCTCTCTCCTAGTTGTTTGTGTTGTTGTTGATCATGAAGTTCAGGCCCTCATCAGTTTACCAAAGAATGTAAGCGTTCCAGCAGTAATAGTGTTTGGAGATTCAATAGTGGATCCAGGGAATAACAACTATATCTCTACTATTATTAAATGCAATTTTCGTCCATATGGGAGGGATTTCATGGGTGGAATACCTACTGGACGCTTTAGCAATGGCAAGATCCCTTCCGACTTGATAGGTACTACTACTAACCTATGTAGACTCATCGAAACTCGATTGACTAGATTCCGAAACTCTGACCAAGTTATATGTATATATATATATTAGTCTTATATTAATAATTGTTCATTTTTTGAAATATAGATTTATAATTTAAAATATTATTATTATTTGAGATTTTTAATAATTTTAGTATGTATTTAATTCTCTTGCACAAATGAACATTTGAGTAACAGTCTAAGTTTTCCAGTTTTAAGGCTGTCTCTCACGTATACACAGGGTTTTGTTGCATTTATTTTGGAATATTGGTAGAGTGGTGATAACATGATTCCCCCATGTGGCATACTCAATCGACTACCCTGATGTTGGGTGTGCCACAACCAAACATCCCCATAAATCTGTGCAGTTATGTATTCAGATGAAAGAAAATCTATGATTCTGGCATGTCAGGGGAGTTGATTGAGTATACCTCGTGGGGGAGTCCGATTATCACGACTTATCGTAAGGGTTAGCTAAGGTCTGTACACTCATGGAAAAGGAATGAGTATGCACGCGGCTGATGTGGCAAGGACATAGAGGCATACATAATTTTTCATCGGGATACACAGAAAAAAAGATGTACAGAAAAAAGTTTTTTTTTGTTTTTTGAGTCAATTTACTGCGACTCTTTCTTTAATTGAATATATATATATATATATATATATATATAGATATATATATATATATATATAGGGTCCCGTTCAGCACCCTAAGCTTTACCACACACTTTAACAAACGTGTTTTGTCCTACATGGGTTAGAAGTTTTGGAATGGGCTGATTTTTGGTGAGGATAATCTCTATGGTGAGGAGATCATCCTCACCAAAAATCAGCTCATTCCAAAACTTCTAACCCCATAAAAAATGGTTTACAAAAAATGGACGGTTCACGATTTTTCAATTTGTAAACATGGGGCTAAACATTTCGGAATGGGCTGATTTTTTAGGAGGATGATCTTCTAATCATAGGGATCATCCTCACAAAAAATCAGCTCATTCCAAAATTTCTAACCCATGTAGGACAAAAAACGTTTGTTAAAGTGTGTGGTAAAACTTAGGGTGCTGAGCATTTCCCATATATATATATATATATGAGTCCCGTTCAGCAACAAACATTTTGGCAAAGCATTTTTCAAAACATGCGTTAGAGGTTTCGGAATGGGCTGATTTTTGGTGAGGATGATCTCTATGGTGAGGAGATCATCCACACCAAAAACCAGCCCATTCCAAAACTTCTAACCCCATGTTTACAATTTGAAAAATCGTGGACCATTCATTTTTTGTAAATCATTTTTGATGGGGTTCGAAGTTTTGGAATGGGCTGATTTTTGGTGATGATGATCTCCTCATCGTAGAGATCATTCTCACTAAAAATCAGCCCATTCCAAAACCTCTAACCCATGTTTTGAAAAATGTTTTGCCAAAATGTTTGGTGCTGAACATTTCCATATATATATATATATATTTTGTTATAATGCTAACATCCTACCCACCCATTTTTTATTTAACAATTTTTTTTCACATGAGAAATAATGTTATTGTGTTGTTGGGCAGTCAATTTACTGTTTAATTGATGCCTTTGACTTAAGGATGATTTAACTCCAAAGCCCCTAGAAGAACTAAAATAAGAAAGAAAAATAAATTAATACAAATAGTACCTGAATTCAAATTAAAATTTAATCCCCCTAGACAACTTCTTTTCACGATTTATCTTGCTGCTGAGAGATCCATGCCGAATAACTTGTGAGCGTTGAAAATTGGTATCTGTCATAATTACTTGGAAAGTTATGTCCTTCAGATACTAGGGTACACAAATGTACTATTATTTATAACTAATGATAATCTGACTCTCTTTTTTCAATTGCCCCCCATACGCTCCCCCGACTTGGTAGTTACAGAACTATAAATCTTATTCTCGTGTATTCCAAAGCAAAGGATTTACAGTTTTGTGATGAGGGTGTCTGAAAAAAAAAAAAAACATCAAATTATCACAACTCATTATTTATTTGTCATTTCGGTCTAATTTTAGTTTCTTCTTAAAGTGCTGATAATTTGACGGATTTGATGCACATTGACGTGGAAGCACATAACTTATTAAAAATAAAATAAAAAAGAGAGTTTCTCTTCCAAAGTGAAGAAAAAAACTTTCAGATCTGATCACCTTGTGACATTCAAAATCATGGTTCGATGAAATGGGATTGTAGAAGATAAAATTATATGAACTTTAAATAATAATAATAATAATAATAATTAAAACAATCATTTTTCGTTGTTGAATTTTATTTTTAAATGTGGTTGCTCAGTAGCCTTCTATTTTAAACACCATGGATCAAGTTCGAAAAATAAATTTTTTTTTATTATTTTTTAATGTGAATTTTTTCATAAAATTTAGATTCTGTGTTGTTGGATTGTCAATGTGATAATTAATGTGGGCCCAACGATCCTTTTTAAGATTTGAAATCTAAAAAAATAAATATTTGGGCAGAGAATGGGTAAGAAAGAGAAACTTAAAAAAAAAAATAAGTTATGTGCTTCCACGTCAATGTGCGTCAAATCCGTCCACCAAATATCTGTCATATTATCAATACTCTTATTCTTATCCAGGCTCCCCAAGAATTCATAAGTGACCTGTTCTGCATATAATAGAAATTAGGTCTAGAAAAAAGGGAAAGTCAAAAGAGAAATTTAGACCTCAAAAGTGTGTTATTTCAAGTTAACTTTTAATATTATTTTTTACAATATTTGAATAAACTGACTGATTGATTTATTTATTTATGCCATGATGATTCCTCTAAATTTCCATTTAGCCGAAGTTTTAAACTAAAATTCTCAAAAAATTTCCCGAATGGAAACTTAAACATTTTTGAACGTTGACAAAAACAGAATTTTTCTTAATGAAAAGTTTCATCAATATGGCTATAGATATTGATGACTGAACTAATTTTGGTTGTAACAGTACCAAACCATTTATCATACTATCTAACTTTTGCAGTTGAAGAATTGGGAATTAAGGAGCTACTACCAGCGTATCTTGATCCAAGCTTGAAGCCTACCGACCTCCTTACGGGTGTAAGCTTCGCTTCGGGTGGTTCAGGATACGATCCCTTCACTCCTCTATTAGTGGTAGATTTTCATTCTTATTATTGGAGTTGTGATTTTCTGACTTCCCTCTACTCTCCCGTGGTGTGTGGCAGAACCAAAGATTTTTTCTCGGGATACACAACTGCACATCCTCATATGTGTAGTTGTGTATCTTGAGTCAGAAAATCTATGGTTCTATCACATGCCACGTGAGGAGAGTAGAGGTGGAGTCAGAAAATCATTGTTCTTATTATTAATAACTAGAAGGTGGCATATGCAAACACAAGGTATCAATATGGCTTATTTGTAATAAGTGAAAATTTTCTTTGGTTTTTACCAAAATAAGCGTTTATTATATTCGATTTAAATATAAAAGTGAGGGCATTTATGTGTTAAATATGAAGAGGTTTGTTAACATTGAGATCTAAAAAAAAGTAAAGTTAAGTGATAGAGGTGATTCCTTGTATCGATTTGTCCAATTTCATTCATAGTGAAATCGAGTTTTAACGCTCATACTTCCGTGGATGTGACTTTGGGTGAACTACATCAAATCTTGTGACGTGGGTATTGTGTTTTTATTCTTTTTTTGTGTGATTGTTTATCTTATTTGCATTTGCTACTATTAATTGGATTTATTCTTCATTGTCATTATCAAACAAGGTCTTGGAAGGTGTGGCGTATAAGGTGTTTGATGAAATACCTAATAGGTGTTTGATCAAATTACTAAGTAAGCTTTACAAAGGTGTTTACATACAAAACATTATGACCACTCAAATTTTTGTGTCAAGCCACTTCTATTCGGACTTCTCTCATTATAATATTAAAGATAATACAATCTTAATAAAAAAAAAAAAAAAAAAAATCAAAGTTTGAGAGGTCTAATTAAGAGAAGTGAAAAAAAGAAATTTATTTCTCACAAGTTATAGTGAATTTGCTTTCATCCCATTCTTGGATGTACCATTGTTGAATCAAATTGCAAGCAAATCTAATTATATTGCCTTGTGATTTGTACGGGGTTTCACGCTAATAATTTTTATCTTTTTTTGATTGGTAGGGTGCTTTAAGTTTATCGGATCAATTAAATTTATTCAAAGAATACATAGAGAAGTTGAAGGTGATAGCTGGTGAAGCGAGAACCGCAAACATTATATCGAACAGCATATACATAATTGAAGCAGGGAGTGACGACATTGCAAATACATATTATTCCACACCTTTCAGGCGTTTGAAGTATGACATCCCATTGTATACCGATATCATGCTCAAAGGAGCTTCAAGTTTCCTTCAGGTAAATTCCTTGGTTACATTAAAGCTTATATGAAAATACACCAATCAATTTATGAAATTATATAATACACACCAATCAGTAATATTTGATATACCCTAAAATTAAATAAAAGGTGGTGCTTAGAGTTGCACTTTCGACCAAGGCTCCCATATACAGGTATGTGAATCTGATGGGTGAGAATGGGTTCTGATCCAATCCAGTAATTTATTTGATCGGATCATTGTTACATGTCAATATTTGGATTTAGATATAAATGATTGAAATCAGGTTTGGATCAGAATCGAATCTAATTTAATAATATAATATAACTATACAATATATTTAAATAAAATGTATAATATATAATTTATAACTTTGTTCTTCTTCTGAAAATATTTTGGTAGGAATTGTATGGTTTGGGAGCACGAAGGATTGGTGTATTTGGTGCTCCCCCGATCGGATGTGTGCCATCACAGAGAACTCTGGGAGGTGGGCTAAAAAGAGAATGTGCAGAGAAATACAATCGTGCAGAAATGCTATTTAATTCCAAGATATCCAAGGAGATCGATCGTCTTAATAACAAGTTCCCGCATGCAAGGATTGTCTACTTTAATGTCTATGACCCAATAATTGATCTCATTAAAAACCCTCGTTGCTTTGGTAATTCAACTCCTCCTCCTTCTCATCACCTTTATCATCGTCATGATAATTATCTGATGACCCCACAATGGAAAATACTTGGTAGAACCCTTTGATAGGGTTAGAAAAAAAAAAAAAATCATATCTTATGGTTGTCTTACACACATTTAAAGCATTTTTTATCTTGTCTTTATAAAGTTTGTCTTATTTTTGGGTTATGATATTATCACTCCATTATGAATAAACATCATAAGTGATTTTATTGTAAAATCACACCATATAATATAATCATTTACGACGTTTATTTCTAACAGAATGGATGTGGTATATAATTGCTCTTCTTTATTTTTTAAATCAGTGGGCCAAAGCCGAACCCAAGCATCTGACATTTTTTCACATCAAATGGTTAGAAATCACCGATTAGCTCAGTAGAGTCGTATAATGATCTTCAAGACTAGGTGTTAGGGAACAAGATACATTGACAATGATACCATGTATCTCACTCATTGTATCACGATGCATCTTATTCCCTAACACAAGGAATCAATTGTCAAATCAATGTTTGAGCCAAGTTTATATAAATGATCAGAGCGAATCTTTATCTTTATTGGGCTTAAAAAGACACCATCTATTCGTAGGACCTGTGGTGTTAAAGCCTGATCGACAATTTATTTTTGGTAGCTTGGGAAATAGTATATAATGATTTTTCTTTCCTGAAACGTATTGTTATGAATATGTTTTGGTTTATTAGGATTTGAAGTGGCGACTGAGGGATGCTGTGGTACGGGAAAGATAGAGGTATCGGTATTATTATGCACAAAACTGAACCCATTTACATGTCAAAATGTCTCCAAGTATATATTCTGGGACAGCTATCACCCCACACAAAGTGCCTACGAGGTTCTCGTCCCTCCCATACTCAGCAAGGGCATCAGACGTTTCTTCTAAGCTGATTTCCTACGTCTTCTATTCCTGGGCTTATCAAGATCGCATGGTTGAGAGCCATTAACATCTTGACGTTGTAAATGAACTGCCAACATTATTGACAACATCATATTTATAATGGGGGTCCACCATTCATGTTTATCCCCCGACCCACGGCCATTTTTTTTGTCGTTTTTAAGCTAAATTATATCTATTGATAATAAAGCCCAAAAATATCTGAGAATTTTTCCTTAATGATTCTTTCAAAATTTTAAAGCCAAAGTGGGGGTGGAATCCCAGTACCCAAGAAGAGATGGTTGGGAGGGATATTGGGCCAACAGGCCAGAGAAATCGCAATCAAACTGAAAAATGTCTCAATCATTGATTGAGATGAGCACGTGATAATGCAATATTAATTGCTGAGGTTAAAGGGAGAATGATTACAACAATAATTCTAGAAAGAGAGGTAGGAGTTTAAGGATTTCAGGATAAATAGAATCAAGATTAAATATGTGTACAAATTTAATATTGACACCCAATTTTTTTTTAATGAAAATTGATGGTCTATATATATTTTGAAGTGATCAATTTCGTTATATATCTCGGATCTATTATACATAAAGATAGAGATCAAGAAACATGTTTTCCAAATAATTAAAGTGGGGGTGTGCTTCTGAAGTTTTATATATAATAGATGCATTCCAATAAAATTAAAACAAAAATTTATAAGACACTCGTAAGAACAATTATACTTTATGGAATTGATTGTTGAGTAGTCAAGAAGCATCACTAATAAATTGAAATTTAATGGAGATGATGATATTGAGATGGATGCGTCGAGACTAAGAAAGATAAAATTAGAAGAAAATAAAACACATTTGAAAAAATTGTATAGAGTAACTCAAGTAGGGAATAATCAAGGTTGTTTATAGCCCAACTAGAAGACATATTGAAGAATTGATTGTTTCATGCATATAAGAATATAAGATAATAAAGAACTATAACGAAGAAAAATCACTTCTCTTCTTACTTTTTTTTTTTGGTGCTTGGTTGTTATTGTTAGGGGAAGGGGAAGGGAGAAAGTTAAGTACTGTTGAGTTAAGTCTAAAGTATGTCAAATGGCATACCATAGTTGAGATTATATCATTAATTAAATTATAAAGTTGTTAGTAGTTATCCTGACTAAGGCTTTGTTTGGATACAAAGTAGAAAGTAGCTATGAAAGAAAGTAGTTTTGAGAGAAAATAACTTTTAGAAAATAAAAAAAATAATTTTTTTTTTAAAATTAAGATTTTTTAATTTTTAAAAATTAATCCAAACATGTTTTTTAACTTTCCAACTTTAAAAGTTTTTTTTTTTTTTTTAAGTGTATCCAAATAGACTCCAGTGAGATATAATCGAAACAAGTTGAGTAGGTGGGTAAAATACAAGAAAAAAAGACAATATGTAATAGTGATGGAATTTTGTAAATTTTAAGCTAACCATTTTACAAAAGTGTTTTGTTGTTTCTAAGGTACAGGCTAGTTGAAGATCAATTAATACAAATTGCACTCCATCATCTAAATCATCATCCTTAAACTCTATAAATATGATTGCACAAAAAGAGAAGATTACATTTTTATTTTCATCACCTTCTTTTTTTTGATCAGCCAAAGTCTCTAATTGATTTCAATGCAACTTTTTTTTCCCCTTCTTTTTATTCATCATCACTCCAAAGAAAAGAAAGAGATTCCGTACTCCATCATAATCATCTTCTTCTAAGTGCAATATATATGATTATGATGTCGAGAGAAACTTCCTGAAATTGTGATTGGTGTCAATATCAAGTATAAAAGAGTAGAAGATGATGAAGTGAATTGAAGAAAATCACAAATGCTCTTTTTCCATGATGTGTCATTAGTAAGATTAAGATAATAATTTAAAAAAATGGATATTGTTTTCGGTTGGAGGTGCACATGCAATTTGTGAGATAGTCTCAACTTTTAATTATAACTTTTTAGTTTTTAAGATATTGTGATACTTGACTCCCGGTTTCAAAACCAGACTACTTGGTGGCCTCTGATTGTGAAATGTCACTTCAATGAGTCATCCAAAAAATAAGTTCAACTCCGCAGATTTTTTGAAAAAATTCGGTTGACTTGAGTGATATTCTTTTTAGAACTTTTACAAATTTAAAAATTTGTGAGCAATATAAATATAATTTATATTTATCAAATCCAGTTAAACCTATAGGATGACTTGACTTAGTTAAATGAAATTATATAATTAAACTTGATTATTCTTGCAAACAAATCATGTTTTTAACAAATTGGTATAAACTAACTGTTGTGGTTTGTGGAGCCTGATAGTACTGGTCAATAAGGAGATATTATAAATCAAATTATGTCGTCATGTCGATCGAATTTTCTCTTCATAGTGGAATCGGAAGGATCCATGGACGTACCTCAATCTTGAGGGAATCACGTAAATGTCTGTATTTCTTTGTGTGATTGTATCTTGTATTTGTTTTTCGATTATTTTCTTATTTTGATTACACCTATTTTCTTAAAACTATCATTATTAGATTCGTTCCTACTAGGTTTAACTATAAATTGGTATAAAGCAAATAGGTACGTGGTTCTATTCGTATTGAGTTCGTGGAAAACAATGAACCACCACACCACATATCTGGTCAATCTTAGAGTTGTTCTCCACATTTTGATCAATACTAGAGATACTGAAAAGTTTTGGTCAAATATTATTAGAGATTTCCCCTGTTTTTGAGTTTAGTGAGTATTATAGATACCCTATGTTTTCAAATTTATGACATGGCTCTCGACTAAATCTTTTCCTCTGAAATAAGCATAAATGATTTAAAGGCTCTCTGTCATGAATTGGATTTATTAATCTAAATTCGAATAGAAGGAACCGACCAACCAACCAACCAGGTAACATGTATAGTTATAAATTGTAAAATAGGATGATATGGGATTATTGATAATGTGTGTGTACATGAACCTAGATGTACATGTCACATTCACGACTGCCACGTGACCTATGTGTTATGCCACCTCTCCACACCACACAATTTGACCATTTAATTAAATTTTTTTTTTTGTAAGGTAGTTGCATTATATGTTTAGATACATTATGTATTGTTGGACAAACAATAATGTGATTAAGACCTCTAACATAATATAGCTAAGAATTTTCCTACTCTCTTTTTATAATAATAATAATAATCCTGAAAATTAAATGCTTGGATATACATTGACCCCCATTACTTGGGTAACACGCCTCCCAGGTTGTGATATCTTCTTTATTATGTTATTAAACTCCTCTCAACTAAACCAGAGTTGAGGTTCTCCATCTCCATCAAGCTGACGGATGAGATGAAAGTACAACAAAATTTTACCAATTCTTACATTATAGGGATAAATATAATTTTTTTAGAGATACATTTTTCTTGAAAATTCCTGGCATCTCAACCGTCTGTTTAGTGGATGTATGAATTAATTGATCAATTTTTGAATATATTAATGCTTTTACCTTTAACATTTACCATAAGAATATGGTAATTCTTCACGTACTCTCAAAATTTAATTTTATCTAACATTCAACTCTGAACAATAAGATAACAATTTTAGTTGAAGATAATAGTTTTTAGTAAGAAACCCATAACTAACCAATGAGTGTTGGGCACAGTGACCAAGGCATCTCTCTAAAAAGGGAGAGGTTTTGAGTTCAAGCTTTCTTGTTGAATACCCGTAAGGATTTATCCCTACTTTCTTGGTATGTGTGGTTTGTAGGGTATTGCATGTACTTAGGGGATTTGAGTGAGATATGGAACTTTAAGAAACCAGTTGTCCTGCCCCTACTAGTCGGACTTTCGAGCTCAAAACCCCGTCATCATAGAAAAAGCAAAAGAAACCATGAACTATTAATAATAATAATAATAATAATAATAATAATTATTAATATTATTTTTGCAAAGAAACTTAGTTTTATGAAATTATCCAAATTAATTGAATTGAACCCTCATCGGATGGTGGCCAAATCCGAAATTGGTTTCCATTTCCTTAGTATTATAATGAAAGAAGACTAGAGTATTGTTGACAACAAAAATTTAAATTCTAGAAAATAGCCTACATTTAGACTTAATCTTTGATATTATAATGAGAAAAGGGTGGGTTCAAGTAATCTTTCGAAAAAAAATAAAAAAAAAAGAGGATGGGCTTAAGTTTATTAGTTTTTCAATTTATAAAGATACCCCTATATTGGATTAAATGGTACATGTTATAATACTAGAATATTTATATAATTTTTTTAAAAAATAATTTAAACATATAAAATTAAAATTAGCTATTTAAAATCTTCTAATAATGTTTTATTCAATTATAAAAATAATTTTAAATTTTCATAAATAGTAATCTTTGTATTCCTAATTTTAATTAATTCCAAAATTGATTTAGGTGCTTGTAAGTTTGCGTTGCACAATGAATAAACCTGAAATTTCACATCCTGTGGAAGAATTAGCATTTATTCTGTACTTCGTGGGCACTGCATTGAAGATATGACGTATGACCTGTCATAATTTTTTTCTCTTAATGTGACTTATTTAATGCATTTAGAAAAAAAACACTGGTACCACTGCTAGTGGGGTTGTAAATGAAAACTATTTTGCACAAAATGCTCACAGAATCCGTTTCCACCAATCACATGAGACCGCCAGTATTCAATGGTATCCCAATTTACAAAACCTACCCTTGCTATGCTTGATGTGACATGTATCAGAGAATTTGTGAGTAAAAAATCACTTGTTGTAAATGGATACTTAGATGTAAAAAATCACTTGTTGAATACTTTAGTATTCAATGGTATCCCAATTTACATAACCTACCCTTGCTATGCTTGATGTGACATGTATAAGAGAATTTGTGAGTAAAAAATCACTTGTTGTAAATGGATACTATAGATGTAAAAACTTGCATTACTTTAGAATTTATAATAATGCTTTGTGATCTTTGTTTCTTATACTCTTAAGGTGCTGTTTGTTAAACTGAAAAAAATAAGTGCTGAATAGCATTAAGCGCTGAAACTTATAAGCGCTGAATTTAAGTGCTAAAAAAGTTGTTTGTTTAGATGCTGAATCATGTTTGTTACACATTGCTGAAACTGATAAATTGTCTTTGTTACCCTTACAATCATATTATACATTGTTTGCATGTTTTAAATGCTTATTTATTATCAAACACAATAAAATATATTATTTCTTATAAAATTAAAATACAATTTATTTTTAAATAATAAATAATACTCAAATCTTCAATTTATAAATAATAATTTCTATTTATAAAAGCCCACAAATTTCAAATTAAAAATAATAATGTCATACAAGTCACCAAAATTTGAAATCAACTTTAAAAAGAACTTAATTTTTTATGAATAATTTTCGATGGAAATGAAGGATGTGTAATTATAAAAGCACCCTATGAATTAATAAGGGCAACCCACACTATAGCCATTTTTTGTTTTGTTTTATATGGATTAAAATTTTTGGAATGACCAAATTTTTAGTGAGGATAATTTATATGGTCTAGAGATCATCCTCACCAAAAATCAGTTTATTGTGAAACTTCTAACTCGTTAAAAATAGTTTTCAAAAAAAAAAAAAAATGAACAATTTACGATTCTTGAACTTGTTTTGATAGGGTTAAAAGTTTTAAGATGTGCTGATTTTTGGTGAGAATGATCCCCTCATTGTAGAGATCATCCTCACCAAAAATCAACTCATTCCAAAATTTTTAACCCATATAAGACAAAATAATTTAGATATGGTGTGGGTTTATTAATTTGTGGGGTGTCTATATATTTATCCATGGGATATAAGAGGTAATATCCTTTTAAGAATAAGGGCATAGTTGTCCATGCTCAAAAAAACAAAGGGCATACTTGTCCGTGTTGAAAAAGCGAAGTGCTTATCGCTTCAACACTTTTTTTTAGCATCAAAATAGTGCTGAATTTTTTTAACTTATTTTCAGCAATAAGCACGAGTAAACAAACGCGCTATTTTGACAAAAGTGCTGAATTTAATTTTTTCAGCAATAAGCACTGAAAAATAGCGTAAACAAACACCACCTAAGTGTGCCTATAACAACACCTCTTCAACGTCTAAGTCAGAATAAAGTAAAAAGAAATATGATGTAAGATTTAGCGGAGAGAAAACCATACCTTTAGGTGTGCGGTGCTCATGTATTTATAGGATTTGAACCTAAGGATCCCTTTTGATCATGTTTCCAACTTCATCTAATCCATTTTTAATAAGTTATCTTGTATTAAGACTGAACCTAATCAAGATTCTATTCTTATTCCTTCCTTCTATATAGGGATTTTTCCCTAAAGAATGGATATTACGAATTGATTTATGTCATGTGTCCAATTCTATTTACTTGATCATTCGAGATTCTGTTTCTTTCGAGAGATGCAATCCAACTTATTCAAGAAGTCCTCGCTTTGTAGACTCGAATACAAAATTTTGATACCCCTTAATCTTTCTTGACCCCCAATATGCCATGTGTCATCTTTTGACGTCTTACGAAAAATACCCCACAAGTACCCATTTAAATTAAATAAAAAGTCAAAATTGTAATTGAAAACCCCAATTCTAAATTCCTTTTTAGTGAAATCGATTAGAGTTGAGTCTCTTGAAACTAAATCCATTGAAAATTATAACCAATAAAAATTGGTAAGAATCAAGAATCGAACCGATTAAAGAAGAAATTTTTTTAACAATTCTGATATCTTAATTTGAGAATTGGAATTAGAATTGATTGATGTAACTTATATAATTTATGGGTTTTAAATCCTTTAAGAACTGACCTATTGGCACCTCTACATGGTTTATTCCTTGAAAGATTTTAAAAAAATAAATAAATAAATAAAAAAAAATTATACAAAAAAAAGATATAGAGATTTTTGTTTTTTCATATCCATAAAGATAGGAGAAGCCGTGGGAGGGGGGCTACTATAATAGCATCTATTTTTCTTCATAAATACTTTTCATTTAATTCTAAAAATAATTCAATTAGTTTGACGGATACGTCATCTTCTAGAAAGCTCCCCATCTACAAAAATAAAATAAAATAAAAATTAGACATACAATAAGAATAAAAATAGAGAGCTGCTATTGGCACCCCAATAAGTTGTTTGAACTTGTTTTAATGCTTCGTAACTTCCAAGTAATAAATGCCAAACTCTTTTAATGGTTGAATGATGTGTTTTAATCTTTAATTAGAGTTTAATAAATAATTTAAGAAATTGGGATGTAATAAGTAAACTGGGGTGCCAATAGCAGCACTCTTAAAGTATGGGTAGTAGTTGAACACTTGAACTTAACACGTAAAAATGAAACGTACATAGCTACTCTTACATTTTCAATGTTTCCAACTACCTTTTGTGGTGCTGTTCTCCTTGCTTGCTTGGATAGTCTTCCTTAATTTTAAGCCAGCCAAATGTCAGACAAATAAGGTTTCGATCATAGAGAAGTTGTCTTCCTGAGGTTTACACTAACTTTACTTGTATCTAAAAGGACCACCAGACGTGCAGTAGCCATACATTACAAACCGCCAACCCTTCACTTACACAGCTTTCTCTCTCTAAAGGTTAAAAATGGTGTCTTCTTCATCTTCAATTAATCTTCTCTCTTTCCTACTTCTTGTTGTTGTTGTTGTTGATCATGAAGTGCAGGCCCTCGTCACTTTACCTAAGAATGTAAGCGTTCCAGCACTAATAGTGTTTGGAGATTCAATAGTGGATCCAGGGAATAACAACTACATCTCAACCATTGTTAAATGCAATTTTCGTCCATATGGGAAGGATTTCATGGGTGGAATACCTACTGGACGCTTTAGCAATGGAAAGATCCCCTCCGATTTGATAGGTATACCACTACTATAAGTCATTTCTTCAACGTAGTACAATTTTATTTATTTATAGTAATAAATAGTATTACAAAACATCTCTCTCTCTCTATAAATTCTTTTTAAGTATGTAATGATCAACTAATTTCATACATGTTATTTCTCAATTGGTATTAAAAGCCAAGCTCTACTGAGAGCACGTACGATATTGCTGGGTAGTCTCCAATGGTATCGCTATGCTGTCGTTGTTGTTGCTTTACTAGTGTTTTTTTCTTACTTTTCTTTCAATCTACGTATCTATAAACAACCTCTCTAACCCACACACTAATACCTCAGGATCTCTACTAACGCGGGTTTTTTATTTAAAAAATTTATCTTTCTACATACACTATCAGGAGAGATCGTGAAAGATCTGATCTAGTTAATGGGTCATCAAGTTGGATATGTGATAATAATGGGCTTCACGGACAAACAATGACCACCAACGAGTTTGAGGGAGGTATTAAATTTAAAAAATATATTAAATCAACTTATCCGAGATAGATCAAACCACTTTTGGTGTAAATCATTAAAATAAAAAATTTGTATTACATGACCAATGAAAATATTTAGGATTCAAAATTAAATAATTAGGTACTCAAAATCTTTCCAATTAAGTATGATTTATAGAATTTTGGCTGATGTAATTTGTAATGACCAAGCAATTTATAAAAGTTATTTGTTCAACAATTATTATATGAAATTTTTTCCTTTATCATTTAACGGAGTTGAAAAATTCACCGATTGCAGATTTTAAGGTTTGTCCATAATTTGAAATAAATGTTATTGAGACGTAAATAGCGATTATTATAATGGGAAAATCCTAGACCCACTTAGTTTTCTGAGGAACAATGTTATAATATTCTTTGTTGATCAATTTTACAGAATAATTGGCCGATATTTATATAAGTAACATTAGTTAATATAACCATATTGAGTTTATTGTTTAAAAGATGATTTTCAAAGTCAAAGAAATTAATGGATTTTTTTGTCATAATTTTGAAAAAATAATAGTCAGTTTTTATTATCAAAATTCAAATTTCCATTTTGAAAAACATTCTTCTCAAACAATGTTTTAATGTTTGTGGTGGGTCCTATCCATAAAATTATCTTAAACCCATGATTTACCTAGTCATCATAATTTTTTTATGGCAACCCTTACCCTTAAGAATGTAACTTTGCTTCTCTAGTAATCAAGTAAGTAAATTTGTTTTTGAAGTCTAATTAATCAATCACTTGGCATTGAGTTAGTTATACTTACTCTATGTTCTTATCTTCATAATACTAGAGCTTGCTTGTGCCTATCGACAGTGGCATCCTCTTTGAGGTTAAGCGGGTGAAAGAGGAAATGCAATAAGTTGAAGGTTATCATTGAAAAAGAGGTAGTAGAGGAAAAATAATAAAGTTGAAGCGTCTTGGATAATGAGGTAGAAAAGGAAGACCATAAAACTGGAATGATTCAAAAGGAAGAGAAGATGAAATACAATAAAATTACTTTTTTTCTCAAGATGCATAATGATATTAAATTTCAACCATTCGTCGGGGTTAAGGGTGTGGGAGAAGAAAGTGTATGCATTTGAAGGGGTTAAGGTAGTAAAAGAAAGATAATAAAATTAGAGAGATATTACTAGAAAGGACTAGAGGAGGAAAGGCAATATAATTGAAAGATTATAAGGAAAGACAATAAAATTAAGAGTCGTGATAATATGATTCACTAGGTGGCATACTCAAATGACTTCATGATGTGACAAATTTGGATATGTAGATATGTATGCCTTGGGATACACGATTGCAGCTCCCCATAAAAAGTGTATCTCGAGGGAACTGTGTATCTCAAAGTGTTTAGATCTATAGTTCCCAAACTTATCCATGTCATGGAATCATTTGAGTATGCCACCTGGCGAGTCATATTATCAGGACTCTAAAATTAAAGGTTGTTCTCAAGATTCGTAGTGTGATTAAAATCATAACCCTTATTTATAAGAGATAAAGGGACTAGACTCCATCATTGTATTTTATTATATAGATTATAATTTGTCAGTGGGCATTCTCTTAGAGGTTAAAAGGCTAAAATAAGACAAATAATAAAGTTGGAGGTGTGTTATTGAAATTAATTGGAAAATAAGAGAAAAGACGATAAATTTGGAGGGAAATTATTGAAAAAAAGGGTAGAAGAGGAAATATAAAAAACTGGGAGGGGTGTGCTTGGAAAGGTTTTAAAAGAGTAAAGGAAATAACATTGGAAGGGCATGAAAAATAATACATGAGGAAATTAAAGAAAATAAAGTGAAAGTTTTCCTTGAGATTCGAGGTGGGATTAAATCCCAGAACCATTTTATGTAAGGGATAAAGTAGGTAAGGTCCACCATTACGTTTTATTCTACAAATATACTGACTCAAAAAACTGCTATTTCAATTAATATCTTTACTAATATAATGAGAGAAGATGGACCAGAGGTGGTTCAAAATAACAAGAATATCCTTTTTACTGTCTAATCTTCAAAAAAGTTTTAAATAATATTTTAAATTATAAATAAATTAAACCCTTCTAATACATGTGGATTTGTGCATGCCACTTTCTAGTGGTTAATAATATTAACGAATTTTTTTTTTTTTTTGCAATGATGATAATTATAGTCTAAAAGAATTCCTTAAATATTTTCTATAACGTAAGTGTCTACGTTTTGGAAATTCGATAACATTAATATAATTTTTTTTTTAATAAAAATGAACTTTCATGAATCTATGAATTAACTCTTGCTTGTTTCCCAACCAAACCATTTATATATCATGATGTCTGACTTTTGCAGTTGAAGAATTGGGAATTAAGGAACTATTACCACCTTATCTTGATCCAAGCTTGAAGCCTAGTGACCTCCTTACGGGTGTGAGCTTTGCCTCGGGTGCTTCAGGATATGATCCCCTCACACCTCAAGTGGCGGTACATTTTTGTTCTTTATATATAATAATAAATTTTGAAAAAAAAAATTATGATTTCAAGGTTTGGAAGGTCAGAGAAAGAGAGATTTCATAGTATATATATATATTTTCTCATAGTGTTTAATAGTTGATTGTATTTTATTCGTAGACATAGACATGATCGAACCACACAAATTTTGTTGTATATTTGGTGTTCTTTTCTTTTTATTGCCTTTATTATTTATTGTGGGTTTTCATGGTCACCGATTTTATTTTTCTTTATTTGTTTCTCAGAGTGTTTTAAGTTTCTCGGATCAGTTAAATTTGTTCAAAGAATACATAGGGAAGTTAAAGGTGATAAGCGGGGAAGAGAGAACTGCGAGCATCATATCGGACAGCATATACATAGTTGTAGCAGGAAGTGATGATATTGCAAATACTTATTTTTTCACACCTTTCAGGCGGTTGAAGTATGACATCCCATCGTATACCGATATCATGCTCCACGGAGCTTCTAGTTTCCTTCAGGTAAATTCTTTGTCTATAAATAAGTGAAATGAGAGTTTAACTTGGCACAACAAACATTTTTAATAATGCACCAATCATTTAATGAAATTATGTATTACAGTTAATTAAATTTATGAAATTATATAATACACATCAAATGACTAATCAATAACAGAATCTTACCCCAAAGTTTTAGAGCCGATTCACATTTATTCCAATCCACATCTTTTGGACTTTATCAATTTTAAGGTTTTTGATGTGAGTATTTTTTCTAATTAGAATTGTAATTGACTTTCGCTGAACATACCCAGAATATACCTGAATTGACTTTCTCCTAGTTTATTGTTTATTGGAACTACTATATTTTCCTAAGTGTATTTGCTTTTAATTTTATTTTTCTTAGTCTTCTTCACTTATCAATCTTAACTTTTGCATATATACATAAAGGAATGCTAATGTTCAAGAACTCATGGGACCTTAACATTTTCCAACACTTTCACTTATTAATAATATCTTTATTTTTTTTTTTCTTTTAATGAAAAAGACAAAGACATATTGATCTTTTACATAATAAATTTTTATTTACATTATATATTTTTATTTTACATGATAAATGTTTAGGGCATTTAATTCTTTCGAATTAAATACTTTGTTTGCAATTAATGTTTTGGAAGTTAATGTCAACATAATAAATGTATTTATTAAAGATTTGGGATCCGTTGACTCATAAAAATGACTTATGAAAAAAATACATGATCCCAACTCTTTAGATACAAAATCTAATAGTTGAGATTTATGAGTATCTTGATAACACAAATCTCAATTATACTTATCTTGAGGATAAATCTCAACCATTAGATTTTGCATTTAAAGGGTTGGGATCATGTGTTTTTTTCATTAATCATTCTTAAGAGTCAAGGGATCCCGACTCTTTGTTAAAAGCATAACATATGCATTTATTTTGTACAAGATCAAGATGTCCTTACTTTTTCAATAAAACATAAAATGGGTAGAGATATTTTTGAAAAATTTAAGTGTTGGAGAATTCTAAACGTCCTTGTAAGATATTGGACGTTAGCATTCCCTATATATATACATATGTGTGGGTGAACTCTAGTATATATATATATATATGTGTAAATTATCTTATAAAATATATATTTTGTTATTTCATCTTAGATATTTTATTCTATTTACACATCAAATAAAGATATCTCCATGAAATAACAAGATGTGTTTGGTATTCCTACCACCAACCAAATGGTCATCGAGGTCTCTCTATAGATCTTAATGCTCACAAACCCATGGACGTCGAACCCATGACGACAATCCATCATTTCTAATTGAATAATGATTTCTAACTAAAAAGGCTTCACTTGGTCAATACTCGGCTGATGTGGCATGGATTTTTATGTGCAGTTGTGTATCTCAAGGAAAAAGATCTATGCTTCCATGCTCATGCCACATCATCTAAGTATTGACCGAGTGAAGACTTTCTAGTTAGAAAATCAACACTCTTTCTAATTATGTCAATGAATCAAAACACTAGATTCGGTTGTAGCAGTAATCTATCCAATGATTTATTTAATCAGTTTCTTCTTAGATGTTAATAATTGGTTTTGGAAATGATCACAAAACAATTCCATCAAGTTTGGATCAAATCAAATCCAATTTAGTATAAGTGGAAAAAATACTGCCATATCATATATTTAAATAAAAATATATAATTGCTAGAATTTATATATAATGTTTTTTTGAAATTATTTTGGTAGGAATTGTATGGTTTGGGAGCAAGGAGGATTGGTGTGTTCAGTGCTCCCCCAATAGGATGCGTTCCATCACAGAGAACTTTAGGAGGAGGACCTAAAAGAGTATGTGCTGAGAATTACAATCGTGCAGAAATATTATTTAACTCCAAGCTATCCAACGAGATCAATCGTCTTAATAACAAGTTCCAACAGGCAAGAATGGTCTACATTGATATTTACAATCCTCTCCTCGATCTCATAAAAAACCCTAGTCGCTATGGTAATCTCCTTCTCATCATCAACATTATTCTGCATTGAGCCCCACAATAAAAATACCAAGTGACACCAAAGACTTGTACAAGGGGGGCATTAAGGCCTTTACAAATTTTATAAATTCTTGTGGGTGCAAGTTCCCTGCTGTAAATCTGCCTGAGTGGCAATTTTCGGTGGATTTATTGAAAAAAATCAGCCATATATACTTTTATCCATTTAAGCAATTCTCATTTGGGATTTGTAAAATCCAATTTGTTTTAAAAAAATTTAATCAGTTTGCCTAACCAATGATGAAATATTTTTTTTTGAAAATAAATATTTAGAATCATGGATCTCAATTCTCAAGGAATCAACGGCCCAGAGATATGCTTGTGCTATGTGTTAAAACCCCAGGAGCTATTTAGTTTGGTAGCTTGCGAAATACCAGATAGTGGTTTCTTTTTTTTTCTATACCTAATTATATTTTGAATATTTGTCTTTGGTTAATTAGGATTTGAAGTTGCAACTAAGGGATGCTGTGGTACGGGAAAGATAGAGGTATCAATACTATGTACTGATTTGAACCCACACACGTGTGAAAATGCCTCCAAGTATATATTTTGGGACAGCTACCACCCCACTCAAACAACCTATCAGATCCTCGTCCATCCAATCATCGTCAAGTACATCAACCATTTCTTTTGAGTAGATCAAGATCGGATGGTCAAGAGCCATCGACACTTATCAATCATACCTTATATATGTATTAAAATCGGCATTATTTTATAATGGGGTCTACAAAATTTTTTGTTTTTTTTTTGTTTTATAAAAACTACATTTATGGAGAATAATTCCCCACTGATATAAAAGTCTGAGAGACTTCCCCTGACCGATTCTTTAAGAAATTTAAGCTAAAGTAGGGTCGGGTCCCAGTATCAAAGAAGAGAGTTGGGGGGGGATGCATAGTGGGTGCAGTGAGTGGTCCTTATCATACAGATAAACGTCTCAACAAATGGTTGGGATGAACAAGACATCTTTTTTTCATTAAGTTATGTAAGTCAAAATAATATTTACAGATTCTCCCTTTTAATTTGTTAAATAAATTCTTTCCAAATCTTACATTTTTTCAACTTCATTTAAATAATCATTTAATTCTTAATGAAAGCATTAACCCCTTTCAATGAAAGTAAAAGAAGGAAAAATAGTGTCCACTGGTGTCAAACATAAAATGACACACTATTAAAATGGATAATTTCTATTGCCACACCAATTTTTGCTAACATCACCCTTTTATTTTAAGAAAAATATTGTTAAGATTGTGTTATTTGTATATTAAATTTTATTTAAAAAAAAAAATCTTTTTTCACAATCATATATACTCTAAATAACATAAAATAGAGAAAAGGTTGGGACTTGGAATGGGATCATTTGTAGCAAATTTTTTCATGTAATATCACGTTGAAATATAACACCTTGACCTTCTAGGATTCTTGGCCTAGATCATGATAAAATATAAAATTAAAAAAAAGAAAGTTTATTTATTTATTTATTTATTTATTATTCAAGACTTTGAAAATTGACTACCACTGAACTCTCAAATTTCAATGGAGTGGCTTTGTTGTCTTGTAGACGTGGCGTTCAATCAATCGAAACAAATAAAAATGCCTCATGGTGCTACAATGAAAAAAAAATGCTATATAAAAGACCCCCCTCAACAAGGTTAATTCCTATATAATTTTACTCTCTTTCTTAAAATAAATTTTTAGAAATATATTTTTAAAAAAAATTTAATATTCAAAAATTTAAAAATAATTTGTTTTATGGAATTTTTTATGTTTCGTTTGTCACTTGAGAACTTAATTGTGAAAAAATGTAATGGAACCTATCACGATTTTAGAGTTTTAATATATCGATGATACAATTTAGACAATCTTTTTCTTCGATGCATACGAGGAAAAAATCTACAGTTTTGCACCCTTGCCACGTCTATTCTATATAGACCAGGTATGTTTCAGTGCAAAGAAATCTCCACGTACTGGGATAAATATAGGGTTTCTAAACTCAAGGAAAAAATAGGGAGGGATGAAGCTTGTCGTAAATGCAAATGAGAGATGGAAGCATGCATGCAAGTTGTGTTAGTTGCATTTTAGAAAATTTTCTGTTTTAGGAAGGTTATTTTTGTCATTTCAGAAATATGTACTACTTGTTTTCATTTTCACATTGAATACTCTGTGGCCATTGAATTAGAAGAGACAGTTTCTTTGCTGACGCATCACTCCCAAATCCTATAAGCTCCGGCAAATAATTTCTTTAAAACGAGACAATTATGAGACAAGGATACATTTGTGTTTTTATATATAAATAGTTGGCGCGCAAAGCCAACTGCTTTTATTTATTGTTATAACTGTTAATAAAAACAGTGGGGACATTCAGAGATTCTGGGGCCTCTTAGATAATTATTTTTCCTTTTCTGTTTTTGTTTTGTTTTGTTTAATAAATTGGTTTTGATCATTAATCAAATCAAACCTAAAATTCTGCCTTCTGAGGCAGAGTAGAAAGAGAACACGATGATTGGAGTCTGTCTGTTTATGAATTTTTTTTTGGGAAATATTACTTAATGATCCTTGGCACTAACTTTTCGTTTTGATTAATCCTTGACTTTTTAAGGGGTGTGCTAAATAGTTCATTTAATAAATCTTTCTTTCCTAATCAGTCCTTGACCCCCACTCTAGACATTTCTTATGTTAAAAATTTTCTAATCATTCAAAGTCATCGTTTTCATCTAAAAAATTTAGATTTTCGATATTCCAATCGACTTTTGAAGACTCCATTCAGATGAAAGGGATTGAGAAGGGAAAATAAGTCATTTTCAAATATTTTGAAAATGTATGTAAATAAACAAAGTTTTTTCAATTCTTTTACTTCTTTTTTGCATGAAAATCGATCAATGATAGTTCTTTGTGTTTGAAAACAATTGCAAAAGTTATTACGTCAAATTTTAAGTTGATATTTTCATGTATTTTAGTGGGGTGAATTTTACCGCATTGAGGTCGAAATTTTTTATTTTTAAGTTCAATATTTTTATTATCGAGTTTAAAATTTTTTGTAAAAAAAAATTGTCGAGTTCATCAATAATTATTGTCGAACTCGACAACTTAAAAAAAAAAACGTGTAGAACTCAACAATAAAATATAGAATTCAAAAATAAAATTTGTCAACCTCGACGTTGTAAAAGCCACTCGTTTTCAATTTTTTTTTTGTTGTTGAGTTTTTTCAACTAAAATACATGGAAAGATCGACTTAAAACTTGACATAATGACTTGTGTCGATGATTTCAAATAAAAAGAACCATGCTTGATTGATTTTCATCCAAAAATGAAACAAAAGAATTGAAAACACTAGTTTTTTACATACATCTTCAAATTGTTTGAAAATGACTGCTTATTCCTTTTCAAATCTTTTTTTTATCGTAATGGAGTTTTCAATCTCGATCGTGATGTCGGAAATGCAATTTTTTTGGATGATGATGGTAAGTTTGAATGGTTAGATAATTTCGACATTTCAATAATGAAAAATGTCTAGAGTGAGGTTAAGGGGTTGATTAGAAAAGAGAAATTTACTAAATGAACATTTTAACTAATTCCCAAAAGTTAGAGACTAAATAGAAAGAAAAGTTTTCTCTAGTATCATTAAGTAATTATTCCAAACTTTTTTACTCACAAAAAAGCCAATTAAAGATTTTGTATAATCTTGGATTGATAAATCACACTAACTATGTGTGTTGAGGGCATCCCCTATTACAAAATGACCCTTGTTAGATTTTTTAAGTTTGGTTCTTTGAGATTTTGTGAAATTTTGAATTGACTTTTTTGTAAATTAAAAATCTAATCAATTTATTGATTATCGATCCAACAAACACACATAATTCATATGAGATAGATGTCTCATACCACATATGACTAATGCAATAGTTCAAAAGACACTATTTCACATTATGGACATGATTGCCTATTTTGAAGGAACACATGCAATGATAAGAAGGTTCTCTTAATAATTATTTTCATACAATTAATTATGAAATAAATCAAGATAAGCGCAGTGATTGTGTTGTCTGAGGCTATTTTGATTCATTATTATTATTATTATTAATTGAATTAAATTAAATTATTTAGAGAACCCTTCCTTTCAATCTGTTCATCCAAATTTAATCATGTCCATTTGAATAAGTGTTTATTGAACCATTGCATTAGTTTGGTGCTGTTAACTTGTGCCCTAAGGGCACATGTTAACAAATCCAAAAAGAGTCTTGTTAACGTATGCCCTAAACGTACACGTTAAAGTGCATTAAATACACCTTGAGAACAACCATCATAGGTATTTTTGATCAAAAAAGGATTTTTTTTTAGGACAGTTTTTGTAAAAAAAATCAGATCCCAGATGTATTTAATGAACTTTAAACGAAATCCAAATAAAATATGATAAGGTCCTAATAATTTCATTTTGGGACCGTAATTTCACTAAGATTATCAAAAGTTTAAGTACTAGTTCCCTTAAAATAATAATAAATTTTATTAAATCTCAAATTAATGTGGCTAACAATAGTTTGTTACTAATTTCAGGTGAAAATAGTACATTCAGAAACCAACAAAAGGTGTAATAATTACTGTTACAACATGCGAGCAAAAAGGAAGCATCCGGCAAAATTTCGAGGAATTTGTCCTCGAGATTTTCACAGAAGCTTCCAATTGCTTCGGTGGTTGTAACTGATTGGGTCATTCGAATCAAATCATCCACCAAATTAATCCGATTACCCGAATACGAAGATTATAAATTGGAAGGTTGATTTCAGAGAAAGAGTCTTTTTCTCTTCTTCCATAATTTTTTATTTTTCTCTCTTTAATTCTTTGTAATTTTCTATTGAGAGAGCTCTTGAGTGTCGTGAGAACTTCAAGAGTGATCCATTCATACTTATTTTAATTCTTTTGAGAGCTATTAAAGGAGGATTACTGATCAATCATCATCTTCTTCACCCATTCTCTCTTTTCTATTTTTATTTTTTATAATTACAATTCTTGCAATGATTGGCTAAATTCTCATTAGAGTAGTTAAGAAAATCAGAGCAAATTAATCCCTTTAATGTAGATTTAGATTCTTGCTTTGTTTACATGTTATTATTCATGAAAATTTTCCTTTGATTAAGGAAATCTAGTTTATATTTCTGATTCAACTTTGATAGCCATTATTTAGATAAGTTCAAGAACGGTTATGCTTTGTGAAGAATCAAAATATAAATTGGGGAATCTCCATCATATTAGGATTTTCATGAATAGCTTTTAATTTCTTTCAAAAATTTAATTGATCCACCTTTCGATCCATAAGCAATGACTTGCTCCATGGATTGAGTTAATTTCAGAATTTATCTACATTATGGATTAATTGCAAATGTTTGATTGACTTTTCTAATCTCTCTCTCTTAGATTTTCAATCTTTCTTTTCAGTTTCAATTTCATTTACAAATTAGTTGTTATTTGCTTCTCTGTTTCTACTAATCAATTTTGTTTTAAAACCAATTTGTTTCTAACTCTGTTTTAGATTTTAACTGATTGAACATTTGAATCCAAACTGTTCCTGTGGAATGAATTCGACTTGCCCAAAGCCCATTTCTTAATCTATATCTCTGCATTTCCACAACAAACTTTACAATCGATCAATATACATTAAATGTGTTTCAAACGCATTTTTAGTACTATAAATCTAAATGATATTATGACGAGGGAAGGTGGAGTTAAATTTAAGGGATGTCATTTTTTACAAAGAAAAAAACTTAAAGTTACTTAATAATTTTAAAGTACCAAAATTACATTTCTTCCCTACCTATACTTATTAAATTTTAAAGGGTGTTTTAATTGAAGATACCCTCCACTTTTGTGTTGAATATTTGAGATACTCCTGCATATTAATTTTTAAATGATTACACATCCTTTGATCTCAATCTATTGATAAAATTGGTCGTCTTCAATCTTTTGAGTAAGGGTAAATTATTTTTAACCTCTTCAACCTCTAGCATGTGATTCATATTTTTTGTTTTTACTAATGTGTGTCGCGCATGAATTCCAATAGTTCTAGTAAAATCATTTCTTAAAATACATAAGATGGCTTTTAGATTTTTAGGATGGAATGTTGAGCCCTTGGTCTTTACTCGAAATAGATTATATCCCATCACCAACCCCACCAATAATGGATCTAGGATAGTCTCGAGCGATACATTAGAAGGCCAGGAAACCAAAATGATGGTTGCATATTAAGAAAATCATGCATCTTGAGAAATTTGACGAATTGGAGAAGCACTGAAAAATTCTGACATATGTCAAAACACGTACTAAGATGTTAGATCTTGCAAAAAGATAATGAGTGATTGATTCCAACAAGATAAAAATCGATAGATAAATGATCATTTTTCAGAGGTTAAGATACATAATTTTCTATCTTGTACGTTATTTTTCTTTAAAATTTATACTAATTTAATTGTTTAAAATGTGAGCACAAAATAGAGGATTGAGAAAGGATCATTGGATGAAGTTGGAGCATTCATACCTTTTGACAGTAGAAGAAAATTTCATCCACCAAGTTGTTACATGGTTATACTAGAAACGCTTGTATAATTTTAATAATATTTTATTATTAGTATAAAAATTATAACATAACTCCATTGTTCATGACACAATACTTTTTATATTAATTTTTATTTATTTTTGAAAATGTAAAAGAGAAAGCAGGACCCTACTGTCAATGTCTTTGTTGTGTAAGCTATGATTAAATCATCTTGACCGATTTTGTTTCTTATTTTAATTTTTTATTATCTCCTCAAGATTAGTTCCACTCTTTTAGGGATTAATACATTTTTCTTGGGAATTCCTTCCATTCCAACAGTCATGTCGATGGAGAGCCTCAAACTCAACTCGTTGGGAGGCTCAGTGCTAAAATAAGATAATGCCCTTACTAAGATTGTCATTGGGTGGGTTGAGGTTTGTCTTGGTTGAGCCCTAACCCAGCCTAAGAGATGGGCTACACTCTAATCCAGGGCCCTAAACAGCATTGGGATTGAGCTGACCAAACCCAAGCCTGCTCACAAGGGCTCGGGATGGGCTTTGTTTTAGGCTTCGGCTCTTTTTCGACACAACCACGTACCAATGCCTGATTGAAGAATAATTGTGAAAATCTGTACAAATATAATAAAATTAAAGAATGCAACGTAGATGTGGTTGGACACAAAAATTTGAGTGCTCCTAAATGCCCTTACTTTTATATTTAAATTTAATATAATTAGAATCCTTTTGATTTTTTACAAGAACATTGCAATCCCAAGTTGATTAGTTTTCAAAAGAGTTGTGATAAAATGACTTGTCAGGTGGCATACTCAATAGACTCATTGACATGACAAGTTCGGCAACGTAGATCTTTCCGTCTCAGTATACACGATTGCACTTCCCCATGAAAAGAAAGTGTATCCCAAGAGAGTCGTGTATCCCGAGGCAGAAAGATCTACAATTTCCAAACATGTCCATGTCAGTGAGTCCATTGAGTAAGCCACTTGGCGAGTCATTTTATCAGGACTCTTTTCAAAATGGTCGTGATAAAACGACTCACCAAGTGACATATTCAATCGATTCATTGACATGATAAGTTTGGAATTGTAGATCTGTATGTGTCGGTATACATGATTGCACTTCCCCATAAAAATGTATCCCAAGGGAGTCGTGTATCCCGAGGCAGAAAGATCTACGATTTTCGAACTTGTCCACGTCAGTGAGTCGATTGAGTATGCCACCTGACGTGTTATTTTATCACGACTCTTTTCAAAATTACATAAATATTCTTTCGAATATTCAAAAGTCCTTTAATCAATATTTTAAATTATAAATAAATCCTTTTGATACTAGTATGTTTGTACATGCCACTTTCTACTTAAGATTAATGTGACCTAGTGCTACTTACAAAGATGATCATATAAATTATTTGAGAATTTGTTTTTATCACAAATGGAATGTTAGATTGCAAGATAAAATATGAGAGCTGCTATGGGCATCCTAAGGTTTACTTATTACATCCCAATTTCTTAAATCATGTATCACACCCCAATTAAAGATTAAGACACACTGTTCAAACATGAAAAAGGTTTGAATTAAATTATTATCTTAGTATTATAAAATTAATTTGTTTACAGACATGATTACACTCATATAAAATCTAAAATAAAAAAATTTGAAATCTACCACAACATAAAACTAAAGAACTTCTATTGGCACCCCAAGTTTTACTTATTCTCAATCATTAACTTATATCATTTATTTTTAACCGGGTGTTATAAGTAAAAGTTGGGTGCAATAGCAGTTCTCCAAAATACTTATATATATATAAAGTTAAAGATATAATTATGTTACTGTCTATATGCCCCTTCACAAAAAAAGTGATTATTTAACTGGCTTCATGTGATGGACTCGTATGTCCATCATATGAAATCAAGTTAACGACTATGAACTGACTTGGAATAAAAAATAATAATATTTATTTGTTGTTCTCCGCGAACTTTTTTAAGCATGGTTGCATAACTCAGTCGAGTTTTTAACTCAACACATGACATGTAAACTATGTGAAAATTGGAAAATTCTACAAGAAACTTTCAAGGGCCAAGGCTCATGAATTTTAGAAACCAAAATCCAATGGCTTAGGATTATTGTAATTTGTGATGTTACCTAGTTCGATGGCCTAGAGTCGTTGAATTTCTCTCATCCTCCATTAATTTGACAATTTTGACCCATCGGAAGAAAAAGTTTGACAACGATAATTTTGACACCATGGTCCTTCAAATTTTACAAAATTCGACGGCCTTGGATCATCGAATACGAGCTTTTTCAATGACTTGAGTCAAAGACATCAAAGTTGTTTCTCAATGTGTCAAATCAACTGAGGAATGGGTTTAAACCCTAGAATACATATTTTTAGTATTATAATGAGAGAAGGAGTAGTAGAACGGGTTGGACACCAAAATTTGGTATTAAAAAATGCTCACTTTTGTATTTAAATTTAATATAATTAAAGTCATTTTGGTCAAAAACCAAGAAAACCGCAAACCCATGGCCCTAAACTTACGTTGGTTGTTTTTCAAAAGAAAAAAAAAATCTTTTTTTTTTTTTACTATGTAAATACAAAATCACCCTTAATTAATACTTTAAATGACAAATAACCCCTTTTAGATGCATGTGCCCTTGCACATGCCAAACTTCTTGTTTATATTTGGAAAAATTACAAATGATCTAGACCTAACATAATGATGTGACGGGTTGTTCGGGTAACTTGTTTAAAGGTTATGTTTATCTTCTTTATTATTATAACGAGAGAAGGTGGAGTAGAAATGGTTTGATACCAAAATTAAGACTTCAAAACTGAGCTCTAACTTTAACTTTTAAACTTAACATAACCATTTTGATAAGAAAATAAAATTCAAGAAAATTACAATCCCACGATCTTAAAATCACTTTAGCTAGCTTTTAAAATTATAAAAACAATCTTTTTTACTACAGAATCTTCAAAACCATTGTTTAATTAATATTTTAAATTAAAAAAACCCCTTAAGAGTCAAGTGCGTTTGCACATGCCCGTACCTTATAGTTTTAATTAATTCAAAATTTGACATGAGTGATTAAGACCGCGTGGACATTTGTTTTAATCATAAACAATAAAGTTCAAATTTGATGGATTGATAATCATTTATACTGACTGACGGTGCATTAAAAAACAATGGGTGCCATGGTAGTTACATATCTTGAATAGGATTTCTCTTTATTCTGTGGTGGAAATCTTTAGCCAAATTAATTTGCATGTTGTTTTTCTGACACTAATCATGATTCGGGTTTAGTTTGCATATTGTTTATCTTACACGAATGCATGTCGATTCTGATGTTGAGCTCACCTTGTGTCATCCAAAAACATGATCCGATGATGCCACACGAATGAAAGGAACAAAATTCTATGAATTAAAAAAAAAAAAAAAATCTCAATAAATATTATTTTTCATCATTAAATTTTATAGTTGTTCATTTTCAAAACCTTGGATGAAGCCCTCAAAGAGAATATTTTTTTTTGGGATAAAGAGTTCAATTTTTTCCATCAAATATAGAGGATTGTGGAGTTGGATTGCCAACTTCGTATGAGTCCAAATCTTACCAAGGATAGGGATGGTGAGCGCATATTATGGCATCAAAAACATGATCGGATGGTACATGGATGTAGAGGATAAAATTTTAAGAATTTTGAAAAAAAGATCAGAAGAGAATATTTGACGCCATTGAATTTTAATTTTAAATTTGGGAATTCATTTTCAACATCTTAGTTGAAGCTCAAAACAAAAAAAAGATTTCTGAATTTTTTAATTGCAATCTTAGCTTTTTTGAATGGAATGAAGAAGGTTGTGGTGTTAGATTGCACTAATGTGGTAATCCATGTGGGCTTAACAACTCTTAATAAGATTTGACATCTTATCATGTTAGTAAGCATAATATTTTTTAAATTGTTGTGTGGTATAGAAGACAAAGACATTTTGATGGAAAATGGAATCCGTGTCTTTAACGGGATTAGCAATTTCAACCGAGAGCTTCAAAATATGCCTTCAAATTTGGCATCTACTTCAAAACTAGGCTCCAAGCCTCTTTTCCACTCCAACGGGTTCCACTTTCAAATCACTAATCATTCCTTTAAAACATTAGTCAAACACATTTAAATGTTAAAAAAAATTGCAAGTGTTGCTATTGGCATTCCAATTTTTTCTCCAAATAAGAGAAAAAAAGAGAATTGCTATTGGCACCCCAACTTTAACTTATTACATCCCAATTTTTTAAATTATTTATCACACTCCCAATTAAAAATAAACACACCCTCCAAACATTACAAAGATTTGTCTCAAATTATAATTACAACTAATAATAATAATAATAATACTAATAATAATAATAATCTAGCATTATTAAATTGTTTGAATCGCGGTTGGACCATTATTCAATTTGGTTGGATATATATATATATATATATATACGTCCAAGACCTCATGTGGATGTTAGTATTGTCCAATACTCTTTTTTTTTTTTTTCCAATAATACTTCTTGTTATTTTGTCTTTTAATGAAAAGGACAAGGGTATGTTAATCTTTTATACAATAAGATTTATTATTCTATTAATAAATGTATTTATTATTTTGACATTAATTACTAAAGTATTTATTACAATAAAGACTTTTAATTCAAAATACTTAAATGCTCATAGCATTTATTAAATAAATAAGCATTTATTGTGTAAAAGAATAATATACTCTTCTCTTTGTCACTAAAAAATAAAAGGAGAGATATTATTAGAAAAAAAAGTATTGGACAATGCTAATATCCCCATGAAGTATTGGATGTTAGTATTTCCTTTAATATATTTATATATATATATATATATATATATATATATATATATATATATATATATATATATATATATATATATTTCTTTAATTTATTTTCATAAGTAAGAAAATCTTGCAAAATTGGTGATTCCCAATCAAACATAATTTGTGACAAATTTCCGTCGAGCTTGATCGATTAATTGATTTGGTTTGATTTTTAAAATATTAAATAAAAAAACTTTAAAACTTGTAAAGGACAAAAGTGGTATTTAAGTTATATTACATGAAAAAAGAAAGCTAAAATTGATATTTATAAAAACTAAAATAAAAAGTGGACATAATAGTGTTTATTGAAAAAGATGAATAATGATAAGGGTGGAGCTTTAAATCTTCTCTCCTCTTTAATATAAAGTAATGAACGGTTATTTAAAGTCACTTTCTTTAAATTAAAGGACAGTTGGAGTTTGGTTCCATTGGCCGAACCTCCATATCATTGGAGTTGCTCTTAGACCAACACTAAAAGTATCGGTTAGCGAATCCAATACCGTGTAACAAACACGGCCATTGGGGCTTATATATCCCCTTGCCTTATCTTCTCCCTTTGCTTATATTTAAATAAATATAAAAAAATGAAAGAAATATTCATCATACAGATATTTATCCACCAACTTACAGATATTTATCCACCTACTTATCTTTTTAATAAATGATTTCAGATTTGATAATTCTACCAAAGTGGCTCATAAAAAAAATATAAAATCTCAATCACTAAAATACAAAATCCAATGGCTGGGATACATGAAACCATTTTAAAAATTAAAATGTTTTATCCCAACCATTAGATTTTATGATTTATTCTTCAGTTACTTTTGATGGAGGCATGGATCCAACAGTTAACAAATTTACAATATTTTTCATTTGAAAATATGTTAATCAATTTATGTAAAAAAATTATATTGGTAATAGTAATAAAGCCAATTTCACTCCCCTTTACTCCAAGAATTTGGAGTTGGCTAATTGAATTCATTATATTCTTCTGTTAAGTTTTGTGTAAAGCTAGTCATGTCTTCTATTGATGAACGTGCATTTATATCCCCTCTTTTTTACCTTAATCCAAATTATTTGTGTACTTCTTGCTGTATTAGAATTTTAATTTGTATATCATTCAAACTCATTACTGCATATGACCACACTATCTAATTTAACTTATTTTTTTCTTAAAAAAGGGAAAATTACTTAAAGGACATTGGCGGAGGGATTTTTTCTAAATAGCCCCTAAGTTTCTTTTAACAGTCCATTAGTAAAATTTTCTTTTCTTAACAATCTCTGGACCTCATCTTACCTGTATAAGGTATTTGAAATACCAAAACTACCATTTTCTCATCTTCTTTACATAATTAGGTTTTCCAAAGACGATTGTGATTATTTCCAACGATCTTTGATCATAAATGATGCATGGAGAATGTTATTCTCTTAATTTTGGATATCTAGACGTATTTTTATTTATTTATTTTGATGATTTATAAAAAAAAAATGAAAGATGAAGTCGATATTCGAATTTTTTTATGACACTACGTCATATTGCGGATTTGGCGACGCCCCATTTACGCTAAAAACGACTGCTAAAGGCAGTCGTTAATTGCGACAGTTTAACCGTCGTTTCAACGAAATAAGTAAAATTTGGGGTGCCAATAGCCACTCTAACAAACTTTTTTTGTTTTTTTTTTTTGTTTTCAGATCGTCTCTCTCGCTCGGTTCTCTCTTTCTCTCTGCTCTTATCTCACTCTCACTCTCGCTCTCTCTCTGTCGAATCTGTCGCTCTTCTCGCTCTCTCTCGAATCTGTCTGTTACTCTGTCTGTCTGTCTGTCTCTCTCTCTCTCTCTCTCTCTCTCTTTGTCTCTCTATCTCTCGAATCTATCTCTTTCTTACTCGACGCTATACCGATTTCAATAAGTTTGAAGTCGTCTTCTTCTAAGTTTCAATCTAGAAGGTAAATCGATCGGAGTTTGATCGAAAGACCTGCGCTCGATCTCTCACTACAGAATCTGTGATTTTGATCGAAGGTTTTAGTGATTTAGGGCAGAATCGATCGGAGTTTGATCGAAGGTTTTAGTGATTTGTTCGATCTCCCTCCATTTGCTGGGTTGTGATCGAATCTTCAGGTATGTTAAAGTTTTTTATTGAATCTCTGATTTTCCTTAATTAATTTAGGGTTTCAAATGTTTTCTTCAATGTTAAAGCATGTTTTAGGGTTTGGTTATGGAGTTTTATATCATGATCTAGCTGTTATATCTCTTTAATTTCAGTTTTGAACATGAGTTCTTGCCTTTCTTACCCTTCTTTAAGCTCAATTTTAGATCTGATTATCTTTCATATTCATCAATTTGAGTTTTGTTTGGGAATCGAAACTTTATTTTAGATGAATTTAGGAGTGAGCAAAACTATTATGACATTTGAATGATTTTAAGACATTTGATCCAAATTCCTGGAATTTCACAAAATACAAGGGTGGACAAATAGATGGCCTTTGACATCTCTAATCCATTGAGTTTTCTTTGGTTATTTGCTTCTCTTTAAGCTTCCTGCAAGTGGAGTAGCAGACAGATAAAATTTAAATGCAATTGATTTTCTTTCGACATTCATGTATGGTTAAAGCTTGCATGCTACGTGTATGACGTCTTGTATGGACAGTATCCAAAGATTTGGGGCTGGTTGAACAAGTCATGTTCTTCAGTGCATTATATCCAGAGTCAAATCTTCTGATATTGAACATCAGTTCATACCTACTTCTTTCTCTCCTTCACTCTAAGAGTCAGTGTAATTGCTCTTTACCCCTGAGTACATTAAGGACTTGAATTGAATTAACTTCAAGTTGAATATTTCTTCTATTTGGGGTTGTACACAGCTTCCCTCGAGTATGTCTAAACTATCTCAATTGACTCTTTTCTCTTCTTAATTTATCATCTATTGGAGCTGCTTTTACATTTTTTCTTCCAATGTATTCGGTTCTATTTTTTTCCTAGGTTTCCCGCTCATCTATCTCAATACTTGCATATATATATATATGCCGTTCAATGTAAGAGTGTGATGTTTCTTTTTTGTCCACATTTAGGTTTGACGTAGTTAGTCTTAATGTCTGTCAGCTTATGGACTTTTCGTTTTAATTGAGAAGTATAAATTTTATTGATGGGAGGAAAAGATGATCTCCAAAGGAAAACTAAGAGTAATAAACTATTACTTTTACAAAGCAAAGCTCCTCTAAATAGTTCTTTAAAGAAAAACACCTGTGAATTCTTGCATTTTAGGCTTGCTTATATTTTGGGGGGAAGGCTTTCAAAGAGTTTAAGGGGTTTCTTTGAGGATTTTGTTGTTGGTTGGAACTTTATTTATAATTTGAGGTGAATTAGTGTTTTCCTTTTCTACTTTTGATAATTTTTGTATTAAGGGTCAACTCGACCCCATTTTCTCTTTTCAATAAAATTTCAACCTAACAAACAAAAAAAAAAAACCCTTTATGTCTATTTTACACCAATACAACACAACATCCAAAACACTTATAATGACTTTCTGCATAGAATGGTCCTTCCATTCAAAAGTTCTCCTGTTTATCTTCTTCCATAAGTCCTAACAAACCTCAATTATGGGTCTATCTCATAGGATTCTAGATGTGGACCTCCATTTCAACCATCCAACTCTGAGTTTATGGACAATATTTTCTTAATCTCTAGTTCTTATGTACAATAGGGGCTCCAAATTTAGGTGTAATGTTCACAAATAAGTGAGAAGAATTGAAAACTTAGTTGGCAGGTCCAAAGAAATTTAATGTTCATTAGAACTACTCTTAGATCCCTCTTAAATGTTCATATTTATGATTTTGTGCATCATATTGTGTAAGTTAATCCATCTCAACATTTTAATTAATCTTTGCTAAAGTTGATTTATTCTGTTTTTTTGTTTTTTTAAGTTGCCGAACATATTACTTCATAAAGCATTAGTTCTTATTTTTTTGTATAAATTATTTCTTTAAGTTTATTTTTTTAACATGTATACATCAGTTTTATGAAAATGAATCATCGATCTAGCCGTCCAACTCTAATTCAATGGGACAACTTCCTTCTATTTCTCTTTATTAACCTATACATATTTTGTATAAATTCAGATGTAAACCTATAGATCTTCTTTGAGTTATAATGCACTAATTTGAAGATGATAATAAAATGTGGCAATTTTCCTTTTAAATTGAAAAAAAGTAAATTATCCTTTGTTTCTACCATATGTTTGAGGGTTACTAAATTGAAAAACTTACCACACCGCAAGAGAAATGAATAGTGAAACCCCGAGGGGTTGGCTCAATGTCAATTTCAAATAGATAAGGGCAAGAGAATGAATAGTGAAACTTCGAGGGATTGGTTCAATGTCAATTTCAAATAGATAAGCGATGAAAGTTCGTAAGTCATGAGTTCGATACCTAGTATGAGCATTAATTTATCAAGACCACCTACGAGGGCGCACCCTCACTTACCTAATGCATTTGATGTGTAGCATTGCACATGTCTCGGGACTAGTCCTTGGACAAGGTTATGGTCTACGAATTGAGCAAAGCCCAGATATGAGCCTGATCCATTGTTTACAGGGATACCAAATTATCAAAAAAATAAAATAAAAGAGGACGACAAGTAAAAAGTTTTATAATTTTGATTGGGATTCATTCATTGATCCAATAGTTTTATAATTTTCTTTCTTCCATTTACATTTTGAGTATTCTACATGAAGTAACAAGTCTGATAAACTATTGCTACTTACAACTGATTACCAGAACGAAGTAGAAGTTGGAGAAGTACTTGTTAAAGGATTTCAGTCTGGCCTTGTGAAAAGAGAGGACCTTTTGAAAAGAGAGGACCTTTTGATTACCACCAAGGCTAGTTTAAAGCATTTCTGTTAGACTATCTGGATTTATACCTTGTTCACTTTCCTATAGCCACGAGGCATACTGGTGATTTCCTACTTGTCATTACATTTTCACATTTGTTTTTTATTTGTATATATGATTATGTGCAGTAGTTTATACCTCTTTTAATTGTTGTATTTGTGTGTGTGTGTGTGTGTGTGTGTGTGTGTTTGTATGGTGTTGGAGGGTTAATTGCTGTATTTGTGTGCAGTAGTTTATACCTCTTTTAATTGCTGTATATGTGGTCCATTGAATGTTCAATCCAAAGTCTACTTCATAGATAGGGCACATCCTGAAAATCAGACTGATATCTCACTATTACATAAAAGTGATACTGATATCAATTACATAGATAGGGATCCTAACTCTTTACTAAATTTATCATCTCAATTCATTTATTGTTAGTCGAAATTTTTAGCAAAACAAACATATCTATTATAGGAAACTAGATCATTTGCCTCGGGATACATTAAGAAATTGATCGATTGTAGATCTTGCTAAATAAATGCAGAGATTAAGATGTGAACTAAGGCTTTGGGCAAGTCGAATTCGTTCCACAGGGACAATGAAGATTCAAAGATTCATTTGGTTAAAATCACAAACAGAGTTCGAAACAGATTTTTCTTAAAACAGAATTGATTTGTTGCAGAAATAAAATGGAAATTAACTTGCAATTTGAAATAAAAACAGAAAGTAGAGATTGAAGATATAAGAAAGGAGATTTAGAGAAATCAAATCAGCTTTTGCAAACTATCCATAATGCAGATCAATTCCAAGAATAACTCAATCCATGTAGCAAGTCATTGCTCATGGATCGGAAGGTGGAGCGGTTTAATTATCAAAGGTAACCAAGAGACATTCATGAAAATTCAGATTTAATTGAGATTGCCTAGCTTATATTCAGATTCTTCACAGAGCATAGCCATTCTTGAACTTATCTAAGTAATGGCTATCAAAGTTTGAATCAGAAATATAAGTAGATCATCTAATCAAAGTAGAATTTCTAGAATAGTAAACATGTAAGCAAAATAAGGAATTAAAATTACATTAGAAGGATAAACTTGCTTCGGCATCCTTGATCTCTCTAATGAGGATCTAGCCAATCATTGCAAGCATTGTAATTGCAGAAAAATAATAAAAGAGAAAAGAGAGAATAGGTGAAGAAGATGAAGATGATGATCGATCCGAAATTCGTATTTTATAGCCCTCCCAACAATTACACAAACAATGAATGGTTCCTCTTGATGATCTCACTACACTCAAGATCTCACCCAAAGGAAAATTACAGAGAATTCTAAGAAGAGACTAAAGAAAATTATAGAAGAGAAGAGCCTAAGAGGGACCCAAGAGGTGACCCCTTCTTTGAAATCAACCCTCAAATTTATAATGTTCGTATTCGGGTAATCGGGGTGATTTGACGGATAATTCGATTCGAATGGCCCACTAAGTTACAACCACCGAAGCTTCTGTAAAAATCTCGAGGACAAATTCCTCGAAATGATCGCGGCGCGGTCTTGGCTAGCCGCGGCGCGGTGACGTGACGCCCAAAATCCTCGAGATTTTGCCGGATGCTTCCTTTTTGCTCGCATGTTGTAACAGTAATTGTTATTTCTTTTGTTGGTTTCCGAATGTGCCCTTTTCACCTGAAATTAGTAACAAACTATTGTTAGCCACATTAATTTGGGATTTAATAAAATTTATTATTATTTTAAGGAAACTAGTATTTATACGATGGTAATCTCGGTGAAATTACGGTCCCAAAATGATATTATTGGGACCTTATCACAAATCATTGCACTTGATATATACCATGATTTAGGTTTAAAATCTCCCTTGATCACTTATTACTTATTGAACACTAATCTCTCTTAGCAAGAAAAGAAATAGGCATACCAATCACTTTTCATTAATCTGCTAAATGCTATATAAGACTGAACTCAAGGATAATACTATATAATAAAATAAAAATATGAATAAACCTAAAAGAGTGCTGATTTTTTCTAATTCAACCTGACAAACTAACTCAAAATAAACATGTGCAGTTGTGTATGCTGAGGGAAAAAAATCGACTGTTCTTGCATGTGCCATGTTAATGAGTTTTTTAGTTAGTTTGTCAAACTAACCCAAAACAGTGCTGATTTTTTATTTTTATTTTTTACTTACTTAAAAGTAGACTTGTGTTTGATCTCAACAAAAGATGTTCATTTTAACAACACATAAATGACAAGAGGCAATGAAAATAGAGGCACAGAGACCAATATGACAACAGCTGATCAGAGCAGAGCAGATATTTTACACAAACTTGAAAGGAATGACAGAACTTGAGCATCAACTGACCCTTACAACCCATTGCCCTAAACACAATAATAACACACCCATGTATTTGTTATAATATACAGAATCATTTCTTCTATTTTTATAATTTAAATATCTTATTTGGGTATGTTTTTGTGTATGTGTAGGACTGTTGGAGCTGAAATTTCTGTTGTTAACTATTGATAGTGCAAGGCTTTTGGAGAGGTAACTATAACTTGTGTTATATTTTACTTTATAACTTGTCCCTCCAATTGATTTTACGAGAATCCATTACAGGTTGGCTTACTTTTGGGGTTTCAACGGAAAATCCAATTGGTTCTCCAAAATCTAGTAATGAGAATGTATTTGAGTGAAAGTTTTGGACCATGAGAAAAATGTCATTTTGGGTTGCAGTCGATCCAAGTGGATGTCCAACATGTATGAGGTTCTAGTTGATGCCATATGGCACATGTAAACTTAAGAAATCACCTATGCAGTAAGTGTGTAATATGTGACCTCATCTTTATAACTAAAATTTCATTTTTTGAATTTACAACTTAGAACTGCCATGAAAGAATATAAAATCTCCAGTTATTTCACCTGGTTTTTCATAGTGGCACCATACATGTTCTATCTCTTAGTTTGTTAAAGGCCAATACATGTTGTCCTTCCAAGATGCCGCCTCAAGATTTAATGGTTTGGATTTATTCATAGGTGAACCTTTTCGGTGAAGTACTGTTATGTGCAATATTGCAGCCTACCTCTTGTAAGGGCTAAGTTGAAAATCCTGCAGAAAAACTTATATTTTGTTCTTGAAATCGAAAAAACCTCTTATTAAATTGTGATTATTATTTTTTCGTCATATATTTAATTGTGATTTCTATGAAGGCCATGATCAATCTCAAATGATGCACTAGTAAGATGATATTATTTTGATAAGGAGGATGGTGACTATTTTTAACAATTAAGATGGAGAATGAGAAGCAAATGAGGTTGATATTGAATTTGATTGGTTGATGAATCCCAACTTTAATTCATACTTGTAATTTTTTATTTATTTTTAAATATTTCGAGCAATATTTACCTTGAATGTGTGGACTTCTTGTTATTTATGTAAATGTATGGAGGACATCAATATGGGATTTCATAATTTTTAATTGAATATTAATATGGGATTTAATTATATAAATTGCAAACATTACAATAAATGTCTCACTTGCAGTTCTGTATGATGAATTGAAAAAGAAGTCGATGGAAGCACAATGTGCAGCATATTTACCCGACCCAACAAAGGTTGAACATGTCAGCACAAATGGTCGCTTTCCCTCAAGTCCTAGAAGAGCCTTATGAGTCGCAACGGCATGTGAGAAACCATAGAGACTATGTGCATTGTACTCCAAGACTCCATTGTAGTGAACAGCACTGGTGGCTATAGTTTTGAAACCTAATGGCACTTGTAATCCCGAAGCATTTATATTGTAAGGTGGATCATCCCATCTGGTTGTTGTTATGTTCTTACAATCCAAGCAACAAATCCAACCTCATTTTCTCTGTCTTTCTCTGTTTCAAGGTAGATACCATGTAAGCATCCCCCCACCACCCAAACCCTTCCCACTTAATCTTCATCTCCTCTCTCTCTCTCTCTCTCATTATAGTATGTAAATATTTGCAGGAGACCTGAGATGAATCCATTAGACCTCAACAACTTGCCTGAGGAGTACCTTAGAGAGTGAAAACAGATCTTGGAGGGAAGTTCCACACTTCACATTGAAGCTTCATATACCACTAGTAAGGAAAAAAAAAGATTTCAATAAATAGGACTGGATGAACAGTTATGTAGTTAACAATCCACATAGTGATTTTTGATCTTAGAAATCTCCATGGTGTGAATCCTTCACTTCCACCGGGGAGTTCTGTACCTCGAGCAAGTGATTCTAGGTAGTCGTCTGATCTTACAATACTTAAAACACACTCAAAATTACTTAAAACTTGTAACTAATAGGTTCGATGCAACTAAATAACAGAACAACTACTAATAACAGGTATCATGTGTTCTTCGGCCTTGAGAAATAAACGATTGCTGGATTGGGTACTATTAACAAAACCAAGTATCTTTATGGCCTTCTTTCCACACTCCCCACTTCCATCTAACCCTAGAACAATCATGCATAAAGTGGGGACTACTTTATAAATGCAGCCTTTCTTGGGTTATTGGAGTGGTCATGTGGGACTGCTTTATAAATGTGACTACTTGTGGGCTTCTTCATTATAAATAATACATAACATAACCCCCCACTCTCACTGCATCCAATATTTTATTTAAGATATTATTTGAAGGTAGGGCATCACCATCATTGTCTTGTAAGACGTAGGCCTGTGGTTACACATAAACAAGAAAGAAACTTTTAATATCAACATCGTTCATCCCTATAGTTCCAAAATCCATATTTCATTCACATTTTACCTTTATTTTAGCTTTTTATTAACTTTTTTTCATTAATAATAAATTCATTTGTATTTTTATTTGTAGAAAATGTCTTCCTCATCTACGCCCCCAAGCAAAGAATGGATGACGGCAAAGAATATGGGTATGGCTCTTGTCTCTATATTTCCATCCATTTTTCATTTTTATTGTTTACAGGCTAATGATTCTGTTTGCACCCTACAGGTATGGAAAGCCTTTCAAAATGGTGCCCCTGTTTCAACTAAGAATAACAACATAATGTAGCTAAAGCTAATTGTGTGTGCTGGTACAGGTTCTTAATCAGGACGAGACACCTTTACTGTACAGCAAAAAATTGTTGAATGGCCCAGCATTATCTAACCTGACCGACCTGAATCAAGTAATTTGGTAGGGTCAGATCCGGATCTATGACGTTTCTTCTTTTTTCTCTTGCAGGTTGGTCTACTTAGTGCGTATATTATCAAAAAGTTGTACTTCGACAGGTTGGTTAATGAAATCACTCTTACACTTTCATAATGCTTATTGTTGTGTAAATTTTTCTAAATTTGGAAACTTTTTCTAATTACGATCTCAACTACTGCTCTCTGTCCATCTAGTCTCATAATGTTGTGTATGATCATTTTTCCTTGTCTATCAGGTTTTTGTAAAATAAAGTACCAGATTTTTTATGTGAGAAATAATGATTTACTTATCCCGTGGACTGGAAAAAGCTGTCTAACAGCCTCACATATAGTGGCAGAACTTGTGGTGATGGGCCCCATCCCACTTATTGTTTGTATGCGACTTCATTGCCAAAATCTACTGTTATACACAGACATTCTCAGTGACGTACTATCATGGTTATATTTTGTGTCCGAAAAAAGAACAAAACATGATTTAGAAAGAAAAAAACGTTCATAAATTTATTTGAAAGTCATCTCAACTCAAACAACTGAATTCCTTAATCCCAAATCTCCCTTTCAAATAGGTTTCTGCTTATTCCACAAAACAGAAACTCCAAAGAATAGATCTTATTTTTACACTATCTTATTCACAGAAAATTAGAGTATTGAGAATCTGAAGATGGGAGTCATTTATCCAATAAACATACACATAGAAACTGAAAATTTGGTTAAACTTTCAAAGATCGAAACTTGTTTTGTACTATTAAATGAACAGTTATTACTTATATTAACTGTACTGTACGGATTTCATGTTCCAGTGCTTCTTCTTCTTCTTCTTCTCACTCCAACAAGATCTGTTTCAGTTCCGTTATCTCTGGTTTTTTTATTTATTTATGTTAATTTGAATAAAATGTATGACACACACATCTGATTTTTGAATAACCAGTTCCAGAGGCCGTACACGTGTGTGATGATTGTTCCAACTGGTGTTGGTGCTTCCATTGGTGGATATGCAGGGGATGCTCTTCCTATTGCTCGAACCCTCTCAACTGTTGCTGATTGCCTCATTTCTCATCCTAACGTCTCTCTCTCTCTCTCTCCAACCTGTTCACCAAAACAAGGTGGTTTAATTAAATTAACTTCTCTATTGATTTTAATTTTTAAATTGTAGAATAAATCATGTAAAATGATTTAGAACAATATGTGGGTTTGGTTCTTGATGCTGGAATGGAGGAGGAGCTACGAATTCGACATTTACAAGTGGCTGATGGATAAGTTGTTTACTGATTAATTCAAAAGTTTCTGTGCAGATCTCTGATGCAAAGTTGCAAGATGTGATCAAGCAAACAGATGAAGAAACCCAGATGTGTGCGCGTGCGCGTGAGCTCCTTCCTCTGGTTGATTCAATCTCAAAGTACAAAGAGTACATGTAATCAACAATTTCACAAATGAAGAGGAATCTGTCTGAAACAGCCGGTGCTGTTGCAAATGCTTACGAGAGCTCCTTACCAGCTGAATTTGGTATGCATTCTAGTGTAAGCAAGTGAGTTTCAACACACACCCACTAGCCCATTTGTGCCTTTTTATGCCATCTTAGGTAGAGAGTTTTCACATCAGTCAGGTAGATACCCAACATTTATTTGTAAATTCAACGTATGGCCATGTCAACATTAACGTTGGTAGCATGCTTTTGCTTCATCTTGTCAGTCATTCTGGTATAATTGCAGTTGTTAAGAGTAACTTGCATATGTGTACTCTTGTATTTTATTTTATGTGGATTTGCTTACCTTTTTGAATTACTGGCATTTTTTTCCCCTTCAATTTCGTTTTTAGTCTAATTGTTGTTGGTTAGACTTGGACTTGATGTAGATTTGAGTAACTGTTGAAATTACATTTTTTTTTTTTAATAATCCTTCCTTTTGGAATGCACACTTAGTCGTTTGAAGAATCTAATGAGTTTAAATGTCATCGCTAGTTTGGCTTTATGCTGAACCAAGCTCGAATTTCAACATATCTTCTTATTTAGAGGTGATTCCCTCTTTGGTGCTAATGTTATTGGTTTTTTTTTCCTCTCTTTTTTAGTTTATCAGATACCATTTGGTTAGGTAATTTGAAGTTTAATGCAACTATTAGAAAATAGTTAGTGTTATGAAAGTTAGATTTGTAGACTAGAATTTGGATTGGTAGTTAGATTTGCATAATTGGTAGTTAGAAAATAGTTAGTGTTATGAAAGTTAAAGATGAGGGGCATTTAGGTCTTTTCATGTTGTTAGTTGGGGTTTAGGTCATCAATTTCAAAATATAGGGGTATCTCCAATATTCAGCAACATGTGAGGGGGTAGGTGTAAAATAAATTTTTTTTTAAAAAAAAATACCCAATAGCGACGGTCACTGACCGTCGCTATATCCTAATTTTACTGTAGTAACAGTCATTTTTTCCGACTGTTTTAGGCTGTCGCAATTAAAAAACCACTCCTTTTAAAACGACTCCATTTGTGACGGTAGGGGCAGTCGTTTTTGGCAAATTATGACGTAGTGTGATTGCATTGTAACTTTTGATTTGCAACCATAATTTATGCATCTTTGGGTATTTCGAGGAATTTTACCAAGTATCGAAGTTGGAAAAATGAAAATTCTAGTTCCCAATATGCGTCAAGTTCACCACTTTTATTTAATTACCTTCAAATTCGACGATTTTTTTCTTATGAAAATATTGTCGAACTCGACAATAATTAAATAGAAAGTGGTGAATTCGACACTAAGTTAAAAAGTGGTGAAATCACTACTTAGTGTCAAGGGGAGGTAAGGTACCGTGAGGGAAGGGTGAAAAGAACCCCCATCAGGGTGTGAAGCAGAACCTGAAACTGTAAGCTCTCAAGCAGTAGGAGGAGACTAGGGCTTGGACTGCGCGCCTGTTGAAGAATGAGTCGACAACTCATAGGCAGTGGCTTAAGTAAGGGAACCCATCGGAACCATAGTGAAAGCAAGTTTTCATAGGGAAATTGTCACTACTTATGGACTCGAACATGGATGATCTATCCATAACCATGATGAAGCTAAGGGTGAAACTAAGTGGAGGTCCAAATTGACTAATGTTGAAGAATCAACATATGAGTTGTGGTTAAATCACCACTTTTCATTTAATTACTATCGAGTTCAACAATATTTTCATAAGAAAAAACCCGTTGAACTTGATTGTAATTATAAAAATAGTGGTGAACTCGACGTTGTAATGTGAACTAAATTTTTCATTTTTTTTCTTGATATTTCCAACTTCAATACTTGGTAATTAAATCTCTTTAAAATACCCAAAAATGCATAAATTATGGTTGCAAATTAAAAGTTACGATATGATCATATAAAAAATTTGAATCTCAACTTTGTTTTTCAATTTTTATTATTATTTATAAATCATCGAAATAAATAAAAAAATACGTCTAGATGTTCAAAATGAAGAGAATATCATTCTACATTCATCATTCATGATCAAAGATTGTCATAAATAATCACAATCACCATTGGAAAATCTAACTGTGAAGAAGATCAGAAAATGGTAGTTTGGATATTTCAAATACGAAAAATGGAGGGAATGAGTTGAGGGACACCTCCAACCTTCAGTTCAAGATCTAACAGGGTAGTTTGGATATTTCAAATCTAGTTTGAAGAGTTAATTGTCCATATTTTGGAGATCATTGTTGGGATACCTCCATCCTTCAGTTCAAGATACGAAATAATTGAAAGGAATGAATAAGAAAGTAATAAAAGAAAAAAAAAATTGCAACACAAGATTTACTGGGAAAGCCCTAAACCAAGGGAAAACCACAGAGTCGTACTGATTTCATTATGTTTTGTAATACCCTGAAAAGTAAATATGGGTCTAAGTAAAATGAGATTTGGGAGATTTTGGAAGTTCGAATTGTTCTTTTAATAATTATTTTTTCAGTTCTCTGATAAGGTCCAAATAACTTGACTTTGGGACCATTAATTTCTCGGATTCTATCACATTATAAATGCTGTTCCTTTAAATAATTATAAAATTAAATTAGTTATCCAAATTAATAGAGCTAATGAGATTTTATTGTTAATTGTAGATAAATAAAGCGCACGTGGAAGTTATTAAATCGCGAAACAATTACGGTTACAATACGCGGGCCGAAAGGAAGTTTCCAGAAAAATCTCGATCGATTTGGGTGCCACGTCACCGCGCCGCGGTCATTTCGAGAAATTTATCCTCGAGATTTTTACAGAAGTTTCTAGAAGCTTCGGTGGTTGTAACTGATTGGGCCATTCGAGTCGAATTATCCACCAAATCACCCCGATTACCCGAATACAAACATTATAAATTTGAGGGTTGATTTCAAAGAATGGGTCCCCTCTTGGGTCTCTCTTAGGCTCTTTTCTTCTATAATTTTCTTTAGTTTCTTCTTTTAATTCTCTGTAATTTTTCCTTTTGGTGAGCTTTTGAGAGGAGTGAGAACATCAAGAGTAATCCATTAGCTTAATTGTAACTCTTTTGGGAAATCATCAAGGAAGGAATTAAGTTGCAACACTATTCTACATTCTCTTCTCCATCTATCATCTTCTTACTTTTATTATTGTTGCAATATGATCCTTGTGATAATCGGCTAGATCCTCTTTAGAGAGATCAAGGATGCCGAAGCAAGTTTATCCCTCTAATGTAGTTTTAATTCCTTATTTTGCTTACATGTTTACTATTCTAGAAATTCTACTTTGATTAGATGATCTACTTATATTTCTGATTCAAACTTTGATAGCCATTACTTAGATAAGTTCAAGAATGGCTATGCTCTGTGAAGAATCTGAATATAAGCTAGGCAATCTCAATTAAATCTGAATTTTCATGAATGTTTCTTGGTTACCTTTGATAATTAAACCGCTCCACCTTCCGATCCATGAGCAATGACTTGCTACATGGATTGAGTTATTCTTAGAATTGATCTGCATTATGGATAATTTGCAAAAGCTGATTTGATTTCTCTAAACCTCCTTTCTTATATCTTCAATCTCTACTTTATGTTTTTATTTCAAATTGCAAGTTAATTTCCATTTCATTTGTGCAACAAATCTGTTTTGTTTTTAAGAAAAATCTGTTTTCCAATTCTGTTTTGGACTTCTAACCGAATGAATCTTTGAATCTTCATTGTCCCTGTGGAACGAATTCGACTTGCCCAAAGTCTTAATTCACATCTTAATCTCTGCATTTATTTAGCAAGATCTACAATCGATCATTCTCACCAGGGCAAAATGATAATTTTATCCCAATGGTAGTTGTGGTAATTTTAAATTTTTAAAAAATATTCAGGTTAGGTTGTATTTTAGTGTCAGTGTGTTTTTGGTTGAATTCCTATACTTGAAACATCTAGACGATGGAAAAAATAAGAGTTTTATACCATACGGATGTAATCAACATGTCAATTAGGATAATTTTCATCTTTGGACACCCATATGTCTAAATCTCCCATCGGTCAAATAATGAAAGTTGTTTAGAATTAAATTTTACATAAATTTCAAGTCAAGGGCGATTGGATTTGCTTATCAGGTCACACCTTCCAATCTCTATATGTCCCTCTACATAAAAGTGATTATATTTAATTGTTGAACACATGCTAGAGTGGTTGGTACGTGCGGCCCACAAAAAAAAGAAAAAACAGTCCAGGGCCTCTTATTTTTTCCTTTTGTTCTCTTTAAGGAATGGATAAACATTTCCAAATTTTGCAAAACTTCGAGATATCGTGAGAAGATTTGGATATTTGTTAAAAAAAAGATTTGTGATTTTTTCTTTTATTTATATTTTATGTTTCATCAATTTTTTTTCCGTGGTCTATGTTTTTTCCTAAGTTTTCCATTGTCGTTTTAAACCTTTACTCTGATCGACTTAGTGACTAACTCTCCAACTACTTTCTCCTCTCAACATTGAATATATAGCTGGCTGTTTGTTTTGTTTTCCTTTTGAGGGAGATAACTTCCTTAATTTTCACCCAATAGATGATCCTACGAAATCACCTTACACAAATCCCATGCGTAACCCAATGGTTTCGATCGATGATAGGGAAGGTGTCTTCCTAAGTTATACACTAAAATTACTAGTATCTAAAAGGACCCACAGCCATATATAAACAGCCGCCCTTTCATTTACAAATCTATCTTCTCTTCTCCCTCTCAAAGGATTAAAGATGGTGTCTTTATCATCATCTTCAATTATTTTTCTCTCTCTCCTACTTGTTTGTGTTGTTGTTGTGGATCATGAAGCACAAGCCCTCGTCAATTTACCTAAGAATGTGAGCGTTCCAGCAGTGATAGTGTTTGGAGATTCGATAGTTGATCCAGGAAATAACAACTACATATCTACCAGTGCTAAATGCAATTTTCGTCCGTATGGGAAGGATTTCATGGGTAGAATACCTACTGGACGCTTTAGCAATGGAAAGATCCCCTCCGACTTGATAGGTACCTCAACTATCCTAATTTTTCATTACTCATCTATCCAACTTGAGCTATATATGTGTATTCATTTTTTTTTTTTTTAATCTTTTCTTCGAGAAGTAGAGGTAGAACCATAGTGATAAAGTCAGGGTTCGAGAATAATTTGGCAAGAGAATTAATGCTTCTGAAAAGTCGGGAAAATAGCAGATAAATGAAAAAAATAAAAAATAAAAATAATTTTTTAATTATAAAAGATATGAATTTTATATAATAAATGAAAAAAACAGGACTTAAAAATGCTAAAAATTTAAAAATAATCTACTTTTTTATATAAAAAGAGCCTTCGATTAAATCACAATTAATAGTGATTTTTTTTCAAAAAATCTCAGATTTTTGTCTCTATGGGTAGAACACCTCAACTTGAAACCCGAGAAGGATTCAAGCCGTATAGAGGCTGCCGATTCCAAAGCTAATCCAATTCTAAGAGCGAAGAAGGTCATATACATGAAAATGGATATGTAAAAGGAGATTGTCGACTTACGTGCAACTCCCCCTCAAGGAATTCATGCAGTACAATAGAAAATAAATAGGATTTTAAAATATAATTAAATACTTCTAATATACCCTTCACAAAAAAATAATTCTAACATCTATTAACCTTGAGTTACCTGAATCGCTTTGCGGGGCATTGAGTAGACCCAACTTGATGGATATCATTGTTGATACAACTTTTCAATATAATCCTTATTTCTAAATGATTGATCCAATCCTAAAATAAGATTTATTTGATTAAAATTCATTTCATTTTTTATGATTACCACTATTTATTCATAAAAATTCAGTTGTTTGATACACGTTTAGTTTGTGTTACGATGAATTTGCGAAGAAACAAAAAATGGTCCAATAGGTTTTTCAACGTTTCTTCAAAGATTATATTTAACAAAATTGGAAAATTAAAAAAACATCCTTTCAATTGGTGACTATCAAATTATTAAAGTAATGTTTAACAATTGTCATAATGTTTTTTTTTTGTTTGTTATTGAGTCATTTTATTGGTTTCAAAGATGAATTTCAAACTCATGAATTATATGTATACCTGGAAATTATTAGAATTTTCTTAATAATTTGGTAATTGAAACAAAATTTCACTTTTGCCGAAACAAACATTTTTCTAGGGTGCCACTTGGTAAGTTTGACCCCAATAAGGATTTTAGACATTTATCTGAATTTTCAACTTGGGTGAAAATATTCATTTATTGAAGATCAAACTTATCGGTAAAATTAGTTTGACTGTTGATTCCGTAGACATGGACTTACCACAAGGACGTGCAATGACAGGGGACATTTTTGCTCAAATGATCGAACTGAAAATTTTATCAAATTGAAAGATTTTTGAAGACCCATTTCTTCTCCTCCTTTCTTAGAGAGAATAAAATGGATGATTTTTTGGGAAATTCCATCATAGAGGATTTTTGAAGTCATGAGTTTCTTAGGGTGCATGATTTCCGTAATTTGTATGTTATAAGTAAAAGCTAGCTTGCCAAAATAAATTCCCTTTTTTAAAATACCAAACCTTAATTATGAAAATATATTACCGTCTTTAGTAGAAGATTGAAAAGGTTAATTTAGAGTAGGAAAGGATATGGAAAATACTAGTTGAGGGAAGCGAATAAAGTGAGTTTTCATGAGAATTAAAGTGGGATTAAATCCCTATCTTTTTTTAATGTATGGATAAAGGAGGTGAGATCCACCGCTGTGTTTTATTCTATACTCTACAGGCACACTGACTCAAAAAACAGTTATTTCATTTCAACTTTTAATATCTTTACTAGTATAATGAGAGAAGGCGGAGTAAACGTGTTCTGACACCAAAATTTGAATATCACAAATGACGCCACTTTTATTTTTAAACATGATATAATGAAAGTCATTTTGGTTAAAGCAAAGAAAATTGTAATCCCACTACCTCATAAAGACGTTGGTTAGTTTCAAAATTATAAAAAGAGTTGTGATAATATGACTTGCCGGGTGGCATACTCAATCGACTCCTTAATGTGGACAAGTTCGAGAATCGTAGACCTATATGCCTTGGGATACACGACTACCTCAGGATACACTTTTTTAATGGAGAAGTGCAATCGTGTATCCCGAGACGTACAGATCTACAATTTGCGAACTTGTCACGCCAAGGAGTCGGTTGAGTATGCCACCTTGCGAGTCATATTATCATGTCTATCATAAAAATATTCTTTTTACTGTCAAATCTTTCAAAAAGCTTTTATTAATATTTTAAATTACAAATATGCCCTTTGATATATGTGCATTTGCCAGTCATTTTCGTGGGGTTAGAAACGTTAGTGATTTTTTTTAATCTTTTTGCAATGATGATTGTCATAGTCTAAATATCTATTTAGATAACATGGAAGTTATAAAAAAAATTCTTAAAAGTTTTCTTGAAAATAAGTGTCTACATTTTTTAGATTCCATAACAATACAAAAAAAATTTATAATGAAAAATGAGCTTTCATGGACCTATGTATTAACTCTAATCTTCTTTCCCGGCCAAACCAGTTATATATCATCTTATCTAACTTTTGCAGCTGAAGAATTGGGGATTAAGGAGCTATTATTATCTTGATCCAAGCTTGAAGCCTGTCGACCTCCTTACCGGTGTGAGCTTTGCCTCAGGTGCTTCAGGATATGATCCCCTCACATCTCAACTAGCGGTACATTTTATTTTTATAATAATAATAATAATAATAATAATAAATTACCAAAAAGTTAGGGTTCCATGGTTTGGAAGATCTGAGAGAGCAATAGAGAAATTCCATAGTAGAGTTTCTTTTTCATAGTGAATTGTTCTTATCTTATTCGTGGACATAGGCTCTATCAAATTAACCATGTAAATTTTGTTGTTTGTTGTGTGTGTGTGTGTGTGTGTTTTTTTTTTTTTTTTTTGATATGGGATTTCATGCTCACATATTTAATTTTTCTTCATCTGTTTCACAGAGTGTTTTAACATTCTCGGATCAGTTAAATTTGTTCAAAGAATACATAGGGAAGTTAAAGACGATAAGTGGGGAAGAGAGAACTGTGAGCATCATATCGGACAGCATATACATAATTGTAGCAGGGAGTGATGATATTGCAAATACATATTTTTCCACACCTATCAGGCGTTTGAAGTATGACATCCCATCGTATACCGATGTCACGCTGAAAGGAGCTTCTAGCTTACTTCAGGTAAATTCCTTATCTACAATTAGTAAAATGAGAGTTTAAATTTCCACAACAAACATTTTTAGTAATACACCAATCATTTAATGAAATTATGTATTACATTTAAATCTAATTTATGAAATTATATGATACACATACACCAAATGACTATTCAACAACAACAGCAACAACAAATCTTATCTAAAGATTTGGACCCGATTCACATTTATTTCAACTACAATCTTTTGGGCCTTCTTCTAATTACTATAGCTGTAATCTACTTTAGGTGAACATGTGCATATCACCTGAATTGACTTTCCCTTAATTTATCGATTATTGGAACTACTTTATTTTCAATCAATATGACCATTGGGTTGTTAGAGATTTCCAAATAATTAATCCCTAAAGTGTTTGATAATGATTAACTCTAATTCCATCAATGAATCCAAGCACTGGAGTGGATTCCATCTGTATTCGAATCCAATAATTTATTTGATTAGAATCTTATTAGATGTTAATGATTGGATTTGGAAATAATAACAAAACAATTCCATCATGTTTAGTTGGAATCAAATCCAATTTAATATAGGTAAATAAAAAATACAGCTATATCATATGTTTAAATAAAAATATATAATAGTTAGAAATTATTTATAGGTATTTACCAAAATACCTTAAAATACTTCTTCCCCAGGTGTATTTATTGCACTTTAACGTGTGCCCTTAGGGCACAAAGTTACTCGTTAACGAGACCCTTTATTTATTTATTGTGAAATTATTTTGGTAGGAATTATATGACTTGGGAGCACGGAGGATTGGTGTGTTCAGTGCTCCCCCAATAGGATGTGTGCCATCACAAAGAACTCTGGCAGGAGGGCCAAAAAGAGAATGCGCTGAGACATATACTCATGCAGAAATGCTATTTAACTCCAAATTATCCAACGAGATAGACCATCTAAATAACAAGCTCCCACATGCAAGAATGGTCTATGTCGATATTTACAATCCTCTCCTCGATATCATAAAAAACCCAACTCGCTATGGTAATCCTCTCATAATCATCACTATTCTTTTTTGACCCCCACAATGAAAATACCAACTAGCACCAAAGATTTGTATGTATGGGGGACAATAAGGCCCTTAGAAATTTTAAAATTTCTTGTGGGGTGGGGGGTGACAGTGGCAATTTTTTTCGGTGATTGTTTATCAATAACACTAGCATATAAATTCTCTTAATTTAAATTTTTTTTGTCGATGGTGCAAGTGCCCCCCTTGCTCCCACTATAAATCGGCTTGTAAAATTAATTTTATATTTTAAATTTTAATCAATGGGCCTTACCCATGAAATATTTATCTATTTTTCAAATTAAATTGTTAGAAATCACTGATCTCACCAAGTGGTCAGATCACTAAGAAAGTAAGAATAATCTGCATCACAAGCAATCAATGGTCCAGAGATAAGCTTGAGCTATGTGTTAAAACCCAAAGGGCTATCTAGTTTGGTAGCTTGCGAAGTATGAGATAGTGCATTTTTCTTTTTTTACTCGATATCTAATTATTATATTTTAAATATGTCTCTTTCTCTTTGGTCGTTAATTAGGATTCGAATTTGCGACTGATGGGTGCTGTGGTACGGGAAAGATAGAAGCATCAATATTATGTAATGATTTGAATCCGTACACGTGTGAAAATGCCTCACAATATGTATTCTGGGGCGCCTACCACCCCACACAAACAACCTACCAGATCCTCGTCCATCCCACCCTCGCCAACTACATCAACCGTTTCTTCTGACTAGATCAAGATCTGATGGCCATTTATCAATCATCTCTTATATATGTAATAAAATTGCCATTATTTTGTAGGGTTTTTTTAACTTATGCCCTTCTATAATGGATCGGATGGTCAATTATTAATTATATCTAAAATTAAAAAAAAAAAAAAAAAAAAAATATATATATATATATATATATATATATATATATATATATATATATATATATATATATATATATATATATTTGAACAAAAATAGACCCAAAGTACTTGTTTTGAAGGTGTATTTATTGCATTTTAATGTGTGCCCTCAGGACACACGTTAACAAGACCTTTTATAATATGAGGTCCTCAAATTATGTTATTTTATTGTTTTCTTTTAATTTTATTTTCCAAAAAAAAAAAAAAAAATCATTTATGAAGAATAATACTCCCTTGAAATAAATTCTAAGAAAATTCTTCCATCCGTTTCTTTCAAATTTTTAGGTCAAAGTGGGGGTGGGTCCCATTATAATGATAACAATAACTGTGGCTTGATCAAATTGGTAGACGTCGCAATCGATGGTAGGGATGAGGACATTTTGTTTTCATTATTTTTCTTAAGTTTTGTAAGTGAAAGTGATATTTATATATTTCTTGATAGATACCTATGAAGTGATATAATTTAATTAAAATATGTAAGGAAGCATAAGATATTTTTTTAGTGCTTTAGTTTAAGTGGAGCAAGTGAGAGATGAGTATCTTGTACTTACAATGTGGGTAGCTTGATAATTTGGAGAACTAACCCCTAATTAATAAGAGATTAAGTTGTAATAGTTTGGATTTTTATTATTTAACTATTCATGTTTGTATCAAAAAACTTATTAGAAAATATTATGAATGTTCTATTTGGATTGGAGACTAACCATCTCGAATTTGGTTATAGAGGTTTGATATCCTTTGAATGAGATTAAATCTATCTTTTTTATTTATTATTTTTATATTATCTAAATATTAGGTACGTAACAATTCTCCCTTCTAATTGAAGCAATTCTTTCTTAACCTTGCTTTTTCAAATTCATTTCAATAATTGTTTAATACCCACCTTCTGAGTTCTGACCCTATCAAGTGTGCATCTATGTGCACATAGCAACTTTAAGGGTTACTCCTGGGGTGTGTTTTTCTTGGGCAATCTTGATTTAATTTTTTTTATTAATTGAATTAAATAAAATTATCAGCATAACCCTTCTTTTCATTGCATCTATTCAATCCTAAATAGACAATCATGTCCATTTGAAATAGTACTGTTTGTTGAACCATTTCTATTAACTTGTGTCCTAAGGACATACGCTAAGATGCGCTCCATGCACCTCCTAAATTTATTTTAATACTTAAAATACCCTTGAGAATTTTATTTATTTATAAAAATACACGTAAATGCTTATTTACAGGGTGTGTTTTAAATGAATGTTTAACATGTGCCCTTAGTCAGAGCACACGTTACCAAAATCCAAAACAAAGTATGTCTCACTGACATGAAATCTCTCCATTAATTTGTAAGACTAAAGAAAATCACTGCAGATTGAAAGATTAAGAAAGAAAACATAGTATATCTCACTAGAAGACAAAATAAATTATGAATCCTAAGGCGTGTTTGGAAATAGTTGTTGGTGGCATAGTTAGTAATTCTTTGAATAATTAGAGCTTTTGAAAAATACAAGAAACGATTGAGATTTCCATCCAATTCAACTCCACGTAAAAGTTCATGACTTTTTGACCTTTTTCGAATTATTCATGATTTACTCTTTTTCCGAATTAAACAAATAAGAAAATACTTCCTACAAAGAGTGGTAAAAACACAAATTAAAATTGTATCTTAATACGCGTGATAATATTTTCATCATTCTCTCTTTACACTAAAAGGTTTAACCATTAGATCATCACTAACCATTGTTTACTATTGAATCTCAAAATTATCAACCAACAAATTAATTTTTTCACTCCTTTTATAGGAACCATGATAACTTAGTTAAGTAAGAGAGTATGTGATTTGCATTATGAAATATGTGTTAATAGTGCGGTTAATCATAAAAAAATATTATGTTCTTAGTTTAAAATTTGATCTATGCTATTTTAGAATAAAAATTGAAGTATTTAATAAGATATGTTGAAGTACCCCAATTTTAACTTTAACTTATATATAGAAGTAGGGGTGCAAATTGGTTTGGTTTGAGGTCAAATTGGAATCGAACTGACATAGGTCGGCTCCACTAAATAACAACCAGAACCAAACCAACTCAAACTGAATTAAAATCAATTTGGTTCGGTTCTATGGGTTGCCAATATTCTATAAATTGTAACTAACATTTTTTAATAAAAATAAATAAATATATAATAAACATAAATTTTCATACAATAAATCACTAATCTATCCATAAAAGATCATTAATTTATGTCCTAATTCCTAAAATAATTCATAATTTATATATGGGAGTGGTTCGACAGCCCTAAAGTTTGCCAAGTTTGGTGCCAAACATTTTTTGTAAATCACTTTTGATGGGGTTAGAAGTTTTGGAATAGGCTGATTTTTTGTGAGGATGATCTCTACGACGAAGAGATCATCCTCACAAAAAATCAGCTCATTTTGAAACTTCTAACCCTATTTTACAGGTTGAAGAATCGTAGACCGTCCCATTTTTGTAAATCGCTTTTGATGGGGTTAAAAGTTTTGGAATAGGCTGATTTTTGGTGAGGATGATCTCCTCATCATAGAGATCATCCTCACAAAAAATCAGCTCATTCCAAAGCTTCTAACCCATATTTTGAAAAATGTTTGGCACCAAACTTGGCAAACTTTAAAGCTGTTGAACCGTCCCCTTTATATATATATATTTGTTTATTGCATTAAGGTTCGGTTCTACACAAGTTTAATCCAAGAACTGACCCAAATTGATCGGTTCTCCATTTTCGTAACCCGGAACAACTTATTCCAAACCACCCCAAAGCTATCAATTTGGCTCGGATCTCAGTTTGAACTGGACTAAGTCGCACCCCTATGTAGAAGCATCCAAGTGTTCTTGATTTGCATTAATGTTCAAATTTTTTATATCAAAATTTCATAATTTAAATTAAAAAAAAAAAAAAAAAGAGAGTTCAAAGATGAGGGTTAATGGTGGTGATTTTGAAAATATGAGATATAAGATTAATAATTCTTAAAAAGATTGGGGAGTTCTCTAAATATGGAATATGAGTATTACGAAAATTTTAATATGCATACACATGAATTTTTAAAAATTTTCTAGAGTGTTGAACTCGAATTATACCCAAACCATTCTTGTATCGAATTTTTGTCGTCCTTCAATTTTTTGACCAATTTATTAAACAAACTGCGAGTTGTATATTCAGAAGTGTACTTGATTAATCCCGTATCGATTTTTTGACATACACCAAATTGCTAACTATGGTTGGTGGGAGTTGGAGTTACAATTCCCACCTTAAAATTCTAATCGGTTGTTTGGTTCACCAATTTTAAGGAGTTGTAACTCCAAGAAGGTCCTCAATTCCCACCTATAAAAATGGGATTTATAACTGCACACACTAATCTCTAATCCCAAAAATTGAGTTGACTCATCCGAGTCGTCTAGTATATAAATCATTTAACTCACTTTAAATTATTAATCTAGATTAATATTTAAATAATTATAATTTTTAATAAAATAAAGTGATTAGGATATGTTTCATTACAATTAAAATCTTATTTAATAAATATTTAAGTTACCAAAAACTAATTATTTTGTCAAAATATATTTAAAAAAAAGAAGTCCAACTGACTCAGTTGAGTTTTATTGTTTAGGACAATATGTTCCAAATAATAGAGGAGTCATATCGGAACTCAGTTAAATACAAATAATTCCTCAACTGAATTCCTAAGGAAATCAAACACTGGATTCAATTTAAGGAGTCAGAATGAACTCCAACCATCTCCCACTCCACTCCAATTACAACTAACTACCGATTCCAATTACAACCATCTCCCACATATTATGACGAGGGAAGGTAGAGTTGAAGATAGTCCACACCAAAATTCTGCATTAAAAAAATGTCACTATATTACATTTGAATTTAAGGGTTTTTTTTTCCCAAATAAAAGAAAATGAGTTTTACATTACTTCATAATTTACAGTACCAAAATCACATTTCTTCCTTGCTTGTACCTAACATAATGTGAACTTTTGTTTAGGATATCGTGGTTTGACACCAAAACTTGGATATTAGAAATGCCGTCACTTTAACATTTGAACTGAATATAACCAATGTCATTTTGACAAAAAAAAAAAAAACAATCAAGAAAATTGCAATCTCATTGTCGGCAATAAATTTCATGATCTACCTTGAGATATGTGAAAAATATCACAAATAATATTTTTATTTATTTGATTTTGGTAAAAAAAAAAAATGATATTACAGATCTCAGTACACTATCAATATTAGTAGTGTTTTCCTCTGATTAATAGTCAAGTACAATGAAAATAGCGTGTGTAGCTTTCTTCTCTCTAGCCTCTGCGCTTGTTCGACTGAGAAGGTGGTTTTTTGACTTGTAGACAATTTCTTTCAATGATTGATCTTTTGCTGATTTTTTTTTTTAAATTTATAAATTCTCTTCTTGGACTTTGTGCTTTATCGATTGAGAATGATCTTTTGACTTCTAAAGAAGGGCTTTTAGGCTTTACCTTCTTTTTAATTAGAATCCAAATATCTTTTGAAGAACCTTACTTCAACTCCGAAAAAGGGTTTAAGATCTTCTTATTCTCTAGAGGAGAGCTTATGTCTTTTAAGCAAAAGTGATTATCAATCCCATCCAAATGAGGGAGACTTTGGTATTTATAGACTTTTGTTAAATTAACTTTTCAACCATACTCTCGCATTTGGATTTAAGTCGTTGGTTTTAATGTTAATTTTGTATAATTCCAATTTTGAGGATTCCGTAGATTTTTGGTGGAGCAAACACATTTATTTGGGTGTGGGGTCCAATATTTATTATTTGAATCACTTAACTTTTTTAGAAAAAAAGGGTTTTATCTGCGAAAACCCATAACCCATTCTTTAGAAGGCCTATTCTCAGTTAATGGAGCCCAATTTGATAGTCCATTTATATCCTTTAGGGAGTACTTTATTTTGATTTATAAAATTTGTGACAAACTCTTTAGAATTTTCATGTCTACACCCATGTTTCTAAAATCACGTTAGTTAGTTTTTAAAATTATAAAAATAATCTTTTTAACTATAGAATCTTCAAAATCATCCTTTAATTAATATTTTAAATTATATATAAAAAAAAAAACCCTTGAAAGTAGGGTTGGTAATGGGTTAGATAATATCCGCTTACCCAGCTTATCTTCCTTGAGTTATTCGGGTATGGGTACAATTTTTTTATCCTATTAAAAATTCGGGAAAATTTATCTGCAATTATATTTTTTTCGAATATTTTTAGGGTCGGATATGATTCTGTGTCATGTCAAACCCAAACATCCGTTTATTTGAGTTTAATATGCTAAATTCAAAACAAGGTATATGTGTAACAAAAAATTAAGATTTTTTTCCATCATCTTTACAATGAGGTATACACATCCGACTTAGATATCCGCTAAAAATTTGGATACAAGTCAGATACGGATATCCTTTAAAAAAGTGGATAACTAGTCGGACATGAATATCCTTACCATAATTGGGTAAAAATCGGATATGGATAATCGGATATAGAGTTGGATAAGGATATGGAAATAGCATCATGTGACCCACACCCAACCATTGCCAGCCCTACTTGAGAGTCATAGATGATTGCACATACCACCTAATAATTTTAATTAATTTGAAAACTGATAAATGATCTACATTGGACACTTGTTTAAGTCATAAACATTGATATTTGATATTTGTTTATAATCAATATGAACAATGGGTGCCATGGTAACACGATGGATTGAGTGGTGGCTTAGGCCCACTTGACAAATGACAACATTCACGCCATGGGGGCTCATATGTCTCCCTAACTTATCTTCCCCCTTTGCTTATTTTTGATAAATATGAAAAATTGAAAGAAATATGCATGATACAGGTAGTTATCCACCAACTTATCTTTTTAATAAATGATTCCAGATCTGATCATTCTGCAAAAGTCACTTATAAAAAAATATAAAATCTCAATCACTAAAATACAAAATCCAATGATCTGGATACAAGAAACCATTTTAAAATAGATTAAAGTGTTTTGTCCCAACCTTTAGAAACAAATTTACCATATCAATTTCTGTATAAAAATTATATTGGTAATAGTAATAAAGCAAATTTCACTCTCTTTTACTCTAAAAATTTGGAGTTGGCTAATTGAATGCATTATATTCATCTGTTAAGTTTTGTGTGAACACATGTCTTCTATTGATTAACGTTCATTTATATTCCTCTTTTTACCTTAATCCAATTCTGTGCTCTTTTTGCTATATTAGAATTTTAATTTGTATATAATTCAAACGCATTACTGCATATGACCACACGATCTGATTTAACATTTTTTTCCCTTAAAAAATGAAAAATTACTTAAAGGACCCTGGCGAGAGATTTTTTTTAAATAGACCCTAAGTTTTTAGTAGTCTCTTAATAATCCATTTAAGGCGTGTTAGATTGCAAGGCAAATTTCTTGACAAAGGATTTGCCACGAAAATCTCTTCTTTTCCGGTGTTAGACAACAAAATAAATTGAAAAAGGTGGGGAAAAGGATTTTCCTGTCACTTAAGATTTGCCGCTTCAAGTGGAAACTCTTTTCTCAACCCCTCCCCTAAGAAAACAATTTGCCACATATTTCACTGTCTCTATTTTTAGAATTAACACGTTTCTTGCCTCTATTTTTGGAATTTACACACTTCTTACTATAACTTGTTGATGTAATTTTCAAACTTTACACATTGTTGTATTTTTTTTTAGGATGTATACTGTTGGTAAGTAAGGTCGTTGAACTCACGTTGTAGCATCCAACACCACACAGTCCTTTAGCTTTACACGATGTTTTGATTGAAAAACATTTTTCTTACCAACTTGGTAAGATTTCAAGTCTTACTAAAGGTCGTTTAACTCAAATAGATTATCACATTGGCAATCCAACACCACAGTCCTCTCGATTTCATGGAAAAACTCAGATCCAACAATTTTTTCCTCCAAAAAACTGTTTATTTTGGGCTTGATCTAAGGTGTTGAAAATAGATGGCTACCAAACTTAGAAATTCAAAATTAAAATTCAACAGTGAAAATTAACTTTCTTTTGAATTATTATTTTTTAAGTTCATAGAATTTTGTCTTCTATAACCCTGTGATCTCGGATCATGTATTTGGATGCCACAAGGTGAGATCTACTACCCTTAGTTAGATTTGAAATCTCACTAAGTTAGTAAGGTTAGTCTTACTTTTATTGATTTCTTCGGTGACTATCTTCAGCCATGCGTTAGGATTTTATTTTAATCAATAATAATATAAATTATTAATATAGAAAAGGGGAGTAGGAAATATATGTTAAATTACAAAACCCATCAATTATTGAATTCTATGAAAATAATTTTCTGCAAGATTTTTTATGATGTGCTCAAACAATGGAAAAGGATTTGTCTGTGCAAATAACATATCCACTATGATCAAATTCACAAAAGAAAATAAATATTGATCATTTATATACACCTTATATGAGTGTTTAATGGAGGAAATGGAAGAAAATTAAAGGATGATACCATAGGGATGGATTGTTAAAAAATGGTTTAAAAATGGCTGTTGCATATGATAACTAAGCAATAGCAAGGTTTAAGAAAGGAATCATGATCATGGAGGAGGTCTTGGTCTCACCTAAACCCTAATAGAACATAATATCTAAATAAGCCTAAAGAAAATGAACGACCTACATAGGAGATCAAATGCTATCAGAGATTATTTATTTATTTATTTATTTATTTTTTTGCTATTCAAGTGTTTGGACCAACTTGCGCGCACCACAACTAATCTCGGGGAGGACTATCACAGCAACCCACCGCCATAGTCCCCTAGTTAAATTGTAAGAAAAACTCAAAAGGGGAATCGAACCCATGACGTACGTCTAACTGACACTTCAAGTGCTCGCCCTTACCTTTTAGGCAACCCATGGGTGGGTTGCTATCAAAAATTATTATTTGATGCGACAGATTCATTATAAACTAGAGTTGTGGCATTTTTAAAAGAAAATCCAGTTTTAAGAGTTGATTGTCCATATTTTGGAGATCATTGTTGGGAGAACTCCAATCTTCAGTGTAGAATACACAATAATCGAAAAGAATGACTAAGAAAAAAAACATTGAAGAAAAAAAAAAAAAAAAACACCACACGGAATTTACAAGGAAAGCCCTAAAATAGGGGAAAACCACAGAGTCATTTCGTAATACTCTGAAAAGTAAACAGGGGTGTAAGAATAAAATAAGGTTTTAGTAGGGTGTCGGGAGATATTGGAAGCTGGAATTTTCAATATGAATAATTATTGTCTTTCCTCACTAGTGGCAACACGATAATGTTATCCCAATGGTAGTTTGGTAATTTTAAATTTTTTGAAAATATTCAAGTAAGGTTTTCTTTTGGTATCAAAGTCTGTTTGGTTGGATTCCTAGACTTGAAACATTGAAACAGTGAAACATTGAAGAACAATAGTTTTAAAGTATGAAGGATGTAATCGTAATTTCGATTAGGATCATTTCAATTTTTAGACACCCAAACGTCAAAAGTTCACATCGACCAAAAAACAAAAGTTGTTCAGAATTAAATCTTACAAAAAATTTCAAGTCAATGTCCAATGATCATTCTTTTTTCTTTTCTTTTCTTTTAGGGATGAATAAAGATTCCCAAATTTTGCAAAACTTCCAAATATGGTTAGGAATGTTTAAATATTTGTTACAACTAAAAGTCATTGATTTACAACCATTGGATTTAACTAGATGAAGGTTGTTTAAGATTTCTTGAATAACCCTAACCGTGGAGACCTAATAAGTACATGTTAATTAGAAATTCATTTCAAAAAATAGGAGCAGAAATCTAAATGGTTGACACATGGCATATTTTTTACTAAATCATGGAAAACATCTAAGTTAACCATTGGAGTATAATTGGAATCCTAGAAATTCTATAGTTATTATAAATATCTTGACTATTGATTATTTCAGAAAGACGATATAGATATTATTAAAAATATTTAAGGGCCCAATTTTTTGTTTTTTTTTCGTTTTGATGCATTTTACTTTGGTATACCTTAAAAATTTAAAAATAACCTAGAAATTTTTGCGCGAACCAAGGATTTTTTAATTTTGTAAAAGATCAAAAAAAAAAATTAAATGGGGTGGACGTGTACACCACCACCATCGTTGGAAACTCCATCATCTTCTTAACTTCTTTTCTTCCATAAGATGCCATTAATAAATTGTGGAAATTTCATGAAAACCAAACCTAGTTGAAACACCATTGGTTGAACCTGAGTTAGAAGAAGAAAATGTTCAGATTGTCAAGAATTTCAACATATATAGTTAGATCTCACAAATTTTCAGGTAAATTCACTTACATTACAAATCTTATATAATGTAAGTATGTTTATCGTATATGATTGATTTAATATTATGCAATATTATGATAGAAATCTTTGGATTGTAGTCCATAAAGCCTCTAAAGAAGATCTTGGGAGGTGATATGTCTTGTGCATTGAAGGTTTGAGTTGGGCTGTGAGTGTTGATGCTGAATATTAATTGTTGAAAATTTGTGCATATAAGATTGCAATTTTATTTTCATATTATATTATATTATACTCATGTTATTAATGTGATACTCATGTAAAACTGGTGATTTTTCCTACTAAGCTTCACAACCTATGATTTTTATACAAAATATTATAAATCAAGGAACGGGTCCAGTGAAAGAAGGCAATAGTTGGGGATTTTGTTACTTCTCGACATTTTTTAGATTAATATTTATGCTTATTTCTTTTATTTTGTTTTATGTTTGGAACTCTTAGTAGGATTAGATATTGTATTATTTGGAATAATGCTTAGATTGTTATTTGAATGTTGGTTTTTCATGAGAAGCATGTAAAAATTGTTATTGTTTTAAAATTTTGACTGACTTGTAAAGTGTCTGAAACCTATTGTGAGTTGGATAGTGATCGAAAATATAAACCTAAGTTAATATGGTTTGTGAAAATTGGATGTATGTCTTAAAAGTTATGAGCTTTATATTACCATTACAAAAGGAAAAAGAAATTAGTTTTGTAGAAATTTACGGTTGACTTGGTTTGAAATCTAATTTTCATCCCCTTAGAATGTGATTAAAGATTTCTCTAAAATATGTAAATTTTGCATTCGTAAGTCACCTTTTTTTTATTCTATCTTTTTGGCCTTTAAAAAAATACTGTGTACTGTCCGCAGCAATCTCAACTTCAAAATGTGGCAATTCTGTCATCAAGAGGACAACATATATTGGTCCAAACAATCTTAAAATTACTATAATAGTTTCTTCTTAAGTGCATTTTTTTATATTTTATTTGAAAATTTGGTTAAATCATGATTATACTGGTATATGGCATGTACCATACTAAGTTGTTTTGATGAACCAACAAAATTGTTTTCAACCAATTGTCGAAATTCAATTACGTAATACTTTTGTGTAAAGGACTTTCTAATGCTTATCTTATGAATTTTTTTTGTCTGAAATCCTATGAACAGTTTTAGAAAGTTCGAACTTGGCACATTTTAATTGAAGTCACATGTTCGAGGTGTGACATGCTCAAAAGCCCCAAAAAAAAAAAAAAAAAAATACAATGTTTCTCCCCCAAAAAACTACTATACATACCCTAACGATTTAGGTCTTCACATAAAATAATAGAAATATCATTTGGAAAATTTGGTTAAGAGGCTCCAACACCGAATTCCCACCTTTAGGGCAAAAAGGGCAACACCTCCCAACAAGTTCAGCATTGAACTAGATCGACAAAATACATGACTTGATTAATTGTACCTCCTTATTGATAAATAGTATCATCTGGCTCGACAAAATACCACAACAATCATACGAGATCTTTATTTATATTATATTTTTTAGAAGTATATGCATTCTTGAATTTTTATTTATCAATTTTTTTTTTTAATCCTTTGCTTGGTACAAAAAAGAAAAAGAAAAAAAAAAGAAAAACGAAAAAGAAAGAATGGAATGTATAGTATATAAATTTTACACAAAATTTCAAATAAAAGCGACTGGATTTACTTCTTAGGTCATATTTTCGAATCTCTATACGTTCCTTCACATAAAAGTGACTATATTTAACAACTGAACACGATCTAAGGTGATTGGTACCTACGGGCAGTAAAAAAAATGAAAAATAAAAGGTCCAAGAACCTTATGTTTATTTTCTTCTATTAGGAATTGATCAAGAGTGTTTAAGATTTCTTGAATAATACTCTTAACTATGGAGACCTACAAATGAGGGGTTAAATGAAAATTCATTTTTAAAAAAATAGGGGAAGAAATCTAAAAGATATTTGTAAGAAATGTGTAACAAATAAATAGTTGACACCTGGCATATTTTAGACTAAATTGTGGAAAGCATCTAAGTTAATCGTTGGATTCAAATTGAAATCCTAGAAATTCTATAACTATGATAAATATCTTGACCATAAATCCAATATTAATTATTTCAGACAAACACCATAATATTATCCGGTTATAACATGTTGGACGGCTATTTGTCACTGTTATGACAGTTTCAAAAATATTAAAATCAATTCTAATTTTTAGTGATTATTAAGCTTGTGATTGACACCAAGATCCAGATTCATGTTTGGGGATGATGAATTTTATAATGCTGATTAACTAAGGGCAGCCCTCCTTTATTTGGTCCTAGACTCCTAGGATCTGTAATATATATTGTGCGAGACATTAAAAATAAATTATTATTGAATAAGTGTATGGGTAAATTACACTTTGACCCTTTGTGGTATGGAAGAATTCCACATAGATCCCTTAACCTTTTGATAATTTTACTTAGCTCCATTGTCAGAGATGGCGTTAAGGTTTGAATGTTATTTTCGCATTTAACTTCTCATTTTTTATTGTTTTGTTGAAAAAAAATATATCAAATTTCAAAAGAACAAAAAACATAACAAAAAGAGCAGATCAACCCAATTGCTGTGATGATATAAGGATGACTAATGTAAAATGGTGATGGGATTCAGCTTATATTTTTTGCAAATGGATTAAATAAAATATCAACCAATTGGGCACTTAATGACAGAGATGTATTCGCAATCAGTAAGTCCTCTTTATTTACAAAATAGAAAGTAATTATGAAAAATAAGAAAATTTATTTAGTTTTTTAATAATATTATTACTTTTTAAAAGTAATTTTTTGATGAAATTAACCCAAACAATCATTTCAACTTTCAAACATTAAAAAAAAAATATTATTGTTTTAAGCGTATCCAAACAGACTCTAAAATGGGGTAAAATTATCTACTTTTTGTTGATCATTAGTGGAATTAATTCAAAATTATATCGATATTAAAAATATCTCTTGGATGATAATACTGACGGAACGTAATGGAGTAGGTGATGCCTCCGCAAGATAGCGAGTTAGGTTGCCAAATTTTCTAGTATAATTGTCGTATAGTATGGAAATGTGTACTAAAAAAACTTAAAGTAACTTTATTCATAACACTTCCTTAACTAGAAAAAAAAAATTGATAAAACAAGAATCCATAAAGAAAGTTCTAAAATCCAAAGTCAGATATATAGTTAATGAAACAAATCCAAAGAATTGTCCTACAAGTCCTTAGAGACTATTGTAACATTTATCTTTCTTACTAAATTCTTTGCATTTATATTTTTCATCTAAAAGATATATAGGATTGCTCCCAACTCTTGGATCCTTCACAATTCAATCTTAGACCAATAAACATGTTTATGAGTATAAATATGTGTTTTATATAATTGATTTATATTTCATAACTTCTAATATATTATTTATAATTTATGTTTCACGTTTTTTTTTTTTTAAGTTTTTCCTTGGCGTTTTGAAACCTTAATTAACTCCGATCTGACTTTGTGACTAACTCTCCAACTACTTTCTCCTCCCAACATTGAATAGCTGTCCGGTTGTTTTGTTTTCCTCTTGAGGGAGATAGTCTTCCTTAATTTTCACCCATTAGATGATCATTACCATGGTTTCGATCGATGATAGGGAAGCTGTCTTCCTTAGTTATACACTAAAACTATACTTATATCTGAATCCATACATAAAACAGCCGCTCCTTCAATTACAAATCTATATTCTCTTCTCCCTCTCAAAAGATTAAAGATGGTAACTTTATCATCATCTTCAATAATTCTTCGCTCTCTCCTATTTGTTTGTATTGTTGTTGTGGATCATGAAGCACAAGCCCTCATCAAATTACCAAAGAATGTGAGCGTTCCAGCAGTGATAGTGTTTGGAGATTCGATAGTTGATCCAGGAAATAACAACTACATCACTACCATTGCTAAATGCAATTTTCCTCCATATGGGAAGGATTTCATGGGTGGAAAACCTACTGGCCGCTTTAGCAATGGAAAGATCCCCTCCGACATCATAGGTACCTCAACTATCCTAATTTTTCATAATTCTTTGAGCCAACTTGAGCTTAAATATGTGAATTATTATTATTATTATTTTTTTTTTAATCTTTTCTTCGAATTCGAATGTAGAGGTAGAACCATAGTGACAAAGTTGGGTTCGAGCATAATTTGACAAGAGAAAGATTTGGAAAAAGTTGGCAAAAAGATCCATTAAGTAAAAAAAAAAAAAAAAAAATTTAATTCGTAAAAGAATAAAATTTATTAAAAATTATGGATGGGAATTATTTTCAACCGTTAAACGGTCAAAATTTTCTCTCTCCTCCTCTCGCTTTTTTAGTAATAAAAAATTTGAGATTGGCCCTTTTCTCTCTCCAGTCAAGATCTCACGATCGATCATGATCACGATCTTGATCAAGATCACATTGATTAAGATCAAGATTTCAATCAAATATTCAATCATGATCGTGATTGTGATCAAGATCTTGATCTTGATCTTAATCAATGTGATCTTGATCAAAATAGTGATTATGATCATGATCGTGATCAAGATCGTGACGTGATCGTGAGATCTTGATCTTGGTCATAATTAAGATCGTGATCAAGATCTTGATTTTAATCAATGTGATCTTGATCAAGATCGTGATTATGATCATGATCGTGACAAAGATCTTCATCCTGATCGTGATTGTGATTATGATCTTGATCTTGATTGGAGAGACAATGTTGGAGAGAGGAGAGAGAAATTTAAAAAATTCTTGATCAACGATCACGATCTTGATCAAAATTTGGTGAAGGGTTTAATAATCTACCAACCAACGACCACGTTGATTAAGATCAAGATCATGATTGCATATTTGATCAAGAGCTTGATCTTAATTAACGTTATCTTGATCAAGATCGTGAGCAAGATCATAATCGATTGTGAGATCTTAATCTTGATCATGATTAAGATCGTGAGATATTGATTGGAGAGAGAAAATTTCAACTGTTTAACGGTCGAAAATGATTCTCATCCATAATTTTAAAAAAAATTTGATTCTTTTTACGAATTAAATTTTTATTTGGTTTTTTTAAATAATTTTCCCTAAAAATAAAGTGTCAATTAAATCATAATTAATCGTGATTTAATTGACAACATTCAAAATCATGGTTTAACCATGATTTTTCAAAAAATCACAGATTTTTGTCTCTATGCGTAGAACACCTCAACGGCTCAACTTGAAACCCAAGAATGTATAGAGGCCACCCGATTATCAAGCCAATCCAATTCTAAGAGCAACGAAGGTCGTACCCAGAAAATGGACACATAAAAGGAGATTATTGACTTGATTGCAGTTCCCCCTCCATGAATTCATGCAGTACAATAGAAAATAAATAGGATTTTAAAATAGGGGTGCAACTTGGTCTAGTTCAAATTGAAAATCAAACCAAACCGATAGCTTTGGGGTGGTTTGATTTAGTTTGGAACAAATTGCGGTTCGGTTTTGAATTACAAAAATGGAAAATCGATCAATTTGATTCGATTCTTTGGATTAAACTTGTATAAAACCGAACCTTTATGTAATAAATAAATATGTGTATATAATAATTGTTATGAATTATTTTAGGAGTTATGGCATAAATTAATGATCTTTTATTGATAAACTAATGACTTTTTATAGATAGATTAGTAATTTATTCTATGAAAATTTATGTTTATTATATGTTTATTTTTTTCATTAAAATGTTACTTACAATTTATAGAATATTGACAACCCATAGAATCGAACCGAACCAAACCGACTTTAGTTTGGTTTGGGTTGATCGGTTTCAATAGAATTTGGTTCAGTTCTAATTCTTATCAAGTGGAATTGTCCTATGTCTGTTCGATTCCAATATGACCTCAAACCGAACCAAGTTGCACCCTTATTTTAAAGTATAAATAATTCTAATATAGCATTCACAAAAACATAATTCTAACATCTATTAAACTTAAGTTTCCTGAATTGCTTTGTGAGGCATTGAGTAGACTCAACTTGATGGATATCGATGTTGATACAACTTTTCAATATAATCCTTATTTCTAAATGATTTATCCAAATCTAAAATAAGATTTATTTGATTAAAATTCCCTTCATTTTTTATTATCACATATATGATTACTACTATTTATTCATAAAATTCAATTGTTTGATACAAGTTTAGTTTGTGTTACTGAATTTGAAGAAATAATTACTGGTCCAATAGATTCTTCAATGACTATATGTAACAAAAATGAAAATGAAAAAAAAAAAATTCCTTTCAATTGGTGACTATCAAATAATTAAAAAATGTTTAACAATTTTCATAATAGTTATTCAGTTTTCAGAGAAATAATGTTGTTTTGTTATTGAGTCATTTTATTGGTTTCAAAGATGATCTTCAAACTCATGAATTATATGGGTCCCACTTGGTAAGTTTGACCCCAATAAGGATTTTAGACATCTCTGAATTTCCAACTTGGGTTAAAAAATTCATTATTGAACATCAAATTTCTTGGTAAAATTAGTTGTGAAAATGACTTTTAAAACTACATTTATGAAAATATGGACCAACAGCTCCCCTCTATAAAATATGGACAATTTGAGGTCCCGTTTTGTCAAACATTAACTTCTGTCTAATTATTAAATAAAAAGTCAAAAATACCCCTTTTTCAATTAAAAATAGGATGAAAATTGACTGATTCATTAAAAATGGGATGAAAAAATGTCTGGATTCATCGGAGCCATTTAATTAGTACACCGTCACTTGATTATTTGGGGGTGTGCCTGGCCTGAGGGGACGAGAAGCAGAATTTATAGGGAGTTGGGACTTGGTAGTGATGTTCCTCCACAAAAGATGTCCTCCTTAAATTCAAGCCATTGGATTGTCATCAAAACACATCTCGAAGCTGTTCAAACCGGGATGACACCTTCCCGACCAAACATTTTCGTTAGACACTAAATGGCTCTGATGGTGTACTAATTAGATTTCAGATTTCAGGATTTTAAATAGGAAAATAGTTAATCGACTTCCATGGGATGAAAAAAAAAAAAAACAAAAAACAAACAGGACTGAGGAGGCGAGGAGCTAGTAGATTGTGAGAAGAGAGAGAACAAGGGTGTTTCTGGTATTTTTGAATAATAATTATAACGGAAAATTTAAAAAAAAAAAAAATTCCTTTTAAGGATAAACTTTGAAAAACAATGCCTTGAATGGTCCATATCTTATAAATGGAGACCTGTTGGTCCGTTTTTTCGGCAATTTGGTTTTAAGGGTCATTTTCCCTTATTTATATGAATAAAAGAATAACACTCGAACCGGTTTTATCACAAAATGTGGTCAGATACTCTGAACTTCTATATGCACACCATCATTTGCTTATAAAATCTCATTCTTTTCAAATTAAATGATTTGCCATGTAGATAGTCAGGGGGGAGTTAGTAAGGAGCTGGTGGGGGTAATTAACTACATGCCCATTTGTCCTCACTCCTTCACCTCTCCCCCCATTTGGCCCCACACCCTCACCTCCCTCCAATTTTTGCCCCCACCGAAGTTTGAGACACCCTTATATTTTTAACTAACTACATGCCCCATTTGTTCACATTCCCTTACCTTTCTCCCCATTTGCCCTCACACCCTCACCTCCCTCTAATTTTTGCCCCACAGAACTTTGAGACACTCTTATATTTTCAGCTAATTACATGCCTATTTGTCCTCACTCTCTTATTTTAATTTTTTGTTGATGACATTGCCTCTTGACTAGGACTTCTCAAATATTTATTGAAAATGATCTAAATATCATTTTCTTCAACTACTAACTAAAAACCTCTTAATTTCTCTTTAAAATCATTCATCTTCACTATACAACTAACAATAATTTTCCCCCACTACAGAAAAATCCTGGCTCTACCCCTGTAAATAGTCATTATTTATTAATTACCATGGCAGTGACAACTCAATTTTTTTTTTTTCTCTTAGAAAATCTTAGGACCCATTTCTTCTCCTCCTTTCTTACAGAAAATAAAATGGATGATTTTTTGGGAAATTCCATCATAGAGGATTTTTGAAATCTTGAGTTTCTTAGGTGCATGATTTCCTTAATTTGTATGTTATAAGTAAAAGTTGGTGTGCCAATATAAATTCATTTTTAAAAAATACCTAACCTTAATTATGAAGATATATTACTGTCTTTAATAAAAGATTGAAAAGGTTAATTTAGACTAGGAAAAGGTATGGAAAGTAATAGTTGAGGAAAGAGAATAAAGTGAAAGTTTTCCACGAGGTTCAAAGTGGGATCAAATCCCTACCTTTTTTAATGTATGGATAAAAGAGGTGGGATCCACCGTTGTATTTTATTCCACACTCTACGGATTTACTAACTAAAAAAAACTGTTATTTTATTTCAACTTTTAATATCTTTACTAGTATAATGAGAGAAGGCGGAGTAAAAGTGGTCCGACACTAAAATTTGGATCTTAGAAATGACGCTGCTTTTATTTTTAAACGTGATATAATGATCATTTCGGTCAAAGCAAAGAAAATTGTAATCCCACTACCCCATAATGACGTTAGTTAGTTTCAAAATTATAAAAATACTCTTTTTACTAGAGTTTAAAATGAGTTGGTTCGGGTTAGGTATGAGTATATCCATATCCGAATCATTTTATTTTTACCAAACTCGTATCCAGATCTAACTTAACCAAATTAATTGATTTAGGTCGAATAATTTTGAATCATTCAAAGTTATATTTCAATAAAAATCACTAAAGGTGTGACTTGAATTGAAGGCCTCGTCATTTATTAAGGCATTAATCACTATGCTCAATACTTCTTTGGTTGTAAAAAAAAAGACTCTAAAACATATAAAATATAACTTACAAAGTAAGATTTCATTCAGATCAAAGTACATCAACCCATATCTAACCCATTTTTAAATTTGGATATCCCTAAATTCGGATCACTCGGATTTCGAATAAAATCCGACCCATTTTAAGCACTACCACTTATTGTTTAATCTTCCAAAAAGTTTTAACTAATATTTTAAATTATAAATAAGCCCTTATGGTATATGTCGGTTACACATGTCACTTTCTTGTGGTTAGTAACGTTAATGATATATATATATATATATTATATATATATATATATATATATATATATATATATAATATATATATATATATATATGGGTTGGGTTCCGTAGACACATAAAGCTACTTATAAAGTTATAACGTTTTTGTCTTATATGGTTAAAAAGATTCAGAATAAGCTATTTTTTGTGAGGATGATCTCTATGGTGAGGGGATCATCCTTGCAAAAAATCATCTCATTCCAAAACTTCTAACCTGATCAAAATTGATTTATAAAAATTGAATGGTCTAAAAATTTTCAACTTGTAAACATGGGGCTAGAAGTTTCATAATAGGCTGATTTTTGACAAGGATGATCTCCTCACCATAGAGATCATCCTCACAAAAAATCAGCCTATTCCAAATATTTTTGCCTATATAAGACAAAACACATTGTAACTTTATGAGTAGCTTTATGTGTATACGGATCCTAATCCTATATATATATATATATATATAATATATATATATATATATATATATATTATATATATATATATATATGTTAAAAAAAATTCTTAAATATTTTCTTGCACATAACTCATAACTGTCTACATTTTTTAGATTCCATAATAATGCAATTTTTTTTAATAAAAAATGAGGTTTCATGGACCTCTGGATTAACTCTAAGCTTGTTCCCCACCAAACCAGTTATATTCATCTTATCTAATTTTTGCAGCTGAAGATTTGGGGATTAAGGAGCTGGTACCACCTTATCTTGATCCAAGCTTAAAGCCTGTCGACCTCCTTACGGGTGTGAGCTTTGCCTCAGGTGCTTCAGGATATGATCCCCTCACAGCTCAATTAGCGGTACATTTTATTTTTATATCAATAATAATAATAATAATAAAATATTGCCAAAAAAAATTAGGTTCCAATTTTTGGATGATCTGAGAGAGCGTAAGAAATATTCCATAGTTTCTTATGAAAGCCGCTATTGGCACCCCAACTTTTACTTATTACATCCCAATTAAAAATAAAGAAAATAAATAAATGGTTGACAATAAGTAATGGTTAAGTTGCCAACTCTCTCATTTTTTTTTTTCTGCTAAATTTTTATTTTTTGGGTTAATATTTTATATGAGCCTAATCATAATTGTAAACAATTGTTGAAATTGTTCAAACGAGTGTTATAATGTTTTGTAATGCTTAAATAATAATTTGAGCCAAAACCTTTGTTGTTTTTGAATGGTGTGTTTTCATCTTTATTTAGGATGTGTAATACGTAAAAATTAAGGTGCCAATAACAGCTCTCTTTCTTTTTCTTAGAGAATTGTTCTTATCTTATTAGTGGACATAGGCTCTATCAAATTAACCACATAAATTTTGTTGTGTATTTTTTTTTTTAATTATTGCCTTGATTTTTAGATATGGGGTTTCATGGTCACATATTTTATTTTTCTTCACCTGTTTCTCAGGGTGTTTTAAGTTTCACGGATCAGTTAAATTTGTTCAAAGAATACATAGGGAAATTAAAGGCAATAAGTGGAGAAGAGAGAACTACAAGCATTATATCAGACAGCCTATACATAATTGAATCAGGGAGTGATGATATTGCAAATACATATTTTTCCATACCTGTGAGGCGTTTGAAGTATGACATTCAATCGTATACCGATATCATGGTCAACGGAGCTTCAAGTTTCCTTCAGGTAAATTCCTCATCTACAATAAGTGAAATGAGAGTTTAAACTCCCACAACAAACATTGTTAATAGAGTGTTGATAATATGACAGATTTTTGGTGGATTGATTTGACGCACGCTGATGTGGAAGCACACAATTTATTTAAAAAAAAATATTTCTTTCTTTTGCTCATTCTTTGCCCACACATTGATTATCTCATTGACAATCCAACAACACAGACATCTAAATTTCATGAAAATATTCATATTAAAAAAAAAAATTAAAAAAAATTGTTTTTCGAGCTTGATCTATAGTGGTTAAAATAGACGACTACCGAGCACCCACATTTAAAAATAAAATTCAACTTTGAAAAATAACTATTTATTTTTTATTTTTTTTAAGTTCATATAATTTAATCCTCTACAAGCTTATTTTATCGGATTGTGACTTTGAATGTCACAAGGTGATCAAATCTAAAAGTTTCTTTTTTTCACTATGGGCATGAGAGAGAAACTCTCTTTTCCTCTTTTTTATTTTTTTAATTAGTTGTGTGTTTCCGCATCAGCGTGCGTCAAGTCCATCCACCAAAAATCCGTCAAATTATCAGCACTCTTGTTAATAATACACCAATCATTTAATGAAAATATGTATTACATTTAATCCAAGTTATGAAATTATATGATACACACCAAATGACTATGCTACGACGATGACAACAACAAAATCTTATCTAAAAGATTTGGAGTCCCACTTATTACAACTAGAATCCTTTGGACCATCTAAATTGATTTTCCCTTAATATATCATTTATTGGAACTACTTTATTTTCTTAAATTTATTCGCTTCTAATTTTAGTCTTTTTAGTCTTTCTTCTTAAGAAAATGCTAGCCTCAACCTGTGGATCGAAATGTTACAGATTCTCATAAAAAATGTATCCCTAAGAAAGTGTTTGTTAATCTCTACAAGATGGGAATTGATCTTTACATTTTCGTCTTTGCATATTCACCTATGGCATAATTTATTTATTTATTTTACATAAATCATCTTATAAATTTTTTCTTTTAATTTGATTACTATTTCATCTAAGATATTTTATTTTAATTACCCGTCAAATTAAATGAAGTCATCTCCATGAAATAACAATACATGGTTGGCACTTGGAATTCTAGATCTCAGTCTACAATTAACTATGGTAACGAAAAGAAAACGTAGGACAAAGATGGTCATCGGGGGTACCCCCAAAGAATTTAATGCACACCAACCCATTGAGGTCTTAATGTTTTAGTTGACTTCTAAAACCATTTCTAAAAGAGATTACCTAACTTCTGGAGATCACTATCACACACAACTATGTCTTATTCATTGAATTTGGAGAAAGCACGGATTGAATGGAAGCAATCCTTTGTTTGAATTGATTGGAGGGAAAAAAAAAATGAATTTAAGAGGAGATTCTACTAAAAAATTTGTCATAGTCTATAATAGTCAGATTCATTGGACATAATTGATTGATACCAACTAGAATCTTTTAAAACTACCTTTATTGGGTCGATCATATGCTCCTATGGAATTTGTGTGTGTGTGTGTTTTTTGGGGGTTGCTCAATGACAACAATTGATTAAGAATAATAATTTTCTGACATCCCTCTCTGAAACATGTGTCCTGACGTGACATGTGCTAGAATTATAGATTCGTTTCCTTGAGATACACAATTGCACATATTTATGGGAATGTACAGTTGTGTATCCAGAGAGAAAAAATCTATGATTCTAGCCCATGCCACATCAAGGGGCATGTGTTAACTAGAGGGGTGTCAGAAAATCACGACTCATCAATTAACTCTAATTCCATCAATGAATCCAAGCACTCTATTGGATTCCATTTGTCATTGATCCGATAATTTATTTGGTTGTATTATTATTAGATGCTAATAATTGGATTTGGAAATGATCGCAAAACAATTCCATCATCTTTGGATGGAATCAAATCCAATTTAATATAGGTGAATAAAAAATACAGCTATATCATATGTTTGGATTAAAATATGTTATTTAATTTTTTAAAAAACTATTTTGGTAGGAATTGTATGGTTTGGGAGCACGGAGGATTGGTGTGTTCAATGCTCCCCCGATAGGATGCGTGCCAGCAGAAAGAACTTTGGCAGGAGGGCCAAAAAGAGAATGTGTCGAGAAATACAATAGTGCAGAAATGCTATTTAACTCCAAGTTATCAAACGAGATCGACCGTCTTAATAACAAGTTCCCACATGCAAGAATGGTCTATATCGATATTTACAATCTTATCCTCGATATCATCAGAAACCCAACTCGCTATGGTAATCCTCTCATCATCATCATTCTTCTTCTATGAATGACCCTACAATGAAAATACCAAGTGGCACCAAAGCCAGAGCGAGGATTTGTATGCGTGAGGATAATAAGGCCCTTAGAAATTTTAAAATTTCTTGGGAGGGTGACAGTGGCAAATTTTTTCGCATATAAATCCTTTCAATTTTTAAAATTCCTTTGTGTTCAAGTGCCCCCCTTGCCCCCACTATATAAATCCACCCGAGTGACACCTATTGATGGATTTACAGACAGAGAGAGAGAGAGAGAGAGAGAGAGACTAACCATATAAGCTTTACCAATTTAAACCTTTCTCTTCTTCTGACTTGTAAACTCAATTTTAGTCATTGGGCCTAACCCATGAATTTATTTTAAAATTAAATCGTTAGAAAATAATCATGGATCTCATTAGTTTCAGTGTGTACGTGGATCCACCAAGTGATTAGATCACTAAGAAAGTAAGAATAATGTGCATAAGAAGGAATCAATGATCCAGAGATATACTTGGGCAATTTAATTTGGTGGCTTGTGAAGTATGGTTTTTCTCGATATCTAATTATTATATTTTAGGCAAATTTACCAAAACATGCATCACATTTCGATTATTTATCAAAACAATAAACTGTAGTAATTAATTCCAAAAACGGTAGAAGGAATCAATGATCCAGAGATATACTTGGGCAATTTAATTTGGTGGCTTGTGAAGTATGGTTTTTCTCGATATCTAATTATTATATTTTAGGCAAATTTACCAAAACATGCATCACATTTCGATTATTTATCAAAACGATAAACTGTAGTAATTAATTCCAAAAACGGTAATTTTACCGTTTTTGGAATTAATATTTTTTACCAAAACGGTAAAAACAGTAAAATGTAATTTTTAACCAAAAATACCTTTTTTTTATTTTTTGACTAAAATTACAAAAAAAAAAAAATCCTCTCCTCTTTCATATTTCTATTTAGTGTTGGGAAGATTAAAAAGAAGAGACAGATTTAGTTGGATTTTAATTTATTTTTAAGGTTAAAATGGTAAATACATATGTAAAACAAAAAAGAGTATTTTCAATAAAAAAAAAATACATTTTACTGTTTTGGTAAAAAATATTAATTTTGAAAATGGTAAAATTACCGTTTTTGGAATTAATTGCTCTAGTTTACTGTTTTGGTAATTAATTATGAAAATTGTACCGTTTTGATAAATTTCTCTATATTTTAAATATGTGTTTGGTTGTTAATTAGGATTCGAAGTTGCGACTGAAGGGTGCTGTGGTACGGGAAAGATAGAAGTATCCATTTTATGTAATGATGCGACCCCGTCCATATGTGCAAATGCCTCCAAGTATGTATTCTGGGACAGCTTCCACCCCACCCAAGCAGCATACCAGACCATCGTGAGTCCCACCCTCGCCAAGTACATCAATCGTTTCTTCTGAGTAGATCAAGATCAAGATTAGATGGTCGAAGCAGTCAACACTAATTGATCATATCTCGTAAATGTATTAAAATTGGCATTATTTTGTAAAATGGGGTCTACAAATTACGTTATTTTCTTGTTTTTATTTCATTTTCCAAGAAAAAAAATACATTTATGAAGAATAATTCCCCCCTAAAATAAATTCTAAAATTCTTTAGAGAGATTATTTCCAATTTTCAAGTCAAAGTGGGGGTTAGATCCCATTAATTAGAAAATCCATTTTTTTGTTTTGTAGTAACTTATACCAATGTAAAGGGGTAAGGTCCACCTAAAAACTTGTTAAGGAGGATTGACTAAGAGACAAGGAAGATGTTAGGCACATTGAATCACTCATCAAATGATGATTTCCACATAATGACAAAAAGTGAAGTTGAAAATCAATTTTTTTTATAGAATTTTTTGAAATTAGAGGGGATGGGAGAAGTTAAGAGTTAAATGAACTATAATTTGACTTATAACAATTCAAACTAGAGATGATGCGCAAGCTATATACAAAAATATATGTTTTAGTATGACTTAGGTTTTGGTAAAAATCTAAGTAGATTTCACCATTTTTAACCTCAAAGCCATTAGAAAATATTTACGTGCTTACTTGGAAGTATGTTTTTGTTGGTGAGGTTTTAGGAGCATGTTCATGAGTTGAACAAACCCTTGAGTGAACCTTAACTTTATGCATGAGAATGTGTCCATTAGAGACTACTTTTGTTGGCTTAGAATGATAGAGAGGAAACCTAAAGATATCTATCATCTGGACACAATCATTTAAAAAAATAACAAGAATGGTGTATGCATGTAGTGTTGCTAAATGAACTTATTAAGGTCTTAGAAAAGGGAGATTGCTTAACATGTGAAGACTTACTCTCTCCTCCTTAAACCATTTTAAAGAAATCAAAGAAAATTAGGAATTTTAAAGTGTTTGGAATTAAACCAACTACAACTTGAAATTAAATGTTTTCTATGAAATTTATTATGGATTTTGAAGAAGGAGATTGCTTCACATAGTGAAGACTTACTCCTTCCTCCTTATGCCATTAAAAAAAAAGCAAGAAAACTAAACTACATTATAAGAATTTAAATGTGCTTCAAAATAAATAAATGGAGTTAGAAGTGGGGTTGAGAAGGAGGACAATACAAAAAACAGAAAATTAAATCCTACCCCACTTTGGTATTCCCTTCTTCATCTTCTTCTAAGCTTCTTGAATGAATGTGGTACTAGTTGGACAAAATTTTGAGGCTTAGGAAAGCTTTGAGGAAGGGTTTTAATTGAGTTTTAAGACATTCAAAATTTTCCTCCTTTTTACCTTGGATGAGTCCTATTTATAGGTTCTAATGAGACCCTTGGGATAAACTTGTCCAATTTCCTAAAGTTCTCAATATTTTCAAATAAACCTCTAAGAATAACTTTAATTATTCTCCAACAATTTGTTTTTTATGATCTCTTACTCTTCCACGACTTTAAGCAAACATGATGATTAAGGGGTGGGATTGTAAAAACTTACAAGGTTCTAGAGAATTCTAGGAGAAGAATAAAGTTGTTCAAGACCTTGATTATGGGTCAACCTCAAGAGAACTAGACTAAATGACATATAAGTATGGATTGTGATTGTGGATTTTTAAGTCACTCCCCATAGCTAGGCTTTTAACATCTTAAGGATAGGAGTGTAAAAGCCTAGGGATTCTAGATAGTTCTAAGAGATGGGCAAAAGGGTTATGATCCATAGAAGAAAAATCTTCTTGAATTGTGAGTAAGGTTAAATGGCACAAGAGTAAAACACCTTGATTAAGTCTTAACACGATGAGGGTAGGAAGGTAATTCAACTCATGTGGGGACCAAAACTTGACTAAGAGTCAAGATTAGAAAAAGAAAAAAAAACTAAAAAGTCTATGAAAAAGAATGGTAGGAGACTTGATGCATGGGTATGAAAAGAAAATAATGGGATTTTCTTGAAGAATAAGTAATTAAGAGAGCAATTTGAAAGTCTTTTCATTAGGCAAATCTTAAGCACACGTGTGCTCTAACAACCTCAATTGAATAGGCCTTGGGTGGGTTTGCTGATATGCAATTTTTAGCTGTGATGATGACCTATTGAAGGTCTTAACAAATATATATATATACTCACGGCCCTAAGGAAAGAAGATTTCCTTTAGGTCATGGGTACCCCATGGCCTAATCTAATTTAGCTTTCAAAAAATATTTTGGCAGAGTTGGGGCCACTAAAGTGCCCCCTACTTGATTGAAATGAAAATCTTACTCTTCCTAAATTTATTTTAAAGTGTTGATAATATGACAAGTTTTTGATGGACGAATTTGACGGACACTAATGTGAAACTACATAACTTATTAAAAAAATAAAAAAGAGAAAAATAGAGTTTCTCTCTTGCCCATAGTGAAAAAAAGAAACTTTCAGATCTGATTTTTTTGTGACATTCAAAATCATGATCTGGTGAAATGAAATTGTAGAGGATAAAATTATATGAAGTTTAAAGAAAAAAATAAAATAATTATTTTTCATCATCGAATTTTATTTTTAAATGTGGGTGCTCGGTAGCCGTCTATTTTATACACCATGGATTAAGTTTGAAAATAATTTTTCTTTTTATTTCCTAATATAAATATTTTCATAAAATCTAGATGTCTATATTGGATTGTCAATGTGATAATCAATGTGGCCCAGCAATCACTTTTTAAGATTTGAAATCTAAAAAGATAAATATGTGACGGAGGAGGGACAAGAGAGAGAATTTTGTTTTATTTTATTTATTTTTATTAAATTACAAGCTTTCACGTCAGCGTGCGTAAGTCCATCCAAAAAAAAAATCCGTCGTATTATCAGCACTATTTATTTTAATACCTAAAATATCAAGAAAAACAATACTATAAAAAAAAATTACCCCTAAATGATTATTTCAAGTGTTTTAAATGCAAGTTAAATGCATGTATCACTAAAGGACAAAATAAAATATGAATACATTAAATGCGTTTCAGACTCATCTTTAGGCGGTGTTTGTTTGCGCTATTTTTCAGTGCTTATTGCTGAAAAAAAAATTAAATTCAGCACTTTTGTCAAAATAGCGCGTTTGTTTACTCTATATTTTCAGTGCTTACTGCTGAAAATAAGTGAAAAAAATTCAGCACTATTCTGATGCTGAAAAAAAGTGCTGAAACGATAAGCAGTTCGCTTTTTTCAACACGGACAAGTATGCCCTTTATTTTTTTGAGCATGGACAAGTATGCCCTTATTCTTAAAAGGATATTACCTCTTATATCCCATGGATAAGTATATAAACACCCCACAAATTAATAAACCCACACCATGGCTAAATTATTATGTCTTATATGGGTTAAAAGTTTTGGAATGAGTTGATTTTTGGTGAGGATGATCTCTACAATGAGGAGATCATCCTCACCAAAGATCAGCACATCTTGAAACTTCTAACCCTATCAAAACAAGTTCAAGAACCGTAAATCGTCCATTTAAAAAAAAAAACTATTTTTGACGAGTTAGAAGTTTCAAAATAGACTGATTTTTGGTGAGGATGATCTCTAGACCATATAGACCATCCTCACTAAAAATTTTCTCATTCCAAACACTTTAACCCATATAAAACAAAAAAAAATGGCTATAGTGTGGGTTGCCCTTATTAATGCATAGGGTGCTTTTATAATTACACATCCTTCATTTCCATCGAAAATTATTCATTTAGAATTAAGTTCTTTTAAAGTTGATTTCAAATTTTGGTAACTTGAATAACATTATTATTTTTAATTTGAAATTTATAGGCTTTTATAAATAGAAATTATTATTTATAAATTGAAGATTTGAATATTATTTATTATTTAAAAATAAATTATATTTTAATTTTATAAGAAATAATATATTTTATTGTGTTTGATAATAAATAAACATTTGAAACATGCAAACAATGTATAATATGATTGTAAGGGTAACAAAGACAATTTACCAATTTCAGCAATGTGGAGCAAACATAATTCAGCATCTAAACAAACAACTTTTTCAGCACTTAAATTCAGTGCTTATAAGTTTCAGCGTTTAATGCTATTCAGCATTTATTTTTTTCAGTTTAACAAACAGCACCTTAGTCTTATGCGATGGCTCTTATTTTAAAGTGCAAAAAATTTACATTTTGGGAATAACCAACTGGGGCATTTGGTAAAAAATGATTTTTAAGGGTCTTTTTGATACAAAATTCAATTTCTCAGGTCTAATTAATGCAAAAAAATACGTGCAGTTAGGGCACATGTTAACAAAAGCCTTATACGATGAGGGGTGGAATTGAGGATAGTCCACACCACTTAACAATTTTTAAAGTACCAAAATCACATTTCTTCCTTGCTCCTACCTATACTTATTAAATTTTAAAAAGTACTTTAATTGAAGGTACCCTCTACTTTGTGTTGAATATTTGAGAATACCCACTGCAATTTTTCATTGATTACATATCCCTTGATCTCAATCTAGGATTAAAATCAGTTATCTTCAAGCTCTTGAGTAAGGGTATATTAATTTTAACCTCTTCAACGTCTAGTACATGATTTATATTTTTTGTTTTTCACTCATGCTAATAATGATTCTAGTAAAATATTTCTTAAAATACATAAGATGACTTTTAGATGATTAGGATGGAATGTTGAGTCCTTGGTCTTTATCGGAAACAAATCATGAGGATATTCCTTTCACCGACTCCCCACCAGTGGTGAATCCAAGAAACTCTTGATCGATACATTAGAAGATAGGAAATCAAAATTAATGATGGTTGCATACAAAGAAAATTACACTTATCGACTCTATCTTTCATGATACAATAATTTTTATATTAAAATATTTTTAGAAATGTAAAAAAAAACAAAAAAAAAACCCATAATGAACTGATCAAATGCTAAAATAAGATAATTCCTTACTAAGGTTGTCAATGGGCGGGTTGAGACTTGGCTTTCTAATTGAGCCTAAAAGCAATCCTAAGAGATGGGCTACACCCTAATCCAGGGTCCTAAACTGCCTTGGGATTGAACAGGCCAAGCCTGAGCCTGCTCACAAGGGCTCGGGTTGGACTTTTTGGGGACTTCTACTCTCTTTTGACACAACCACGTACCAATGCCCAATTGAAGAATAATTGTGAAAAGTAAGACTAATGAGACTTGGCCCTACATGTAAAGATGATCATATAAATTATCTGACAATTTTATCTTTATTATTATTTTTTTATTATCACAAATGAACTAGTAGATTGGAACTATAAAAGATTTATATGTAAACCTAAAGGTATAATAGGATATGGTTTATGGTTTTGCCATAATGTTAAAACTTAACTCGACTTGTATGTCTATCAAGTCAAATCATGCTAACGACTGATGAACTGGCTTGCAATAAAGAAATAATATTTATTTTTTGTTCTACAAGAAAGTATTAAGTATAGTCGCATAACTCAGTAGAGTTTCTAACTCAAGTTGGAGTATTGTAGCTAACTCTGACTTATAGATGACCTGATCCGATATTTTGATGAGTCAACTCAATATGTTGATTCCGTTAAGTGCGGTTTACTCACGTCAAATTTCAAACAAATACAGTTGACTCGGCCTAGTTTTAAAACTATGGTTTTAAGTTTAACCCATTTTAACTTGGTTATATATGAAGTGAAAAATATGTCCATACTTTCGCATGTTTTATGTCCAGAGTTTATTGTATTTCTTTTTAATCTGACTATGTCTTAACTAGTATCACCAATATTGTTATTTTGTGAATTTCACAACTTCCAAAAAATTAGTTTGTCATTGAAATAATTATTTATTAATAATAAATATTTGATTTTATGATTGAAAGTTTTTTTCTCTCTTTTTTTTTTTTTTTTTCTAATAAATAATCAAGATTTAGGATAAAAAAAAGTAACTAACAAGATGTATGATACAAGGTTCTTCGTGATAAAAAAAAAAGTAGAGTTTGAGATCAGGAATGACACCCCTAACAAAAGCATCTAGTTACTAACATATATAGCATCCTAAAAGTTATTTGGTCATTAACACCGCACATTCATGATCGATGTGCACTGCTGGCCACATCATGTACGCTTTATGTCATCTCTCACCAAATAATTTGATCATTTAATTAAGTTTTTGTGAGGTGAGTATACAATATATGTATTTATTATTAATGGTTGTTAGTTGGACAAACTATAAATCTAAACCTACCATTATGTGACCTTTTGTCGAGGATACCGTGAACTCTCCCAGTTTTAGAATTTAGTCTAAGAAAGATCTTCCTGATAATTAAATAAAGGCCACCACGTTGGACACTTGTTTAAATTATAAACAATCAAGTTAAAATTTTGATGGAATGATATTTGTTATTTAATGAATGGCGGTGCATTTGAAAACAATGGGTGCCATGGTATTTGCTCGTAGTAGGCAACAAGGTCCACTCGACAACATTCCAACTAGTGAGACACTTTCTTTACTATGATAGTAAGATTTTAAGTCTTACTAAGGATCGATTTTGTTCAAATGGATTACCACATTAGCAATCCAACACCACAGCCCTCTACGTTTCATATAAAAAACTCAGATCCAAAGAAGAAGAAAAAAATTTTCAAAAATCAATTTCTTTTGATCTTGATCCAAGGTTTTGAAAATGGATGGTTATCGAATTTTTGCATAACTCCCAAACTTAAAACTAATATTCAACGACTTAGTAAGGGTGAAATCCTTACTTAGTAAGGCAAGTTGGACTCTTCCAACTATTCGGGGTTAGTAAGGTGAATGTACCAACCTCACCTAACTTGTCACTCACATCACCTCCCAACAACCAACACCAAGAAATAATCTACTTGAATCACATCCACAAACCACTCATACAATGACCATCAGAGCCAATAACAACATTCACAAACCCATCAAGAAGATGAACCCTCACATTCAACTATTCAAACCCAATGACCTTGAACCAACCATAGTGACCTGAGCTCTCAAAGGTCATAAATGTAGTCGGACTATGTCTAAAGAGTACAATGCTTTGGTCAAGAATGAAACGTGGGAGTTAGTTCCACCTAATACAAGTCATAATCTCGTAAGATGTAAGTGAATTTTTATAACTAAACGCAAATTTGATGGTTATGTTGATAGGTTCAAAGCTCGTTTGGTTGCAAAGGACTTTCACCAACGTCTTGGAATAGATTATCATGATACATTTAGCCATGTCGTTAAACCAACCACAATTCGTGTTGTATTCAATATAGCTGTGAGTCGAGGTTGATCATTAAGGCAACTTGACGTTCGAAATTGTAGTCGATTGATTGCAGATATGAAATTGAACAAATATTAAAAAAAACTTTGGTAAGTAAGATTCGTTCCACAGGGACAATAGTGATTCAACTTTTCTTTCAAATTGAAATCAAAATAGATTTTGAAAACAGATTAGAAGATTTGCAGCTAAGAAATATAAAGAAATTGAAGAAGAAGTGAATTGAAGACAATGTAAAAAACTTAGAAAAATCAAATCAACCTTTACAAGTCATCTTAAAGGAAATTGCTGGATAATTCTAATTCTAACTCAATCCACGCAACAAACCATTATTCGTGGATTGAAAGATAAATCGATTAACTCTCATAGGAGACTTGAAAATATAAATGTGAATCCTGAACTTAGAGAAGATTGTCAGATTTGTATATCAAATTCATCACAAAGCATGATTAAGCCTGAACTCATCTAAGCATGCATCATCAAAGTTAGAATAATATTTACAAATTGGATGATCTCACCTAAAAATCTTCACAAAAATACAATTAAAGCAAGGACAATATAATTAATTCAACAATATTAAGATGAACTCACTCCAACATCATTGACTTCTCTAAGGAAAGTCTAGTCGATCATCACAAGGAACAAGTTGCAACAATAGTTAAACAAGGAAAATATGGTGGAGAAGAAGATGAAAAAATTATGTGTTACACTTTGATTCCAAGCTTTATGATTTTACAATGGAGTTACAAAGAGAAATTAACGAAGAAAGATAAAAAAAATAACTCTTGAGCTCTCACTTCTATAAGGATTCTTTCTTTCAAAGAAAAATAAAAAAAATACAGAGAAATTAGGAAGAAGAAGAGGGACCCACTTCTTTTGGGATAATCCTTCAATTTATAGATTTTATATTCGGGTTATTGAGTCGAATTTTTACCTTAGTTGATTTGAGAAGAGTCTACAGTTGCAACAGCTAAAGAGTTTGGAATGTTCAATTCGAATCTAGAGGCACGATTCCTCGAGATTATCGCGATTCACCAAGGGTTTATCGCGACGCGGTGACGTGGCAACATTTGCTACTGAGTTTTGGCTGACTACTCTCTTTTTGCTTGTATATTATAACGAAAATTATTTGTGTTCAAAATTGCCTCTCTTTACTTGCAAAAAGTAGAAAATTTTATTAACTTCGATAATATGGCAATTTCATATAATTTACTCTTATTTAAGGAGAAATAATAATTAGGTGTTGATAATCCTAGTGTAATTACGGCCTCACAAATGGCTTTATGGGACCTTATCACTTGACGTAAACATTGCTTTCCTTCAAAGTAGCCTTTCAGAAAATGTCTATATGTCACAACCACCAGGATTTGTTGATAAAAACAATCCTTCACGTGTATGCAAACTCAGAAAATCAATCCATGGCTTGAAACAAGTTTCTCGGACTTGGTATCAGGAACTTCATATTTTTCTTCTTTCTTTTATTTTTAAGAACTCATGCTGATACTTCTCTATTTGTCTTCAATGCTGATGGCCATACTCTATATCTCATTGTATATGTTGATGGTATTATTCTCGTGGGAAACAATACTATCATAGTGAATCAATTTGTGTATGTTCTTGCTCTATAGTTTTCACTCAAAGATCTTGGGATGTTAACTTATTTTCTGGGTGTATAGGTTGTTCCAAACGAAAACGGTGTCTTACTCTCTCAACGGTGTTATATTATGGATCTTTTAACACAAACAAAGATGCATGAAGCCAAATATGTTCTCAAACCAATGCCAACCATTCATTCTCTCACGTTAAACTCATGTTCCTCTCTATCTGATCCATCTGAATATCGAACAGTAGTTGGCAGCCTTCAGTATTTACTAATCACAAGGACATACATTTCATTTGCTGTCAATAAGCTATCACAATATAAGCATTATCTTACAATGAGCATTGGTCCATTGTCAAAAGATTATTACGCTATCTGGTTGGTACCATTGATGATGGTTTACAAATTTATCATGACTCATCTGTTAGTTTGCATGTTTTTTCTGATGCTGATTGGGCAAGGGACAAAGACAAATTTACATCCAAATGTGCCTATGTTGTGTATCTCAATAGAAATCCTCTGTCTTGGAGTTCTAAAAAGTAAATTACTATTGCTAGATCCTCCACTTAGGCAGAGTATAGCTCTATTGCTAGTATTGCTGCTGAGCTAAATTGGATTTGCTATCTTTTATCAGATCTTGGTTTTAAGATTCCCCGTGTCCCGTAATTTACTGTGATAATATTGGAGCCATCCAATTATGGTCTAATCCAATTTTTCATTCAAGAATGAAGTATATTGCAATTGATTTTCATTTCATTCGGGATCAACTTCACAATGGTGTTCTTCGTGTTGCTCATGTGTTATATGAAGATCAAATTGTTGATGCCCTCACAAAGCCTTTTCCACCACAACGTTTTTTTCAACTCAAGTTCAAAATTGGATTTCTCTACCGAGCTCCATCTTGAGGGGGCATGATAGAGGAATTTGATAATTGATCTCCTTACTTTTAGCCATTTGCTAGTATTATTTAAATGCTTATTAACTGTAATTACCAAGCTTAGGGATTAATCTTTAACAGACTCTAACTTATAGGATCTATAACAAACTTTTTGGTACTCTACTATTATTTATTTGCCAATTCTGATCAATAAAAGTAGATGAACAAAGTTCATCACTACTTTTATTATATGTATATCCTCCTAACTTATCTTTTCCCTTTACTTATTTTTAATAATTATAAAAATTGAAAAAAATATTCATCATATATATATATATATATATATATATATATATCCTCCTAACTTATCTTTTCCCTTTACTTATTTTTAAATAATTATAAAAATTGAAAAAAATATTCATCATATATATATATATACACATATATTTATCCACCTACTTATCTTTTTAATAAATGATTTCAAATCTGATAATTCAGCAAAAGTGACTTACAAAAAAATATATATAAAATCTCAATCACTAAAATACAAAATCCAATGATCGGGACAAATACCAACACAAAATCATTTTAAAATAGATTAGAGTGTTTTATCCCTATAGATTCCCCATTTTGTTTGGATTGAGCCCAAGAACCCCAAAACCTATAAAAAAAAGGGTTTGATCCAAATATCCTTGAAATAGCTCAAAAGCCCACCTAGGCCACTTCTTTTTTTAAAAATGGATTTTAGCCTAGCCATAGGTAACTTATGGACCAATAAATTTTTAGCTTGGTCCCTCACTAACCCAAGGACCAGTACAAATTTACCTGGGTCACTCACTTGCCCAAATACCAGAGAATTAAGCTATTATGATTGAAATTTGTGTATTTGAGTGCTCCAGATTTGCTTTTGGAGATTTTCATGTAAATACATCTAAATCTTCTATTTTCAAAGAGAGCTCAAAGTGATTTTCCATCTTCACCCTCACATTAATGCATGCTTAGCATTTACTTTTGGCTCTCCCAAAAGATATATTTCATCTGATTCTTAGTTTGTTAAGACTCAATCCAAAGTAATTGACCATTGAGGTCACATTCTTATATATAATTCTAAGTCATCATTTAAGGTGTCTTTGTAAATCAACTAAATTCGAGAAATCAACACCATTTTGCCCATCAAAGAGAATTCTTTGGAATCTAAGAGTAATTATCTTTCCATCCTTAAGTTTATTGGGATTCTATCAAAGGTAATTGACTCTTAAGACCTTATATCTTTAGAAAAATTGTACGTCATGGCTCTTTTTTTACATTCAAGATTGACTACTTTCAAAGGGTGGGGACACCCTTACTCTTCCAAAAAAATTTCTAGAACCTTATGAGTATTTACACTTTTATACTTTGAACATCATGATTAGTATGACTCAAAGAGATGGGATGAGAATGATCCACAATGACACTTTGAATGAGAGCAAACAAAATCATTTAGTTAGATTTTATTGAAAATAAGTGAACTGGTGGAGCCTGGACATTTATATCTAGACCTTTCTAAGCCTCAAAACTATGTATAAATATACTGTCATACACCTTTGAGGTCTAGTTTGGAAGATCTAAAAAAGAAAAAGAAAAGAAAAAGACCAAGGTAGGAATGTAGTTTAGTTACATTAATTTTTTATTTTTACATTATTTGCACCCTAATCCCTCTTCTACCCTTTCACTTTACTTTATTAAAAAAAATTCATTACAAGCATACAATATAATCTTTCTTTTCTATTGCAAAGGGTGGTAGAGAGTAATCCCTCTATATTAGGTAATCTCCCCATCTAAGTCCATAATAAGTTCCTTAAAAAACATTTGCATGCATTCATCTTTGCACACACTCATTAAAGCATCATACAAGGTGAAGGTTCCAACGATACTTTCCAATTAATGGAAGTGTTCTTAGAATTTCACCAATAAAAAAGACTAACTCACTTTGAGCACATTCCCTTAAGCAAGGGCGGGGCTAGTGGGGGCAATTGCCCTCTCATAAGTTTGAGATACCCTTATATTTTCAACTAATTACATGCCCCATTTGTCCCTACTCCCTCACCTCTCTCACCATTTGCCCCCACGCCCTCACCTCCCTCCAATTTTTGCCCTCTACCCCTGTTCAATTTTCTATTAATGACATTGCCTCTTGACTGAGCCTTCTCATATACTAATTGGAAATGACCTAAATATCCTTTTCTTCAACTTCTAATAAAAAATCTCGGAATTTCTCCATAAAACCATTCAACTTCAAGTTCTACAACTATACAACTAACCATAGTTTGCCCCCACTACAAGAAAATTCTATCTCCGCCCCTGTCCTTAAGCATCATTTTCATTCAAAAATGAAAGAGTAAAAAGAATGCTATCCTTATGGATTAACACTCTCAACTAATAGTAAACAAAAAATAGTTGGTACATCTCATTACACATATACCCATCTCTTATGCATTGATGCATACAGTCATCATCACATCATTCTAACTCATTTTTTTTTCTTTTGAAAAACAATCTTATTATTCACTTTTGGCCAATACCATGGGTCAGGTGCCTAACACCTTCCCTGTCTCGCAAGCGTACATCCTTATCCAAACCTCTAGGCTAATACCAGATTTGAGTCACCAACTCCTTGAAAAAATGATTATGGTGTCCATTCACACCTTAAAACTCTTTAAATGGTGCCAATTCCCAAACCCAAGTAGATGAGGTTTAGATCAATAAACTCTCACCACTTATCTACAATCCCAAACATTAGATTTTGTGATTTATTTTTGAGTTACTTTTTATGGTTGCATGGATCCAACACTTAAAAAATTTATTGTATTTTTTTTTTAATATGTTAGTAATTTGTGTATAAATATTATATTGGATATACTAGTATTAAAACCAATTCACTGCTTGTTTGTCTAAAAATTTGGAGTTGGCTAATTGAACATTATCTTCATCTATTTAGTTTTGTCTAAAGTCGTGTCTTCTATTGATTAATGTGCATTTATATCCCCTCCTTTTTACCTAGATCCACATTAATTTAGTGTTCTTCTTGCTCTATTAGAATTTAATTTGCATATGAGTCAAAATGATGAGGGTATAATTGATTTATATTGCATAGGACCACATAATCTGATTTAACTTTTTTTTTTTTCTTAGAAAAAAAAGTATATTTTACTAGGGATACACTTACATTTTCAAAATGTTCATTTATAAATTTACCTCTCCCAATTTGTTCTCCATCTCAACATCCTCATCCCCCTGACACTGAATGTATGAATATGTTGTTTCTTGATTGTCAAAACTTCATATCCATAATGTATGATTTCATTGGTAGTATTACTGTTTTAAAAAAAATAGTTTGATCGGGATATATGGACGACACAGGCACTCCAGAGCATATAATTATTATCAGAGTATAATAGACGGAGCAAGAAATGAAATGAAAAGCGGAACTTGAAATGGTCTTAAAATTTGTTTTTTGTGTGGAAACATGAATTACATCAAAAACTTTAGGCGGGAAGGGAGAGGGAACCAAAATAGAATGGGTGGGAATGCTTGAGTTATAACAACCAAAAATTAGGAATTTTTAGATACTTTTGAATATGCATAATATAATTTTTGTGGATAAATTATGTATAATTAAATAATACATCCACCATGTTCTTCTTCACAAAATAAAATAAATATTGATCATTTATATACACCTTATGTGAGTGTCTAATGGACAAAATGAAGGAACATCAAATAATGAGACCATAGGGATGGATTGTTCAAAAATGGATGTTACACTTACATCTAGTAATGAAATAGTAGCAAGGTCTAAGAAGGGAATCATACCTGAGCACTTTATGATAGAGATGGATTTTGTAAACCCTCTTTGGATATAAAATAGAAAGTAATTGTGGAAGACAGTAATTTTTGGAAAGTAAAAGTAGTGTCTTTTACTTTTTTCTAAAATTAATATTTCTAACTTACTAAAAATGGGTTTGTGAAATGAATAATAATTTTCTAACTAGAAAGTCTATCCTTTGGTCAGTACTCAATTGACGTGACGTGGCGTGGATACAGAACCATAGTTCTTTTTCCTTAGGATACACAATTACAAGACAGGCTGCCAAAACTTTTATTTATGTAATAGTTGTATATTAGGGAAATGTGTCCCTTAACGTCATGTAAGAAAAGAGTCCATAAAGAAAGTTCTAACATCTAAAGTGACGTATATAGTGGGATAAATCAAAAAAATATCAATCATAGTTACTATATAAGTCGGTTTCGGCAAAAGGGTTGCATTAATTATTTAAGAAAATTCATTAATTAAATGAATTTACTGAGCCAACTCGAAAAATAATGTGTCAACTTGTCAATTCAATCGGTATCGGCTTCAAATGCATCGAGTCGAGTAAAACATATATATATATATATATATATATATATATATATATATATATTATATATAGGGTCCCGTTCTCCATCCTAAGCTTTACACTACACTTTAACAAACGTATTTTGTCCTACATGGGTTAGAAGTTTTGGAATGGGCTGATTTTTGGTGATGATGATCTCTATGGTGAGGAGATCATCCTCACTAAAAATCAGCTCATTCCAAAATTTCTAACCCTATCAAAAATGGTTTACAAAAAATGGATGGTCCACGATTTTTCAACTTGTAAACATGGGGCTAAAAATTCAGAATGAGCTGATTTTTGGTGAGGATGATCTTCTAATCATAGAGATCATCCTCACCAAAAATCAGCCTATTACAAAACTTCTAACCATGTAAGACAAAACACGTTTGTTAAAGTGTAGGGTAAAGCTTAGGGTGTTGAACATTTTCCATATATATATATACACGATAACAAGAAGTACATTTATTACACTATTAATAAATGTATTTAAATGTTAATCGATTGCAAAGGTTTGGCTAAAATTATAATCTCAACATTACAAAACATTATTAATAGGATATCTCCGGATTATTCTTGATTATTCTTGACTTACTAGATTAATCATGTAATCTTTTAGATTAGGATAGTTGGGACTTTCTAGATTATTCTTATAATATTCTAGATTAGGATAGTTGTGACTTTCTAGAATATTCTTACAAACCTCTAGAATAGGATAATTGAGACTTTCTAGATTATTCTTGTAATGCCTATAAATACCCTATTGGGGCATTTGTAATAACCATCTAAGAATTCTCAATCAAATAAGATCTTTTCATGGTATCAGAGCCTTAAGGCTAACGCTACCCATTTCTTAACACTAGCCGATCACACCTCCATCACAAAATTTTTCTTTCTAAGTCATGGCCTCCACTCCAACCACACCGTCATCTACCACCCCCCACTCCACCGTTATTAATCCTCTAGACAACACCACACACCTCATTGCTATTAATGTTTCAGCACAAGCACCTCTAAAACTCACATCCACAAATTACACCGCATGGAGGCTCCAATTTTAAACGCTTCTCATCGGCTACGACTTACTCGGATTTATTGATGGAACAAAGCCATGTCCACCTTCCACTATCATGCAAAACGGTGTCTCATCACCCAATCCGGATTATCTCTTATGGATCCGTCAAGACCAACTCTTGCTCAACGCCATCATCGGTTCTCTCACACCGTCACTAATCCCATTCATTGCTACTGCAAAAACATCCTATGATGCTTGGACGACTATTTCCAACACCTATGCTAAGCCGACTCGCGGTCGCATTCTCGGTCTCAAGAGTCGCCTTACCAACCCCGTCAAAGGTACTCAGTCTATCACTGAGTATATGCAAGGTATCAAAACCACTGTTGATGCATTAGCTCTTATGAACGTCTCAGTTGATTCTAAAGATCTTGTCATAAAAATTCTTAATGGCCTTGACGAGAACTATAAAGAACTCTCTAACGCTATTCAAGCACGAGAAACATCCATCTCTTTCGATGAGCTACATGAGAAACTGCTCAACCATGAAGCACAACTGACAGCCAAAACAGATTCATCTTCTCCTATCCCTGCCACGGCTTTCCCTGCTACTCGATCTTCCCCACAGAGCTATGCTTCATCGCCCCAACCATCGCGTGGTCTTCCCCGCTCCTTTAACCAAACTCGCGGTCAGTCAGTCCAATCGTCACACGTCTCCTTAACATCTCGGCCTCCATTTCCCGTCGACAATCAAGGACAACGCCCATATCTCGGTCGCTGCCAGTTGTGTGAACAACACGGCCATTCTGCAAAACGTTGTTCCGTTTTCAAGCATATTCCATGGATTCCCACTGTCCAACAGTTACGTCCCCGGCCTCGTCCAGCATATATGGCGCCAAGTGTTCACACGGCCACTCATCCATCAGCTTCGTCAACACCATCTGAATGGATCCTAGACTCGGGTGCATCTCATCACATCACTACTGATCTTGCGAACCTTTCGCTTCACTCTCCTTATGATGGTTTTGATGACATTGTCATCGGCCTGGTCATCACTCATACTGGCTCCCTAAATCTACCCATTTCATCCTCATTATCCTTCCCAAATACTCTTTATGTTCCAACTATGACAAAAAATCTTATCTCTGTCTCCCAATTATGTAACACTAACAATGTTGTTGTTGTCTTTTCCATGTCTGACTTTCAGGTGAAGGATCGTCAAATGGGGGCCCTTCTTCTTCAAGGACCGCATAAGGACGGAGTTTTTTATTGGCCGGTTACGACGGGCTCGTCAGCTCCACCACGTGCTCTCTTGTTTGTCACTTACTCCCTGTTTTTGTGACATTCCCATCTTGGTCACCCATCCCACAAAATTATTCGTCATTTAGCCTCATCTAACGTTTTTTCTTTATCTTCCCGTCTTCTATCAAACTTTTCTTGTAATTCTTGCAAAATTAATAAAAATCACAAGCTTCCATTTTATGAATCTACCCTTTCATCTTCAACAGCCCTTGAATTAATTTTTTCTGATGTGTGGTCTTCTCCTGTTCTCTCCGTTGATGGATTTAAGTACTATGTTGTTTTTGTTGACCACTTTACTAAGTACATATGGTTATATCCTCTAAGGCGAAAAGCAGATGTTCTTGAAACCTTTGTCAAATTTAAGTCTCTTGTGGAAAACTACTTCAAAACTAAAATAGTTACCTTATACACAGACAATGGGGGGGAATATATTGCACTCCGTTCCTTTCTTGCATCTAGTGGGATTACACATCTCACAACACCTCCACATACTCCCGAACACAATGGCTTTTCAGAACGTCGACACCGTCATATTGTCGATACCGGTCTCACCCTCCTCCATCATGCGTCCATCCCTCTTACTTTTTGGTCCTTTACTTTTGCCACAGCTACCTACCTCATCAACCGCATGCCTAAATCCAATCTCTCCATGATGTCTTCATTTGAAAAATTGTTTGGTCATCCCCCTAACTTTCAAAAGCTTCGTGTCTTTGGTTGTCAGTGTTACCCATGGTTGCGTTCGTATACCGCTCATAAATTGGAACCTCGATCTCGTGCTTGTGTCTTTCTAGGCTACTCGTTAACACAAAGTGCATATATCTGCTATGATCAATCTTCTTCCAAAATATTTACTTCTCGTCATGTTGAGTTCGTCGAAGACGTTTTTCCATTTTCATACCCGTCTCATCTGTCCCACCCTCGAGTCCTTCGTCATCTTCTTCTCTTTTTTTAAAGCCCCGTCTACCTCACGTGGTGGTGCTGCCAGTTCGTCTCTCTTGCTCAATGATGAACCCTCATCCTCGGTCTCACTCACGACCTCCAATGATGATTCTTCACCACCGAGCTCTTCCTCTATCTCTCCCATTCCCCCTATCACTTCCACCTTGCCCAGACCTATCTCCAATAGCCACCCTATGCTCACCCGTTCCAAAAATAACATTCACAAGCCGAACCCCAAATATTGCCTTATCTCTTCCCATCCACCTACTGACTTTGAGCCCACGAGTGTAACTCAAACCCTTACTAATCCACGATGGCGCTCTGCTATGTCTACTGAGTTTGATGCCCTCCTTCGGAATGGTACGTGGGATCTTGTTCATTCTAGTGGCTCGCAGAATATAGTTGGTTGTAAATGGGTATTTCGAATCAAGCGCAATCCTGATGGATCTATTGACAAATATAAAGCTCGCCTTGTTGCCAAGGGTTTTCACCAACGACCCGGCATTGATTACTATGACACTTTCAGCCCGGTTGTTAAGCCCACTACTGTTCGTCTTGTTCTGAGTCTGGCACTGTCACGCGGTTGGGCTCTTCGACAACTTGACGTCAATAATGCTTTCCTTCATGATCATCTTGATGAAGAGGTCTATATGGCACAACCACCTGGCTTTATTGATGCCAATTTTCCCTCTTATGTTTGCAAACTCAAGAAAGCCATCTACGATCTTAAGCAAGCACCTCGGGCTTGGTATCAAGAACTTCGTAGCTTTTTGCTTCAATTAGGCTTTGTTCATGCCCAGTCGGACACGTCTCTCTTTGTGTTCAACCACAATGGTCTCACTGCTTACTTCTTGGTGTATGTTGATGACTTAATTATCACGGGTAGCGATACTGTTTTTGTTTCTCGCGTCATTGATCAGTTGGCTGCTAGGTTCTCTATCAAAGACTTGGGATTGTTATCCTACTTTCTCGGTATCGAAGTTCTCTCGCACAAAAACTCATGCTTCCTTTCCCAACGGAAGTACATTGTGGACTTACTTGCACGACACAACATGCTCTTTTCTAAACCGGTTCAGACACCTCTTGCAGTTGGTACTATACTTTCACTTTATGATGGCTCTCCCCCCACAAATGCCACTTTGTATCGACAGGTCATTGGAAGTCTTCAGTACCTGCTTGTCACGCGTCCAGACATTGCCTTCGCAGTTAATAAACTCTCACAATTTATGCATGCACCATCTGAACGTCATTGGGGTGTTGCCAAGCGTATACTCCGCTATCTAAACGGTACTCGTGATCTTGGACTTCGCCTTCGTGCAAGCTCTTCTCTGTCCCTTCACTGTTTCACCGATGCTGACTGGGCAGGGAACTCTGATGATCGCACATCTACAGGGGCCTATGTTCTCTTTCTTGGTCCTAATCCCATCTCATGGAACTCGAAGAAGCAGCGCTCTGTCGCCCGCTCCTCTACTGAAGCTGAGTACAGAGCAATTGCCTCTGCTGCATCGGAAGTTCAGTGGGTTAGGTCTCTACTTGCTGAACTTGGGGTCTTACTTCCCTCGCCACCAGTTATTTACAGCGATAACATTGGCGCAACGTACCTTTGTGCTAATCCCATTTTTCACTCTCGCAAGAAGCACATCTCCATTGATTATCATTTTGTCCGGGATCTTGTTCAACGCTCTATGCTTCGCGTGTCCCATGTTTCTTCCACTGATCAGCTTGCCGACGCTCTTATAAAGCCTCTTTCTCGGACTCGACTGCGTGACTTAGTTTTCAAGATTGGTGTCTCCTCTGGATCACCATCTTGAGGGGGCCTAATAGGATATCTCCGGATTATTCTTGATTATTCTTGACTTACTAGATTAATCATGTAATCTTCTAGATTAGGATAGTTGGGACTTTCTAGATTATTCTTATAATATTCTAGATTAGGATAGTTGTGACTTTCTAGAATATTCTTACAAACCTCTAGAATAGGATAATTGAGACTTTCTAGATTATTCTTGTAATGGCTATAAATACCCTATTGGGCATTTGTAATAACCATCTAAGAATTCTCAATCAAATAAGATCCATTCAATTATAACACTCATTCAAACAATTTTAATAAATATCTAAAATTATGATTAGAAGCATATATGATAATTAAAAGAAAAAAAATTAGTAGATAGAATTTATATATTTGCACCCCAACTTTTACTTATTCTCAATTATTTACTTTTTTTTTTAATTAGGATGTAATAAGTAAAGTTGGGATACCAATAGTAGCTCTCTTTTATGGTTACAAGAAACCAGAATTAATTCTTATTATTATTATATTTTTTTGTATAATAGTGACTGATTTAACTAGTTTAGGACTCTAAACTCCTAAAGATTTGTAATCTTATTTGTTACGTTTAAATTAATATTAATGATTGAGGTTAATTTTGAAAAAACAAATCACAACATGTGAGAGAAAATTTGTAAATTTTCTATGCCAGAATTAGTATGCGGGGTCTCTAAAGTGGGGGTCACAAAAATAGCACTCCTAAAAAGGACACGCACTCCTAATAAATAGGATTGACAATAAAAAATAAAAAATAAAGTACCGATGGCTTTAAAGGGTACTCCACCCATCCATGTAAAACAAGGATTTTGTTAACACGTGCCCAAGGGTACACACAGGAATTGCAATAAGTACACTATGAAAATTGGATTTTGTATCGAAAATACTCTTAAAATTTTATTTTTTTACCAAAAGACCCTCAGATTCTAATTTCCAAAGTGCACTTATTGCACCTTAACATGTGTCTTTACGGCACACGATAACAAGACCTGTGAAGCAATGCCCACCTTTTTATTTTTGATTTTGTTACGTGTGCTCTAAACGGCACACATTAAGCTGCAATTATTGCACTTTAAACTGTGACCTTAGGTCAAACGTTGACAAGGTATCAGTTTCTCCAACCACTTTCTTCTGCCAACATTCAATAGGGTTAGTTGTGATGTTCTCCACTTGAGAGAGATAGTTTTCCTTATCCTTAATCTATATATTCAATCTTACACAAATCCCAAGCATAATCGAATGGTTTCGTTCGATGATAGGGAACACATCTTCCTTAGGTTACACTAAAATTACTTGTATCTAAAAGGACCCTCAAAGTAGCAGAAGCCTATATAAACGACCACTTCTTCATTTACATATATATCTATAGATCTTCTTTCTTTCTCTCTCTCTCTCAAAAAAAAAAAAAATTAAAGATGGTTTCTTGTACATCTTCAATTATTTTTCTCTCTCTCCTACTTGTTTTTGTTGTTGTTGTGGATCATGAAGCACAAGCTCTCGTCAATTTACCTAAGAATGTGAGCGTTCCAGCAGTGATAGTGTTTGGAGATTCGATAGTTGATCCAGGAAATAACAACTATATCTCTACGCTTATTAAATGCAATTTTCCTCCATATGGGAAGGATTTCAAGGGTGGAATACCGACTGGACGTTTTAGCAATGGAAAGATCCCCTCTGATATGATAGGTACCTCAACTATACTAATTTTTCGTAACTCATTGAGCCAACTTGAGCTATATATGTGTATTAATTTTTTTATCTTTTCTTTGAAAAGTAGAGGTAGAACACCTCAACCTGAAACTCGAGAAGGATTCAAGCCGTATAAAGGCCATCAATTCCTAAGCCAATCCTATTCTAAGAGCGACGAAGATCGTACCCATGAAAGGAGATTATCGACTTGCTAGAAGTTTCCCCCTCAATGAATGCATGCAATTCAATAGAAAATAAATAGAATTTTCTTTTGTATATAAATAATAAATAATTATAATATACCTATCACTAAAAATTAATTCTGACATTTATAAAACTTAAGTTTCTCAATCCACCCGTGGGGCATTGAGTAGACCCAACTCGATGGATATCAATGTTGATATTGATCCAATCCTTACAAAAAGATTCATTTGCTTAAAATTCATGTCATTTTTTTTATCAAATATATGATTACCACTATTTTAATCCCAAGGGGTTGGCCTAGTGGCAATCCAAGTCTTGATAAGCTCGTTAGGAAGATAGGTCACAAAACAATGAATTTCTTTGGACCACCATCCAGGGTCAGGTTGATCCTCAACTCAACTAGTTGCATGTAGGACTTTTCGAGGGGGCGGTGCGTGTGATCGTTGGACTAGTCTCACCCGAAAGGTGGGGATAGTCACGATCAGACACACACACAAAAAAAGTGATTACAACTATTTATTCAAAAAAATTCAATTGGTCAATACAAGCTTATTTTGTGGTACGATGAATTGAGAAAACAATAATTGGTCCAATATTTGCTTCAACGATTGAATGTAAAAAAAATTGAGGTTCAACCAATTTGTGCTTAACTTAAAAATATACATGCATTTTTTCCTAAATTATCATTATTTATATGAATAAATGGATAACACTCAAACCGATTTTACTACGAAATGTGGTCAGATCCTTTGAACTTCCATAGGCACACCAGATTTTATTTATAAAATCTAATGCATTTCAAATCAAATGATTTGCTATGTAGATAGCCAGTCTTTATTTATTCCCATGGCGTGGCAACTCATTTTTTTACTTCTCTTAGAAAATCTTAGGACCCATTTCTTCTCCTTTCTTAGAGAGAAAAAATGAATGATTTTTTTTGGGAAATTCAATCATAGAGGATTTTTGAAGTCTTTTAGTTTCTTGCACTCAGCTTGGATTGAGATAAATGGAGAGAAGAGAAGATAAAGGAATCAGTTTTCTATCCATTTCTCTTGTTTGGGAAGTTAAGTGAGACAAGAAGAGAAAGTTAATGGAGAGAAATAGAGAGAAAGTAGAAGAGAAAATTATTCAATTTTTTTCTCCTCCAAATTGAAGACATGCGGACAGAAAATGAGAATATTGAAAAAATTACTTGTTATTCTATTGTTTTCTTTTCTTTTCTCTCATATTCTCTCCTATCTATCTAAATAAGGTGGAAAGAAAGTTGTTTTTGTTCTCTTCTTTCCTCTCTGTTTCTTTCTTTCAATCCAAGTAAACTCTTAGGATGATTTCCTTAATATGTGTGTTATAAGTAAACGTTGGTGTGCCAATATAAATTATTACTATTTTTTTTTTTAAATATCAAACCTTTTTTTTTGTGTTTTTTTTGAAAGGTTAGAAGGGTTAAGGCAGACCCACACCAGTAGAAGAAGGGGTTCAAAGGGTTTGAACCTAAGACCTTGGGAACAACCTCCACAAAATCTTATTGAGCTAAGTGGTCCTTTTTTAAATATCAAACCTTAATTATGAAGATATATTACTGTCTTTAATAGAAGATGGAAAAGCTATTAAAAAGGGTAATTTAATTTTGATGAGAAAAATGTACGGAAAGTAATAGATGAGGAAAGAGAATAAAAGGACAGTTTTTCTCGAGATTCCAAGTGTGATTAAATTCCAACCCCTTTTTATGCTAGGGATAAATGAGGTGAGTTCACCGTTGTGTTTTATTATTATACAAATGTACTAACTAATCAACCATTGCCATTTCAAAATAACTTTTACAAGCATAGGAATTGGTGTCCACGAGTAATAATGAAGAAACCTCACTTAAGAAGGACACGGACAAAAATATCATTTTTGCAATCCCACAACTTCATCTCTACACTTGTTAATTGCAATCCCAAAACTCTATAATCATGTTGTATAGTTTCAAAATTACAAAAAAATCATTTTTAGATTTTAATCTCCTAAAAAAATCTTTTTGCAGTTGAAGAATTGGGGATTAAGGAGCTATTACCACCTTATCTTGATCCAAGCTTGAAGCCTGCCGACCTCCTTACGGGTGTGAGCTTTGCCTCAGGTGCTTCAGGATATGATCCCATGACATCTCAACTAGTGGTACATTTTATTTTTAGAATAATAATACTAATATATTACCCAAAAATTAGGGTTCCTAGGTTTGGCAGATCTGAAGGAGCAATAGAGAAATCTCATAGTATAGTTTCTTTTTCATAGTGAATTGTTCTTATCTTATTTGTGGACATAGACAATATCAAACGACATAAATTTTGTTGTAATTTTTTTTTTTATGGCCTTCATTATCTGATATAAGGTTTCATGGTCACATATTTGATTTTTCTTTATTTCTCAGACTGTTTTAAGTTTATCGGATCAGTTAAATTTGTTCAAAGAATATATAAGAAAGTTAGAGGCGATAAGCGGGGAAGAGAGAACTAAAAGCATTATAACGGACAGCCTATACATAATCGTGTCAGGGAGCGACGACATCGCAAATACATATTTTCTTATACAACTGAGGCGACTGCAATATGACATTCCAAAGTATACCGATCTCATGCGTCAAGGTGCTTCTACTTTCCTTCAGGTAAGTTTCATCTCCCTCAAATGAAGAAACAAGGAGATGTTATATTGCCACACACCAATTTTTAATGTTTTATTTTAAAAAAATCTTTTATATATGTGAAAATATTTTGGTAGGAACTGTACGGTTTGGGAGCACGGAGGATTGGTGTGTTTAGTGCTCCGCCAATAGGATGTGTACCATCACAGAGAACTCTGGGAGGAGGGCCCAAAAGAGAATGTGCAGAGAAATACAACAGTGCAGAAAAGCTGTTTAACTCCAAGTTATCGAACGAGATTGATCGTCTTAATAACAAGCTCCCAAGTGCAAAAATTGTCTATATTGATGTCTACAGTCCTTTCCTTGATCTCGTCACTAACCCAAATCGTTATGGTAATTCTTCTCATCATCATCATCTCTTGCATAAAGAATTTTTTTCGTGCTTAAGTAGTTAGGGTCTTAAATTTAACGCGCTCTAACAGATTTTTTTAACTTTTACAAATTGTATCCCAATTTTCTCATAACACACCAATAAAAGACAACCTCTCACCCTGAAAAGCTATAAACCAAGAATGAATAAGGATAAAATATTTCATTAAGTTTAATTTATCTCTCAAGAGCAAGTTCATATAAGTACATCATTCTACAAATAAGAAATTAAAATGGATGTGATTATCAAGAGAAAGGGAACCATTTTCTATCGTGGACGTTTTATTTATTTATTTATACCAATGGGCCTAACTCCTGATGAAATATTTGTTAAATCCAACTGCTAGAGATTCAGGCCCACCAAGAGGTGGGCCGAAAATTCATTGGAACTGTGGATCACAGGAAGTTTTCCTGTTTTTCCTATTTTTTAGAGCTAGCCAATCATCAAAAGTATGGGATGATGAAACATGAGTTACAAGATCCTGCAAATTTAAATATTCATAAATGATAATAGTTCACTAAGACTAATCTGCATCACAAGGAATCAGTTGTCCATATCAATGCGTGATCGATCATCTTTATAACTTGAAGACTATTTAGTTTGGTAGCTTGCGAAGTACCCGATAGTGAATGTGTTTTTTTATTTTTTATATATATTTTTTTGAAAATAATAATAATAATGAAAATGCTTTTGGTTTATTAGGATTTGAAGTGGCTAAGGATGGATGTTGTGGTACAGGAAAGATAGAGGTAACCCTATTATGTAATAAACTGAACCCATATACGTGTGAAAATGACTCAAAGTACGTATTCTGGGACAGTTATCACCCCACAGAGAGAGCCTACCGGGTCCTCGTCCCTCAGATCCTCAACAAGTATGTGAGTCGTTTCTTCTGATTGGATCCACATCTCATGCACATTATTATAATGCGTACACCTTATGTCTATTAATATATACCGATCCTAAAAATCAGATTTATTGTGAGAAATCAAGTCTATAATTGTGTAAAAACTCATTTTAAATTGGAAGGGTGATTTAGACATGTCCCTTCACGTTTGGGTCGATATTAGAGACAATCTCTGTTATCAAACTGATGAACTTTTTATTTTCAAAACTCCTAAAGTGACTTCCCACGACACTGTGTTCAACACTGCACTATGTGAAAGGAAGTGTGATTAGAACCATAGATATGTTTCACTCGTATCAACCATAGATGATTTATGGGATGAGCTCCCAAACATAGGAATAGATATTGAAGAGAATGACAAGGTTATTTGGAGAGATGACAAAGAATCAGCGTTGAGGTCTATAACCACCACCAGAAGATAGCAAGTAGATTGGCATCCTTTACTTTGACTCCCTGGCAGAGTCCCAAGACAAGGTTTTATTACTTTGGCTCCTTTTTAGCAGAGATACAAACTCCGTATGTGTATTGTTTCCTTTATACTATACTCAATCATGCACAATCACCATTGAAAAACATTGCAATTTAAAAAGTAGGGAAAATTACTTAAAATACATGGATAGATGGACTAAAAACTTGAGATAACGACTTGTTTAGATGATTTCAACCCAAAAGAACCATTCTTGATCGATTTTCATCCAAAAATTAAGAAAAAAAAGTGATAAAACCCTAGTTTCTTAACATACATTTCAAAGTGTTTGAAAATGGCTTCTTCTTTCTTAAATCGTTTCCGACGGAAAGGAGTCTCCAAAACTCGTTTGAGATGTCAAAAATCAATTTTTTTTATGAAAACGATGAATTCAAACTGTTAGGACATTCAATCGTAAGATATGTGGGAGATGAGGTTCAGGACCATTTAGAAAGAAAAAGTTTACTAAATGTCTTACCAAGGGCCCAAGGTACCACAAAAAACTCAGGGACTATTTAGAAAGAAATCAGTTTCATGAGGGTCCTTTAAGTAATTTTTCCTAAAAAGTATCCCAAAAAAATTTAAAACATTAGTTTTAAACTTCATGTTATTTATCAATTTTATAAGTTTGACAAATTAGAGAATCACTAACAAATTTTGACACACTTATATGATGTCAAATCTTGTGAAAGGATGATGAGCTATTGAAATCCAACAAGACAAAACTCAATAGAGCTGAGAAACACAAATTAAGTTGTTACATGATTATATTAGGAACAATATAGAGATTGTATAATTTTAATATTAATTTATTACTAGTACAAAAATTATTAAGTGACTCCATCGTTCATGATAAAAATAATTTTTAAATTAAATATTTTTTGAAAATGTTTAAAAAAAAAAAAAAAAAAACATAATGAACCGATCAAATGCTAAAATAAGATAATGTCCTTACTAAGGTTGTCAATGGGCGGGTTGAGGCTTGGCTTTCGTGAGCCCAAAAGCAATCCTAAAAGAGGGGCTAATACAGGGCCCTAAACTGCCTTTGGATTGAACAGGCCAAGCCTGAGCCTGCTGACAAGGGCTCAGGTTGGGCTGTTTTGGGATTTCTACTCTCTTTTGACACAACCACGTACCAATGCCTGATTGAAGAAAAATTGTGAAAAGAGTCGTGCTGGGGTGACAAAAAAACGGAGACACAGGTGACAAAATGATGTGGTGTCGTGCACATTATCATAGATGCTTTTCTGCGAGATACAAGTAAAAAAGCATCTACCATTATGTGTGCGCCAGCACATCATTTTTGTCACTTTTGTGTCTCCATTTGTGTCATTCCAGCATTTTCCTTGTGTGTGAAAGTAAGATTAATGAGACCTGGCCCTACTTGTAAAGATGATCATATAAACTATCTGACAATTTTATCTTTATTTTTATTTTCTTTTATCACAAATGGACTAGTAGTAGATTGCAAGAATAAATATTTATATGTAAACCTAAAGGTATAATTATGTTACGACTGTTATGATATAATAGGATATGATTTATAGTTCTACCTAATGTTAAAACTTAACTCGACTTGTATGTCGATCGAGTCAAATCATGTTAACGACTGATGAACTGGCTTTGGAATAAAGAAATAATATTTATCTTTTGTTCTACAAGAAAGTATTAAGTATAGTCGCATAACTCAGTAGAGTTTCTAACTCAACTCGGAGTACTGTAGCTATCTCTGAGTTATATATGACCTGACCCGACATTTTGATGAGTCGACTCAATATGTTGATTCCATGAAGTGCGGTCGAGTCATGTCAAATTCGGAACAAATACAGTTGACTCGGCCTAGTTTTAAAACTGTGGTTTTAAGTTTAACCACTTTTACATTGTTTGAATCCAACACCAAAAGAACGAATCAAAAACTATATCAACCAATAGATATTTTGTAAAGACCTGGCCAAGTTGAGTGGTACATGGATAATTTTATATATATAAATGATTTTTTAATTTTTAAATGTTCGTGATCTATGTAATTAAGAAATGAGGCCCTGTGACTGTTGCATCTATTAATAAATTATTCTAAAATAAATGTTAAGAATTGACCACCAACTGGTAAAACAGAACGGGTGTTGGGCCTTAATTACTGTTCATAGCCTCTGAATTAATATTTCAATATATTTACTTATCATATGACTTCAGCCCTTATTCAAACATTATAACTTAGTTATATATGAAGTAAAAAATACGTCCACTCTTGTTCATAGTTTGATCGTACTTTCGCATGTTTTATGTCCAGAGTTTATTGTATTTCTTCTTAACCTGACTATGTCTGAACTAGTATCACCAATATTGTTATTTTGTGAATTTCACAACTTCCAAAAATTTACTGTCATTGAAATTATTACTTATTAACAAGAAATATTTGATTTTATGATCAAAAGCCTTTTTTGTAATAAATAATCAAGATTTAGGGGGGGGAAAAAGAGTATTTAACAAGATGTATGATACAAGGTTCTTCATGAATAACAGATTTTTGACATTTGCATTAGACATCTAATCTTTTGGGAGTCCGGGTTAAAGGATGACCCATCCCCAAAGTCTTGAAGAGAGGTTTGAAATCAGGAGCAACACCCCTAAAAAAAGCATCTAGTTACTAAGATATAAAGCATCCTAAAAGTTATTTGGTCATTAGCACCGACATTCATGATCGATGTACACTGCTGGCCACATCATGTATGCTTTATGTCATCTCCCCTCAAATAATTTGACCATTTAATTAAGTTTTTATGAGGTGAGTATACAATATATGTATTTATTATTAATGGTTGTTAGTTGGACAAACTATAAATCTAAACCTAACATTATGTGACCTTTTGTCGGGGGTACCGTGAACTCGCCTAGTTTTAGATTTTAGTCTAACAAAGATCTTCCTGATAATTAAATGCATGGATATTGACTTCTTTGGGTAGCATGTGAGGTTATGTCATCTTTGTAATTAATTGGATAACCGACACGAGTGATAAAGGCTACGTTGGACACTTGTTTAAATTATAAACAATCAAGTTAAACTTTTGAAGGAATGATACTTGTTTTTAATGAATGGCGGTGCATTTGAAAACAATGGGTGTCGTGGCATTTGCTCGTAGGAAGCAACAAGGTCCACTCGACAACAATCCAACTAGCGAGACACTTTCCTCATTATGATAGTAAGATTTTAAGCCTTACTAAGGGTCATTTTTGCTTAAATGAATTACCACATCAGCAATCCAACCTCACAGCCCTCTAAGTTTCATATAAAAAACTCAGATTCAAGGAAGAAGAAGAGAACTCAAAAATCAATTTCTTTTGATCTTGATATAAGGTTTTGAAAATGGATGGTTATTGAATTTCCGCATAACTCCAAACTTAAAACTGATCTTCAATGATGCAAAATTACTTTTTTTGAATTTTTTAAAGTATATAGAATTTTATGCTCTACAACCCTGAAGCTTTGGATTATGTTTTTGTATGCCACAAGGTGAGCTCAAGGACCCTTAGTAAGGGTGAAATCCTTAATTAGTAAGGCAAGTCGGCCTCTTCCAACTATTTGGGTTTATATATCCTAATAACTTATCTTTACCCTTTACTTCTTTTTAAATAATTATAAAATTTTGAAAGAAATGTTCATCATTTGGATATTTATCCTCTTGTCTTTTTAATAAATGATTTCTAATTTGAGAATTCAGCAAAAGTGACTTACAAAAAAATATAAAATCTCAATCACTAAAATACAAAATCCAATAATTGAGACAAATACTGACACAAAATCATTTTAAAATAAATTAGAGTGTTTCTTTTATCCCTGTAGATACCCCATTTTGTTTGGATTGAGCCCAAGAACCCCAAAACCTATAGAAAAAGGGTTTGATCCAAATATCCTTCAAAAAGCTCAAAACCCACCTTGGCAGCTTTTTTTATAAAAAAATTGGATTTTAGTATAACCCTAGGTAACTCATGGACCAATAAATTTTTAGCTTGATCCCTCACTTACCCAAGGATCAAAAAGTTAGGCTGTTATGATTAAAATTTGTGTACTTGAGTGCTCTAAATTTGTTTGAGAGGATTTTCATGTAAGCACCTCCTAATCTTCTATTTTCAAAGAGAGCTCAAAGTGATTTTCCATCTTCACCCTCACATTAATGCATGCTTAGCATTTCCTATTTGATTTTTCTAGTAATTAAGTAAGTCTGCAAGCATTTACCTTTAGCTCTTTCAAAAGATATATACCATCTTATTCTTAGTTTGTTAAGACTCAATTTAAGATAATTGACCGTTGAGGTCGCTTTCTTATGCATAATTCAATGTCACCCTTTAAGGTTTCTTTGTAAATTGACTAAATTCAAAGGATCAAGATCATTTTACCCATCAAAAAGAATTCTCTAGAATCTAAGAGTAATTATCCTTCTATCATCAAGTTTATTAAGATTCTATCAAAGATAATTAACTCTTAAGACCTTATATCTTTAGAAAAATTGTACATCATGACTTTTTTTTCATTTAAGATTGACTACTTTCAAAGGGTTTGGATACCCTTACCCCTCCAAAAAAATTGTCTAGAACCTTATGAGCATTTACACTTTTATTCTTTGAACATCATGGATATAACTCATAGAGATGAGAATGACTATCAAAGACATTTTAATTGATGGTAAACAAGATCATTTAATGAGATTTTATTGAGGTCTAGTTTGGAAGATCTTAAAAAGAAATAAGAAAATAAGGAAGAAGACCAAGGTAGAATTGTAGTATAGTTGCATTAATTTTCAATTTTTACATTATTTGCATCCCAATTCCTCTTCTACACCCTCACTTTAATTAATCACTTTACTTTCTTATATATATATATATATATATGGGTCCCGTTCGGCACCTTACACTTTACCCTACGCTTTACCCTACGTGTTTTGTCCTACATGGGTTAGAAGTTTTGGAATAAGCTGATTTTTGGTGAGGATGATCTCTATAGTGAGGATATCATCCTCACCAAAAATCAGCTCATTCCAAAACTTCTAACCCCATCAAAAATAGTTTACAAAAAATGGACGGTCCACAAATTTTCAACTTGTAAACATGGGGCTAGAAATTTCGGAATGGACTCATTTTTTGATGAGGAGGATCTTCTAACCGTAGAGATCATCCTCGTCAAAAATCAGCTCATTCCAAAAGTTCTAACCCATGTAGGACAAAACATGTTGGGTAAAGTATAGGGTAATATATATATATATATATATGGGTAGCGTTCAAGGGCAAACTTTTTAGCAAACTTTTTGGCAAAACATTTTTCAAAACATAGGTTAGAGGTTTTGGAATAGGCTGATTTTTGGTGAGGATGATCTCTACAGTGAGGAGATCATCCTCACCAAAAATCAGCCCATTCCAAAACTTCTAACCCCATCAAAAACAGTTTACAAAAAATGGACGGTCCACAATTTTTTAGCTTGTAAATATGGGTTAGAAGTTTTGGAATGGGCTGATTTTTGGTGAGGATGATCTCCTCACCGTAGAGATCATCCTCACCAAAAATCAGCCCATTCCAAAACCTCTAACTCATGTTTTGAAAAATGTTTTGCCAAAAAGTTGGCCATTGAACGCCCCCCTATATATATATATATATATATTATATATATCTTTACAAGCACGCAATATAATCTTTCTTTTCTCTTGGAAAGGATGGTTGCAAGTAATCCCTCTATATAAGGTATTCTCTTATTTTAAGTCCATAATAAGTTCCTTAGAGAACATTTGCATGCATTCATCTCTGCACACATTCATTCGGGCATCATACAAGGTAAAGGTTCTAACAATACTTTCCAATTAGTGGAAGTGTTCTTAGAATGTCACCAAAAAAAAAAAGGCTAACTCACTTTGAGCACATTTCCTTAAGCATCAATTTCATTCAAAAATGGAAGAGTAAAAAGAATGCTATCCTCATGGATTAATACTCTCAACTAATAGCAAACAAAAAATAGTTGGTACGTCTCATAACACATATACCCATCTCTTCATGCATTGATGCATACGATCATCATCATAGCATTCTAACTCAATTTTCTTTTTTTTTTTTAAATCTTATTATTCACTTTTGGCCAATATCATGGGTAAGGTAAGCTGCCTAACATTGTCTGTGTCTTGCAAGCGTACATCCTTATCCAAACCTTTAGGTTAATATCAGATTTGAGTCACCAACTCCTTGAAAAAATGATTATGGTGTTCATTCACACTTTAAACTCTTTAAAGAGTGTCAATTCCCAAACCCAAGTAGATGAGATTTAAATCACTAAACTCTCACCACATATCTACAATCCCAAACGTTAGATTTTGTGATTTATTTTTTATTTACTTTTTTCAAGTTTTCAAATCTCCATCGACACTGAAAATAACTTACAAGGCCGTTGAGTGCTGGAGTAAACTAAATCTTGACGGAAAAAAAAACATCATTGTATTAAAATATTTTATTTTTATTTGTTTAGTTAAATAAGATATATATATATAGTTTTATTAAGATGCTAAAATTACTTTTTTTTGTATTAAAATACTGTTCATTTTAACACTTATCGTTTTGATAAAATATTTTAATTTCGAAAATGGTAATTTACCGTATTTGGAATTAAAATGAATAATGTACCGTTTTGATAATTTTTCAATTTTCGATCCATGTTTAGGTAAAACAAACTTAATTTACCGTGTGACATATGATATCTTGTAATGCTATCCAAAACAAAGATTTTTTATCGTAAATTTCCTGTGCTAAGCTGACGAACCAATGGAAATACGCAAGTGCGATGAAATAGAAATGGTGATTGGTTAGTGAAGAGAAAAGTGTGGAGACAATTTCTGCAAGCCCTAATTTTTTTTTTATTTGACTTGCTTTTAACTACACATGGTGTTATGCCATTCTTTCATCAGCTTAAGATAGAAAATTCAAAATAAAAAATCTCTATTCTAATAACCACGAGGCAATGCCGGTTATAATACCATAATGTTGGACTGATGGTTATCATTATTATGGAAGTTTCAAAAATTATTAAAACTGAAACTAATTTTTCGTGATTATTAAGTTGGATTGACACAATGATCAAAGATATATATATATATATATATGTTGGCTGACCAAGTGAAATCTTCCGTTCCAAGTAGCATAGTTGATAAAGTCTTTGGGTGATGATACAGAGATTTGAATTCAAGGTCAACCCTCCTTTATATGGTCATAGGACCACTAATATAAATTGTGTGAGATATTAAAAAGAAATTGTTATTGAATGATTGTATGGGTAAACTGCATAGACCCCTTAAGATTTTGACAATTTACTTACTCCCTTGTTAGAGATGGTGTCAATGTTCCAATGTAATTTTCGCATTTAACCTCTCATGATTTGATATAATTTTGTTGCCAAAAAAAAGAAAAAAAAATCATATTTCAAAAAGACAAAAGCATAACATAAAGAATGGATCGACCCAATTGTCGTGGTGATATAAGGACGATGAAGGTAGAATGGCATTGGAATTTAGCTTAAAATTTAGCAAATGGACTAAATTAAATATCACCAAATTGAGCACTTTATGATTGAGATGGATTCTGTAAGCCCTCTTTGGATACAAATTAGAAAGTAATTGCGTATGTGGAAGAAAGTAGTTTTTGAAAAGTAAAAGTAGTTTCTTTTAATTTTTATAAAATTAATATTTTTACTTACAAAAAATGGGTTTTTGAAATGATAATGATTTTCTAACTAGAAAGTTTTTTTACTTTGGTCAATACTCGGCTGACATGACATAGACATGGAATCATAGATCTTTCTCCTTGGGATACACAACTGCAAGATAGGCTGTCAAAAATTTTATTTATATAATAGTTGTAGCTTAGGGAAATATGTCCCTTAACGTCATGTAACCTTATTAGTAATACTTCCTACTTAGAAAAAAAAAATGAAAAAGAGTCCATAAAGAAAGTTCTAACATCTAAAGTGACATATATAACGGGATAAACCAAAAAAAAATATCAATCATAGTTATTATAATTTGGTTTTGGCACAAGGGTCATCTAAAATATAATTAGAAAATTCGTTAATTGAATCAATTTACTGAGTCAACTCGAAAAATAATGAGTCAATTTAGTTTGGATTAGTTTCAAATGCATTGAGTCGAGTAAAACATATATATATATAGGGAATGCTAGACATTAGCATTGTCTAAAAAAAAAATTCAATAATACCCCTTTTCGTTTTGTTTTTTAATGAAAAAGACAAAATTATATTAGTCTTTTACACAATAAATACTATGAGCATTTAAGTATTTTTAATTAAAAGTCTTTATTGTAATAAATGCTTTGACAACTAATACCAACATAATAAATACATTTATTAATAGTATTATAAATATACTTATTGTTTAAAAGACTAATAGACACATATCTTTTTTACTAAAAGACAAAATAAGGAAGGGTATAATTGAAAAAAAAAAAAAAGTGTTGAATAATCCTAACGTCCTCATGAGATTTTGGAAATTAGCATATATATATATAGGGGACGGTTCAGCAGCCCTAAAGTTTGCCAAGTTTGGTGCCGAACATTTTTCAAAATATGGGTTAGAAGCTTTGGAATGAGCTGATTTTTTGTGAGGGTGATCTCTTTGATGAGGAGATCATCCTCACCAAAAATCAGCCTATTCCAAAACTTCTAACCCTATCAAAAGTGATTTACAAAAATTGGACGGTCCACGATTCTTCAACTTGTAAACTATGGTTAGAAGTTTCAAAATGAGCTGATTTTGTGTGAGGATGATCTCTTCACCGCAGAGATAATCCTCACAAAAAATCATCATATTCCAAAACTTCTAATCCCGTCAAAAGTGATTTACAAAAAATGTTTGACACCAAACTTGGCAAACTTTAGGGCTGCCGAACCGCTCCCATATATATATAAAGAGAGAGAGAGAGAGAGAGAGGACAAAAATAAATATTTTTACTATTTAAGTTATTTAAAGATTTAATTTTTTTTATATGATTTGTTCAAGTCAACTCAAAAGTTGTTAACTTGATTCAGTTTAAGGGATAATTAAACCTAGTTTTAAAATGAGTCCAGAAGGACAAAGAAAAATCATATTTTTTAAGTATTAATTGGTTGAACTTGTTGGGACTTGGAGTCTTCTATTTTTTAATATTAAATATTAATTGGTTACAAAGATTTGACTAAAATTATAATCTCAACATTACAAAACATTATAACACTCATTCAAACAATTTCAATAATTGCTAAAATTATGACTAGAAGTATATATGATAATTTAAATTTAAAAAAATTAATAGAGAGACAAAGATATAGAGAGAGTTTATATTTGCACCCCAAATTTTACTTATTCTCAATCATTTACTCCTTTTTTTAATTGGGGTGTGAAAAGTAAAGTTGGGATGCCAATAGCAATTCTCTTTTCATGAATACAAGAAACCACAGTTGTTTTTAGAATTAATTCTTTAAAAAAAATATATTTAACTCGTTTAGGACTCTAAACTCTTAAAGATTTGTAATCTTATTTGCTATGCTTAAATTAGTATTAATGATTGAGATTAATTTTGAAAGAACAAATCACAACGTGTGAGAGAAAATCTGTAAATTTTTTATACCCCATGGATGAATGGGTATGCGGGTCTCTAAGGAGGGAGTCGCCAAAATCGCACTCATACAAAGGACAGACACTCCAAGTAAATAGGATTGACAAAGAAATAAAGTACCAATGGAGTTAAAAGGAACTCCACTCATCCATGTAAAACAAGGATTTTGTTAACATGTGCCCTAGGAGCACACGTTGAGATCCAATAAATACACTTTGAAATTTTGATTTTGCATTGAAAATGCTCTTTAAAAAAATTTAACCAAACAACCCTCAGATTCTATATACATATATATATATATATATATATATAATATATGAATAGCGTTATTATGACCCCTATTACGACTCATATTGCGACACACCATTTTGTCTTATATGGGCAAAAATATTTGGAATGGGCTGATTTTTTGTGAGGATGATCTCTGTGATGAGAGGATCATCCTGGCAAAAAACCATCCAATTCCAAACTCTTACTAACCCCATCAAAATTGATTTACAAAAATTGGATGGTCTATAATTTTTCAAAAAATTGGACGGTCTAGAAGTTTTATAATGAGCTGATTTTTGGCAAGGATGATCTCCTCACCATAGAGATCATCCTCACAAAAAATTAACCCATTCCAAACATTTTTGCCCATATAAGACCAAATGATGTGTCGCAATGAGTCGTAATAAGGGTCGTAAGAACCCGACCTTTTATATATATATTATATATATATATATCATCTTTTTATTCCGGATTTTGTTAACGTGTATCCTAAGTACATATATTAAAGTGCAATAACTACACTTTGAAAATTTTATCAAAATACCTTCTGATTCCAATTTCCAAAGTGGGTTTATTGCACTTTAACGTGTGGCCTCTGGGGCAAACGTTAATAAGACCCTTTTACGTCAGTGTCTCCAACTACTTTCTTCTCCCAACATTGAATAGGGTTAGTTGAGGGAGATAGTTTTCCTTAATCTTAACGTATTAGATTAGATAATCTACAAATTCAACCTTACACAAATCCCAAGCATAATCCAATGGTTTCGGTCGATGATAGGGAGCACATCTTCCTTAGGCTTATGCTAAAATTACTTGTATCTAAAAGGACCCTCAAACGTGTAGAAGCCATAGATAAACAACCACACCTTCGTTTACACATATACCTATAGATCTTTTCTCTCTCTCTCTCTCTCAAAAGATTAAAGATGGTTTCTTGTACATCTTCAATTATTTTTCCCTCTCTCCTACTTGTTTGTGTTATTGTTGTTGTGAATCATGAAGCACAAGCCCTCGTCACTTTACCTAAGAATGTAAGCGTTCCAGCAGTGTTAGTGTTTGGAGATTCGATAGTTGATCCAGGAAATAACAACTACATCACTACCATTGCTAAATGCAATTTTCCTCCATATGGGAAGGATTTCATGGGTGGAAAACCTACTGGCCGCTTTAGCAATGGAAAGATCCCCTCCGACATGATAGGTACCTCAACTATCCTAATTTTTCATAACTCATTGAACCAACTTGAGCTATATGTGTGTATTAATTTTGTTTATCTTTTCTTTGAAAAGTAGAGGTAGAACACCTCAACCTGAAACTCGAGAAGGATTCAAGCCGTATAAAGGCCACCGATTCCTAAGCCAATCCAATTCTAAGAGCGACGAAGATCGTAACCATGAAAATGGATACATGAAAGGAGATTATCGACTTGCTAGCAGTTCCCCCTCAATGAATTCGCGCAATACAATAGAAAATAAATAGAATTTTCTATTGTATATAAATAATAAATAATTATAATATACCTATCACTAAAAATTAATTCTGACATATATAAAACTTAAGTCTCCCAATCCAATTGTGGTGCATTGAGTAGACCCAACTCGATGGATATCAATGTTGATATTGATCCAATCCTTACAAAACGATTCATTTGTTTAAAATTCACGTCATTTTTTTTTTTATCAAATATATGATTACCACTACTTTAACCCCAAGGGGTTGGCCTTGTGGCAATCCGAGCCTTGATAAGCTACTTATGAAGAATAGGTCACGAAGCAATGAATTCCTTAGGGCCACCCTCTAGGGTCAGGTTGGCCCTCGACACAACCAATTGCATGTAGGACTTTCCGAGGGGCGGTTCATGCATGTGATCATGGGACTAGTCTCACCCAAAGGGTGGGGATACGCACGATAAGCACACACACAAAAAAAAAGTGATTACGACTATTTATTCAAAAAAATTCAATTGTTCAATACAAGCTTATTTTGTAGTACGATGAATTGAGATAACAATAATTGGTCCAATAGTTACTTTCAACGACTGTATATAACAAAAAAAAAGTTCCTATTAATTGGTGACTATCGAATAATCCAAAAACTTCCACAATTGTCATAATAGTTATTCAATTTTCAGAGAAATAATATTGTTTTTGTCAGTCATTTTATTGGCTTCCAAGATGATTCCCAAACTCATGAATTATACAATGTTGTTTTTAGAATTATCTTAACAATTTGCTAGTTACAAATAAATTTCACTCTTACCGAAACAAACATTTTTCAAAGGGTTTTAGAAATTTCTCTTAATTTCCAACTTGGGTTAAAAATTTCATTTATTGAAGATCAAACTTGTTACTAAAATTAATTTGATTGTTGATTCCGTAGACATGGACTTAAAATATCCCTTCATTCATTTGCTTACAAAAAAAATTTCTGACTGCTCTTTGCCAAATTATTTGTTATAGATTTTACCACAAGGAAGTGCAATGGTAGGGGACATTTTTGCTCAAATGATCAAACTGACAAATTTATCAAATTGGTCGGACCTTTGTTCAATTTGGTTCGACCAATTTGTGCTTAACTTAAAAATATACATGCATTCTTTCCTAAATTATCATGATTTATATGAATAAATGGATAACACTCAAACCGATTTTCTTATGAAATGTGGTCTGATCCTCTGAACTTCTATAGGCACACCAGATTTTATTTATAAAATCTAATTCATTTCAAATTAAATGATATGCCATGTAGATAGCCAGTCTTTATTTATTACCATGGCTGTGGAAACTCATTTTTTTTACTTCTCTTAGAAAATCTTAGGACTCATTTCTTCTCCTCCTTTCTTAGAGAGAAAAAATGGGGGAGTTTTTGGGGAAATTCAATCATAGAGGATTTTTGAAGTCACTCTGCTTGGATTGAGAGAAATGGAGAGAAGAGAAGATAAATTAAGTAATCAGTTTTCTCTCCTTTTCTCTTGTTTGGGAAGTTAAGTGAGGAGGGAAGAGAAAGTTAATGGAGAGAAATAGAGAGAAAGTAGAAGAGAAAATTATTTCAATTTTTTTCTCCCCCAAATCGAAGACATTCGGAGAGAAAATGAAAAAATAGAAAAAAATTACTTCTTATTCTATTGTTGTCTTTTCTTTTCTCTCATATTCTCTCCTATCTATCTAAACTAGGTGGAAAGAAAGTTGTTTTTTGTTCTCTTCATTTCTTTCAATCCAAGTAAACTCTTAGGGTGATTTCCTTAATTTGTGTGTTATATGTAAAAGTTGATGTGCCAATATAATTTTTTTTTTTCTTTTAAATCAAACCTAAGATCTATTACCGTGTTTAATAGAAGATTGAAAAGCTATTAAAAAGGGTATTTTAATTTAGATAAGGAAAATTTATGGAAAGTAATAGATGAGGAAAGAGAATAAAATGAAAGTTTTTCTCGAGATTTAAAGTGGGATTAAATTCCAACCCCTTTTTATACAAAGGATAAAGGAGGTGGGGCCACCGTTGTGTTTTATTCTACAAATGCGCTGACTAATTACCCAGTGCTATTTCAAAATACCTTTTACAAGTATAGGAACTGATGTCCACGAGTAATAAAGAAGAAACCTCACTTAAGAAAGACATGGACTATTAACCACTTCAAACAAGATGAGTATTTTAGATAGATAGAAACAAGCCCAATCTAAGAAAGCTTACAGGAGAGTGAAACAATCCTCCAAGTAAGCAAGTGAGGAATGAGTCCGTGCTACTATTATATCTTATTTACTAATATAACGAAAAGGAGAGGAGTAGGAGTTTTTTGACACCAAAATTTGGATCTTACAAATGACCCCACTTTTCCTTTTAAACTTGATATAATGAGGGTGATTTTAGTTAAAGCAAATTGCAATCCTACAACTTTATAATCATGTTGGTTAGTTTTAAAATTACAAAAATATCTTTTTTAATTTTTAATCTCCTAAAAAAAATTTAATTATTATTTTTAATTACAAATAGGCCCTTTTGATACGTGTGTGTTTGCACATGCCACTTTCTAGTCGTCAATGATTTTTTTTTTTTTTTTTGCAATGATGTTTATCATAATCTAAATATCTATTTAGACTATATGGAAGTTAAAAATATTCCTTAAATATTTTCTTGAACATAAGTATCTACATTTTTGAAATTCCATAACAATACAATTTTTTTTTTTAAATAAAAAATGAGCTTTCAAGGACCTATAATTAAGTCTTGATTGTTTCCCAACCAAACCATTTATAAATCATCATGTCTGACTTTTGCAGTTGAAGAATTGGGAATTAAGGAGCTATTACCACCTTATCTTGATCCAAGCTTGAAGCCTACGGACCTCCTTACGGGTGTGAGCTTTGCCTCGGGTGGTTCAGGATATGATCCCCTCACATCTCAACTAGCGGTACATTTTACTTTTATAATAATAATAATAATAATAATAGATAAATAAAATCTTACAAAAAAAAAAAAGTTAGATTTCAAGTTTGGAAGATCTGAGAGAGCAATAGAGAAATCTCATAGTATAGTTTCTTTTTCATAGTGAATTGTTCTTATCTTATTTGTGGACATAGAGACTATCAAACGACGTAAATTTTTTTTTTTTTATGGCCTTTATTATCCAATATGGGGTTTCACGGTTGCATATTTGATTTTTCTTTATCTGTTTCTCAGACTGTTTTAAGTTTATCGGATCAGTTAAACTTGTTCAAAGAATATATAGGAAAGTTAAAGGCGATAAGCGGGGAAGAGAGAACTAAAAGCATTATAACGGACAGCATATACATAATTGTGGTAGGGAGCGACGACATTGCAAATACGTATTTTCTTATACCTCTGAGGCGACTGAAATATGACGTTCCAAAGTATACCGATCTCATGCTTCAAGGTGCTTCTACTTTCTTTCAGGTAAGTTTCATCTCCCTCAAATGAAAAATTGAGATGTTATATTGCTTCACACACCAATTTTTTATTTTAAATCACTTTGATTAATGAAATTATGTGTAACACCCTAAATAAGGATATAGACACACCTAAAGGGTTCTAAGACAAGTCGGCTTAATCCAGCACACTGTCACACGTTTCCTGATTGGAATGGGTCTAACTATTACTTACAAGACACCGATCCTTTTGAAATTAAATCAACGTTTACATATAGATTGGCGTGTTATAATTATTATTTTTTTTTTCTTTTTGTGTTAATGGAAGCTCGCTAATTTAATTGTTTGGTGAGTTATAATAAATATAAGTTCTCAACAAAAATATATGACAGACTCATGGTTTTGAAACTTAGATAAATTAGAGTCTACTCGAATAAGTCAGACTAAACTACAAAGGGTCTCTTAGGAGTTTTTCCACAGTCAAATATGAATCAGTCAACTCATTGACTTATCAAAAACCCAAGCGATTTTTTTTCCAACTACAAAGGGTCTCTTAGGAGTTTTGCCAAATCAACTTTTTTAAATCAATTTTATTTTTGTGACATCTAATGTTTGTAATCACTTATATAATCTATTAATGCAGATTATATCAATAGGGAATATTATTTGTAAAATTGGCTTATCATCAATTTGTGTTTGTTCCTTTCCAATCAGAAAAGATCCCTTGTGTGGGCCCTAAGGTAAAGATTATTGCACTCATCCAAATATCATAGCCGTCAAATGAATACCAATCATGAGTGTTCATCTTTTTTATTTTATATATAAAAATAAAGATATATGCATAAATATTAAATAATAAATACCATTAGATTTTTTTAATATAATCTTTTATATATGTGAAAATATTTTGGTAGGAACTGTACGGTTTGGGAGCACGGAGGATCGGTGTGTTTAGTGCTCCCCCTATAGGATGTGTACCATCACAGAGAACTCTGGGAGGAGGGCCCAAAAGAGAATGTGCAGAGAAATTGAACAGTGCAGAAATGCTGTTTAACTCCAAGTTATCGAACGAGATTGATCGTCTTAATAACAAGCTCCCACGTGCAAAAATTGTCTATATTGATATCTACAGTCCTTTCCTTGATCTCGTCACTAACCCAAATCGTTATGGTAATTCTTCTCATCATCATCATCTCTTGCATAAAGAATTTTTTACGTGCTTAAGTGGTAAAAGGGCTTAAATTTCATGCATCCCAACAAGTAGTTAGGGGCCTAACTTTAACGCGTTCCAACAGATCTAGGTTTTTTGACATATTGGTTTTGGTTCCTAACAGATTTTTTATTTTATTGTTTTAACTTTTACATATTGTATCTCAATTACTTAAATTATCTACCACAACTCAAATAAAGATCGGAACACACCATTTTCTTTTAAAACGAGAATTAATATGCCGCTACAATGGAATTTTCTCATAACACACCAATAAAAGACAACCTCTCACCCTGAAAAGCTATAAACCAGGAATGAATAAGGATAAAATATTTCATTAAGTTCATATAAGTACATCATTCTACAAATAAGAAATTAAAATGAACCATGTGATTATCTAGAGAAAGGGACCCATTTTCTATCATGGGAGTTTTATTTTTTTATTTTTACCAATGGGCCTATCGCCTGAAGAAATATTGAGATGCAGGCCCACCTCTCGGTGGGCCGAAAATTCATTGGAACTGTGGTTCACAGGAAGTTTTCCTGTTTTTTCTGTTTTTTTTAGAGATCCATAAATGATAATAGTGCACTAAGACTAATCTGCATCACAAGGAATCAATTGTCCGTATCAATGCATGATCAATCATCTTTATAACTTAGAAAAAATAATCTATTTGCAAGCCTGATGGTGTTGAAACCTTGAAGACTATTTAGTTTGGTAGTTTGCGAAGTACCCAATAGTGAATGTTTCTTTTTTTTTTTTTTTTTAATATATATTTTTGAAAATAATAATAATGAAAATGCTTTTGGTTTATTAGGATTTGAAGTGGCTAAGGATGGATGTTGTGGTACAGGAAAGATAGAGGTAACCCTATTATGTAATAAGCTGACCCCATATACGTGTGAAAATGACTCAAAGTATGTATTCTGGGATAGTTTTCACCCCACACAGAGAGCCTACGAGGTCCTCGTCCGTCAGATCATCAACAAGTATGTGAGTCGTTTCTTCTGATTGGATCCATCAAGGTAAATGGTCCAGATCGATTGATCCACATCTCAATCAATTATTGTATGAAGTTCCAACAGTATTAATGGAATGAGTCCGAATCCTATGCACCCAGGTTGGAGAAATGAAACCCTCCTCTCACACTTCAATACATGGCACATAAGCCAAAATCCAAGGAATTGAAGCCCAAAATACCTCCTTTTCAGAATTTCCTTGAATTGCTGCTTACGTGGCGTGTATTGAGGTGTGGGAGGAGAGCTTCATTCCTCCACGCAGGGTGCACACGATCTGGACTCCATTTATTGAGGAAAAAACCCCAAATAAATCTGATCGATGATTCTTGCAAATTTTAAGACAATGAGAGGTCTCACCTTTCAGAGAACGAGTGGTACAGTGCAAATGTTTTGCAATGCAAATGGTTTGACACGAATGATTTACTATTACCTGGTAGGAAAATTTTATTGATCCGCCACAATATCTAAGGGCGGACCAGAGTTCAAAAAATATTACTTTTAAGGTCACCCAATGAACTTAACCCCATCTTCTTCAGTGAACTAAAATGTCAGAAACCAACCACTAGCTGGAATCTTCTTCTTCTTCTCCTCCTCCTCCTCCTCCAGCCTCTCTCTCCTCTATTTTTTTGCCTGAGTCATCGGAATCGTTGGAGAATGAGAGGGGTGCCCACAACATTTTTTTTATTTTTAGAGGTGCTTTTAAAAGTCAAAGGCCTTAGATTTTCTTGGCGTGTCAATAAAATTTCCCTACGTGATAACCATTGACAAATCTTTTCCCAATCTTTTTTTGTGATTGGTTGATATTTGCAATAAAAAATTTGATTGTGAGTTCTTGTAAAATAAAATCTAAAAATAATTTTAACTTAATTCAACCTCATCAAAGAAATTACTCAAATTACATATATACCCTCAATACTTGTTACATTAATAGATATCAATTTACAAAAATATCCCTATCAAAAGGTATAACAACCTGCATATGGGAATTTTATAAATATTCATATGCAAGTTAATGTCATGATGAAATGCATTTAATGAACCTTTGGGGAGGGGGTATTTTCATAAATTTTTTGTGCATATTGTTTGTACCAAGTACTTTATAATTTGAATAATCTCCTTAATAAAGGGTATTTTAATAATTTTGATATGTATATGTTGGATTTTTATGTAATTGTGAAGAATTTTTTTTTAACTTGGACTTTTTCGAAATCAATTATACCATCAAATCCGTATTGAAAAATTAATCAAAATAAACTATAAGATCGCAAAAATCGGAGTTCGGGACATAGATATTTTAATTAAAATAAAACAAATTGAATAATAACCGTTACATCCTTTTAATGGTATAAATATTAAAACCCACGAAAATTTTAAAATTAATCCTCTATTTTCCATATTCTCTTCTTCTAAAACAAAATCCTAGAAAAACTCTAGTCTCCCTCCATCTTCAACATAGGTTTTCATCTACTTAGATGACCCGTTAGGCTTAGATGTAAAAGAGAAAATCGTTCAGTTCATCGTAAGCTTCGAGGTAAATCAAAGAAATAGTGTTTCCAACCACATCCAATACGAAACCTTCAACCCAACTCAAATTTCTATGCTTTTTGAATATTTCTCGACTTAAATTTAAGGAAGGGAATTTCTATATCTTCCTAATAGTCGTAAATTTCTATGCATTATAGTTTTAAATAAAAAATCTATTCTTTTATTGTAAAAACTACATTAAAAAAAATATATTCGGTTTGAAAAATCTATGATTCTCGTTACTCAAGGTAGATTGTAGTTTAAACATTCAATCCAATTTCAAATTTGAATCACCTCCCTCTCAGAGATTTTTGGGGTTAACTTGTAAAATCTGTCGATGACTCATTATTTATCAATTTTCAACGATCTATATATCGTTGGAAAGATCTAGAAGTCCCTTTACAAAAAAATTTAAATAAAATTTGGTATTCAAAGAAGTTAGCTTGCAATGCAAGACTGTCATTTTAATCTTTTTTTTTTTTCTTAAATATTATATTATTCTATTTTTGTGTTTTAAAAAAAAAATAATAATAAGATCCTTGGGATGAGAGAGGCGTTGAAAATTCTATTAGGATAGCTTGAACACCATTAGTAATCATGTAACTTTTATCTATATAATTATTTGGCGTAAAAAATCGAGAAGGCGTAAAACGGAGAAAAAAGAATCGAATTTTATTAGTAGATTCCAACATCGATTAAGGCATGTTCTCATAACACATCTATTTATATACACATAATAAATAAAAATTAAGCATACAACATGATTATGTGTTTCTTATGTGCTTATCGATGAATAATATGATATATGAATGTCTTATAGATTTTGATGGTAAATATTTGGTTGTAGTGATAATATTTGTGTAAAACTGTATGAAATATTCTTTTAGAAGATGAATGTAAAATTGCATAATCATGGACACACTTTGGAATGATGAATTGAGCAAGTTAAGATTTAAGTCCTTAGGTGAAAGACCCTAAAGGCCCTCAAGGGAGGTTTTGCGTTTTGAAACAGAAATGTTGATCGAACTGTTGGAAAAATTGATGATAATGTTTATGGCCAAGTTAGTGAAAAAATTGATCATCATTACATGTATTGATTATTTTGGAACAGAGAATTTGACCGAACTGTTGGGAAAATCGATAATGATGGTAATAACTAAGCTGGTGAAAAAATTGATCACCATTACATGCATTAAATGTTTTGGAATGACTTGATTACTTGATAATAACATGATCATATATTTATTTTTTATTTATATGTATGCATAAATGTTAGTGTAATGTTGACTTTCTTACAAGCTTTAACTTACTAATTCTATCGGAAAAAAATTTCAAATAATGAACATTAAAATTGAAGTTGGGCAATGCAAAATTATCAATAGGGATAGTTTTTTTTTATTAGTTGTTTAGTCTCTTTAGGATTCAAATTTAGAATAGTTTTATTTTATTTTATTATATTTGGATTGAACGTAATAAATACCCAACAAGTATTACTATACTTGACATTTTGATTGCGTTTTAGGATGATGCTCTCAATTGTGATAAACATTAATTTCTGTTTGTTTTAATTCTCTTTTTTATTTTTATTTTTAGGTGATATGATTTAATGGTTATTATTTCTTTTCATACCCTTAAATTAGGATCTTAAACCAGTTCATGGATTGGGTTAAAGTTTAAAAAATTTAGGGTGTGACAGGTAAACACATCCACATCCACATCATCAATGTCTGAAATGATGTCAATTTTAATGTCACATCAGCATTTCCCAAAGGTATAAATTGGCATTGTTGGTAGCATAAAAACATGTCACATGGCATGCTGGTTGGGAATTAATTAAATGTTTGGCCCACCTTTGATCTATCTACAAAATTAAGATCAGCTTGATTAGTAATTTCTAATTTTTTAATTCAATCTGCGTGATTAGTAACTTCTAATTATTGAATTCGATCATCTTCAGAACTGATGCTCGTCAGTCTACAACAAGAAAGCAACAATCAGACAGATTCTGATATTTAGGTCATCTAAAGGGTGGACAAAATAAGTAAAAGCAACATCATCTGTTTGATCATCAGACTTACTAAGTTATTTTGAATCCAAAATTTGGTTGGTACCATAACTATGGCAATGGGGAACGGTTTGTTTCAACCAGACCTTAATTCACATTGGATGGGGAGAACTTTGAGTACTAGAGGAACCAAATACAGCTTATGTTTGAATATCGGTAAATTTTGAAAATTGTTGATCAAGGATATTTGTAACCAACGGACCAAACAAAACTCACCCCAGCACACAAAGATGCATTTGAGAAAGATCAAAATCAAAACTTGATCTTTATCTTTCAATAAGTGGATGAACAAGTTTTTGAAAAAATGGCCAATGCAACATCAGTAAAAATTTTAACAATCCTCCTAAAAAGTAACCTAAACCTACGATTTACAAAAATACAAACTAAACATTGGAAACCTACTCATGTTAAAATTCCAACAAAACTCATGTTCCAAGAATGGAACAACAACAACAAAATTTAAGCCTATCCCAAGAGCGGGACCTATCAATCATGTGTTTCTTTTTTTAACCCAAATCTTGGGTTGCATCACTCCCCTATAATCCTCACTCGATCTCCATGTGGCATCTAAAAATATGATCAGCTGCCATAAGAAGTAGATCACAAAATTCAAAGAACTTTGAAAGAAAAAATAAAAAGATAATTTTAATGGTTGGATTTGCATTTCAAATTTGAGAGTTAGGTGGCCGTATCCATTTTCAAAGCCTTGGATCAAATAAAAAAGTTTTTTTTTTTTTTAATCTGATATGAGCCATGAACTATATGTTGTGGTGTGGCTCCCTGGTTTTATTTTTCTTTTTCCTATTTTATGATTTTTCACGTAAATCATGTGTTGTGGTTGATTTTCTTTCTTGCTGGTTCTCTTCAATGTTTCGCATCCCGGGTTGAAGATTAGAGTTTTTCCAACACTCTAGAGGACTGGCAAGAACTTTTTTACTCACAGATTTCACAAAACTCTCCACTGCGTGGCATGTAAAGCCTAAAGAGGGTAATTTATTTGTAAATTGGGAATGCGATCAATACATGCGGGCTAATGTACATGATTTATCTATCTTGGATCCTTTGAGGAAAAAGTCTGTGAGCAAAAAAAACATCTACAGTGCTATTTTGCCACACCGTTATCTATGTGGGCCTAACGACCCTTAGCAAGATTCAAAATTCAAATCTTAGTGAGGGTGGTTGGGCCCATATGGATTAGCAAATTGGCAACCTATCTCTATATTTCTATTGATCAGGGGTATCAATGGGTACCTATTTAACTAGAATCAAATCGAAAACCTCAGCTTCGATTCCCCTTTTGGTTGAATCAATCAGAGTCGAGTCAAAAATGGAATCGAACCATTAGGTTCTATTAGATGGATACTCACGGGATATCCAGAATTGATTTATTTTGTCATTAATTTCTTGTTATACCATACAAGATTTAAGGTTTCCCTACATTTTAAAACTAATACCTATCATATAAAGTCACTCGAAATTCACTCAACCTAATGTGAATGTGTGTACGGAACCATAGATCTTTTTTCCTTGTCTATTCCAAAGAAAAAGATCTATGGTTTTGTGCACATACCACGGTAGTGAGTAAAATTCAAGTGGTTTTTTTCAAGTTAGTTTATCACGACTACTTATGTAAAGTTCTTCAATTTTTCAGACAAAATGTGCATTGGAGCTTAATGTACCATCTCTTCTAAAAATTTATTATTTGTAAAGAAGATGAAATTTAACTTTTGAAAAAAAAAACCATTAACTTGTAGTTTTAGCTGAACAAATTATAATTGATATTTTGTATATAATATGTTGATTTTTTTTAGGATAAAATTATAATGATTTAAAATAAAAAAAAATTCTCATTCAATTTTTGATAATTGAAACAGATAGGTACCTATGTTTCTTGGTGGTTCTGATTTTGATTCCACTTATTTTAGAGTCGGAATCAAATCGACATAAAACATAACTGAAAAATATAATAATTATGATTTTAAGTACATTAAGAACTGAATTGAACCGAGACACTGACAACCTCACTATAGATTTCATCATTAAAAAAAACGGGTTTTGATCCAAGATATTGAAAATAATTGGTCACTAAACTCCTAAATTAACCATTAAAATTCAACACTGAAAAATAAATTTTTGAAAAGAATCAAAATTATTAGAATTTATTCCTCTACAACCACCCTGTGACATTATATCATGTGTTGCTAATGGGTGATGCGGTCCAAATACTTCCAACTAACTTCGTACTCCCAACGTTAAATGGCTGGCGGGGTTTGCTCTGCTCTCCTTGTGGGAGAGATAGTCTTCCTTAAATCTAACCCCATTAGGTGACCCTAAAGATTTACATAAACAAATCCCAAGTATAACCCAATTGTCGGATCCACAAGGAAGACGTGCTTCCGAGATTTACACTAACCATTGACCACAGCTGAAACGATTGGACGTGCAGAAGTAGAAGCCGTACACATACAAAGAGGTCCGTCCTTCGTCCCCCCCCCCCCCCCCCCCCCTCTCTCTCATTTTTATAGGTAAGCGTTGAGGTTGTTGTGCCGTCAACTTATATTAAATTTTTGAGTCATGTTGAGGTGACACAAACGGAGGCACAAAGGTAATAAAATGATGTGACGTTGCGCAGTACCGTAGATATTTTTTCGCGGGATACGAGTAAAAAGCATCTCCGGTTATGTGCGCGCCACCGCATCAATTTTTTTTTTTTTCACTTTTGTGTCTCCTCTTGTGTCATTCCAGCATTTTTTTTAAATTTTTTGTAAGTACAGTACATGCAATATCTCTTTCAATAAGAGATGTTGAAGATGCAAGGAAATACATTGAACCTCTATATGACCTACCCCCATCCAACAGTGGAATTTAATCCCAAGATAGATGCATATTCTCTCTCTCTCTCTCTCTCTCACTCTCAAAAGATTAAAGATGGTGTTTTCATCATCATCATCTTCAATTATTCTTCTCTCTCTCCTAGTTGTTTGTGTTGTTGTTGATCATGAAGTTCAGGCCCTCATCAGTTTACCAAAAAATGTAAGCATTCCAGCAGTGATAGTGTTTGGAGATTCAATAGTGGATCCAGGGAATAACAACTACATCTCAACTACTGTTAAATGCAATTTTCGTCCATATGGGAGGGATTTCATGGGTGGAATACCTACTGGACGCTTTAGCAATGGCAAGATCCCTTCTGACTTGATAGGTACCTCTACTATATATCCTATTTTTTACAACTAATTGACCAGAAATTTTAAAACAATGCTTTTCTATGAGAATAATAATATTGGTACACCAACTTTTACTTATAAAACCACAAACTTTTTCAAATTAAATAATTTTATATGATGTAGATAGCTGTTCTTTATTTTGTATTATGACGCCCCATATTTTCTTCCTCTCCTAGAAAATCATCAGACCCATTTTTTTTTTTTTTCAAATGCTTTCTTTAAAGAGCGAGGCCAGAATGATGAAATTTTTTGGAAAATTTCTTTCATTGAGGATTTTTGTAAGAATAAATCCATTTCTTCTCCACTAGAAGCTTTCTTCACACACACAAGAGAGAGAGATGGATGATATTTTTGGAAAGAGCGCCGATAATTTGACATACTTTTAACACACGCACGGAAGCACATAACCTATTTTTAAAAAAAAATAAAAAATAAAAAAAGAGAATTTCTCTGCCGTGCCCATAGCGAAAAAAAGAAACTTTCAGATCTGATCACCTTGTGACATTCAAAATCATGATCCGATGAAATGTGATTGTAGAGGATAAGATTATATGAACTTAAAAAATAATTATTATTTTTCACCATTGAATTTTATTTTTAAATTTGAGTGCTCAGTAACTATCCGTTTTAAATACCTTGGATCAAGCTCGAAAAATATATTTTTTTAATATGAATAATTTTCATAAAATCTAGATAGTTGTGTTGTTAGATTGATAAGAGAGAGAAATTCTCTCTCTTTTTAATAAGTTATGTGCTTCTACCTCAATATGATGCATGCACCAAAAGTTCATCAACTTATCACTACTCTTTTGGAAAGAGTGTTGATAATTTGACGTACTTTTAGCATGCTTACTTGACGCATGCTTACTTGGAAACACTTAACTTTTTTTTTTTTTTAAGAGAAAAAAGAAAATTTCTCTCTTCTACCCATAGTGAAAAAAAGAAACTTTCAAATCTGATCACCTTATGACATTCAAACCTTAATATGAAGATCAAACAATGTGATATTGCCTTTAATAGAAAGTTGGAAAGGGTTATTTAAAGAAGAATGCTGATGTGTGATCGATATGAGGTACAAGCTTAAGGTCACTCCAGCACGACTCATAAAAGACTACAATACTAATTAAGAGTTGTACTATACTGACATCTTACAACACTTTCTACATAGAACCATTGATTTGTCTTAAGTGTACAGCAGTTGTATCTCGAGGAAAAGCATTTTGTACTAGAGGCAGTGTTGTAGGGAGTCAATCTATCATTTTCTACTAATATTGTCAAATGTGACTAATCGAAATAGCCACATCTAGAAGTCTACATAAAAGATTACGGATAATATCTTCATACTTTAGGAATGCATTTTTATACAGTCAAAAATTTCTAGCCTAACCCGTCATGGAAGTTCATAAAAAATAAAAAATTTCTGAAAATATTTTCTTAAACAGAAATGTCTATTATTTTCAAAATTGCGAGGAAATATTTTCTGAACTTTCATAAAAGATCTAATTAAGAAAAATTAAAAATCCATTTATGTGTACTAAACTAAACTCTTACGTTGCTTCCCTACAAAAACATTTTATTTTCTTATCTAACTTATGTAGTTGAAGAATTGGGGATTAAGGAGCTATTACCAGCTTATCTTGATCCAACCTTGAAGCCTGCTGACCTCATTACTGGTGTAAGCTTTGCCTCAGGTTCTTCAGGATACGATTCCTTCACAGCTCGAGCAACGGTACATTTTCCTTCTTAATAATAATAATAATAATAATAATATTGTTAGGAAATTATTTGTTAGCATTGTTATTTTTCCAAAACATTAGTTTATTGCCTAGTCATCTTGTGGTGTGAAGATCAAAGCTAAAGGTCAAGGTTAAAGTCAAACACGTACACACAAGGATTATTCAGACCATTTGATATATCATGAATTAGGATGGTAAGTGACATACCAAACTTACCATAAATGATTAGAATCAAGTTTATTTTTCTAAGTCCAAAATCGAATTAATTTTTTTCATAAAATTATAAGTTCAGTTTCCTTACATTGATCGATTGAGTTTGCTAAATACCGATCGATCGATGATTCATGTCCAATCTGTGATCTGATCGATTGATGAACAAAGTTTTTTTTAGCTATGAAAATGACTTTTGTTCTAGGGTTTAAAGAGAGATCTTTTCAGAGAGAAAGAGCACAAAAATCATTAAAATCAATTCTCTGAAAAACCTTAAGAACTCCCTCAAACTGTATTTTCAATCATTTTTCATGATCTTGTTCAAGAGATTTGTTCGGAGAACAAAATCCAGACTTGTTCGTATTTTGCTCATGGTTTTGAGTGTGTTTTTGTGGTTCATGGATTTGGATCGTATGGTGATCAAGACTAAATAAGCAGTTCATGGAATTGGATCTTGAGTTGCAAAGGGCGTGTTGAAGCAAGAAGGTGGTAGATTGTGGATTCAAGCATATCGGTCCTCTTTTTTTTTTTTTCGCTAAATGAGCGAAGTTGTACTTGATTGATAGAAAAGAACCCTTAATTTACAAGTCGTAATTGGAGCACAGCAAATCTATCGCCAACAACACACTTCCTAGAAATCAAGGGAAACTCATTGATTCCCGAATACAGATTAGAACTATAATTCATAAAGGCAAGATTAGCTAAGGAGTCCTCAACTGAATTTTTCTCCCTCAAAACGTGTTGTACCCTCCAAATTTTATTTAAAATGCTTTGCATACACGGCTCAACCGACCAAGGAAAACCATGGCCTTGCAGACTTCTAACCATCAACAACCTTCTTGTTTTGGAGGTCAAAATTGTCTAGTGCATGCTCAATATTTTGTGTGGCCTGACCAAAGAACCAGTGATGGCTGCTTTAATCACATTACTATCTTGATCACGATCAACTCCACCGCCTCCTGGACCATCTTCACTACGAACCAGTTATGTGTGGGTAATTTTTGTAAAACCGTAATTCTATAGTGGCTCTTTCTGGACGTTAGTCCCATGGTTTTTCTTTTAAGGGTTTCCACGTAAAAGCCGTGCCGTGGTTGCTTGCTTTAGATTGATCATGTGTGATTGTTTTCTACCTGTTAGATTAGATTATTGAATGAAGAGAAATTTCAATAATAATAGTAATTATTAAAAATAATACATGTACTAATCCTTGGACAAGACCATGGCCTATGGATTGAACAAAGCTAAGATACGGCCTGTCCATTGTCTACAGGGATACCCAGTTATCAAAAAAAAAAAAAATATTAATAATTTTATTTAAAAAGGTTCTTACTTTAAAATATAATAGTTTTCATCCATCAAAGTTTTTATTTATATTTCATAGGTTGTGAATTGTTCTCATCTCATCCCCATATGCACTACCAAACCATGTAAATCTTGTCATATTCTTTTGTCAGTTGACTTTATGATTTGATTTAGGGTTTCATATTTAAAAAAATTATTTTTTATTATCAGAATGTTTTAAGTCTCTCGGATCAGCTAAATTTGTTCAAAGAATATGTAAGGAAGCTGAAGGCGATAAGTGGAAAAGAGAGAACTGCAAGCATTATAAAGGACAGCCTATACATAGTTGTAGCAGGGAGCAACGATATTGCAATTACGTATTTTACTAATCCTCTCATGCTACTGAACTATGATATCTATACCGATCTCATGCTCCAAAGTGCTTCTACTTTCCTTCAGGTACTTTCTCTCCTTTTTTTTTTTTTTTTTTTTTGTAAGTATTATTTTATTAGAAAGAGAAGAAAAGGAGGCCAGGATGATCTATATACGAGGAGAAGAATGGAGAAAAGAACAAGCAAAAAAAAAAAAAAACAAAAACAAAGCTAGGGAACAACCATAGAAAATTGATGAAAAATTTGCTTTTATCTAATGTGTAAACAGAGGACAGGGCTATTAAAGAAGAGAGAGGAAATGCTGAATTCTCTTGTCTTATTAATTGAATCAACTAGGCAGCCTATACATAGGCATCACGACTCAACAGTCTACCACTTAACTAGGCACTCATCCCAACATGTAAAACAGAAGAATAAACATGTAGCCTCCTATGGACCGGGTAAAACTAAGGATCATGCTAACAAATATTGACACGTACAAAAAACCACTAACAACATCCTATAGACCCAGTTAATAACTATAAGCCAAGTCTTGCAACAATAGAAAATTAAATAATAAAAAATTCCTAATAATAGCATGCTCACGTGATAATTTTTTTTTTATCAATCCCTCTCTTAAACTGATGTTTTTTTTTAAACACTCAGTTTAGTACATATCAACAACCAAACACCCTTTAATCACGATCTTGCGAAGTACAGACACCAAGTAACTTCCTCAACTACTGAAACATAAGTAATTTGAGGGGTTTGGTAAATATGTCAACAACTTGATCTTCACTTCTGCAATAAATAAGATCAATAGTTCCATCTTTTGTGAGATTTCTTAAGAAATGATACTTAACATCAATGTGTTTGTTTCTTCCGTGCAAAACAGGATTTTTGGAAAGTTTAATTGTTGAACTATTGTCACAATAAAGTAGAGTAGATTCCTGTTGTTTGAAGTGCAGCTCCTCAAGAATTTTCCTCAGCCAAATGGCTTGACAAGCACATGCAGTTGCAGCAACAAGTTCTGTTTCGGTTGTTGATAAAGTAACAATCGGTTGCTTCTTTAAACTCCATGAAACAGCTGTTGAACACATCATGAATACATAGCCAGACGTACTCTTTCTATCATCAAGATCACCTGCATAGTCACTGTCAGTAAAACCAAACAAATTTGACTTTTCACCCTTCTTGTAGAACAACCCATATTCTAGGGTTCCTTGCAAGTATCGAAAAATCCTCTTGGCAACTAAAAGATGCATCTCCTTTGGGCATTCCATGTATCTACTAATGAGACTTACGGCATGTATAATATCAGGCCTTGTAACAGTCAAATACATCAAGCTTCCCACAATTTGTTGTAAAGAGTGCTGTCAATCTTCTTTCCTTCAGGATCTTTGATGAGTTTCAAACCCACTTCTGATGGCGTGCTAACAGAATTGCAGTTCTTCATTTGAAAACTGTCTAAGATTTCTTGCACATACTTCTTTTGAGAGATAAAAATTCCATTGGCTGATTGCACCACTTCAATACCCAAAAAATAATGCATCATTCCAAGATCAGACATATCGAATTCAACCATCATGGACTTCTTAAATTTGTCAAACATGGCACTATCATTTCCCGTGAAAATAAGATCATCCACATATAACACACAATGAGCATTTTTCCTTCATCACCAATTTTAATGAACAGTGTATGCTCATATGGACATTTTTTAAAACCTTCTTTCAAGAAATAGGTCTCAATACGACTATACCAAGCTCGTGGAGCTTGTTTTATCCCGTATAACGCCTTTTTCAATTTATACACCTTATATTCACTTCCAATATTCACATAACCAGGAGGTTGATCAATAAATACATGTTCTTGTAGGTCACCATGCAAGAATGTTGATTTCACGTCCAATTGGAAGATAGGCCATGAATTTTGAGCAACTAAAGCAATCACCAATCTAATGGTGTCATGTCTTGCAACAGGGGCAAAAACTTCTTTATAATCCATGCCAAACTCTTGCTTGTTGCCTTTAGCTACTAAGCGCGCCTTGTACTTGTCGATTTCGCCACTCTCCTTTAATTTTGTCTTGTACACCCACTTGACACCAATTGTCTTGTGCCCTCTCGAAAGCTCAGTCAACTCCCAAGTATTATTCTTTTCAATTGCTGCAATTTCTTCATCCATCGCCTTCCGCCATTTTGATTCTTTCACAGCCGCTTCAAAAATGGTAGAGTCACAGTCTGAAAATAGAGCAAAATGTATAAGTGGGTCCTCGGATTGATCAATTTCAATTACCTCATAATCTGTCATCCATGCAGGTCTTTTTCTAGTACGTTGAGGTCGTTCTTCTTCTTGAATAGCTGTTGGAACTGGTTGCTGCTCATTCTCTACTGGCTGCTGCCTTTCATTTTCATTTTCTCCATCAAAAATAGCTGGAATTTATTTTTTAACATCATTCTCATTCCATGACCAGGTTTGATATTCATTGAAAACAACGTCGCGACTAATAACAATTTTCTTGGTGCTAGGATTGAAAAGCTTGTAAGCTTTTTATTGAGCACTAAGACCAAGAAAAATGCATTTCTCTCCCTTGTTATCTAGTTTTTTTCTTCCTTGATCTGGAATATGGGCATAGGTAACACACTCAAAAATTCTGAAATGATCTACCGATGGCTTTTGTCCACTCCATGCTTCCTCCGGTGTCATATTTTGAACAGCAAGTGTGGGACTTCTATTCAAAATATGAATGCTCCAATTGACTGCTTCAGGCCAGAAATCTTTTGATATGCTGCTCTTTGTCAAAAGGTTTCGAACCATATTCATAATGGTACAATTCTTTCTCTCGCAAACACCATTTTGTTGAGGTGTATAAGTTGCTGTAAGTTGCCTTTTGATTCCATGAGTCTCACAAAAATTTACAAATTCATGTGAGTTATATTCTCCTCCACGATCAGTGCGAAGTACTTTTGTCGGACTGCCAACTTCTTTCTCAATAAGCACTTTATAATTTTTAAAGGCTGTAAAAGCTTCTGATTTCTCGTGCAAAAAATATACCCATGTTTTTCGACTAAAATCATCAATGAAAGTGATTAGGTATCTTTTACCTTCATTGGAAGATGGGTTTATTGGCCCGCAAATGTCAGAATGAACAAGCTCCAATTTCTTCTTTGCTCTCCATGATTTTCTTTGCAGAAATTAGTTACGGTGCTGTTTGCTAACAACACATTCTTCACAAACTTCAGAGGGAGCTGTAATTTGAGGAAGACCAGTCACCATATTTCTCTGCTGTAGAGTCTTCAATCCACCAAAGTTTAGGTGACCATGGCGAAAATGTCATAGCCATGCCGCATCCTTCAATTTTGCTGAAAAGCATAAATGAGTGGTGTTGTGGAGATAAAGCGGGAAGATACAATTCGCCGTCATGCTAACTTGAGCAATTAATCCCATATTCACATCTTGTATCCGACATACTCCATCTTTGATAGAAATCTCGTATCCTTTTTCTTACAATTGACCAACACTAAGCAAATTGGTCTTCAAGTCTAGAACAAAGAGAATATTAGAGATGGATTGAGTAGAATTTCCCTGGGTTTGGATTGTCACCCTTCATTTTCCCATAACTGAGACTCTAGAATTGTCACCAAACTTCACATTATCGCGAAATGACTCATCCAAATCAGAGAATGCAGACTTTTCTCCACACATATGATTGCTACAGCCTGTGTCTAAGTACCATAAATTCTTGTTGGTTTCCTCCTTTGCATGGCAAACCATTAACAATGATACTTCTTCTTCTTTTTCCACAAGATTAGACATCTCTCCATGTTGTCTATTCATATTAGTTCGACATTCAGATTTGTAGTGGCCATACCGATGACATCTGTAGCACTCCACACTAGACTTGTCCACTGATCTTGGTCTATAAGTTATCGAATGGTGGCTTCCTCGTCCTCTTCCTCTTCCTTAAAATTGATTATCTTGGTATTGGTTTCCTCGATCATTGTTTGCTCTACCTCTGCCTCTATTACCTCGTCCTCCTCTTTCGTTACCTGCATCTCTGTTGCCTCGACCTCCTTTTCCTCTTCCTCGATCTGCTGATTGATTCTGAATCGTAGTGTTGTTGTTAGTCGAAGCTTTCAAAACTTGCTCCTCATTGTCCTGCTGGATCAACTTATGCTCATGAACCAATAATGAACCTTGGAGTTCATCAATTGAGAGCTGATCAAGGTCCTTTGACTTTTCGATTGAACACACCACATAATTGAACTTTGGTGTCATCGATCGAAGTATTTTCTCGATTACTGTTACATCCTCCATCTTCTCGCCATGAATCCGCATTTTGTTGATAATGTCATTGTTCTTGAGAAAAAATCAGAAACTGATTCTCCCGATTTCATTAAAGGTATGTTTGATTGCATGGAAAATCACTTTCCATGGAATTTGAAATCCATGAAAAATTAGTTGTGGAAAATAGGTAGGGTTGGAAAATCAAATTCCATTGTTTGATTTCACTTGGATAAAATCATGGAAAAATATGAAAAAAAAAGAGGAGAAGAAGGAAGAAGATGAGAGGAGGGGGAGAGGAAGAAGAAGATGATAAGGAAGAGGGAGGAGGGAGGATGTGGCGATGAAGGTGGCGACGGGGACGGCGATTGCGGCGTCGGCGATAACGACGACGATGGTGGCGACGGCGATTGCGGCGTCGACGATGACGACGACGGTGGCGACGACGACGATGGTGACAACGGAGGTAAGTGAGGAGAACGTGATGATAGTGGTGGCGGAGGAGGTGAGGGAGGGAGAAGAAGAAAAAGAAGAAGAGAGAGAGAGAAGGTGATCGGAGACGGAGCCGACGACGACGACGATGGTGACGACGGTGATGACGACGACGACGAGGTTAGTGTAATGGTGGTGGTGGTGGTGATGGTAGTAGTGGTGGTGGTAGGGAAGAATTGAGGATGAAAAATATGGGTGGGAAAGTGAAATCCATAATTTAGTGGACTTTTTGAATGGAGTGGAAAATGAATTTTCATTTCCATGTGGAATCAAACACTTGAAAAATGTCATTTTCCATGGAAATTAATTTTCCACCCTATTTTCCATGTTCAATCAAACACACCCTAAGAGTATTTCGAACTCTGTACGAAGTGCTTGGAGCTGCTGCATCTTTGCTCTTGTTGTTCCTTGGTACTTCTTCTTTATGGAATCCCATATATGTTTGGAATTGTCCTTGCAAAGAATGGTTTCCAAGATTGAACGATCAATAGCTTGGAAAAGATAATTCTTTGCTTTGAGATCCTTCAATCGTTGCCCATCAAGTTCAATTTTCTGTTGGTCTGTTAAGATTGTGCCTAGTGCTGGTTCTACTACTCCATTCTCAACAACCTGCTAATACTCTTTAAACCTCAAGAAGTTATTCATCAACATACTCCAATGGTCATAATGGTCATCAAAACGTGGAATTGTAGGTTGCACAAAGTTTTCTGACGCCATCGTTCACTGTTATTGCTAAAAAGAACAAAGCTACTGCTCTTTGTTCACGTGGAAGGGTGACAAGTGAAACTCGTGAAAGGGTATTTACTAAAGCTCGTGAAAGGGCTACTGTAGAGAGAGCTACAACTGAAGCTCAACAGAAAGCAATGACTGAGGCTAGAGTAAAAATTAGATAAGGCACGATTTTATAGAAGGCAAACTCAGGACAAAACGTGTTGCAATAGAGAGAACAACCGCATAAGTTTAGAAGCGCGTTGTTGAAAGAGCAATAGTTGAGAAGGATGCTTTGGAGGCAAGGGAACGAGTAGAAAGATATGTTTATGAGAAGTTTTTTAATACTTCGAGAGATGGTGGAATTAGACAATCTTCTTCTTTCTCTGATTTGCAGGACCCACAATTTCAAGGCTCTGATACCACTGATGAAAATTTTGCTTTTATCTAATGTGTAAATAGAGGACAGAGCTATTAAAAGAAGAGAGAGGAAATGCTGAATTCTCTTGTCTTATTAATTGAATCAACTAGGCAGCCTATATATAGGCATCACAACTCAACAGTCTACCACTTAACTAGGCACTCATCCGAACATGTAAAACAGAAGAATAAACACGTAGCCTCCTATGGATTGGGTAAAACTAAGGATCATGCTAACAAATCTTGACACGTACAAAAAACCACTAACAACATCCAAGAGACCCGGTTAATAACTATAAGCCAAGTCTTGCAACAATAGAAAATTAAATAATAAAAATTTCATAATAATAACATGCCCACGTGATGATTTTTTTTTCATCAAAAATTGCCCCACTACATTACATCGGACAAAGTTCTTCCCATTTAAAGAACTAAGTCCTCTAAGAAAACACTTTCAAATTCCTTGCATCAAAAGACTCACAACCCCAAAATCTTTCATATAATTTCATAAGAAGGTTTCTCCAAACTTTGTACTCTTTTATTTCTCTCTTTTCAAAGCCCTCAAGAAATAGCAAATGGGATACCATTTGCCACAACATATCAACTTTCTTTTTGAAATCAAGCTGATTAAGGAAATTAAGTGTGACACCCTAAATAAGCATACAGACACACCTAAAGGTTCATAGGAATAAAAGAAAAGAGTTGTGATGGATCATCCTACACAAAAAATCACCAATTTCTTCCACGTTCTCTTTCTCAACCATTTAGAGATTTTTCTCATCTGAGTAAAAACCCCGAATCGTACAACTTCTAATGAGGATGAGAAATGGAAAAGGATATAGTCCATAAAAAACTGAGTGATTATCTACATGGTAGACATAATTTAATTTCATTGTTTGTTCTATTATAAAAAAGTTGGTGTGGCATTGAATAAAAGAGTCACTGGAGTTACATTGAAATTGACATCGATTCACACGTTGGTTTGCACAGAACCATAGATGCTTCTCACTCGTATCCCAATGAAAAGCATCTATGATTCTATACACACATGCATCCAAGTCAGTAATGTGTGAAACGATGTCAATTTCAATGTTACTTCAGCATTTTCCTTAATAAAAATAAATTATCTTACCGAAACATGTGTTGAAAAACCCCTAGATTGTTCTTGAATCAAGAACTATTCTATCCTACGATACCACACTTTTTGCTATGGTCATATCCCTTTGCTCAAAATTTCTTCTTCACTCACTCAATATGGATCTTGAGACAACACGTGTATGAATTTGATGGGTACATATTTGTGTCTATACAAGTTTTAATATATATATATAAATATATATATATATATAGATACACATTAAATTGATGTCAAAATCAATTTGAAAGGATAGAACTCATCGAAGTTGGTTTGCATCACAAGTCAAACTATCAACCTAAATTTCTAAGTGTCAATTTATTTATTTTTTCACTTATTTAGCCTGCTTTTAATGAGATCAATCACACGATGATAGCAGGAATTTGACCCAGATTCATGGATTTTACCGTATGTAAAAAAGTATTTGCCTAAATGTACCTTAAACACCTCAATGCTAGCTTCAAATAGTGAATTTGTCAATTTCCGATGAGTTGGTACACCATTGTGGTACCTACCAAATACTGTCATTCAACACTCAAGTTAGCATCAAAGTTGTAAAAAGTAATGTTTATAAAATTGAACCACCCGAAACTCCTTTCTATTATGGTCTCCTTCTTTATTTATAGGTTAATCCCTTTCTTTAACTATCTTCCTTGACATGTCACTCATTTCCTTAAAGAGAATCTTGGAGTTCATTAAAGAGAAGCCAGATAAATAGTTATCCATTTTGAAAAGAACGTGATTGACACAATCAATCCTTCCTCGATTCCTATTCCCATTGGAAACATGGCTGAGCTCATCCCAACCCTCTACTCTCCCTATTCCAAAAGAGTAACCAACTCAACTCATCCAATTTGAGTTGAGTTGCACTGCATGCAAGGCAGGGCTGAATTGCACTGGAATATGATCCCTCTTAAATCCTGCCACTTGTATGGCCAAGATTCAATCCAAATTCTATCCTACACACCAAATACGCTATACGACATCTTCAATTCGTGGGTACCGCATATGCATGTTTCACTAGTTTATGTTTACTTTGTTCTTTTTCAGTCACTTGTGTGGGCCTTAGGATCAAGATTGCACTCATCCAAATATCATAGTTGTCCGATGCAATACCAATCATCAATGATCGAGCTTTAATTTTTTATTTAGTTTTTTAATATACAAGGACGTGTGCATAAATACCATTAAATTTTTTTATGATCTTTTTACTGAAAATATTTTTGGTAGGAACTGTACGGTTTGGGAGCAAGGAGGATTGGTGTGTTCAGTACTCCCCCAGTAGGATGCGTGCCATGGCAGAGAACTGTGGGAGGAGGGGCAATCAGGGAATGTGCAGAGAAATTCAATCGTGCAGGAATGCTATTTAACTCCAAGCTATCCAACCAGATTGACATTCTTAATAACAAGCTCCCACGCGCAAGAATTATCTACATTGATATCTACAATCCGTTCCTCGATCTCATCAATAATGCAAATCGTTATGGTAATTCTTCTCATCATCATTTCTTGCATAAAGAATTTTTTAGAGAGATTCTATTGCCACACCAGTTTTTACTAAGAGCACCCCAATTCATATGATAATAATGAAGAATTATCAGTTTTAACAGATGTCTTGGGGTGCTCTTAGTAAAAGTTGGTGTGGCAATAGAATCTCTCTTCTTTTGTTAAACCCATGTGAGCATTTTCTATTATGAGATTTTGAAAAACATTTTTTTTTATTTTTAACAAATGAGCCTATGCATCAATAATCTATTGGGTCCTGTGGAGTCATTAGGTTTCAGTAAGTTTTAATTTACCCTTTTTCAGAACTAGCCAACTTTTTTCCATCAAGTATATCATGAGGTGATGAAACATCAGTCAGAAGAAACTACAGATGTAGAGATCCATAAACTGATAATTGCCCACTAAAAATAATCTGCATCACAAGGAATCAATAGTCAAGATGAATGTTTGAGCCATGTTGAATGGCATCCAGATTGTATGTGTTTGTGTTTTTTAAATATATATGTTTTGATAGTAATAATGAAAATGTCTTGGGTTTCTTGATTAGGATTTGAAGTGGTGACTGAGGGATGCTGTGGTACGGGACAGATAGAGGTATCACTGTTATGTAATGAATTGAATCCACACACGTGTGAAAATGAGTCCAATTATGTATTCTGGGACAGTTATCACCCCACAGAGAGCCTACAAAGTCCTGCTCGGCTCAATCTTTGACAAATACATTGGCCGCTTCTTCTGATCACTTCTATTCTCAGGCCCATAAGATCAATGCGATTCAGATCGATCAACATCTCAATCAAATGTAATTTAAGTTCCAATAAAATAATAAATTATTCTTACCATCAATGCATAATAAACAATTTCGGATCGTGATTACATGATATTAAGGACATCAAATTCAATGCCATTCGTCTCAGCTGCTACATTCAGATGTTTCCTTCAGAAAACAACTCTCCATTCATTACTTATTTTTCAAATATAATTAGGTTCAAGACTTATATTTCCCTTAAGGAATCCAACACAATTTTAGAAAAACGAAAATAACTAAATAGGGCATGTGGGTCACATACAAAACAATATAATCGTTCCAACAGTATTCATGGCATTTATTTTTATCAGTTCCATTAGTATGCGGTCCTCTTCGGGGAGGAGGGTTGAAACTCCATTCCTAGTCCTCAAAAGTTGTCACATAGATCTCTCAATTAATGGGAGAATTTTTCTTCTAAAACAAACATTAGCTTACCTGGTTATGTGTGGTTTATCGAGTATTGCATGTAACTGGCAGATTTGGGCGAGATATGGTACTCAGTTGCCTCAGGTCCCTGCTAGTTGGGCCCTACGTGTCCAGCAAATCCCACCATCCAAAAAGAAATTATCATTTAAAATTGAACCGTGCTGCACTGACATCAATTTTCCTCTCAAGTATACAACACTCAGTTTCTCGAGTAAAAGCATCTTGGTTCTATGCACACTATCATGTCACCAAAGAGCTGGGGCACTAAGGTAGGAAGTCAGTGTTGCATTTCTCTTTAAAATTCTATTCTTCCCACTTTCATTTCCTAATGATAAAAATACCATAGTAACCCATTTATTAAGCATTCATTTTAAGAAAAACCTAGGGTTTGTTTCCACTTCCCATGCAAATAGAAAATAATAATAATAATAATAGAGTTCAATGCTATACTTAGTTCCTCACCTTAACCCCTAGTACAAAACCCTCCAATTTTCTACCCCAAATTCCTCTTCTAGTGCTCCAAAAATCATATATTACTGCTCTTGAGGTTTGAAGGTTGGAAGTAACATGAAGGCAAAATAACTTATCCAAAAGGTTAAAAGATTACTAATTTGGGAAGAAAATCAAGATTTTTGGGTTAAAGGCTGCAGATAAGGACATCAAGGTCATTTATAGTAATCTATTAGAGTAGACCAAGGTCAAGGGGGCATGCTCATTAGTTTAAAAGTGGTAAGTGTATCTCCAATATTCACCAAAACGTAGAGGGGTACATCAAAATCAGCCAAAAAATAATTAAGTAGTTTTTCAGGAAAAACGAATACCCCACCCCCCTATCGTTATAGTGGTAAAGATGGTGGATGTATCATGCAGCTGACTTAATGAGAGAGAAAGACCTGAGGAACTGAGTTGGACGAGCCAAACATTGACTTGTTAAGCAAAGGTCGAATCATGGACAAATAGAAGACATGTGCTACCACGGTCATAAGAAGAAACTCTACTCTAGGCCATTGAATTATGGCGAATTTTCCATTGTGAATCGGGGACCCGTTCGCTCGGTCCCTGATTTTATTCTTCTGCTATTTTAAAAACTCAAACCAAGTTCACCCATGCCATCTTTGAGATTAAGGAGGTAAAAACAAAAAAATAATAATATTGGAGGAGTATTACTACAAATCTTTGAGGTCAAAGGGGTAAAAGAGGAAAGATAGTATTAGTTAGAGGGGTATTATTAAAAATGGGTGAAAGAGAAAAGATAATAAAATTTAAAGGGGTGAAGCGGAAAGACAATAAAATAACTAATGGGAACCCCACTCCGATGGGACGTTTATCCCCCATAACTGCGGCAACGATGGAACCCACCGTTGTGTTTTATTATATAGATTTTTAAACCAAGATTATATGATTTATCTTTGACAATGAAGACCCTCTCCATTTTCGTGTTTGGCATGCACATTGATATCAGTTTCATGCTCCAAGGAAATGCACCTAAAGATCTAAATTACACTTTTTAGACACTTCCAGCTAAAAGGAAAGATCAAAATATGCATGTCAAGCAGAAATGCCGCAAGAGAAATAAAGCTCGGTCTAGTTTGTGGAAAAATATTGCATGCTGTGAACCAAACAGAGTAGGCAAAAAATTTGCACGACAAATAGATATGAAATGTTTGTAACCATTGAATCATGAAACATTAGCAAACCCATTTAAATTCTACAACCAACAGGTAACAAAGAGGTCCCTAGAGGTATTCACGGCAGAAAGAAAAGGTCTCCCTCCTATATCAAACCTACGACCTTGATGAGCAAAACTAGATAATGGGAAGAAGGATTAACTTTTAGTTCTAATTCTCATTTTACGAAGTTCATTTTCTAAGACTAGATGGAAACTGGAAAAATAAATGGATAATATAAATGGGTTTAGGAATGATCAATACAGACTAAACCCAAAGAACTGGCTAATCAGAATGGCGAATCCAAGGGCAATTGCTATAAGGGAAGAAGCCCAAGTCAGTTTCTCAGTTATCCTAGGGACCCTTTCTTTCAATGCCTGACTACAGGAACCTATGAACACAGTATAACTTCCCATCGCAAAAACTGTCCCGAGCAAGAACATACCTAGAAAGGCAGCCCCCGCCAATCGCGAAGGCAGAGCGAGTGCAGGCAACACCATCATCAGAGCATCAGGTTGTAGACCATGGACAATACCGGTAGCAAAAGTTGCAAGCCCAATCTTCTTCTTCTTCCCAGCCGTAGGGGTCGTCTCGAGAGATTCAAGGGAACTTACATCACACTCCCCGTTCTCTAAGGCGACACATGGAGTAGGGACCTCTGATGCCTCCTTTATTCCCATTGCACCTATAACAAGTAGGGTCATACCCACTACCCTTGTACCCCATGTGCGGATGACCTCGATGTGAAGACGGTCCTTGAGTAATAGAAACAACAAGCCGAAGATTAATTGACCTGCATCGTGGCCACAGCCCCAGAGGGCTCCAACTGCAGCACTCTCCATCCGGGTACGTCCGATTGAGAGTGGGGCCAAGGCAGCGAGATGATCTGGCCCTGATAGTGTGTGTAAACAACCAGCAAAGAAGCCAGTCCAAGCACTACTTAGTAGCTCAGTCCGAACAAGCCTTCCCCCTACAGCAGCAACAGCAGAGCTCCCAGATTTGGTAGCGGTTTGAACCGTGGCATAGGCTTGAGAAGCAATAATTGGGTGGACAAATATCAGGATTACAGCTGAGAGAAATATAACTGCCCCAGCAGGAACAGCCTGAAATGTTTTAGAAATATGGAAATTATGTCAGCATTAAATACAAAATAAAATAATTTTTAGTGGGAAGAGAATATAGACAAACCAGCAATTGCTCCATAATGAAAGCAGTATTAGGAGAAGTGAAAGGCACAACGTATGGGTGGGTGCACACACGTGTCAGTGTGTGTGTGTGTGTGCATGTGAGAGAGAGACTCTTTAACTCTTTCAAAACCATAAAAATAGGAAAATTGGTTATTCAGTGAAAGATTTTACCTTTTCCAGAAACAAGCAATTGTTCCATAATGAAAGTGGTGTTAGGAGAAGTGAAAGGCACAACGTATGGGTGGGTGCACGCACATGTCAGTGTGTGTGTGTGTGTGAGAGAGAGAGAGAGAGAGTTTAACTCTTTCATAACCATAAAAATAGGGAAACTGGTTATTCAGTGAAAGATTTTACCTTTTCCACAAAAAATTTATCGTTTTTAATGCTCCTGGAGAGCTAAAATCTGAGGTTAAAGATACTTTATTTGAAAAAAAAATTAGTCCCAGAAACACAAGTGATCACAACTTCACACCCACTTCAAGCTTTCAAAACTTTGATGTAACTTGCAATCAATGTTTTGAAACCCAGACCATATACAAAATGCATGATGTGGAATCATCAGACTGGCCAACATTTTGGAGGGAGGGTTGGGAGAGAACAGGGTTTGAGTCAGGGCATGTGTTATTCACATGCAAGCATTCACACACAATAAATGATCAAATGGCCAGGATTAAGATAGAATGGGATTATACAGGAGTCAAGACCATGCAAATCGATGATTGGACTAGTTGGATCAGATGGTTTTCCTTGCATAGAACAATTCCCAAGCACACCAATTTGGATATTTGCTTAACCCGCAGAGATGACCAGTTGACAGTTCCAGTCTAACAATGTGCTTGCCTCCACTTCATTGAATCTTTAACCAAAAAAGATCTTCAACATCCTTTCTTCATTGCCTCTAAATAATGTCCTAATAGTGCCATCAATGTTGAATTTTACCTCTCTCCCCCTTCTGGCTTCTTCCAGAGGATGCCGCCACTTCCTTTGGAATCTCACATTCAATACTTGAATTCCAGTCAACTTTCAATTCTATAGCATGAAGATAGGAGCTCTCTTAAGATAAATGCCAACAAAATATAGCTTGATACCATCAAATATATTTTAGAGTACTTTATTCTTCTCGAAAATTGATGCAGTACTGCATCCCACATTAAAAATCCTTATTAATTCCTCTCTTTCCAATTCCCAAAAACCTAGAAAACAAAGAATTTTCCTTTGTTAGTTACTAAGAGAATGTAACGAAATTGAAGGTTCTAAAAGGGGAGAAGAAGACCAAAAAGAATGTGGATCGAGGTGGTGACCGCAAATATGTGAACAAGATTTGTTCAGCTGGCCCAAAAATTTTGGGATAAGGCTTTGATGATGATATCCAATCAACCAATCCACCTTGTTAAAGTCAAAAAAGTGGTCTGTACCGCTTGGTCAAATCACCAAACTTCTAGATACAAAATTGTGTACAACTGGTGGAATGGTAAGAGAGAACACGGCAGAAGATGAAACAATAATATGATTTTCAGAGAAGTTTCTATTTCTAAGATCTTTCTGGTGAAAGTACCAGCACTGAAATATAAGCCCTCAAACAGACATTAATATTCATATTTTGATGAGATAAGGTTCTCCCAAGAAATGAGGTTGACAGAACAAAATAGGTAATGAATATGTTCAGTTTTTCTCAAAAAATGGGAGAGCTTCGCATGACTAGTCCCTTCTAAGCCAAACTGAAAGCATAGGCTAATTATTAGTGAGAAGGTATCTAGAGAGGATTCTTCGTGAGGGAAAAAGTATAGTTATGCCTGGCATGTTAGAATCCGACTCCCTATGACTACAGGTTCCCTTTTTCCCATTAAAAACTCGGTAGATCCATACGTATGGACCATGTCCCAGAATAGTAAAATACTAACCAAAAAGTGATGCAATCACACATTTGTTATTTTTATAAAAACAGACAAACTATAAACATTAAGGTGCACTTGGATACAGCGGTTTTCCCTCAATGAACAAGCAAGAAAAGAAAGTGAACTTAGCTACAACATTCGAGAAACTGAAAGTGAAATTGATGAAGAGATTGACTAACAACAAGCATAACATCACCACCCAAAATGCCACTAACCCATATATATAACCTATGTACCAGGGACTCCACTATTTTTTTTTCCAAAACTTGGTCATGTTGGATCCCCTCATCATACTCACGTGCAAAATACACAAGTTGAAACTCTTAAAGTGATCTTAATATCTCTTTCAAATATACTTCAATAATCTTCTATGCTATTCTTGCATGATTTTTTTGTATATCAGATTACTTAAAAACACTATTTCTCTATTTGAACAAAAATATTTAAAAAAATACATCTCATGGTAAATGAAGTAAATTGTAAGTACATTGGCATAGCCGGACTGCTTTGATCAACATGTTCAACAAATTGTACCCATGTCCAACATTGACAGCCGTGTCCATGTCTAAGTTACGTAGCATATATCTGTGGGAAGTGTGGAACTATAGAAAAATATATGATATTACTGTATCTCCACACACCACTTAACCATGAATTCCAACATCCTTGCACATAGTGCAATGCCTAGGAACTAACACTGAATAAAGAGTAGGCTTTGATCCAAATAAAATCCATGTAGTGAAAGTCCGAAAGACCGAAAGAAGAACCCAAAACTGTCCTAGATGTATGATTGAACTTGGCATAGTGTGACACAATTGCACTATAAATCATTTTGCAGAGAGAATGGGGGATGAAAGGGATGAGTATCACGGTATCATCATCCTGCACTACATGCATGGATCTCAAGCACATATTGGTAAATGAAGAGGGATGGTTTCAAGGCCCACAAAAGATGACACATAGCACCCTTTTGCAGGACCCTCAGCTTCTTCACGCAACAAACTTGGATGAGCTTGTAAATTAAATGGGTGAAGATGCAAGGGTTACCATCTTTTGTAATAGGTATATAGTTAGTGGTTAGCAAATGAAGTTGGGTCCAGGGGGGTTTGAACCTAGGACATGGGAACAACACTCCACACATCTTACCACTTAGCTAAGTTGGCACTTCAAAGTTTACCATATATTACAGGACATAACCACTATTTTTTGGATTAAGATTTTGTGGAGGTCCGCCTATCTCCAGCTTACCCTTCAAAAAAAGGAGGGGATTCCTTTTATATGAATGATTGTAACACCAACATGCATTTCCAACTTTCCATGTCTAAGTTGCATAAAATACAGAGATTCAGATAAGCATCCAAATGAAAATATATTGGAGAGCTTTGCTTGTTCTTGATGTTCTTTTTTCTCCTTTTCTCTTTCTTGTTCGGGGGCTTCCTCAGCCTCCTTCTTTATGTTCCCTTTTTTAATGAAATTATTACACTTATCAACAAAAAAAAAAAAGATAAGGAACAGGACCTTTGAGGATAGAGCAATGGCTTCGTTCTAGGACGACTGAATGAGACTGCTTAGGTAAACAACAAAGACCCACCACCTTGGAGAAGTGCTCCAATCTCAGCGTCACTCGGACTCTTAAAGTTAATACTTAATAGAACAAGAGAATACTCCAAAACTTCCCAATACTCATATCTTGAAGACTCCACTAGCTTAGTTATTATAGCAATAGAACCACCACTGAAATTAAATACCCGGATTGTGGTATGCCTCTTTGTACCGTAAAGGTAAGGATCAACTGTGATCACCAATGAAGGGGTAAAAAAAGGAGAGAGAGAGAGAGAGAGAAAGAGAAAACATGCACATAAATTCCGTTGCCCACTACTAGGGCTACATTCACAAATGGCAACAATCAAGAGATTTCACAACATGAAGATTGAAAAGTTGGTCCAAATAAACCTAAAGCAATGGCTTATATAAGAGTCCTGAATCCTAATTCTGAACCAACAACTGGAACAATGAAATAAAGAACTCCGTGATTTCCCAAAAACAAATAAACACAGGGTCCAAAATAAAGAAATGTATCGGGCAATAGCCGCAATACATATCAGTATCAGCAATGAGCGATACAAAACATTGAATGTTTCCGGAATGTATGGACTGATACATTTCAAGTATCTACTGCCACCTTCAAACTTCAATAAGAAAACCCATGCAGGCACGCATGGGACACATACACAGTAATTGTTTGTAACATATCTACTAAGTTTCCATATTTATTTTAGGTTTTCTATTTATATGGGTATCCCAAATAAGGACATTATTATTCCTCCGTCCTACGAGGTTGAGTTAGAGATTTGTTAGGAATAGAATTAGTAATTATTTCTTTTTTAAGTTAGGAATAGAATTAGAAGTTGTTTAGAGCTCTATTTAGCAAGTTGTTCTAGGACTATATATAGAGAGTATATTCATAAAATAAAAGAAGAAGAAAATGTTTGATTTGTGTGTTAACACAAGAGGAAACCCTTTCCCTCTCTAAATGTGGCCTAGATAAAGCTTGGACCATTTTTTTTTTTTGATGGTATAAGGCTTGGACCTCATCTATTGGTATCAGAGCGGTCGTTTTGGTTATGCCAGCAGACTAAGAAGCCACCTCCATTGGAAAACGTGTGGAACTGTTGGAAGAAGTTGGAGAGAAGGTGCACATAAAGCTTGATCTGATTCAACAAACATATGAGCATTTAACGTTGCGACTTTCCCTTGCCAGTTACAAGAAGGGCACGAGGATGGAAGATAAGCCAAAGGGGCAAAACTGTGGAAGGCTTCAACCGAGTTTCACTCAGATTGACTTCCCACGTTTCAATGTAAAACCAATCAATGCCCAACCAACTTCACCATGCAATCACAGGATCAAAAGCAGGTGGTTCAGGATTGGTTCCGTTGACCAAAGGCACATAAATCAATAGGAATCCACCTGAAAGGATTACAGATACCACATGACGAATTTCAACCGACAAGAATAAAGTTTGATAGAACAAGGTGTTGTGTCGTTATAGTGACGAACGCTACACCTTGGCCATCGATATAAAAATATCTAGATATACCTACAAGAAGGGTTGGACAAAGTAAATGTTCTTGGCAATCTTAATGACGAAGAAGTTACATTTAAGTCTCTCTTTTTTTCCACCATGAGTGCATTGCTCGTCTTAGAGGAGGGCATTGTTACGTATCCATTGAGTCCCAGATAAGGAGGTTATTATTCCACCAACATAAGAGATTCAGTTAGAGATTTGTTTGGAGTAGATTCGGTAATTATTCATGAATAAAAAGAACACTTGTTTGATTTGTGTGTCATCAGGAGAGGAAACCCTTTCCCTCTCTAAACGTGGGCTACATAAGGCTTGGACCTTATCATCTTTCAGCCTGGCCTCGCGCACAACATTTATTACACTAATGCTGAGGTGACACAGGGTATTTCCTGCGATTCTCACAATTCTGACATGGGATGTGCACATTACAGTAGATGTGTTTCCTCGCGATACAAGTAAAAACCATCTATGATTATGTTCGCATCTCCACGTCAGAATTGGGAGAATCGCAGTAAATCCTGTGTCACCCCAGCACAACTCCATTTATTATGTTTTTTTTACATTTTAATCCAGAAAAATGCTAACACAGACACGGGCGCGTACACACACACAGTAATCTTTCATAACCCATCATTTGCATTTCGAGACATTAAAACAATATCCCCAAATATTTCAATTAATTAAACATACAGTAACAATATCGGGGAAAAAAAAAAAAAAAAGGAGGAAAGTTGCGTATTAAATCGCATCTAAGGGATTCCATTTCGAATCTAGCGATACTAAAAAGAATAATAGAACCAGAATATCAAATTCCCACCAAAATAAAGTTAATATTTCCAACAACAAAAAAAGGAGCATAAAATCAAACCTTCCCAAGCTCTGAAGCTCCCCCAACAATCTTCTTAATAAAAGGGAACCTGGGTAATGACTGGTCAGTCAAATCGACGGTCGAAAATGAAGAAGAATCCCTTATCGAACCTCGAACCGGAGACTTTGCAGAGAAAAAGGGTAAGGAGGAACAAGAAGGTGGTTGTGGTTCTTCCTGCTTGGAGAAAAACGATACAACCCGCCTGACCTCCACGCGTGAACACGGCGAAAATCCGAGTCTTCCTGCCTCAACTCGACCGATTCGAGGGACAAAGTGGGACGGCTTTGGAGGGGTTTTGTAGGAGAGAGAAGATGAATAGATAAGCCTCTCCATGGCTTTTCTCTCTCTCTGTAATTTTCAGATCCTGGAGACGGATCTCAATTCTCAAGTAAGGTTCCTCAGAGAGAGAGAGAGAGAGAAGGTGGGGTGGATAAAGAGGCGACACCCAACTGATAAATATAATGGAGCTTGGTAAATTTGAAGCATGAAAAGAAAGCCGGCGCACGATTGCTAAGGTGGGACTCTTGAGTTGAGTTGAGTTGACTCGTCTAGTAGACTCGTACTAAGCAAATTCTTAGAACTCGACTAAAATGATTTGTCAATAATATAATCTTTAAATAATAATAATCTGTATACTATAGATTAAATTAGAGTGCTTCTATTAGGACACCAACTTTTCTTACAACACATCAACCCTTTTGAAACAAAGAACTGTTTACATATAAATTGATGGGTGAAGTGAATCTCCAAACCGTGCGCTTAATATGTCAAAATTCCGATTTCAGTACATTGTTCATTTTAATTCTCAAGACATACACATGATACACTATTCACTTTTTGCACGTCCATGAACCCATAGGTTCGCCACTTTTAATATCTACAAATGCATAAGTTCATCACTTTTAACATTTACAAATTTGTACATGCCTAATAGTGAATAGTGTATTGTGTGTGCATGTTTTCATAAATAAAATGAATAGTATATTGAAATCGTAATTAGAATAAAAGTCAGACATGTTTTTATAAAATATTTAAGCATTTTTTCTAGAATATTTTAGTAAAAACATAGTTGTGTAGGATTAGGTATTGGTAAAGTTAACACCAAATCTTTTTTTGTTTCATTTTTATTATTTATAGGTATAAGATTAGTGATTAACAAATGAAGGTGGGTTCAAGGAGGCTTGAATCAATATGTGAAAACAACACTCCAGACATCTTATTATTGGTTGACACTTTAAGCTAACACCAAATTATTGCAAACACACAATGCAATATGGAGATATTGTAGGGGTAGGTAAAATGGACCTTAGCGAGTGGTGGTAAACCATAAAACCCTTGATATAGATAATGACCATGGATTTGATATTTTGATTCAATGAAAGAGACTTGCATCTTCGTATCCTATCCAATCTACCATTGCCCACTATTTACTAATGGTCCCTGGGCCTAAAATAACTTCAAAAATCAATCTTTAATGAAAGAAAGTGTATACTCAACAACTATCGAATGACATCACGATTATTGGAGTGGTGCATATGCTTGAGTATCGGTTCAAAATTGAAGAGGTGACACAAAATTTACTTATCGAAAAAGTTACTAAAGAAGATATAAAACAAGTAAAGTTGGAGAGTGAAGATTGAAAAAGAATTAATTTTATACATTTAATAATTATTATATTTTAGGTTTTTTTTAAAGATCTTTTTCATACAGAAATGTCATTGGAGTAGCGTTTTAGAAAAAGAAATTCAAAAAACGTTACTTAGAGTAACGTTTTAGATTTCTCTTGATAATTTGAAAGAATTTGTTATTTATATATATATATATATATATATATATATATATATATATATATATATATATATATATATATATATATATATATATATATTATATATATATATATATATATATATATATCTATATATATATATATATATATTAATTTAATTATTATTATTTTGAAATAATTTTTCCAAAATAAAAGGATGCTAAACACTACTACGCACAAGTAAATCCCCGCGGGTACAGATAAGAAGCGTGGACTGCCAGTACAATAACTCAATATCGTTGTACCTGTTTAGATCAGTTCCCAGCTCCCGCGTGAAGTTGAAAGCGCTTCCAGGTCAAAGTTCATAACAAACGAGCCAAACAGATTCTCATTGTATATCGTGTCCTTATTCTTCCAAGTTCCAACCCTTTTTAATTTCTCTCGCTGATCGTAAATAATAATGAAGGAATTCCGTAATCTAGGGTTTTATGCTCAGCAAATTGGAGGCTAATTCTTCTCTCAATTATCAAATTAACAATAAAGAAAAAGAGGAATTCTGCATCAATGGGAAATTTATTCGTCAAGAAACCTAAGATCACAGAAGTCGATCGAGCGATTCTCTCTCTCAAGACACAGCGCCGGAAGCTCGCTCAATATCAACAACAGGTTCAAAATATGAACTTTTCGATGTTTCATTCTATTTGATTTTAGATTTGGTTTCGTTTTAGTTTAAATTTCTATATAGCGATCAATTTTAGCAAAGTGAGAGTAATTGTAATGGAAAAAAAAAAGCTTTTTTGAAACTCTGTCGCAACCTCTTAGATACAGTAGCAGGGTTTCATCTGATAGAGAGAGAGATGGAAATCTCGATTGACTGCGATGAGAGTGAACTTGTTGACATCATTCATGCCCATTAACAACCATGTATCCTAGTTCTTCCCAAATACAATTCTTAGCTCCAATTGTTGTTGGTAATTATGGATGATATTGTTTGTTGTCAACTTGATGAAATACGCAACAACACATGAGGAGTTTCCTCGATCTTCAACTCATTAAAGGAACAAATAAAAGAAGTCATCAGCGACAAAGACTTTCTTGTTTCTTTACTGAGAAGGTTGTTTGAGGCTATAAGAATCAATGTGGTTTCTTTTGGAGATTTCCATGGATGAAGGAATCTGCAACACTCGATAAAAATTAAAAGGGAAAAATAGTATGAAAACCTATCAAACCATGTTTTTGTGAGAGCATAAGGAGTGTGGAAGGAATGGATGGATTTAGCACTTGATATTTGAAAATGAATGGTTTAGAATTCTATAGAGATTATCATGAAGAGAGACATTTTAAGATATCACGTGGGAAATGAGATAATTTTAAGAAATTATTATGTTACCGAACGGCATTCACAACTCTTGAGAATCTTATTATGTCATTAATTTTGTTTTTATCAGTTTGTTCTTATTATGTTATTTATAAATCAGGAGTTTAATTCTTTTATTCCCAAATGAACCACAATGCCATTTGTATCTCCCTTATTTATTTTGGAGTTTCTTTTATGTGTATATGAATGTGTTCATAGATTTTATTCTGGATCATTTAAAAAATAATCCACTCTGTGGAGTGCTTTCTCTTAGATGTTTATAGTTCAGTCAAAGTTAATTTAGTTTGGCATTTAGGACCAAAAAAAACGAAAAAGAAAAATGATATGATATGATCCTACTTTTCTTGTGCAAAGGCCATGGACTGTAGAGAATACCATGAGGTTTTTCTCGTATTAAGACTGTAAACCTGACATGGAATATGAAATTTAACTTGTCATGGTTTTTAGGGTTTGAGTTTAAATGTGAAATTATCAAGAATTGAATTTTTTTTAGGACCATGACATTTTATATCAATAATGCTTTTATTTAAAGGAAGTGAAAATTACATCCCTCCTTTGATAATGAGTGGTAAACAAATGAGGCATTAATCACCTCCATTTTAATATGGTTCCATCCAAAGACAATGTCATAAAAGAAGACCTTTGTAAACTCCCAAGAAGAATCAATCACTCATACAAAGGGATTTGATTTGAGGACAATTTCAGTCAGTACACCATTGAAAAACCACTTCTTTCCTTCCACAAACTAGGGCTATGACATATTAGAGCGATTATAGTGAATGCAAGTTCAAAATTTTCTGGTTGGCTAAATTCACATTTCATTGATGGTTCATGATGAATGTTTTAACTAATATTAAGATCTAAAGGAAATAGCTCCAGGAAAATCTTAAATTTATTGTATAAATCAATTTTGATGGAAAGTCTGGAGAAAAAGAGTGGTTGTAGGAAGGGGAGGCTAGGGAAAAGTACTGCCCATAGGAGCTAAAAATTGTATTTGGGATTGTTAGGGGTTTGGTTAATAGATATATGGGAGAATGACAATGGAGTACTTGATCAAGAAGTGGAAAGCGTAGACAATGGAACTTCAATCAAATAAAAAATGGCTGACATATGGGTAGAAATAGTCCAACACTTGTACTGTTTTATATCTATTGCAAATATTTGATTCCCAAGTAATATAGTCCACAATGTACTTTGCTTGAGTTTTTGTGCATTGATTTACCATGTGTGGAGAAGTGGAAAGTATTCTTGAAAGAATTGCAGAAGACTTGAGAGGGGGCATCTCGATTGGCAACGAAAATAAGAGGTTTAGTGCTCCATTTTTCCAGAACCGGAGGTGCAATTGCAGCTATGCCCAGCTCCGAATAAAGCATTTGTTTTTTAAATGGCTAGAGGAGGGGGTGATTAAAATCAATACAGATGGGCTTCTTTCGTCAATTGGTGTAGACCTAGGCTTTGTTGGTCACGACTCTAATGGAAAACAATCTTTGGTGCTTGGAGCGGGTGTGATTATCAAGACATTGTTAGCATCGAGTCGAAAGCTATACATGGAGACAATGAAATTTGCAGCTGCAAGAGGTGTACCTCATATCATAATAAGCTCGGATTCTCTCTTCTCCATTAATAGTATAATAAGAAATGTGGAGGTTTGTTGGAAGTACGAGAGAAGGATAATGGAGATAAAGCTGTTGGCCCGAGCATTCGAATTATGCTCTTTGTGAATTTTATTGGCGAGAAACCAAGAGAGTTGCTGACTACTTGGTCCACCTCGGATCCGTCGAAAAGAATTATTGTATCATAGAAGACCATAATTTTCTTTCTCATGAGCTAGCGAGAATAATCTTGGATGATATTACTTGTAACTACACTTGTGTGTAGATCATTTTTTTTATTTTATGGAAGATGCTTCCCTTTGCAACCTGATGGATGGTTCAGGGAGAAATCAATGCCATGTTTTTTTTAATGATAAAATGAGTAATTTTTCTGTACACCTTAAAATCAAATAAATTGGCCATCCGTTTTGATGGTGTTTGAGGGGCTGCACTAACCTTTTTTTTGCCTTCCAAAAAAAAAATTCAGTCCCCCCTTTTCTTGCATAGAGGGGTTCTTGCTCTCAGCTTTTGAAATTTCGCTCCTTCCTTTTGTACCATGGGTCCTACTCTCTTGAATGAACAAACTTGTCTAAAAAGGATGGCTTTTAACCTTCAAGTTGGTGAGGAGACTAGTCCTTGTGGTGTGTACTACTACCACTTGGTTGTTTGATTCATGGTTGAATTAAATATAGAACTTAATTCCTCACCACACTCGAAACAGTTTAAGACTGCAACCACAGAGCCTGTGAAGGAAACATATAAGAATTATTTTCTGAAACCTTAATTGAAATGATTTTCTCTCTTTCAAAAATGTGCAGATGTTTGTTAGTTTGATATTTGTTTGATGTACTGACTTCATAGAGAGAGTGATAATAGCATACCACTAGTCTGAAATATATGTCTATTTATGCAGAAAGCTAATTTTAAAGCAGTGGATCACCGAGAAATCAAGTGTAGATTGAACTTTAGAGACATTAACTAATGGGCTGGGAGTTCAATGTTGAACATATAGCTACACAGCATTTCTTGTTTTATAACAGAACAAAGTATCCCCTGGTTTAGTGTTGTTTTTTAGATGGATACCTTAATGATTTTTTCCTTGCCCCATTTTTATTTATACACGTGTTTTGAGCCTGGTCCTGTTTGTTTTTCTTTAATAGTATTGACTTGAAAGTAAGATCCTTCTAAATGCCGATAGCATACCAAGATAATTTTTATTGAAGTTATACTTTTGTTGAACCAATTGCAAAATATTTGCTTGAACTACAAAGTAACAAAATGAACAGCACACTTAAATGCTTAGCTCTTAAACGGAGATACCATTTAAGCTTAAATGCTTGAACGAACTGCATAAGTTTTTGAACTGGTTGGCGGCTGGTACCTGAAAAATATTGATGTGAGACCCCATGATTTTCACAATTCAGGACTTGGTTCTAACACATTCTTGTGAGAATGTACTCTGTATGAAGGTTATTTTGAATATGGTTCAAAGTTTTGGGCTTTTTGGGAATGTTTCGGCTGAGACCGGAGCGAAACATTGACCCCAAAAGATTGAATGTCTCAGATTGCCTTGGAATGTTTCACTCGAGATTGTTTTGATTTTTCTCCAAACTGAAACATTGTATCGATAAGAAATTTTAAACCTTGGTTTTGAAGACCTCAACAGCTTAAGGTGTAGATTCATATGGTAAACCATTTCCTTTGAACTTTGTCAGCTTGATGGTGTGATTGAAGCTGAGAAGCAAGCTGCAAGGGATTTAATTCGTGAGAAGAAAAAGGATAGGGCCTTGCTTGCATTGAAGAAGAAGAAGACCCAAGAAGAATTATTGAAACAAGTAGACACCTGGCTCATTAATGTTGAGCAACAAGTGAGTAGTTCCACACTTTCCTTTAGTAGGGGTTTTATTTTATCTTTTGCACAAAAAAATGTAACCAAACAGGTTTTCAGTTGTTCTCTATTTTTTAAAATAGAAATTTCTACTTTCTTTTTAACACCCTTTATTGAGTTTTACACTTTAAACAATATGTGAGTTCCAATCTCTCTTGTTTTAGTTGAATGATATTGAACTGGCAAGCAAGCAAAAGGCAGTCTTTGAGAGCTTGAAAACTGGAACTAATGCTATCAAAGCTATACAAAGTGAGATCAATTTGGAAGATGTTCAGAAGCTAATGGACGATACAGTGGAAGCCCAGGCTTATCAAGATGTGAGTTTCATGTCTTCTCTCTTTTTCTTTTTTCTATTGTTGATCTTCACATTATGTCATGATTCATTGATCTTTCTCATACTAGAATATGCTTAGAAAAAGGACTACATTATATAGATTAGGTGTTCCATTATTGCTGCTGTTGATGTTAGTTATATATCACTCTTACCTCTCAGCAGTATCAGAGCAGTTGAAGTCCAAGTGCCATAAGAGGGACACACTTCTTTATAAAATCTACAGAAGCAAGTGTTTTCGAACTATGGTTGATGTCAGATAGTTGGATATAGAATCCGTCAACCACCTTATTCATTATTATTTTGCTGTCTCATTTTTCCTAGCTCTTACTTATTTATTAGACTCTTCCCCACGATCATCTTAAGGCAAGGACTTTTGTTTCCTTTGAAAATTGATTGTGGAATCAGTCGATCACCTTCTTATTCATTGTGGGGTTGCTCATCTAGTTTGGTCCTACTTCCTTTCCTCGTTCAATGTTTCTTGGTGTCCTCCGCTCAATCAGTTTGGTTTTGTCCACAGTTTTTTGGGGGAAGAGAGAGATCTCCCCAGCCATTTGCTGGGGCTTATGGAAAGGAAGGAATGGGTGAATCTTTCAAGGAAAGGAGCAGTCTACTCAGGGAGTGTAGTATTGTCGGCATGTTGCTCTACTAGTGTAAACAATTCAAACGGTTGAGGTTTTTTCTTTGAGAACTGTGTATAGGTGGGATCTAATGTGTAAAGGGTGATCCATTTGTTTCTCTTGAGGACATCTTGTCGTCTTAATTAATGGAACTTTTCACTTATCAAAAACAAAAATAAATAAATAAATCATTTGGGGTTTGATCCCATTTGCTGTTTGTTGGAGCCTTTGGGAGGGAAGGTACAAGAGGGTCTTCGATGGGAGGGAGTAGTTGATTTAAGGATTAATCACTGGTATTTTAGGTCTCAGTTTTTTCTAGTACAAACTCTTTAAAGCCGTCCGGGGTTTATTTCTTGAGGATTTTGTCCCTGGGTGGGATCTTGCAATTGGGAATCAAGTTTAGTTCAATTGTTGCATTTTTTTACTTCCTTTATAGCTTTTGTACTGTTCTAAGTAGGGCTCCTCAACCCCTTGTTAATATAATCCTATACTCATTTGAGAAAAGAAAAAGCGGGGGGGGGGGGGAAGTACTTGAAAAATGATTATAAGTTCCTTGATTTTCGAAACTTGTAATGGATGTTCTATTAAGATAAACTATTGGAGAATTGCATTATCAATCCAAAGGTGCAGAACCCTTTTTTTATAGTTAAAGTGAAGAAAATACTAGAAGAAGGAAAACAAAAGCAAATACAACCTAGATGGAGAAGAAGTCCCTGAAGACACTAAGCAAGAAAACTAGCTGGGGTTGTGAGAGTAATACTTAAAAACAAAACCATCAAGAGATAAATCGTCGGCCCCAACCACTGAAAAAGCAAGGCTTTAACCTTGAGTACTAAGCTCTCGACAACCTCCTCTTTCTCTCTATTCCTTTACTTCTAAATGCCACAATAAATCACATAAAGGAAGCATGGATCAAATGATGCCACTTCGAGAGGAAAATGCATACAACCTCTGACAGATAAAGAAATACAACACAAATCTCCATGTAACCACCATAAAATGAAGAACCAAGTGATCAGTCAATTCCCCACTTGTCTTGCCATCACACAGAAATTCACTATTATGTTCTCACTGGAAATTGGGTGGTCCACCATGAAGATCTTGTCCAGACAAGCAGTCCAAGTGAACACCACCTTTGGTGTAAGTGATTTAAAGAGTTTAGGGGTATTTTCTTTGAAGATTTTTTTGTAAGGTGGGAAAGAGTGTGTAAACTTTTTATAAAAAAAGGGTGTGTAATCTTAGTGAGGGCTAGGCTCGATGGTGGTGGTGGTTGTGGATGTGGTGATTGTTTTTGTTTTCCTTCAGGGTGGTCATCTTGACCCTCTTTTTTATCATCTTTACTAATCAAAAAAAGAAAAAAAGAATGGAGGAACCCCCCATGCAGGAAGCATTGAAGCCGTAGTAGTTTGTTTGATAAAAGTAGGCCAGTATCACCGGGATATTTTTACTAGTATCTCTAAACTATTGCTTGAATTATGTAAGATATGTATAAAATGAAGGAAGAAGATTGCTATATACCACCTTTGCGAGCGTGATTTTTAATCTTGGTTTGATATCTTGTCTCGTTCATGGACGAGACTAAGTTATCTTGGACGACATAAACCATTAAACTTGGTTTCTAATTATTTAATAATATGTATTTATAAGCAAATAATTATAATTTTTTTTGTTTTTCATATAATAAGATAGATTAGAAGATGCTTAGTCACAAGGATTAGATTATAAAAATCTAATTATTTTACTTGAAAAAATACAGAATCCCAGTTGACTCTGTCGAGTTTTACTGATTTGGCCAAGACTTTCAAAATATCACCTGAGTCAATTCAGTTGTCACATGAGACAACGTGCAGTATGATTCATGTTGGATATCTGCATCGTTCCTAAACGATACCGAGATGACTCACCCGAATCATCTCGGTCTCTAATGAGATTTGAAGCCATGTTTATGAGAGAATCTCTAGCATCATTGCTTCCCTTGCACCCACTGAGGTAGCTCTCTAAGTTGGTAAGTCGAGCTCGCAAGTTTCCAGTGAGTCGCCCAATTATTGACCCAGATATATCTCAGTTTCTAGTTTCAACCCGGTCTTACCTTGTTCTATATTTTGAAGGTATGATCATCATTTTTATAAGACATTACTCTGAATTAACCTAACTCTTTCCTTCTTTTTTTCCTCTCTCTCTCTTTAAAATACTCAGTCTCTTTAGAATGTTGATGTGTCTGATTTACTAATAAACTCTGGTTTTTCTTTTCTTACTTTTGCTTTGTGCTATTTATACCTGATCAAATGATCAATATCACTTCACTATATTGTAAGGATGAAGTTAATTTTTCCAAGATCCTTTGCTTACTCTTATGTTCTTTCTGATAGTTATTTCTATTTTTAACCTATGATCCACATCTTTATTTGGTGTTGAAGGAAATTAATGCAATACTTGGGGAGAAACTCTCAGCAGAAGACGAAGAAGATGTTTTAGCAGAATTCGAGAACTTGGAAACAGAGGTATACACATTAAATACTAAAATTACTGGCCCAAAAAGCTTTCATGTTCATGTTGAGAATGAAATCGTCCTTTATCCTCTTCTGTGTTCATATATACTTTAACACATTAAGAGAAATGGGTTCCAATTAGTTGTATTCTATGTCATTGAGGCCAATGTTTTGAAGCTGAGATTTCAGCTCAAGGATGTTGTACGTCTTTTTTCAAGTGAGAAATGTGGACAATTCAAATGGTCCACACATTAAAGAGTATTTCGTAAATGCAGACACACTGATTATGGACTTGGTATTTATGGAAATGGATTACATATGAGAGAGATGTTAGTTGAACCTATAATTGTTGCGTATCTGAGAAGGAACACTTTTTTATTTATGCAGCTCACCCTTCAAGATCTGCCAAAAGTTCCTGCTCCTTCAGTTGCATCCCCTGAAGAACTTGAAGATGAGGACATTGTGCTTCCTGATGTGCCAACCAAGACCCCTGTTGTGCCCGAGGTGGTTCCAAATGATGAGGAAGATGCCCCGGCAAGTGTGTCCATCAAGAAAAAAGGTTCTCTCTCTCTCTCACACACACATTGTCTCTCTCCATGCACGCGAACACACATACACACATTGGATTTGTCAAAACTGAGAAAAGTTGATGGTAATCCTTCTTGCAGTTATGGAGGAGCCATTACCTGCTTAAACGGCTGAAGATATCGGAGATGTTTGCTGCTGTATAGTAACCAAAAGACTTGCCTGCCATCTTTGGGAAATGTTTGGGGTCCTCAAATCATCTGAAGGTTACCTGCTGCTTTGTATTGTTACACAAGTTATTTTCATTGATATAGTCATCCTTGATATTGTACAAGACTAATCTTTACTGTGTGCACTTGGTGCAACTTCAAAACGCAATTTGATTCACTTCCAACTCAGATGTAAGTGTTTACATAGTTTGTATTCAAGATCTTCCTCATCTGCACTCTATTCCAGTCCCATAATTAACTTGGACTCGAAATTCTATTTTATATGATTTTATTTACTTTGTTCATAATCAACTATAAATCTTTCAGAAAAATATTTTTCCATTTTGGACATCATGAGTAATACTTGTGTCAGGACACGAGGACAAGAAATCGTTCAGCCCATCATGTTTTATACACGAGTCTCATGGACAGGAGGTGGGATGGTATTCAGCTGAGTCCCATGAAGGAGATTGATCCAGTGATCATGACTGTTTGATCTTCATAGTCCTTTCATTTCCATATTGTTTCTGACCATCAAAAAATAGGATAATTTGATTGTGTTTAGATTAGAAAAATCTCTCGGCTGGTCATGTTTTGCGGGTGCTTACACCGCATAAGATCTATCCGAGTAAGGGGGAAGATTGCAAACTTATGGTGGAGTATAAATTTCAGGATAACTTGAATTTGAGCATGCCAAATATTTCATTGACAGCTTATGGACTTGGATTTCCCATAATATATTTTGAGGATTTAGTAGTGGGCCAGACGCTTCTTCAGAATTTCTTTGCACTCTGAAATGGCTAAATTACTTGTAAAATCGTAATTATCGAATCAAACACTTCAAGGTGTAGGTTCATCACAATTACAATAAGATAAAGGTGTATGTTTTACACGGGTGCATCACACTTCATGGACAATCTTGAAATTGATTTTAAGATTATGGAAATAGAATCCTAATGGGGAGAGATTGTGGTGAATCTCATGATATTAAAGCAAATAATATAATGATGTTAAGGACCCATCATGTTGAGTGGTAGAGTGGAAACATGGGTTTCCCTTCATCATTTATTCCTCGTGAAATGATTTGGAGATTTGTAAGAGGTGTAACACATAGTCGGTTATCGATCTATATATGAAACCCCAAGGGCTGGACCTGGCACCTTGTATAGGCAATATTCCAAGATACACAGCTCTCAATGCAAAATCAGCTGCTATGAGGTCTTTAGGATAAGGCTTTCATAATAATCTGAATTGATGACATATTGATCGATCTTGGATCAACCATGTCCCTATCTGATATATAAGTAAGAATGTGTAGGGATGGGTGACTCATTAAAAAACACAGTATCCTGATTGTAAATGTGAAATCCAATGGTTGGGAATCCATGCATATCTTGATACCATACATCTTGTAGATACTCATCCCAAGGATAAATCTTCATCATTTGATTTCAATTTACAATAGTTAGGATTCTGTATTTTTATATTATATTTTGTTGTTTATGCATATGGTAGATATTTATATTTTTAAAATATAATTAGGATTGATCCAATTCATTTATTATCAAATCTGCTTGGATTTAAATACTAAGGTGTGATAAAAATCCGATCCAATCTTATTCTTATCGCATTGGACTTGGATTGTTGTTGGGTGGTGGTGGTGGTGGTGGTTGTTAGAGTTTGCCACGGGAGATTTAGTTGTCCTTATGTCAATAACAAGAGATGGGTAGTTAACATCGGAGGGCCATGGAAGGATTGGTGTGGACCTAAAGACAACTGTGCTCCTTTGGAGCATTAATTCTATATATAAATTATGAATTTAATAGGGACCAAAAGAAATGGGTCACTTCATCCCCACTAAAGTCCCAAAACTTTTTATATACTAAAAGACTCGGTTCATCAAAAAGGTTTGTCGCCCACCACTTGGTAGCCATCCCACATAAATTTTTTATTTTTATTTTTTTTTTGTTAAATTGATGACATGCCCCTTGATCTAAGTCTTCTGAGAGATACTTACTTAAATGACCTAAATGCCACCATCTTCTACCTCAAACACAAAAGACCCCCTTGATTTTCTCTTACAAAATCTGTCATCTTCAAATTGTTAGTTTTTACGATAAATACTTTTAGCTTATTCAATATAATTTTTAGTCAATCGTCTTCAATTTTTTGTAGAAAATTCTTGATTTTTCAATTAAAAAATCCATATATTTTACTTCTCCAAAAATCCAAGTTAGTTTTTTTTTATAAATTTGCACTTTGAAGGAGAGAGAATCTTTAAGGTTGAAGACGAGGGTTAAAAATCTTCTTCAAACTATTAATCTTTATGATAAATTAATTTTAATAAATTTTTCATAAAAATTATTGATTTTTCTACTCAAACCTTGAAATCTTGCATAGTTTTTAAGGTTGGAAGATTGTAGAAAAGATAAATAAGTATGAAGACAAAAGTAAAAAACTTTACCGTAAGATTAGAGATGAGGGCATTTAGATAATTTACATTATTAAATCAGAAAATATCAAAGTCGAGGGAACATGTCATCACCTTGAAAGCACGGGTATCTTTAATATTGACCAAAACATGAAGGGGGTGGAGTAAGTCTAAATCACCCATTAATATATCATTACCAGTATTCCCATAACAATTTTATATTTAAATTATAATAAGGGATCTTGATTTTCATTCATTCAAAATGTGTTTTGTTCGTTTTCCAAGTTCCAACAATGCATACAGACAAATCTTCTTTATTTTTAAGTATCACATGTTACCTTAAAAAGATAAAGATGGGTCCATGGATTCCAAGTGACCACTTGGAAGCCAAATAATGCATTTCTTTTCATATTATAATCCCATTAACTCACATGAATGTCATTACCCACTATAAACAAATATACTAATCATCCGTGACGTTGAAATTGCATTACAATATGTCAACCAATTGAGCTGTGGGTCGAAACACATTCGTAGAGAAAACTTGATACTTTTAACGATGTGTTTGGATTGAGAGAAATGGAGAGACAAGAAAATAAATGATTTCTCTTGTTTGGATTGTTAAGTAGGGAGAGAAGAGAAGAGAAAAAATAATGTGAGTTTTCTTTCTATCCAAAAGTGGAGAGAGACCCTTTTAAAATATTTTATAACTCCAATTTTACCCCTAAGTCTCTTCTAAGATATTTTAAAATTTCAAAATTGTCCCAAGTTCTCTCCTATCAATCTAAATATGGTGTAGAGAAATTGAGTTTTTCTTCTCTTCTCTTCTCTGATGAGTTTTTGTTCTCTCCATTTCTGTTTATCCAAACATAGTCTTAAGATATTGAACTTATTTTTATTGGAAAAATATTTTTTTATTATTTAGATTTGTCATAAAAAGAATAAGTAATTCATGGTTTAATCAACCCAAAATCTTTGGGATAGAAGCTTTTTCGTTATTGTTGTAGTTAAAGGATATTTTATAATAATTATTTGGATTGTCGCCTGATAATTCATTTTTCAAAAAAATATATTTTGTTTCCATTTAAAAATATTGTTATTGGTAGAAGAAGAAAAAAATTAATTTTATAATGATATACACTAGTAAATATTTTTATTTTAATATTATTATTTTGTCCAAAAATTAAAGTACGTTAGAAACTTGATAATTTAAGAAGTGTCACTTAGTTAAGTGGTAAGGCTTGTGGAAGTTGTTCATTCCTAGGTTCAAATCCTTTGAACCCATACTTCTTATACTAACTATTAACAATTAAGATTATTCATGTACTAATCAAGCATTTACCTATTTAAAAAAATAAAAACTTAATGATTTACTATTGGCGTTGAAGAATATTTAAGTAATTCGTTTATTTGACTTTTTCACATTTTTTTTCTTTTTGTAAGTATGTATTTCTTATTTTGCCAAAAACACTAATACTAAAAAAGAATCGAAAGCTACTTATCATCAACTACTATTTAACGAAATTAGACATTCCCTCATGGAAAACGACTCGTGAAAAAAATACATGATCCCAACTGCCTCAATTGCTATGGAAATACCTTTGAGTTGACTAATACCTCTTTGTACAACTTCATTTAACCCTCTTTCTTTATCAAGAATCAAGATGATCTCTATTTTAATTAAATTCAATAGGGTCAATAGAATCGGAAAATACTTTGAAGCGGGCTGCCCACTTTAAAATTTTGAAGGAACCCTTTCCATTGAATTACACATGGCATTTTCAAGGAGGCATTTCAAATTTTGATAAAATTGTAGGAGTGTAAAATAAATTCAAAATGCCACATGTTTTGTATAGAAGAGGGTTCCTTCAAATTTTGAAGTGGGTCAGCTGCAATAGAAACAACCAATTTGAGCATGCAATATGCATAGACTTCCATTAAGTGATCTTATCAAATCATTGTCGGTGTGGATAACATTTTTTAAACAAAAAGAAAATTGCTCCACATTACTTCTTGGGTAAATTACTATTTCGTGATCAACTTTTGACAAGTTTACAATTCCAACTCATTGTTCATTTTAATTACCAAGACGTGAACGGGTAACGAATTAGGAGACTTTAAAATGATAATTTCACAGGTTAAATGCGAAATTGTCACTTTAAATCTGTGAAATAGTCATTTTAAACCTGTCAAATTTGTTGTCCATTCACATTTTGATAATTAAAATGAACAGTGAGACGGGTTTGTAAATTTGTCAAAAGTTGATCACGTTTTCATAAATATCTCATACTTCTATTTTTGCCACACAAACATGGTAGGATTTTCCCAAACCCTTTAGAGATGGGATCAATCCATACGGTAGCACGATCTAAGACCACCAAAGTTTTCCATGATTCCCTGCCTCCTCAATTCTAAATTGAAGTCTTTCAAATAGTGGTCCAACTTCTATTGCCACACCAACTTTTGCTAATACCATTTCAAATGTGTGCTAATTTATTGATGATTTACATATGAATTGAGGTGGCATTAGCAAAAGTTGGTGTAGCAATAGAATCTCTCGAAATTAAAAAGTTCAAATTAACGCTGGATTAAAAACATCTAACCGTCAACCACATTCATAAAAATAAAATAAAAAAATTCAAATTTCAATATCTAGTGATAATGGATGGTGTGAGGAGTATGGTGCATTGTTCTTAATGCACCTAAGTACACTAGATTATTTCACTGCTTGACTTGAGCATGACTTGTGAGCTTTTAATTGGTGATGTGGTTGCTTCACGTGATCTTTCCGTTACCTTCTTACTTTACATTCCTGAACTACCCAGAAAATACTCATCTAACAAATATTACCAGCTAATAAATTACAAATAAAGAAAAAGGGTAATTTTGAGTTTTCACATTTGACGTATGACAGATAGAATCCTGACGTGGCGGATTAGTCGGAGGGACACACCAAGAAGCACAAATGGTGACACGTGGTTTATTCTTTTATGTCGTTGTCCATGGTAGGTGCGAGGTCAACTGGTGGTTGTTAGAAGTGGAGGTTAAACTGGAAAATGTCACTCTTTTTCTAGTTGGAATTCATTTAGGATCATATTTAATGACTGTAATACCCTTCATCATGTTTCAGATTTACAGGAAAGCCGGTGTTAAATCAATTCCACGATTAATTGAGAGATCCTAGATTAATTCATCAATTCATCCAAATTAATTGGCTAACTCCTAATTCAAAGAATTTTATAAATTTTTTAAAATATTTAAAATAAATTATGACTATGATTGCATGAATTATATTCATTCATTTTCAACATTTAGGATCAAATTTTCAACTTATTCAATAAACATTACCTCCAATTTGTTGACCCAAAACTTTTGGGATAAGACTTTTGTGATGGTGAACATTATCTTCAATATTTATCAAATTTCAAGAGTTTTCTTTTTTAAAATCCATTGCTTCAGTTTGGTGAGAAATTATATCTTCTTATTGTGGTTGGAAATGATCATGATTAAAGATTTTATCCTACAAGTTGAAAAGATTGAGATGGTGGGAGGTGGGATTTGAGAAAAAAAAAAATTAAAGAATTCTATTATTATATTAAAAGTAAGTACATTTCAATTAACTTTTGTTAATCTCTCTTTGAAAATTCAAGTTTTAAGAATCTCATTATTTTAAAATAGAGTATATATATATATATATATAGGGTGGTGTTCAGAGGTCCTAAAATGAGTCAAGCATTGTATTAAACATTTTTCAAAACATGACTTAGAAGTTTTGAAATAGGCTTTTTTTTTTTTTTTGTGTGGATGATCTCTATAATGAGGAGATCATCCTCACCAAAAATCGACCCATTCCAAAATTTCTAATCCCATCAAAAGTGATTTATAAAAATTGGACAGTCCACGATTCTTCAACTTGTAAACTAAAGTTAGAAGTTTCGAAATGATCTGATTTTTGGTGAGGATGATCTCTTCACCATAGAGATCATACTCACAAAAAATTAGCTTATTCCGAAGTTTCTAAGTCATGTTTTGAAAAATATTTAACACAATATTTGACTCTCTTTAAGGTCTTCGAACGCTTATCATATATATATATATATATCAAATTATTTATTTCCTAACTATTTATTTCTTTATAGTTCGCATAACTTAATGAGTTGCGATTTATTCATATTTTATTTTGGGTGCGTGTGATAGGTATAGGATTAGCAGTGACACCTATGTGCCGTCTCACAGGGCAATCTACAAAGTGGCAAACGATGGTGGTTCCCACTTGAGTCAGAAGGCACCCATACTGCCACTATGTCTTCTTTTCGTGCCTTCTGACCTTGTTGACTCTACAAATTCCATGGCAGCTGATTTATTCCAATTATTAAACGGTGACATGTGGCACCAAGATAGCATGCCAACATAAAAATGTGCATCCATCATTTACCTATCGAAATGATTGGAAAACAGATTCCTGTCTGTTGTCACTTGGACCTTACGGTTTCAATTACATTTTCCGCTCATTACGGAATCATAGCAAAGATTTGCACTCCAGGTCTCGAGAGCAAAGTTGACATCCATCCCCTAATAATGTCATGTGTACCTTTTTTCATGATTAAGTAAACAAATAAGCAGTAACAAAGACTAATCCACCACTAATTACATCAATGGTTCACCCTTCGATTGATTTAGACTCCCAAACTAAATTTTAATCATTTTTCAATAGTTCAATATCAATACCCAAAATGTGCCCAAATCTAGTTGTGTAAGAAATGCTTGTTGAGAAAACGAATGATTCAATCACGAGTCATCTATTGGACTATATATTTGAGTGAAAAAAAAAAACTAAAGTGATTGCGTTTAGACATTGAGTTGACGTGGAAGTGTATACAAAGCCATAGATGTTTTTTCTCAATTATATTTTTGAGTGGAAAAATATTTAAGTGATTATGCTGGACACCACGTTAGACATTGAGCTGAAGCGGTGGTGTGTACAGAATCATAAATGTTTTTTCTCAAATATCAAGGAAAAGAATCTATGATTCTATACACATCATTTAAGGGAAATCGTCTATGATTCCTTCCATAAATGTCTTACATGGTATCCTGCCCAATCACTCTAGGATGACTCATTTGAGTGACGTTCATCAATTGATAGATTAAGATCCAAGTATGCTCTTTAGGCTTGGAAAAGTATATATATATATATATATATATAGGGAAATGTTCAGCAACAAACATTTTGACAAACATTTTGGCAAAACATTTTTGAAAATATGGGTTACAGGTTTTGGAATGGGCTGATTTTTGGTGAGGATGATCTCTACAGGGAATAGATCATCATCACCAAAAATCAGCCCATTCCAAAACTTCTAACCCATCAAAAATGGTTTACAAAAAATGGACGGTTCACAATTTTTCAACCTGTTAACATGGGGCTAGAAGTTTTGGAATGGGCTGATTTTTGATGAGGATGATCTCCTCACCGTAGAGATCATCCTCACCAAAAATCAGCCATTCCAAAACTTCTAACCCATCAAATATGGTTTACAAAAAATGGACGGTTCACAATTTTTCAACCTGTTAACATGGGGCTAGAAGTTTTGGAATGGGCTGATTTTTGATGAGGATGATCTCCTCACCGTAGAGATCATCCTCACCAAAAATCAGCCCATTCCAAAACCTATAACCCATGTTTTGAAAAATGTTTTGCCAAAATGTTTGTTGCTGAAAGGGACCCATATATATATATATATATATATATATATTGGTAGGATTCTCAATGGGGGCAGATTCAAGTCAATTTTGCTTGAACCCTAAAGAGGCTGGTTCTTCTTAAGCCAAGTCTTACACCTTTATCGAGCCCAAAAATCAGTTAAGTTCAAAACTGGTCAAGTGAGTTTAGGTCAAACTTAGATTAATCCTCATATTTTTTTTACAATCAAAGTCAATTTCATGCACTAGTCAATAACATTCATTTGATATCACTTTTATTATTAAACTAGAAAGTGGTATGTCCATGCAAACACACATGTATCAAAAGAGCTTATTTATCACTTAATATATGTATATATATATACCCCCATTACGACTCACATTACGACACACCGTTTTGTCTTATATGGGCAAAAATGTTTGGAATGGGCTGATTTTTTGTGAGGATGATCTCTATGGTGAGGAGATCATCCTTGCCAAAAATCAGCTCATTATGAAACTTCTAGCCCCATGTTTACAAGTTAAAAAATTTTAGACCGTCCAATTTTTATAAATCAATTTTGATGGGGTTAGAAGTTTTGGAATGGGATGATTTTTTGCCAGGATGATCCCCTCATCACAGAGATCATCCTCACAAAAAATCAGCCCATTCCTAACATTTTTACCCATATAAGACAAACGGTGTGTCGCAATATGAGTCGTAATAGGGGTCGTAATAACGCCATCCTATATATACATATGGAAGCGTTTGGAAGCCCTAAAGAGAGTCAAACATTGTACCAAACAATTTTCAAAATAGGGGTTAGAAGTTTCGGAATGATTTGATTTTTAGTGAGGATGATCTTTATGGTGAAGAGATTATCCTAACCGAAAATCAGCTCATTCCAAAGTTTCTAACCCTAGTTTAAAAGTTGAAGAATCGTGGAAATTTCAAAATGGATTGATTATTAATGAGGATAATCTCCTCATCATAGAGATCATCTTCACAAAAAATCAGTCCTTTCTGAAACTCCTAACCCATACATTGAAAAAATGTTTTGCACAATGTTTTACTCTCTTTAAGGCCTCCAAACACTACACACACACACACACACACACACACACATATATATATATATAGTTGTGGATTGAATCTTTTTATATTTATTTATTGAAATAATCTTAATTATATTAAATTTAAATATAAAAGTGGAGGCTTTTATGTCCACTCAAATTTTGGTGTCAAACCACTCCTACTCTACCTTCTATCATTGTAACAAAAAAATAAAAATATGGGTTGATCTCCATCCATTAAAATTAATTAGATATATAAAGTAAACTTGTTATATTAAATTTAAGAATAATATTAAAGTGACTTTAAAATCCACATTGATTCGACTTTGTTGACATGGATGAATGTATGGAATCATAGATGCTCGACGAAAAGCATGTCTGATTCTATGTGCACTTCCACATCAACAAAGTGTGAATTATTGTGATATTTGAAGTCACTCTAGCACCACTCTAAATTTAAATATAAAAATGGGGGCACGTATGGCCACTCTAATTGTAAAGATATGGATTGATCTCCATCAATTTAAAATTAATTATATATGAAAAATAAACTTGTTTTCTCCACCAATTTAGGAGTCCTTAAAGAGAAGGAAATTGATGAAGCGAGTACGTAAGACTCTATGTTTGACATTGTGTTGTTGTGGAGGTGCGCATATAACCAAGATGTTTGAGATACAAGTGAAAAAATGTATGGTTCTGTGTGCACCCCCACATCAACATAGTGTCAATGCACTGTCCCGTGCTATCACTCTAGTAAGACTCTCTTTGTTTTTTGACTGATGATAATTTGATGCTCTTTTTGTTAAATGCCTCCATACATTTCCGACCTAGTATTTACAGAATCACAATCTTTTTCTTATGTATCCTGACGCAAATGATCTATGATTCTGTGATTGGGGGGGGGGGGGGGGGGATCTAAAGAATAAGAGCATCAAATTATCATGACTCTTTTTTTCCTTTTAGGGGGGTGAGGGTAGTTACTATGAATATACTTAATTTCTTTATTAGTCATTCATTTTATTTTTATGAAATGGTCATTATGATCTTGACAAATAAAGATGATACGTACATTCCACAATTTTTTTTGTTATAGTTTTTACAAGAGTCATGATGATACGACTCTCCCACGTGACATACTCAATCGCCTACATCACGGCGGATGTGCCGGAATCATAGATTTTATGCCTCGGTGTATACAACCCCACATCCCCATGTATCCCTAGGCATGTAAAGTTTATGATTCTGGCACATCCCATGTTCGAAAGAATATGCCACGTGGTGGACTAATAGGATCTCCGCTCTTTTGACATTCTGTCGTGCAGTCGTTGAATTAACTTTCTAACGTAGCAGTCGGTACTCGTTGACAAGTCACTTTTACTCGAATATCTTCCTCGAGATACGTTTCAGTTAAATTTAGGACTGAGGAGATGACGGACCAACAATATTTTCCTTGGGAGGATACGAAGAAGGAATCTCTCCGATCCTTCCTTTTTCTCCCCTTAACAGCTCAACTGTAAGAATAACAGCTGGTGCGATAAATGATCGACGAGATTTTCCTTAAAAGCCTACGTGTCCATTATGACTCCTGTCGTGATGGGGGGCTATTTTCGTTATTAACCAAACAAAGAAGGGTCATTTGATTTTAGTGTTATGTCCTCTTACTAATACATGCTTATCTGGCACGTTGTGTGTACTGTGTACTTGTAGCCAAGAGAAAGGACTAGGGAGGGAGAGAGAGAGAGCGCTCTGCAACACACAGCCAGAGATACACAAACAGCCAACTTGACACAAATCTCTCCCCTTAATCTCTCTTTCTCTCTCTAAGAAGCTCTTTTGCGCAAAGCAATGTCTGTGACTCACAGAAATCAAAGCTTTCTCTGTTCTTCACTGACGTTTCAAACATAAAAAATTCTCGAAGGAAAAAGCTTCTGCGGAAGAAGAGAGAAAATTGTATAAATTCCCTAAAAAAGAGAAAAATCTGCAGAAAGAGAGATCTTGATGAATCTTTCATCTTTTATTGGCTGATCTCTTATCTTCTTGTCGAGTTCGCAAGCTTTGATACCTCTCCAACGTTTTCGATGACTGTAACTGAAGTTTTTTCTGGAAAAAGGGGTTTTTGAGTATTATAGTTGGATAGACCGGTCAATCTTACAAACAACGAGGGGATTCTTGGAAGAACGGTTTGATTTCTGCGAAATGGTGGCAGATTAAGCGTTTCTTTAGTAAATATGTTGAATTTGAGGTAAATCTTCCTTACTTTTTCTTTCTTCTTGTTGAAGACTCACGCAGACCTTTCTTTTTCTTTTCTTTTTTAAATATATTTTAATAGAAAGCGAGGGAAGAAGCGTAGTGGACACATTTTTAGATTTTTTCCGATTATTTTGCTTTATTTCGCTGAAGGTGAAGTGAATGCCGGCATGTTTTCGGCTTCTCTTGCTGAAGATCTGGTATGAAAAATCCATTTCTGGAAAGATTCTTGACAAAGAACATTTGATTCAACTGGAATTTCGAGATTGGGTTGAAAACGATTTGATCTGTCTAAGTTATAGTTTTTCTGGATTATTTAGAATTTAGTTGTTAAATCCTTGGCCCCTCTTTGAAATTCAAATTCTTTTGATGAAAATAATCTGAAGATCATTATTATTATTACCATTTGGGAAATTCGAATATAAGAAGATTGATGGAGGGTTCAAGTTTCTGTAATGTTGTACGATTGAGTTTGGAGAGGTAAAGGAGGCTTATTTTCCTTTAATTTTGAAGAATTAAGACATTAGTTGTTATTTAGGTGGGATTTTATTTTATTTTATATATATATATATAAGTGGGTGGGAAAAATTCTCTTTGTTCTTGTTTGGTTGATTAAAGTTGTGAAATAATTTTGTGAAAATTTCAGTCTTGAATGCTTTGTGAGGACCATCCTGAAAAATGCCTCCATTTGGAATAGTGGATCATAGGTTTTGCTCAGATGCATAGGATATAGATTAATAGAAAGGTGAAGATGGCAACTTCGTGGGAACATTGTGGGGAGCTCGCGAATGTAGCTCAACTCACAGGTTTGGATGCAGTGCGTCTAATTGGGATGATTGTGAAGGCTGCAAGCACAGCCCGTATGCATAAGAAAAATTGCAAGCAGTTTGCACTACATCTGAAGCTGATCGGGAACTTGCTTGAGCAGCTCAAAATTTCTGAGCTGAAGAGGTATCCGGAAACTCGGGAACCATTGGAGCAGCTTGAGGATGCCTTGAGAAGGTCTTATATCCTGGTGAATAGTTGCCAAGATCGGAGCTATCTCTATCTGCTGGCCATGGGATGGAACATTGTATATCAGTTCAGGAAGGCTCAAGGAGAAATTGATCGGTACTTACGGCTCGTCCCCCTTATCACTCTTGTGGATAATTCTAGAGTCAAGGTATAGTTCCTTTTCTAGTCATCAGTTTAACTTCTATTAAATCTATGTTCGATGTAGAAATTACGGTTTCGTTCATGAATAGGGCTTTCATTATTGCTGAATCTGATTAGCTGGAACTGAAGGGTGACATTTGTATTTTACTGTTGGTGATATTATGTAATATGGGAAATTCATGTATTCGTTATTTACAAGAAATCCTGTATTTCATTGTTTTTTTTATCATTTCTCCGAAGCTATGCCATTAACCAGGAACCTGACATAGGGTGGAGAGACATGGAGGTTGAAGTAGATTAGATTATCCAGGAAATTTACAATTAAGCTTTCTTATTGTAGTGTTATGACTTAAACAGAGTAATACTGTTCCAGGTTCCCCTTTATGCCAATTTGAATAGATTTTAAACGTAAAATAATAAAAACTATGTATCATGCTAGATTAAATTTTTGGCCTTAAATGAACAACAAAAGTGGGAATGATTAGTTAGTTTATTTTCGACATACAACGTACTTGACAATGATAAAGCATGAGGAAGTGGCACATTGTAATGAAGCTTGAAGTACAGAGTTTTGAACTCCGTAATGAACCTCAAATTTTTTTTGAGGATTGTAAATAATGATGAAAATATGTAAATAAACATTAATCAGTTAGAAGTGCTGACATAAATCTATAAAACTTAAGGAGAATAAGTGGGTATAGTCCATAGGCTCAAGTCCAATGGTGCATGGAAGAAGGATGCATTACTCACAGATGATAGATGGCCTACAAAATTCTGGGATGATAACTCTAATAAATTTCATAAATAAGCTTGCCTTCAAGAAGTATATTGGGTTTCTGATGTTGTACACTTGATATCAGTTCCACCAATTGAAAAACCTCATTTGGATCTAATTCTGAGTGTGATTGACTGTATGGTGCTAGTGGGCAAGCTGGTTAGGAATGCAAATGAGTTGGCACGTGACAAGCATCGGTATGAATGGGTTTTGTGTCAGACCTGTTACCCTACATTTCAACTACCTGTGAGGAAAATGGCTATTGAGTGCAGAAAGTATTGATTGAGGGGCACATAGCCAAGGACAAGGGCAGATTGCAAAACATGGCTTGATTTTGTGGGGGGCAGTTAAGAATAGAAAGATGATGCATAGAGTACACATTCCAAGGGGAAAGAGTGTAAGACCTAGATACGTCTACCAATGCATCTAGTAGTGGCGAACCACACAAATCTATGTCTTGTGTATTTTTTTACAGTTTTCTTTTATTTCTTTGTGATTGTCATTGTTGTGGGTGCCAATTTCTTGCTACCCATTTTGATTGTCTATTCGATTTGAGTTCCAAGATGTTGGGTTTCAACTATCAAAATCCATCTAGCTTGGGCAATTGCTTGCCCATAAGACAAACAGCTCAGGCAGCTAATGGTCGCCTTGTCACTGAAAATGATGATTTTTCAATGTTGAAAAACATGCAAAAAGCAGAAAAAAACGCGTTTTATGTTTTAAACACTTTTAAAAAAAAATAAAATAAAATAAAAATAAAAATTTAAACATTTTTTTGGGGACTTGTGGTTAATTTTTGTGGCCGTGTGGTTGTTTATGATTTGGTTCTTGAATGTTTAATGTAATGTTTGATACATAATATGCATTTGGTGATTCAGGGATGTTGTTTAATGTAAAATTTGATGAGCATGTCTTGATGTTATTATTGTTAATTTTTTCAATAGTGTGTTGTTTTGCTCATAAGATATGTTGATGGTTAGATGTTTAGCATCATAACATGTATAATTATGTGTGGAAACTTGTTCTCATGCATATGTATTCAATAGTATATATTTTTTTTTTTGCTAAAAAATATATTGAGAACTTAGAATAAATGTCTAATTATGTGTGTGTGTATGCCTGTATGTAAAATGAGTTGGAAGGCTTTTCCATGAGAGGGCCAGAATGGAAGAGCAGAAATCCTGGGGAACAACTACGGGATAACGGAGTAAAACTCTTATCTGCTGAAATCTTCCGCTCTATCTATATCGTTTGGACATCTCTCTGACTAAAGGAATGCTAAAGAAGCTTGAATTTTCTCCTAATATATATACTCACCTATTCTTCATAATTTTTTTATGTATTTTTATTTTTTAACTTTTACCATTTTCTTCTCCTTTTTTCCCGTATTTTTCCGATATTTTCCCTCATTTTAAACCTGTAATCCCATTTGGGGACTATGATGACCACAAGTAGCTCAGCCAAGCTACTTGCCCATGGAACAAGTATCTTGGCTGGCCACTTGGACAATAATAGTCCAAGTACGCTACGTCCATGACTACAAGTTGCCTTGGCCAATAAGAGATTCGCGCTAAACAAGTAGCACAGATCATCCTGATACATAAAAACCAACTCATCGCCCTGCCACATGTCACAATGGTTGGAATGTTTTTATAGTTACGTTTCAAGCCACTAAGTGATAGTGGGCATGATTGGAGGGCTATTACTGATTAAGGAGTAACGTCCCGCTAACTACATAATTGTCCTCACCTCTACAAAGCAGGGAGATCCTTACCAAAGAGGGATCAATTCCTAGCTCCCAAACTCGCACACTAAAACCTGCTCTGCAACCTTTCTTCCTATTCAACAACTGACATGATTGTCAGAGAGATTTTGGCAGGCACCACACTGTTGTTGGAGCAACATCAATGGACTGGAGAAGACAAAGGAATAATAATTGAGGAAGACCAGATTTCCAAGGATCTATCTCATCAGAGACGTGTATCTCGGGGATTGTGAAAAAAAAAATGCTCTACAATTGTGATCAAATTCTCAGTTTCCTCATCATGAAATACAATAAGCATAATGGGCTAACAAGAATTCTTACATTAATATAGAATTGTGGAAATGTTAGAAGACTCTGAACTCTTACATTAATATAGGCATGTGACTTATGCTCTCTTGGCAGTTTTCTTCAGACAACTGATGTGGGACTAACATCAGAGAACAATAGTTTAGTAAAAGACATGCACATAACAAACAAACCTAAGAGAATGTTACGTTTTTTTTTTTTCCTTCTTTGACAATGAATATCACACACTTGAATGCTGAGATGAACCCTAGACACATGCTTGCATCGGTTATGCCAATTGCATCCATGTCCTTTGACGTGTAATACCATAGGCAGACACTTGGAACAATTTGGTGGATCAGGATAAGTAGAGCCTGAAACACAATCATGCACAGCAAATATTTGACGCACTGTTTCGTTCATTATGATTGTTTTATTTTATTTTTAAAATCCATGAGTAACATTGAGATTTGCCATCCCTGGCTTGCGAGTGAGGATATATTGTGAACAATGTTGTTAAATAGCATATGCGATTTCGCACATCGCATATGCTGCAAGAAAAAAAAAATTGCAGAGAAATTTGCCATCGCACAATTTGCATATGTCATCTCACACATCGCATATGCCATTGCACACAAAAATATGTCATCACATATTGGCTGATAGCATAATTTGGGGTATGCAACTATAGCATATGTGATTTTCACTTTGAAAATAGCATATGCAAATGTGCAACCGCATTTGACAACTCTGGTTATCAATTCTCATCCCAAGTGGTGGTGACTAGAATATTACTGTTTTTATGTGTAGGTTTACTCTTTTTCCTAGAGACAGTTCATATAACTGATTCAAAATGGCCGTTCATATTTTAGGTTCAACTGTTTGCTATATAGTAGCTAATATCCCCAAACATCCCCATTCCCTTTACTGTACTGTTCCTGGTTGTTTCCTTTTCTTTTTTCCTTTGTTACTGTGCTTATTTAAATTTTCAATAGCGTGCGCTAGTATTTTGTCTATTAAGTACTTGTTGTTTTATTTACTCTGTTGTTGATGCTGAATTTGGAAGAACTCTTCACATCTTCACATAAATAGGGTGAAGCAGAGAGGATGTCTTATCCACTTCACTCTATTTAATCTAACATCCATAATATGACATACTTTTTATCCTTTGTAATATGATTTTATTTTCTCTTTCTCTAATTGACAGGAAAGGCTGGAAGATATTGAAAGAGATCAACGTGAATACACCTTAGATGAAGAGGACAGAAAGGTGCAAACCGTAATTCTAAATCCAGATCCCTCAAAAAATGACACGGTAGTGTTGAAAAAGAGTCTTTCTCGTCCTTATCCACACCTGTGTTTTGATGAAGCCCTCCAAAAAGAAAATGAAAAGCTCCAAGTAGAACTACAACTATCACAAGCTAACATGGACGTTGGCCAATGTGAAGTGATCCAACGTTTGCTTGAAGTTACAGAATCTGCAGCAAATTCCCTACCAGAGAAGGGTTCACCCCTCAAAGGTTCGAAGAAGGTGGAGCTCAATTATATGGACACTGATAATGAAAAAGGACATACCTTTGATGAAAACTACCATAGGCAAAGCAATACTCGCGCACCACCTTCAAGGTTGGTTTCCATTTAGTTCCATTATAGTAAGCCTAGTGGGTTTCTGATGCCACATTAATTTTGTGCAGAAGTACTTCTTCAGTTTCATCAGGACATGATCTGCTATCAACTAGAGGATCACACCGGCATGAAGAATGGCATTCAGACTTGCTTGGCTGTTGTTCAGAACCTTCTTTGTGTATGTTCTCATATATCACCTAATATTCAGTTCCATTACATTGGAGTTATCATAAAACATGGAAGTAAAGTGTCGTTGATTCCTTCCATATTCTCTTCTAGTTGCAAGTTAGATTCACTGGTTTTGGAATTTGATTATCTATTTTCTCTGTTCATTCTTCTCACATCCAGTGCTATCAGACTCAAATTGGATTGTAAAATAATAATGAGTGGGACTCTACAGAATCAGGATTCATATTGTTGGATTGTAAGATGACAATATTTCTCTTTGCCATAATAAATAATAAAAAATAGAAATAAATATGTAATTTTTTTTTATAAGTCTAAAAAATATGTAATATGCTTAGTTTATTTATTTATTTTTAACACATAATAAACAAGCACTGAAGCAGTCTAAGAAGGAAGAAAGAAAAACAAACAATTAGGAAAACCTTGTCCTCAGTTGCACAACCTCATTGTCAAATTAAGCAAGCTTCCCTATCTAATCAATACTCTTAATTCTCAGCCTTTCTAATTGCATGGAAGGACATTAAGAAGTGGCACTTAGCCAAGTGGTAAGACTTGTGGAGATTGTTCCCAGGTCCTAGGTTCAAACCCCTTGAACCCATACTTCTTATGCTAACTATTAACAATTAACAATTAACAATATTCATGTACTAACCAATCATTTACCTATCAAAAAAAAAAAAAATGCATGGAAGGACATGCATTTATTACCATTTGTGTCAGGTATTTAGTAAAAACACTGTTATTTTTCTTTTAAGGTTTAGAACTAACAAATTACACATGAAGTTGTGGTTTTCACCTAAACTTAACTCATATTGTTATTCAAATCCTAAGGTGAATAATGAATTGCACTTGAATGCTAAGATCCACAAATAAATCATAGATTTTTATCTGGACTGAGACATAAGATTCAAATCGTTTCGGTTTAGATTTGATTCCAATCTGGGATTCAATATTAAGTCATAGGATTTTGAAACTGCTCAAGGAGGTATATCTCTTAGCGTAGCACATACATTCTGTTTGCTATAAGAATCTAAGAGAAGTGGTTTTGTTGCTCCTACAATTTGTGTGATAGCAAGAAGAATGTTACTTGAGGTGAAAATTTACAATGTGTTGATAATGCCAGACATGCTATACGAAGCTAAATATTGGGTTTTCAAGGAACAAGTAGTTTGTAGAATGTGTTAGAAAGATTTAGATGTTGTGTGATGATTGAGTGCCAAGACTTATTATTATCGGAGCCCTATCCTAAAGATTTGGGATTGGCTGAACAAATCTTGTTCCTCCATTCATTTCTGTTGAGAGGATCAAGATTCATGTTAGGAGGCTGCAAAATTTTCCTTTGGCAGCCAACTAGAAGCGACCCTCCTTTATCCTCGCTTGGACCAGAATGTATGGTAAAAGAAACACTAGAGGCGGAGTTAATGTTAAGACTAGGAAGGTATGATCTTAACTTGTGCAAGCAAAAAGAGGAGTCTGTGAATCATCTTATGATCCATTGCGGGGTGGCTAGGGAGGTATGGTCTCACTTCCTCCTTTTGTTTGGAGTGTTGGGTCGTATACCTCTTTCTGTTAGAGATGTTTTTGAGTGTTGGAACCAGTGGGGATCTTCCTTCAACAATTCTAAGAGGTGGTTATGGGGGCTAACTCTGTTCTCTATCTTTTGGGAATTTGGAAGGAACGTGATACAAGAGTTTTTGAAGAAAAAGAGCTTGATGTTAGCCATTTAAGCTTATCGACTTTGGGTTTGTTGTTCTATTGGAGTAAGGCTTTCGCTGACTTTGAGGGAGTCTATTTTATGGATTTTGTGTTTCATCGGGACAGGGCTTCTAATATTTCCAGGGGTGATTGCTTTGTTCTCTATTTCCCTTGGGCTTCTCTTTCTTTTTGTATTTCTGTTGGCTGTTATTCCTGCTGGTTATCTGAACCAGTAGTTTTATTTTAATACAATGTCCTATTACTTATAAAAAAAATCTTAACACTAGGAATAACTAAATAAAAAATGGGTATAAAGAAAAGCTCCAATTGAAGATAGGATAAAGGAAAGTTATTTGAGATGGTTTGGGAGTATACAAAGAAGACCAATACTAGCTAGTACTAGCATGAAGGATTGTTTTGGTACAGTTGGAGGCTCTTAAAGAGCAAGAGGATGCCAAAGATGATGTGGATGGACGTTGATAGACAAAGATATGAAGGCACACGCATTTGCTGAAGATTTGTTTCATGATAGAGTTGAACAGAGATGGTGAAAGCATGTATGAACGTATTCTCAATAACAAAATACTTGGCTATAGACAGAGTGGAATGGAAGATCAAGATTTGTTTAGCCAACCCCAAATCTTTGGGATAAGGAGTAGACAATGGTTATGATGAAGGATATGTAGTTGTGTCTTTCTTTTTCTTATTTTTTTTTCTGCTGAGAAGGATATGTTGGTTCTTATGGGTCTGTAATATCATGTAAAAGTAACCGGTGTTATATGTCTTAACATGGAAAGTCCTCACATGGCATTACCAGTCAAGGTGGTCAATCGATAATCAATATAGGTATGATCCTTTCCATATCTCACATAGATATAGTGTATTAGATTTTGAGGTACGAGGGGAATTGTGAACGTGAAATCCTTAGATCAAATCACAAAAGCAATAAAAGATAAAAATAAAAGAAGATAAAAAACAACAAGATCCATGTGGTTCGGCGGTGCTGTGTCCATGGATAGGATGAGAGTTCTTCACTATGTTTGAGATAGAAATAGTAACCTAGATTTCTCCCAATACTTGTCTCAAACGTCCCAACCTGAAACACTAGTTTACTTGTTGATTCCACTCTCCCTTATCCTTGTTTGTAACCTTGTTTATATATATAAACCAAGAGTCTAATGCCAAAACTCTAATCCCGTAATTTCTTTTATTTCCCCATATAATTTCCCAAAAAGCCACTTTTTAATGAGTATAGTTTATAAAGCATCCCCAAGGGTATACCAACACTTAGGCTTGTACTCAATGTATGCAATACAAGTTATATGATGATTAGGAGTCCTAGAATAATCCTGGTTTTGCTTTCACATTCTAACAAGGTTTTCTTGGTAATCAATCTCCAACTGGATTCAAGACATTTGTCTCAACAGGAATCTTTAGGAAGAGGACCTGATATGCCTGTTAATCTATATAGCATCATCATCATCATCATCATGGCCATGGCTACATGAATCTTTTTCTGCCATTCCACTCCATCTAGGACCATCTAGTCTTTCCCTTTCTCTTGTCAGAAGCTATAGTGTTTTAAATAGCTACCTTAACTTTTAAGTTGTTTTAGCATTCACATGCAGCTTATTGGTGAGCTTAAGGCATAAGGAACTTGTGCTGCCAATCTTCATGCACATGGTATTCCTAGGGTTCTAGCATAAGGGAACACAGCATGAGGCACATAAACATGTAAGCCTAGAATACCCATAAACATGCACATTGGCAACACATGATGGAAACAGTGATGGAAAAATGCCCTAAAGCAACTTCAACTCATATAAGATGGCAACTTACACGACACAAGTTGTATGGGGATTCAGTCCAGGGCAACCCATTACAGGGACATTATAAGGCACACTTGCTTGCTCATGCTAGGCTACACTCATACGCATCCTACGGCACTCGGTATATTTTGTGGTTTAGAACCTATTTGTAGACTGCTTGAGACTCTTGCTCATGATTGCTGGGTCTTCTTCCTGAGAATATGTTATATTCTGAAATTATCATATTATGTAGGTGACAGTGCATCAAGCTTCCTGTTTTGCACTTAAGGTTAGAGCTGAATATGCATCATCTGCTTGCTATGTTTCTAACTGATGATCTTAATACTATGACTGAGAATCTCATTTTTCTTCTCGGAGGAAACATGCTCCTTATGCACTTAACATTAAGCAGATACCTGACTGTAGTCATATTTGTATTTCAACATTTTATGACCGGCTTTTAACATTTTTCAGGTTTCAAGACTTTCTTCTACCCTTGTGGCACATTTTCAAAGATTGCAACTGTGGCCACTAACAGACACATGTGTAAGTAACTTTAAGTGTGGTCAGTCAATCTCTATGGTCTATTTGATTGCCTTTAACCATGAGTTACAAATATGGTTATTCGATAAGAGTGTAAGACCTTAATTGCTAAAACTGCATTTGTTTTTGCTACTATTGTCCATGTTAAACAGGGATAGAGTCTAGCCTTTTAAGAATTTCTTTTAATTTTAAGTTCTTCCTTGTTTTGTGATAATTTCGATGTGAAATGTCAATCTGCTCTAGCCTCTAAGTTTGGAGTGTCTACTGCCATAAGATGAATGCTAATGAAGCAGCAGCAGCCGTCATATAGCAACTTTAGGCAGCACTAAAAGGCGGAATGATGGTCATGTGCCTTTAAATCTGTAGATGGTTTTCAAACTTGAGAATTTCTTGGGAGGTTTTCTTTTTCTTCAATGTGTAAGAGACCTCTATGTTAATTCATTTCAAGATAAGAGGAGTTGATAGGGTCATATCCTTAATCAATGACCTCAACGAGTTCATATTAAGTTTCATGCTTGGAATTTTTGGTTGATTTCAGATGATTCAGCCATAATTTGAAATCAACTAGGCCGGCTAAACTTTTTATGACCAAATTAGCATGGAATCTTAACTTGTTTGTAAGAATCCAAAGGAGTTTATGAAGCATGGACAATGTGGAGAGAATGAACATGGTACTATGATATTAGAAAAAGAGGATTAAGATGTACATGAACTATTTTTTTTCCTACTAAAAATATAGGTCAAACTGAGTCACTGGACCAGACTTGAGCCTTACAACCTTTATGACCTGCGTTGTGCTAGTGAGAATCAAGAAAATCTCTCCATGTGGTAATCATGGTGATATTACCTAATAGTAACTCAACAATTTCATTTTATTTTTTTGCTAGGCAAGCAAGGGGTTAGTGGTCAACAGGGATGAAGGTGGGTTCTAAGTTGGCATCTACCAAAGAACATTATTGATTTTAAAACCCATTTCTTGCATGAGAGAGAACAAGCTCTCTCTTACTGAGAAGAAAGAGAAAGGGTTTTAGGGTCTCATTGTATGCCATAGCAACTCAACTTAAAAGTAGTTCTACAACAGAAAATTACTTGGTTTAACAAATGCATAAGGGAGAAAAAGCCTAGAGCGGGAAGACCTGAAAATTGAGGATGTAACATAACACATATGTGGGTTTCTTCGAAGTAAATTTTTAATAATTTTCTCTATGTTTTCCTGAGCCATACAGACCCAGGCATTTGATAAACATTTTGATCTGCTGCAAAGACATGGTGTTCTTAAACTTGATATATCATGATAGAAGAAACAATACTGTTATGTTTGTGCTTAGTATTCTGTTGGTGGTATTATATTAGCAATAGGGACCGTACACCAAGGAACGACTTTGGGTTGACTTCATCTTTGTTAGGGCTATTCACTAATAGCAAATTCGTTTTAGGGTTTCTACGATAGATTCAGTTTTTCTTTGAGGAAGTGAGATTGAGGGATTGTAACCCTGGTTTTCATGGAACTAGTGAAACGATCTTATCATCACCCGTGGACGTAGGCAATCTTACTGAAATGTTGTCGTGTTTACTCTTTATTACTGATTTACTTATTTATTTGATTGTTATCATTATTTCTCACAAACTATTTTCTAAAAATAAATTGATAGAAAGGGCAAAAATGACTATGCAATTTCTGATTGTAATTTTTGTGTGAAATGGTGGAAACTAAATTATTTATTGAGTCATGCTGGAGTGACTGCGAAATTCACTGTGTTTCACACTGTACTGACATGGAGGTGTGCATAGACAGAACCATAGATGCTTTTCACTTGTATCTTGATGAAAATCATCTATGGTTCCGTATCTGTACACACGTTCACGTCAGCAGTGTGAAACGCAATGAATTTCGCCGTTACTTCAGCATTTTCCCTTCCCCCCCGGCGGAAATTCTGTTTTAGGGAGGCTCTCTTTTCATTTGAAGACCAGAATTTTTCTTATTCATCTCAACTTGAATGACAACATTTATAGCAATGGGCATGCATGTTTTCCAACGATTACCTAAGAAGCTATGGATATGCTTGATTCTAATTGTAGTAACATACTGATAGAAGTATTTGGTGTGTTTGCTCATCAGCTTCAGCAGAAGCATGTAATGATCTGATGGCTTATTCGTTGATATTGGCCTGCTGTTGCTATACTTGCTGTGTTAGGAGAAAGCTTCGCAAGACGCTTAACATCACAGTAACTCCTCTTACCTGGCCCTTTGTTTTATTGAGGTGAAATTGCATGAGAGCCTTGTTATAAACAACTGTGTCACATGGTTGATTGGTATCCATTAAATAGGTAGACAAGGCCTAAAATCTCATCTCAAGGCAATGCTTTAGTCAGGAGAAAAACCAAGATGGTCTCGACCGAACATTCCAAAACATTTCGAGACAATTTGAAAATTCCCGGAAACATGGAGTGTTTCAGGGTTGATGTTTTTTCCGGTCTTGGCTGAAACCGGAGTGTTCCACCAAAGCATTTGGAAACAAAACAAAACTTTTACATTGGAGTTCTTCTCTGATATTGATTCCTTGATACTGCTTTATTTTGCAGGGAGGCTTGTGCGATGACTTCCTCTCACATTTGATGTGTTGCTGCTGTGCCTTAGTCCAAGAATGGCGGGAAGTGGAGTTCCGTGGGGTTTATGGTACAATATTTTCCACATTAAGCTTTAATTCGTTTTAGCTGAACCCTAAATCTCAGTTTTTGGGTCACTGAACCCAACTGTTCCACCTCACCTTGTGAAAGATTAAATAGGACAATTGTATGACGAGGATCCAACTTGCAGGTCCTGAGAAGACAAAAACAAGCCCACCAACGTCTCAGTACATGGAATCCTAAGTATTTCAGGAAAGAATAATTCATTTGGTGTGTCTAGAATTCAAATTCCTAAAAATGCCCCCGCTGCCGAGGAAACAGCTAGTTGTTCAGTTGGTGCTTTGAGGATTCAGATGGCTTAAAATGCCTGCTGTGGAGGGAACAGCTAGTTGTGTCTATTACTTGTAATTCTGATTTCATTTGTTCCATCAGTGCAGGTATGTAAATTTTGGGTTTTTATTTTATGTACTTTTTGAGGTTTCAACATATGTATCATACACTAATATTCTTAAATGGGTTAGGATTTGATTAATTTTATACTTTTGTGTGAATTATAGAACTACAGTAATCATATTGCTTCAAAGATGGATGGGATGTTTTATACTTACAAGCCTTAAAAGGGATGGATCATGGGACATATGTAAAAACAATGTAATAATAATAATAATTCAAAATATGGGTTATAGATGTTTTGGATTGATTTGATTTTTTGTGAGGATGATCTCTATGATAAGAAGATCATCCTAAAAAAAAATCAGTCCAATCTGAAACTTCTAACTCCATCAAAAGTGATTTAGAATGTGGACTGTCGATTTTTTACCAATAATTTGTAAACCACTTTTGATGGACTTACAAGTTTCAGATTGAGCTGATTTTCTGCGAGGATGATCTTCTCATCATAGAGAACATCCTCACAAAAAATCAGCTCAATCCAAAACCTCTAACCCGTATTTTAAGCAACCATTGTTTTTACATATGTCCCTTGATCTGCCCCAAGCCTTAAATTGTTATTTATCATATATACAAGTATTGGAGTGTCCGAATCAGCCCTACATCTGTCAAGAATATCTGGTGTAAGCACTTCAGAAAAACTGTATGAGGGTGGTACTAGGAGGTCCAGGACCAATAGGAGAACTAACCCCAATTGATGGCAAGTGTCGAGGTGACATACATCATTGTCATCACGATGTATGTCACCTCAATCTATACCTTGTCCCAAATATTTATCAATATCAAGAATTCAATTGTCATTCAACTTTGCGAGATATGCAAATTCATATATTTTCTTCATTCATGCTATTTTTATTTTTATTTTATATGAATGCACAGCCCATACACCAAAAATAGTTAGGTGTTGTGGTGGCATATCTCTTTGGGGTCATAACATTTTTTTTTTTTGTATTTTAGATCAGGTAATAAATGTTGGACCACCGCACATATACCTTATCCAATGAAAAATGGAACGAAAAGTCCATGTAATTTTAAATTTTGTTGGTGCAAAAGATTGGAAATAGGAGTCAATTATGTTTCCTACAATGCACCCCGTTGGAGGGCCGTTTGTCTTTTGTTTATAAGGTCGTTATCTTTTGATTCTCTTGATACTATTGGCCGAAAAACCATCGCAGGGATGGTTGAGTGGTAGACTTGGGCATCAATAGGTTTGCTCCCTAGTTGGTCTCAAGTTTGAATCCCACCAACTATATTCCTGTGGTGGCCACACACTGGCTTGGATTAAGCACCTGGGTGCAGGGCGAAGGGACTAGTCAGGATGCGAGCAAGCTGGCCCGGATACCCTTTGTTATCAAAAATAAATAAATAAATACTATTGGCCGAAAGATTTTCTGCAATCTTCTGATTCTTTTCATGCAGGTGCCCTTCAAATTGACCAAGACTAGAGAGTATGGTATGAAGTCTAAGAAGACTTCATGGTAAATTGTAATGGTTTTATATCTTTAAAAAAAATTTCACACTACTAAAATATGCTGATTGCTTGATCCCTTGTACCTGTGCAAACCAGCCGCTCATCAGACTGGACTTGTGAGATTGGTGGGCATTTTTACAGGATGCCTGAATGAATGTACATACTTATTTAGGGTCTCTATTCAAAATGGATGGGAAAAAGCGATTTTCAAGCCTATGATTATACATTTTCTCTGGTATCCAATTTCCCATTCAAATGATTTTCTATCCTCTGCGAAAAAATGATTCTCAATGAAAAGCATCTATGGTTCCTACACACTTTCGTGCTGCCAGGATGAGCGATATGAGATACAACCTTGAGGTCACTTCAGCATTATGCAATCGACTCTCATATAATATGCTTATCGAGTGAGACTAATCATGGTCACACGCACTGCTCTCAAAGAAAGTCTTACAACTGGTTGAGTCAGGGGTCAACCAGACCTTAGAGGGTGGCCTCAAGGAGTTCAATGTTTCGTGGGGCTTCGAACACTTGACCTACCCTTCTTGAAGAGCTTATCAAGACTCGGCTTTCCACTAGGCTAATCCCCTTGGTGTTACACAAACCCTTAGTATATTTATAAGATAAGAGTTATTATAAAATCTGTGCAAGGTTGATCTTAAGCCAATCTGACATTGAACTAGATTGGATCGGTATTCTGCCATGCCAGGTGATTGAATCATGAACTTTGGATCCAATCTACCATGGATAAAAGAGTCGTGCTGGAAGTGATAGACTGGAAATACTGCTTAGAATGTCAACCTGGAGTCCGACTTTGAAGAAACCCTCTTTGTTACAACACAGGTAGCATTTATAATTTATTTCATGCCCCTACATTTCCACCAAAATTTGAAATAACTCCTTAAAATACCACGTAATCCAATGAAAAGGGTTCTTCAAAATTTTAAAGCAGGCTGCCTTCTTCAAAGTTTTTTCCATCAACTTGACAGAGAGAGTCATGTTCTTTGATACGTTCACACGTGCATTTCTAACAAGAGACGAGATAACCTGCCACCCCCACTTGGCATACTGAAAATACACTCTTCACGTGGTATGTGTTAGAATTATAGACTTTATGCCTCAAGATGACACAACTGCATATCCGCATGATCTGTGCAATTGTGTATCTCGGTGAAAGAACATCTATGATGACACATGCCACATCAGTAGAGTAATTTGAATATGCCATGTGGGAGTGTCAGATTTGTTATAGGATTCATAGTTAATATTATTTGTTGGATTTTGTTACGAGGGGTGAGATTTGAACTCAAGAACTTCTTTTCTCTTGAGTGTGGTTGGTGTAAGTTTTTTCATTTTTTGTGAAATCTTAGTTAAAAAAATATTTATCTTATTTGTGATAGTTGAAAATCTAAGATTCTCTGATTTACTTTCTCTTAAGAGTAATATAAATAATTTTTTAAATCTTTAGTCCTACATTAGGTAAATATAAGACTTGTACAGACGGGTGGCGCCAGGATTTTCTTGTAATGGGGGCAAATTATCATTAGTTGTATAGATGAAGAACTTGAATGGGGGGAGGTGGGTGTGGGGGGCAAATGAGAAGAGAGGTGAGGGAGTGAGGACAAATGGGCATGTAATTAGTAGAATATAAAGGGGTGTCTCAAAGTTCTGTGGGAGCAATTACCCCCACCAACTCCGTACTAACTCCGCCTTTACTTGTACTCAATTTATAAATGTTCTCACTCTCCTATTTATTTGAGTGTGAGTGAGAAAGAGAATGAGACTTAGTATGTGTGCTGATACAAATCTTAGATTTAAGGACATCGACTTCTCCATACCTCACTCACTCAATCAAAAGATAATTTCTATTTAGGTCCAACAAGATTATGATTACTCATCTAACAATAATATCCAATTCTTTGAGGAAAATTTGAGTGTTGAATGACTATTGAATCATCGGTTGTGATGAGATTATATTTCCTAGGACTTGCGGAAACTGAATCTTTCGAAACTAATTGAATTTGATTTGTAATTTTAAACATTTGCCTTGGTGGGCTTTAGAAATCACCAATCAAATAACATTTAATGTGTAAATCAACCAAAACGTGGCGTGAACAATCATGGCCACGTGTATGCAAAAGAGACTAATTATGCGGGTTTCTTTGAAGAAATTTTATTTTTTCGTGATAAGGACAGGTAAAGGTCTCAACCTCAACAAGTTCTTATCTTCGTTATCTATTCTAGCAAACGAGAGGTCCTAACGCAATTGCCACACAACAAACACAAATTTATCATCCTTAAATATTAAAAAAATTAATAAGAAGATATCTTGTATTTCGCGAACTAGCATATTAAATAGTCTCACAGGTTCTGAAATTTTGAATCTAAATGAAAACAAGCAAAAGTTGGAAAGAAAAAAAAAACTATATTTTATAAAGAACAAAAATCCAAATCAAAATGTTTGACAATTTGACGATGATGGAAACTAGAAGGCCATTTAATATGGTAGTTCGTATGGTATGATATCGAGATTATAAGAAACGAAACAATTAAAACCGCCGTTCCAGGTAACAGCCTCTTCAGTCTTCTCCCACTAACTCAACTGCAAGCAAGCAAGTAAGCTTTCATGGCGAAACCAGTTTCAATCGAAGTGTGGAACCCAAATGGAAAATACAGAGTCATTAGCACCAAACCCATGCCTGGAACTCGGTGGATTCATCTCTTGACCGATCAAGATTGCCGAGTTGAAGTAAGTAATCTTCCTCTCTTAGTAGAAAATTTTCAACTTAAACGTGTACCACCCATTGCCATTCAATCTTCTTCTTTTTTCATGTTTAGATTTGCACCCAGAAGAAAACCATCTTATCTGTGGAGGATATTATTGCTCTAATTGGCGAAAAGTGCGATGGAGTGATTGGACAGGTTGTAATTTTGTTACTATCAACTTGAATTTCTGATTTGTAGATTTGGGTTTTGTTAATCAATAATTTTGTTTTTTTTGAGTTACAGTTGACAGAGGATTGGGGAGAGGTGTTGTTCTCTGCTCTAAGCAAAGCAGGAGGAAGAGCTTTCAGTAACATGGCTGTTGGGTACAATAATGTAGATGTTAATGCAGCCACTAAGTATGGAGTTGCTGTTGGAAACACTCCTGTAAGTTATTACATATATGTTATATGACATATGAATTTGTATGGACATGTATGTGTGCATCATGATTCATGGGGACATACATACATCAACTTTGTACTTGGTTGTGGTCATAGGAGTTCATTGAATCATCCTCAACATTAGTAACATGCACATCTATCTATCTATCTATCTATCTATACATACATAATGTATATACATGCTCATATAAGAGCAGACCACAAATAAAGAACCATATTGATACAAGGGTTAATCTCCTAACCCTGTTGGGATACATGGATTTTGGTTCCATGCTTGACCCATTAGAACCCTATTTAATTTGGACCTTAAACAATTTTTGACATTGCAAATTTGTCCATAGATTAGATTTGACTCAACTCATGCCAGATCTGATATAACCCAATTTAGATTTGGATTTAGACCGATTTCGTCCCGCTGAACCTGATTCTTCCCTATCCATAATCAGACCCTTAGGATCACTTGGTGTGCTAGGTGCTTCTTTGAACTTGTTTCAGAGATTAAATTTTTTCTAAAGTGTTAGTTTTGAATAATAATTATATTGAAAAAATAAACTGAACTTGAGATAATCTCATGTTGACTTGGTAGGGTGTACTTACGGAGACAACAGCAGAATTGGCAGCTTCACTTTCAGTAAGTGCTGCCAGAAGAATTGTTGAAGCAGATGAGTTCATGAGGGCTGGTTTATATGATGGATGGCTTCCTCATCTGTATGACAATACACCACCTTCACACCTCCACTCTTTATTCTTTTATCAAAGATAATAGAGTTCAAATACAGAACACAAGAACAAATATATAATTTGATTCCCATGTTTCTGATAGGTTTGTGGGGAATTTGCTTAAGGGGCAGACAGTAGGAGTGATTGGAGCCGGTCGTATTGGATCTGCCTATGCAAGAATGATGGTAATTCTTCCAACTTAATAACTTCTCTTATCTTTCAAAGTTGTAACTAATTTCGTCGGGTTAGAAACCTTACCTCTCTCGATTCTCTTAATTTGAACTTTCTAATATATCCCCACAACCATTCTCTTAATAGATTGTATGTTTAAATATGTTTTTGTTCTTCTTTTATAGATTGAAGGATTCAAAATGAACCTAATATACTATGATTTGTACCAAGCAACTCGACTAGAAAAGTTTGTTACAGGTTTGTCAGAGTTGAACGACTAAGTTCCTAAGCTTTTCTAACATTTCTTAATCATTAGTACTTACTTTTTCTTCCCTTGCAGCTTATGGGCAGTTCCTGAAATCCAACGGTGAACAACCTGTCACTTGGAAAAGAGCAGCAACAATGGAAGAAGTGCTCCGAGAAGCTGATTTGGTGAGATACTTTGTGCTTAATCTGTGACGTTCTCATTAGAACATTTAGTATACTTGAGTTGAATAATTTGGTTTAAAATGAATTTGGTGGTTTTGATTGATGCTTCCTTGAAGATAAGTCTTCATCCGATCTTGGATAAAACCACTTATCATTTGATCAACAAAGATAGGCTCTCCATCATGAAGAAGGTGAGGTTCTATTTAAGTTTGTAATATTGTTCTTCATGATTCAAGCATGGAAACATGAGCGTCATAGATTAAAATAGAAGATATCTTCAATTATAGGAAGCGATCCTTGTAAACTGTAGTAGGGGACCCGTGGTTGATGAAGCAGCTTTGGTAGAACATCTGAAAGAAAACCCTATGTTTCGAGTTGGTCTTGATGTTTTCGAGGTATGTGTTCCTACCTTAACTATCCATGAGTTTGAATCTCGGACAGCCAAATTTATTTCCAAGTTTTTTACTAATCTGTTCATTCATGGTCTGTTTTAACAGGATGAGCCTTACATGAAACCTGGACTTGCCGACATGAAAAACGCCATTGTTGTACCACATATTGCTTCTGCTTCTAAGGTAACAATGAGCTTATAAGAAAAATGAGGTCCACAACAATCTTTGCACATTGTTTTTTCTTGATTGGCCAACATTCAGCTCTACAAAGCTTAGCAGCATAACATTTACCTTTTCATTCAATTGGGATGCATTGATCACATACACTTCATAAGCACACCCCAATTTGATCATCCAACTCTAATTATACAGACATCCTTAATTTTTTCCACTTTAGGTTATAATAGATCCTGTACAAATGAAATCCCTCTTTCATTGATTATGAATATAATTATATTCTTTATTGTTCACATAGTGGACTCGTGAAGGAATGGCAACACTAGCTGCTCTGAATGTCCTGGTACGCTAAAAAAATTTGAATTCTATTTTTTATTTTAGTTAGGGCTGCGGCAATCTGATATTTTCTTAAGTCGGTGGTGCAACAAATAATTCGAAAAACTCAAAATACTCTTCACTTGTCCATTGAACATAACAGGGGAAGATTAAAGGATACCCAGTTTGGTCTAATCCGAACAATGTAGAACCGTTCATGAACGAGAACTCCCCACCTCCAGCCGCTTGTCCAAGTATTGTGAATGCAAAATCCTTAGGTACAACTTTCATGTCTTCAACTCAGCAACATTATCTATCTTTCAGTTTTTCTCTAATCTGCCATTAATTTTGTTGTTGCTGTTGCTGTTGTTGTAGGCCTAACTGCTTCAAAGCTTTGAGCAGGAGAGTGTGATCATAATTAGGCTTCTGATGAAAATTAGAATGTTGATGGCATGGACTCTAGGCGGTGTTGGAGTTATTGGAAGTAAAACTTATAGAAAAATATATTTTGTTGGTATCTTAGTACATAAAATCCTTATCAACATCTTTATCATCATTGAACCCTTATCCCAGAAGCTGGGGTCGGCTAAACGAATCTTGTTCCTCTCTTCTTTATTTCAGCTTGAGATCGACAATGTGTTACATAAAAGAAATATTACATAAGTGGAATTTACCTCACAAATGACACTATGCCACCAGTGGGTGCTGCAAAAGATTTTTCCATATAATTCCTCAATTAGGACCCAAGGTACTTATTCAGTTTAATTGAATTATTTTGTCATGTTTGGACACATTATCTATAATGTTATAATAAGTATTGTTCAACCAAATTCATATTAAAAAATACTTTAAATTTTAGAGAAAAAAAATCCGTGAGTGTATTCATTATTGCTTTTGAAATAGAATACCTTCGATAATACAAAATAAAATGAATTTTTATGTTTTAAAATTTATTTGACGAGTAACAAAATGTGCAATGACAAGAATTCATATGTTTGATGTGTCTTACCTTATCATCACGGCATTGCATGTGTACCTTCCCTATGTATTATGTTATTAGCTGGATTAATTGGTTATCGATCATAAATATAAAAGTATTTAAATGATCAAAAGTTAATTATTTTATACAAAACTTATAAAACCAGTGGACTCCGCTGAGATTTTCAAAATATCAAACGAATCATGTCGTATCTCAATTGAGTCAATCCTAAGGATAATTCACATTTACTTCATCAATAAGATTGCTTCGTAGACTAACATGACTCACTCGATTTAATCTCGATCTCCAACAAGTTTTAAAATCATGTTCCCAACCAAACCAAACAAGTTTTCACCTTTATATAATGTTTCACGTTTTTCTAAAATGAAAAAGGTTGTTTTCAGATTAGTGATTAAAGGACTTATGATAGCTTCTACCAATATTGCAAGATGAGACCTTTAGAACGGTTGGTGTAGCAATCAAGTTATACCACTACTACAAATTTTGACTTTCTTTGATTTCTTTTCACCTCTTTTTTGATGGACTTTTAGGTGGATAAACAACTTTTTATTTTATTTTATTGGTGATGGTGCTAGCATGACTACATGAGCACGCAATTGGGATCAAATTCTAGTTTCCAATAGGAATTCGATGATTCTTTTGTACCTTCTTTCTGGTAGTTATGGAGTGTGTCGTATTTTTAGGTTCTAGAAAGTGCTTCGTCGCTTTTATAAGCACTTTCTAGAACCTAATTGGTGTGTAATGGCCTCCATTAAATTGGGACTGAAATGTAAATAATAAAAATAAAGTTATTAATTTTAGAAGGTTTTGTTAAACAATTTAGTTCCTAAAATTATTTGGTGACTAAATTTTTTTTAAGGAATCTAGATCATGATGATTAATTTATTTTAGGTTGATAACTAAAACTTCCTCGACCAATTTCTGTTGAATTGATTGGAGGAAGCTCCTTGAGTTGGAAACATGATGCGAAACACTTTCCTTACTAACATAGTAAAATTTTAAGCCTTGTTAAGGGTAGTTTTGCTCAAATGGATTATTGCATTGGCAATCCAACACCATAGCCTTATATATATAGGTGTAGCCAATGTTATGGAGTCCACATTGTCCTATATAGTCAAAGTTTTGAATTTCATCCCCACAAAAAATCAGTCAAATATAAAATTTCTAAGTCCTTCAAAAGTGATTTACACATTTTTTGTAAGAATCAACGGTCCATAATTTCTAAAAAGTGTTGGACAATGTTAACATTTTCATAAAATATTGGATATTAGCATCCCCCATATATATATATATATATATGAATGGTGTTCGAAGGCTTTAAAGAGAGTCAAACATTGTGCTAAACATTTTTTCAATGTATGTGTTAGAAGTTTCGGAATGGACTAATTTTTTGTGAGGATGATCGAAACTTTTAACCATATCAAAAGTGGTTTACAAAAATTGGACGATTCACAATTCTTCAACTTGTAAACTAGGGTTAGAAGTTTCGGAATAGATTGATTTTTTGGGAGGATGATCTTTATGGTGAAGAAATCATCATCATAAAAAATCAGCTCATTCCGAAACTTCTAACTCCTATTTTGAAAAATGTTTCTCTCTCTTAAAGCCTCTGAACGCTTTCTTATATCTATTAAAAAAATAGTTTCTTTTAACTTAATCTAAGATATTGAAAATGGATGGTTGCCGAACTTTCATATAACTCCCAAACTTAAATTGAAATTTAATGATGAAAAATATCTTTCTTTTAAGATTTTTTTTCAAAGTTTATAGAATTTTGTCCTCTACAAGGATCGTGTTTTTGGATGCCACAAGGTGAGCCCAAAGACCCTTAGTAAGAAGGCGAAATCCTTTCTAACTTAGTAAGGCTAGTTGGACTTACATGATAGTTGGGATTTGTGAATATAGCAGATTTCTCAGAGATTAGTTTTTAGGGAGCACAATTTTCTAGGATACATTTCTCAAAATGTATTTATTGCATACCCTAAGGTACATATTGTCAAAACCCTTCTTAACAATCTTCCGTTTAATTCTTGAAAAATTCATGAATTTTTCGTCTTTTTCAATGAAAGTATAATACTCTGGATTATTGAACTATTCCGAATAATTCACGTAAAAAGTCAAGAATTTTGAGAGTTGGCGACTTCCCAACTCTTGTGTGTTGGCCTTCCAAATGCATAAAACTCCTAAACATGCATGGATTGGCAACCATCATAAGCAACTCGCTTTTATCAAACACACCCTGAGTGGGTTTTGGAATAAATGACTCGACAGACGTTCAAGTTAAGTATAATTTTTGAGATTTAAAACACGGGTTTTGTTAACATGTTCCCCAAGGGCACACATTTAGGTGCATTAAATACACATTGGAAATTGAAATTCCTACTAAAAAAATACTCTCAAATGATTTTTATTTCATAAATACCATCCAATACTTATTTTGTGTATTTAATGCACCTGAACGAGTACCCTTAAGGCACACGTTAACAAGACCCTTAAAACACATGTTTCAAGGGCATAGTGACAAAAATCTGTGATTTTTTGAAAAAGTTACGATTAAATCACGATTTTAATAATAGTCAACTAAATCATGATTTTTTCAAAAAATTGAGAAATTTTTGAAAAAATATTTGATTCTTTCAAAAAATCACGATTAATGGTGATTTAATCTTGATATTGTCAAAAAGTCCTGGATTATCTTTTGTATTTTGTAATTTTTTTTTTTTGTTGGCATTTTTAAGTACTATTTTTTCATTTAATATAAAATAAACACTTTTCTTTTACATCTTACATTTTAAACAATTATTTTGTACTTTAAAATTTATCTGATGTTTTTATGACTTCGTCGACTTTTTTCATCTTTTTTCAAAGCTTTCTCTTGCCGAAGTACTCTTGAACCCAACTTTGTCACTAAGTTCAAGGGAAAATTAACACGTCATGTGGAGGGAAAAAGCGATTGTAGCCCTCACTAAGAATTCTGAGCATACCACATGGAAGGAAAATCAACTATATATAATCAATCATCTTGAATGAGGGCACAAATTTTAACTGATTCCAAGTTTATGGCACATGTTTTCTAGAAATTATTAATGTTAAAATTGACTTAGGGATCTTAATAGATCTTGATAAAATTGCATTATGATAATTATGATTCCGCTGACTTCAACATAATTTAAATAATTATACCAAAGAATAGACTAATTACACTCACTTTTTTTTCTCGTCTCACTCACTTAAATGCTATTTTTCTGATAAATCATGAAATTACTCATCATACTCACTTAATTTTTTTTTTCTTGATAGAAAGATACCGAAAAATTTATTAAGACTCAATAGGATCCTACTAAATCTATGTAAAAAGAATCAGTAGGAACGTGTTAATCGAAATACTATAGGAATCTATTGAATCTTTTTAAGTATATTTAATAGAATCCTACCAAATCTATGTTGGAAAATTCAATATTAACCTACCAAATGAAATTTCATTTGACTTTTTTTTTTATTATCAATTTTTTTTTAACAATTATTACATTAGGAGTTGAGATTTTCACAACCATTATTACCTTTTTTACCAGTTCCAAGGGTTTGCTTATTATACCACAAAGTTCTTGTTGAAATCCTAATTGAAATTTACGATTCGATTCACGTGAATGGAAAGTTGGATCAACTGAGTTAAAAATTAGAATTAATTATACTTTTACCCCTTGTGATTTAGTATGATTCTATCTTGACCTACTAACATTTTGACAATTGCATTTAATTAGCTCCTTCTGAGAGACAAAGTTAATGTTTAGATGTTATATTACAATTTTACTCTCATTTTATTTTTATTTTTCTAATTGAACTAGTTTTGTCTATTTTCATGAATGACATTTTAAGGGAACAAAATGATCTTAATTAAAAAAAAAAAATCATGTCGGTAAAACCAGCACAAGTGCACAACTATGCGAAAGGGTGAAAATGTAATTTACCAGAAAAAACAATGGAATGGATTGGAGATTAGGAGTCCTGCGTCAAATCATGCCAATTGCCAAAGGGTGAAAATGTAATTTAGCCTAAAAATGGATTGGAGATTAGTAGGGCAACTATAAATAGGGGTCTTTAGGTACGTTTCTCTCTTATTTTTCAGTCGTGGATAGAAGTTAGGGTTTCATACCCTCTTTTTCAGATCTATTGTTATTTCTTGTTCTTATTCTTGTTTCGTGTCGATCATGTCGAAGAAAGTTACTTTGAAGAGCTCTGATGGAGAGACTTTTGAAATCGATGAGATCGTGGCACTCGAATCGCAGACCATCAAACACATGATAGAGGACGATTGTGCGGACAACGGGATCCCGTTACCCAACGTAACAAGCAAGATCTTAGCTAAGGTGATCGAGTACTGTAAGAAGCACGTTGAAACCCCCAAAACTGATGATCGAACCGTGGATGAGGAACTCAAGAACTGGGATGCTGAGTTCGTCAAGGTGGATCAGGCCACACTGTTCGATCTAATCTTGGTGAGGTTTTCATCTTTGATTTATATTCTGTGGTCATTCTTTCAGTTGGTTTAGGTTATTATTATTATTATTATTATTTGATTTTGGTTAAGTAGGATAATATTTTTTGATTTTAGGGTTTGAATATTGTTTTATTTAATTGGGGTTTGTTTGGTTGCTAATATCAATGTTTGTTTTAGTCTCTGTTAGGGTTTTAATATTGATTTATATGGTGTATGTTTTGTAATGATGTGTTTGATGCTCAAGGATTTGTAGCTATAATGGTATTAGGGTTGTCTTCGTTTTTTTTTCTCACTTTTTAATAGTTGATAGAGTTCGTGTTGGAGGGCTCAGATTGTGTTTAGTTGTTTAGTGTTGGTTAAACATATGGTGATTTCATCATGGTGGAAAGTATTTCTAGATTTACTTTATTCAATGTTTTAGAAAAGTATTATTGAGTTTTGGGTTTAAAAGTAGGATGATATAGTGTTTATTTTTTTCAGAAAAATCCTTACCTGGTAATATGTGATTTATGTTGTTTTTTGTAACACAATAAAGAGAAATTCTGTGTGGTCTTTTAAAGAATATTCTTCTGTTATTGGGAGAATAAAACTTGTCTTTTTTTCTCTTATAGCAAAGCTGGTTTTGGGTGTCTTAGACCATTGCCTTCTAGAGTATCTATTGTAGGATTGTCTAGAATGGATGTAAATCTATCTTGTACCACTAGAGTATTGATAGAGCAGAATAACTTGTTATGGTCAAATGAACGTTAGGTGTGCATCCCTTTTTAATGGAATCTTTTAGAAATCAATTGATGGTACTCCATCAGATCAGGATTTGTTCATTAAAAAAATCTTAAATTCCACTTTGCTAGAGTGTACTATTTAATGTGTTGGGTTGTTTTGGTTTGGTTTGGGTGGTTTATATGGATTGATTGTTGATAATGTAACGGTATGTTGAGTTTGTTGATTGTGAACTTTGCTACAAATTTGAATAAGCTAAGACTTACTTCCAAGGTTTACACAGGCTAGTGCACTACAGGCGCCCTAAGGAACCCATATTCCACATATTGGCGTATGTAGTGGTGCCAGGCCCTTGGGAACCAGTCTCCAATTTGGGCGTAGTTATCCACAACAAGTGACCAGTCCACAAACCATTTGAGATTTATGTTATTCTAAAGACTAATGATAAATTGACACCGCAAAACATACGCGACTGGCGTGGCAAGGTCTCAGAACCGTTGATCTATTCTGCTTGTATCCCAAAGAAAAAGATCTATGGTTCTGTGCCCTAGCCATATCAGTCGCGTACAGACTGTATATTTTGTCGTGTCGGTTTAGCAGGTCTCTATTCTAAATATACTAATATTACAATCATGAGTCCAAGTTTAACATTCATCAAGGATCAAAGTCATTCTCATTATATGAAGTTAAGATGGAAAATAATCACCATAATCCTCTCTTATTAGTATATCAAGAGCATCTTTTTGTTTTTCTTGATTAAATCTCAACGTTTGATATTTAATTGTAAAGTTCGTAAAAATCTTGATTGATTGAAAAAGGTCACAATTAAATCACGATTCAATTGGTGAAGGAAAAAATCAATATTTAATTGTTAATTTTTCAATGAGTTGTAGTGATTATGTTGGGAACATTGCATACAACACGGATATCCTACTCTGATTCCGTTCTTATCAACCTGTGTAAGCCTTGGGTGTGGTATATTTTCCACCATTATATAGTCTATGTACTACTTTTCACTGTCAGTTACTTGTGTATAACACTTGAATGCATTTTAGTGGGTTACTCCATCATGTATGCATTATGCCAAGGCAGGATTGTATTTTCAGTAATTTAATTGTGAAAATGATTGTGTACTCTAATATGGTTCTATATTTTATTTCCAATCTTCTTGGTTGGGGGGGTGGGTTTTTTTTATTCTTTCTTTTTCAGGCTGCGAACTATCTGAACATCAAGAGCTTGTTGGATCTGACATGCCAGACTGTGGCTGACATGATTAAGGGGAAGACACCGGAGGAGATTCGCAAGACGTTCAACATAAAAAATGACTTCACCCCAGAGGAAGAGGAGGAGGTCCGGAGGGAGAACCAGTGGGCCTTCGAGTGAAGGCAAGAAAGGAACTACCTTTTAATGAGGATTTGACATGTCATAGGGATATTGTCTGGGCTGGTGGATGGAGTTCGTTCATTAACACTATATATACTTCTTTCTATTATTATTAGTAGTACTTGCTTCTTTTAATGTATATATGGTTGGTTGGTTACTGGTACAAAGACACTTGGGGTTCTCTCCTACACCCTCTATCGACCAACCTCATTTTGCTACGACAATGTCTCTCTTGCTTTCTATGTTTGGTGTTTTACTGCTGTTGTTTGAACCTCTTTTCTTGTTACTAGATTTATAGTTTATGCATGTTTTATTGGATAGCTTCATACTTTGTTGAGATTTGTTTTTATGTTTGCAATATATCAACAGCTGCATGCATTCCTATAAGTTGGCATTATAGGGTGTCCCAGGAGGTTTGATCTACGCTGTACATTGAAAGTTGGACACGATGGAATCAAATTTCAGTTTTTAAGTTAGTAAGGTATCTCAATTCTTATCAAGAAAGTCAGTCACTCAGATTCTGAATTGTATTGACGTAGGAGACCAACAAAGTTATTTGTTGGAAGCACTTATTGGAGTGGTATTCCTGTTGTGAAGGTCAATTTATATGGTATTGAAAATTGTCACACGTCCATCGGCTCTTTTTAATTTTTATACCAACGTTGCTCAAAACAGCACCAACAGATAAAAGTTGAAAAAGGGAAACGAAATGCAAAACTCAACTTGAAGACCCCTTGGCAGAGGAGTAAAAAATTGGGTAACAGAAAGTAGTTTTTCTTTTTGGTGTTTTTGACAACTTGAAAATGGATGGGAAGTTTACATCATTGCAACTTCAAACTGTAGGTTTTGTTTAGCAGTGAGAGAGAGATTGGGCTCCCCCTAGAGTTTGTAGGATGGGCCCCTTATGTTAAATGCAGCTGAAGCTCTTCTTGTATTATTATTCTGATAAGTTGTTAGCTGAAGCTCTTTTCTCACCCATCCCATCCCTGTTTACGGCTCTTTGCTGGTAACCTTTACTTTTATCTCAAGCTTTTATTTATTTATTTATTATTGCTTGCAACTGAAAAAAGATAGATTTGCTATCACGTGAGGGTTTTGGAAAATTAAAATCAAGGAACTGGAGAGATCTTTTGGTAGTACCCTTACAATTCAAGAGACTATTATTCAGTATTAATTAATTAATTGGACTCCTACTCTGTTTGGTCAATAAACTCCTCTGTTTTAATGATTTCGGTAACTTGGTTGCCGGCGTGATGGGTCACTAGTATCATCACCCAAAGACTTTATGAATAAAATTTAGAGCTGATTGGAGTTTTAAAACCCCGCATAACAACAATTCAATTAAAAGTTATTCCTTTTTTATGTTGCAAAGGTCACAATAAAATAACAAAGCCCAAACATTGGATGAGTAAAATTTTACCATAAAATCAACAGGATGCACCATTATATGTGGTCGGTCTACGGTGAGGATTTCTTGGTGATTTTAGTCATTCAATCGTTTAAGTTGATCCAATTTTAATTCTTTGTTTGGATCATACATTCACATGTTTCCTGGAGAATTTGCACTTGTCATACTAATCCTTCTTTTGATGCATAAAGGACTCAATTTCTCCCTCCTTCATGCTTCCTATGCTGCTTGCTTTGGGTGACCGGCAAAGCTACTTATGTTAAACCTTAACTCTCAGCTTAACTTTTGGCACTTTCGAAAACCCATAATATTATGTCTATATATTCTTAGACACTGGTTGTGAACATAATCTCTCTTGTTTGATTACAACAATCCTTCCTGAATTTTTATGAAAATAAAAATTGAACTAGACTATCGGCATAAAGTCGTATGAAACATTTGCTTAGACGAAAAAGTTAAGACACCTCATTGGAACTAACATTATGTTCATGTCGAGTTAAGACACCTCATTGTGAGGCCATCATTACGTGTACTACAAATTTAAATCTAGACAACTTCACCAAAACACAAATGGAATTCAAACCCTATATCTTCCATAAGTCTTAAGACTTGGCCATCGAGAGGATCACTTGGTTGCTCAGCATTTTACTCTAGTTAGTGAATCACAGCTTATTGGGCATCAGCTTGAAGTCTGGTCCACCATTGCCTGATAAGTAGTTTCATCGTCAGCGCCAGCATTTGTGACTCTTGTGTTGTACTCACTTTCTTGCTCTTGTTGTTTTATGTTTTCTTTCCCTCCTTAATGTGTCTCCTGTGACAAGGGAATTAAGACTAGGCGATCCCCTCTCTCAATTGATTTATTGTTATTGTTGAGGCATTTTCAGAATTATAATGGAGTCTAAAATGAAGAATAGTATTCATGATATCAAAAATAATAGTAGCCATCCATCTAAGTAAGGATCCACCAATCAAGGATTGTGATGGGAGATGAAAAGTGCATCAATGCATGAAAATTCATGCTGCATTTTATTATCAAATAATCCATCGATCTCGAGGTCACACACCCACCTAATGAAGGGATGGAACTTAATTTCACTTTCTTCTAAGTTAAAATGTCAAAGCAGAATCTTGTAGGTGCAACAGCTATTGGTGCACACTCAAAATCGTCTCTCCCAATCTCTACCATCCCTTCTAAACCAAGCAAAACAAATAATCAAAAGAGACCCACTAACACACATTTAATGTATTATTATTATTATTATTATTAAAGACCTCTTATATCTCAACCCTATCTAATAATTTTGTTCTACTAAAGCCCAATGGTCATCATGAAGAGCTTGATATCCTTTTTCTTTCATTTGATCAGTCTAAGAAGAAGAAGAAGTCTCAAAGAAGCATCACATGTGGTGATCGAATGCAATGGTATAGAGAAGATCGATGGCGGTTCAATAACTCTGATAGGAGGGGAACCGAGCATAGGCCATGAGGGAGAATACTGTTGTGTTTGTCTGTCGAGATTAATTGAAGGAGACGACATACGCAGACTTCCTTGCTTTCATATGTTTCATAAGGTCTGTGTTGATAAGTGGTTGAATTTGTGCAGGAAAACTTGTCCTCTATGTCGGTCTAAGGTCGAAGGCGATTCCTTTCATATAAGGGAAGAGATGACTGAAGAGATGGTTATATGGTTTTCTTCTTTCCATGTTGCTGGATTCTGAGTATGAATTTAGCTAAGGAAATTCACCTTCTAGCCCTTCTATGTGCCAAAATATGGCTTATAAATAACCATAAACACACCATTATGAGATTGGATTTCTTTCTCTTCCATCTTCTCCTTCAATTTTTGTAATTGGATTTCTTTTGAGAGAGTATTAGATTATGATGCATTGATGTACAGTGTTAGTCTAGATATCAAAGAAATCCAAAATAGTTGGGTTGGGTTGGATTGGGTCCAAACCTGACTCCTACTCTACTTTGCATGTTAAATTGTATTCTTCTGGGCCATGTACGAGTCAGCCCAGCACTTGAGTCCATGAAGACTTCATATGAAAGTGAACAATGGATTATTTTTACCAAAATTCCACTTGATACAATCTTGCCCATTGAAAACTTCATGTTTGGCTCACCATTTCGTGGACCCGTAACTAAAGAGAATCTTGATTAATGATTTCTAGTCATTGATTTGTATATTTTTTTTTTATGGCTTCAGACTCTTTGTTTTAATCCACGTGTCTCTTTAATGATAAAAAAAATTCTCTATTATATTTATTTAATTTTCAAAATTCTTAATAGAAATAACATATTCCTTTTTTTTTTTTTTGTTCCCTATTAAAATAGAGACCAATTGTTGGGCTGAAAATTATTTAACAAACCCTATTACGTTTTAGCCATGGAACAAGATAAGTATATTCAACTCCCGGGAGTATCTAATCTATTCCCTTTGAAAATGATCAGACCATGTGAGATTCACACGCACGACACGACGCGCTTACTTGTCTGATATTAAAAAGGCTCCTGATTATTTGGCGCGAGTGAATCACAAACGACCAATCTTGTAGCGTTCTTTTGCTGGTTAAGCCCTAAAAAAATGGACGATTACGTGCCATTGAAGAACGAAGAAGAAGAAGAAACGAAGAATAAGAACAGAAGCACTCGACTCGCTTCTCTCGACGTTTTTCGAGGCCTCTCTGTCTTTGTAAATCTCTTTATCTCTCCGTGTGTGTTTCTCTGAGAATGCTTTTAATTGTGATTTATGATTAGTTAGTGAGAGAATGAGAGTCGGATTTGATTTTGAGAGTAAAAAAAGAAGACAGAAATTGACGTGCGAGATGAAATTGTCAACTATTAAGTTTGGATGGTTGTGAAAAAATATAATAATCTTGGATTCTCATAATAGTAAAGTAAATACTTTAGAGCAAGGATCAAAGGATCAGATTGTTAACGAGTGTTACAGAACTCGATTGGGACGACCTGAGTCAGTCTTGAGTACGCAAGAATTAGAGATATATCTTATCTGATTGATCATATTTATGTGAGTAGGATGCACATGAGTGACTCTGATGGTAGAATTTCAATCAAGATGACAAGTGTAGTTGGTTTTGTTCCAAAGAAATTGTTACCTTAGCTGAGTAGGTTTTGATGATGAAAGGGGTAATTCAAGAGAAGCATTAGCATGAAACCGTAGATCAGATCGATGATCAATCAAGGTCCATGGGGGAAGGTGATTCATAGATAACAAAACTGACTATTGAGTTTTGTCGACTTCTAATAAAATTAAATTAAGGATGGATTAATTGTGGCTTTAGTGGAAAGGTCAAAAAAACTAATTTAAGAAACACAGATGAGCGAAAAATTTGTGCTTCAGATATTGCTTGTCTAGTTCATGTATTTTTTTCTTCTTAGAAAAGATCCTCTTAATTCTATAAAACAAAATTGTCATTAGCAATAACTGTCACTTGATAATTGTTATAATGATATACCAAATTTTCTTCATCTTTCAGCTTATGATATTTGTTGATTATGCCGGCTCACTTCTTCCGTTTATTTCCCATTCCCCATGGAATGGTGTACATCTGGCGGATTTCGTGATGCCTTTCTTTCTTTTCATTTCCGGTGTTTCTCTTGCACTTGTTTACAAGGTACATACAAGATTTTATTCTTGGAAATTTATTTCTTGTTTGAGTGAGAGTGGAACTTGTTATTCTTGCAATTATTGGTGTTTCGTAAGACTTTACTTCCAAAACTGAGAGTCCCCTTATTCCTCAATTGCAGAAAGTAACCAACAGAGTACAGGCTACATGCAAGGCAGTGCTAAAGGGAGTAAAACTTTTTCTTCTTGGTGTTCTTCTTCAAGGTAATATTGTGGATATCTTCCAAATATAAACTTTTATTATTATTATTACTACATGCTCTTGTATAACTTGGTTCATAGGATTCTTGGTGCAACTCTGACTGAACTTCATCATTTTGGAAAATTACTTTCTGAAACATTAATACTTTTGACAAAGACTAGGGTGGGAATCATTTGATATGTGATGGTTAAGTTAATAGATTAGTCATTAAATAAATGCTGAATTGGTTACTTAAATCCATGATTTTAATTTTCATCAAAATCTCCAAAAAATTTGGAAAGAGTTTTTTTTGTTTTGGGTATTTCTTAAATTTTGGCCCACTTTTCTAAACCAGTTAGATTTTCTTTCAATTAATAAAGGGTAAGATTTTCTCATTTCTAGGGAGATTATAGAGAGAAAAAGAGGTAAGACTTTATTTCTAATAATAAGACACAATTTAGTAGCCTTTTCTGAGTTTCAGTCTCTGAGATATGATATATCCATCATATTTTTTAGAAAATTTACAATTTTGGTCAAATATTCGTTTTATATCTTGGTGTCAACTTTTAGGCAGAAACCAAGGTTTAAAGTGAAATTTAAAACCTTGCTTAAAACAACAATATTACCTATTTCTCACCTTATTGTTAAAAAAATCAAGTTATCAAGGATATCATAGGAATTTTAAATTAAAATATATATGAGTTTTATACTTATAATACATATATGAGTTTTAAGGTTAATTGTTTTTATAGGTTATGTTCTACACTTAAATATAAATAGTTAATGTTGGATATAATCATAAAGATCTTGACAAGAGCTTTCAAATGGATTCATTCCTTATTTCCTTTCACAGTCTGACTTAAGGACTAGAAGTACAAGCTTTTGAAAAGTCTTAGAGAAAAAGTCTGTAGAAAGAAAGATAATATAGGAAGAGTCACTATCTAGAGTGGTGTCCTGTTTTTATAGCAACATAGAGTGTCTACATGGCAAGTTTTGGTTCGAGACTAAACACATTGGGCTGCATACCATGTAGAAAATGGCTTGGTTAGGAGCCCGATGTGTTTTAAAGTCCTACCAAAACGTGCCATTTAGACACCATTCCTATTCTATAGGAACGGGACACCTTACCTGATCCTGATTCTATAGGAATTACCTCTCTCTCTGTTGCATGCGTGTGTGCTCTCCTTTAGTAAATGTGTCAGATACTTAGAGCACATGTGGTTATGAGTGGGATTTTCTGTGGATTTTTTTGGAAGAAAAAGTCTGGCCTGGATGACCTATAAAATAACTGTTTTGAAGGGGTTCTTCTCTTTATATTAGTGTACATTCAATAATTTTATCCATGGGCTTTGTTGAACATGCCCACTTTGCTTAAAAGGGCATGCTATTAAACATATATCAGCAATAGACGGTTCATATCTCAAACATTCTGTTCTTCTATATTACCTGGGCACTTCAAGGACGCAGCCAAGGTGCACAGTGTGCATGGCATTTTCACTTAAAATGAAGTGTTTGACAAGGATACATAATCCATTATGAAGTAACTTTTGGAACTTCACAAGAAATTGTCACTTCTTTGTATGTGTTTTAAAAAAAATTAAGTGATGAAAATGATCGCGTCGCTCCTAAACCAAAATAGACAACTCCTCTGGTTCATGTCACGTATATTCCATTATTTGGACTTTGCAAAATATACTCACAAAAGGGAAAAATATTCTCACAAAATAGTGATTGGATTTGTTTGGTAGGTAGATTCTGGTGTTTGGAATTTGATCACATTATTGTCTCTAAAATTAATGAAACCTATATTACTGAAATCGAGATCCATTTAGAGAAAATCTTCGTAACTAAATTACGGGAAATGAGGAAATTGTTATTATTTCTTTGGAATTGCAGTATCACAATCAAATTGATGTATTTCCATGGAATTATGCAAATGATCTAATTGACACCAGTACAGAGAGCTTGATTGTAAGCCTTAGAACTATCAATCACCATGCAATGAAAGGCAATAATGATATCCCATTGAGGCTTGCAGACTTCATCAATCACTTTATGAAGTTGCAGATAATGGAATTTGATATTTTGACATTCCTCAAGCGATGCTTATTCCCTGGCCAAGCGGTATTTATTTACTTGTTCAGAACAAACCTCCATTCCCATTTTAATCATGAGTTTTATTTGGTTTTTTATATTATATTTTGGTCAGCTTTCGTATGCAAATATGTTCTATGCATGCAGGGAACCTTAAGGATGCTTCAATATGTTGGAGCCTTTTGTAGGGATTTGTCTATTTGGCAATCACTTATTGAGTCGTGTGATCTCCATCAAAAGTGTAATCTTTTAGATAAGAGCAATTTGCACTCAAATCATCGTTAAAAACCTTGAGTTTCACCTCTTATTAAACAGGTTATGCTTTGACTGTTTTCCTTGCAGTCAGTTGCTTTGTACTGCTAATGCAGGCAGTGTTGTTAACGGCAGTATTTGGATTTAATACTAGTAATTTTTTTATTCCCTGTTTCGTTCTTCATATGGGATTGATGTTTTCATGTTATCTTGAAATTCCAGTGACATTAATTATTGCATCCTGAGATTCCAGCTATTTTTCGCCCTATTTTCGCAAAGAACTTCCTTCGTGAGGAAGTTGGCCTCTCTTTACCTTTGTTGCTTGTTTTATCATGGTTGGGTAAAGTTTTAGATTTATATCATTATTTGTTGAATCTTTGCACTCTATGTGCCAACAAAGGTTATCAAGCTTTCTGTTTTCTTTTTGTGTTGTTCATGAGTTGGAAAAAAATCTTGTTTTTTCCACTCTTATCTTTATTTATTGATTAGATGTATTCCCAGTCATTGAAGAGATAAAAAGTACACATATTTCTCTTCATTTCAGGTGGTTATTTTCATGGGTTAAATTCCTTGATATTTGGTATTGACATAGAAAGCATACGTTGGTTTGGCATTCTACAGGTATCAAACTCTATATTTTGGTGTCTACTTAATTTGTTAGTCAGATTTATTTTCTTTGTTTCTAGTATATGGTTTATATTTCGTAAAAAATGTTCTACTTTGTGTTTAGCGTCCATCGTTGTGCAAATTATTCGTTTGTTTATTAGACTTGTGCATAGCAAACCCAAATTCATAGGACCGTGTTTCTCTGTGGGTACACTTTTTCTGTTATATGTGATTGGTTTAATAGTTAAAAATAACCTGTCAAGTTTTCTTCTTTTTCTTTGATAAGCTTGGATCGAATCTGTAACCTCAACCATTTATTCATGTCTTCCTCAAACATAAAGATGCTTGAGTTTTTGATATGTGTCAGTGTCATTTTGAACTCACATGAACTTTTGATAGGGATCTAACCTTTTTGTATTTGATATGGTAAAGTTACTTTCTATTCTATTTTCTTTCTCTTGTTTATCCTCAAATATATAATTACAATCTACTTTTATGTATTCCAGAAAAGTAGGTGCTACATCTGACATAAATGCGTTGTAGATGTTTTTATAGTTGGATTATGCTATTGGATTCTGGAATTAGCATTTCTTCCAAATGGCACATGAATGGCATGAAACCATCAATCTCTATATATTTTTATCTTTGCATTTTTCTAATGTATATGGTTTAAGAGTTACAATGCACTTGTTCCTGTAAAAGTTTTATTGTTGATTGATATATGCATAATTTTCATTTTTCTTGTAAACTTCCTTTATTGGATCTTTTGTTTGTTTGTTTTTTTTTTTTTTTTTCCATTTTGTCCATAGGCTTTATAAAGTGAAATTATGAACTTACATCTTATTTTATTATCGTTGGATGCAGAGGATATCTATCGGATACATTGTTGCAGCATTATGTGAAATTTGGTTTTCATGTAGAACACGGAGGGAAGTAGCAATTTTCAAGAACTATTATTTGCATTGGTACAGTGTAATTTCTAATACTGCATTTCCTGTTTCAAAGTTCAAGGATAATGTATTTAGTTACAATATTTTCTATAAGCATTTTTTCTATCACGTATGTCGGGTTATTCCTAGCGATGATTTCACTTACCAAGCCATTTTTGTGCAATCTAGTTCTGGATTTCAGTCTTGCTAGCTAAAAGCCAATCCTTTTGACCCTTCACAATGTCCTGGTACAATCAAGCCCTGTAATGGCTCATAATCTTTAAACTTTAGTGGACAAGTGCAGGAGAATGTGTCGTCCTACATGGCTTTTGTTTAGTAGGTTGCAGCTTATAGTGTATATCTGTATCCACTATCAGGTAGGGTTTGCTATCTTTTTGATCTCTGAATTAATGCTTTAGTGTGCTTAGTTCTCCTTATATGATTGATTTGTTTTATTCAACCATCCATCTGCTTGATGTAGATGCTATTTCTTTGGCATATTATGATTTCTCATAAAAAATGGTCAAAACTAGTCCAAGAGTGCTCACTGGTCGAGTTGACTTGCTAGTCAAAAAGTGTTTCTATTTTAATAATGATATTTTGTTCGAAATGGATCCATTTTATGTATTGTTATTTGGTACTGGTATATTTTGAATATTTTTGACTCACTAAGGTAACTGCTAGTTAGAGAGTCAACTCGATCCAACGAACTATTGAGTGAGTTGAGTTTTCAAGTTTTAAAACATCGTCCAACCCATAAATGTGGCACATTTTGACTTTATTCATGAGATTACCATTAAGGGTAAGATAAATAGATTTGGTGTATAGGGGAAGAAAAATGAGGGGTTTTTAGGCATCGTCTATGAACAAACATTTAGATTGAAATTTTGCATTTTTTATATGTAATTCATAACATTTCAGTGGAATATTCCAAATTATACAAAATATACTAATACATGCCAAGTGCCACAAAAATCAAAACAAAAGGTTGAAATTGCGGAACTGTTCTAGTTAAATTTCATGTGAGTCCCTATAAAAATTGAATTTTTTTTGCCAAATGGTGAAACTTGTCACGTTTAAAACCATGCTTGGAATCAAATGAACATGTACATCTATGCCTCAGCTTTGTGTGCATGCATAATTACAAATAAACTCTTTTGTGTTCTTGTTTGTTGGAAAAATTGGGTTTTGAAATTTAGTATTCTTAAGTTTACACTAATTAGTGAGTCAAATTTTGATTACAATGAATGTTTATCGGTTCTAAACACGTACATATTGACCCAGCAAAATAGTTGAGTTAAGGTACTTTGTATAGAAATAAAAATATCAACTCAATCAAAATATGTATGTGCACCCATCTCCCCAGATTATAATTCCTTTTAGCAGATTTTTGTTTCAATTTATTCTTCATCATGATGGATAGATTATTTTTTTTTTTTTATAACCATGATGGATATATTTCGAGTAGGTCTTTTTAGCAATTATTATGTTAATTTAAAAAAGTTTGACTTTAGATTTATCAGAAGGATTTCTTGTATGAGTGTGTTGGTTTGAAGTATTAAAAGTAGCACATTTGTTAGTGTTACAACTTAGAACCATGGTAAAGCATTCCCTTAAGATCACGTGGCTCTCATAACAATTGTTAGAAATTATGATCAAGGGAATCTATGAAAAAGGTGGAGTGGAGTATTTCTATCAGTCGGGTATGTCATGAAGTCCTGAGATAATAGATGGTAAAAAGGATCTTGAACTAGGAAATGGACCCTAGAAGCTAAAAGGGATATCGTGAGCAATTGCAATAATTCGGTTCAGTGATATTCCTATTCACCCACACTCCCACCAATTGTTGGAACTGAATGCCAACACAGTAGAATAATACGAGGAGTCCACAATTGACAATAATATCAAATAAAAAGCAAAGAAAATAATCAACCATACAAGTACACAAAAACTTACATGGTTCACCGCAAAAGGCTACGTCCACAGATGCTGACGATCAAGAACTTCAATTATGTGAGTGATGAGGATCAAGGGACAGAATATCAACTAGGAATTGTAATACAATTAAGTAGATTTCTGATGTAGAGAATAACCTTCCAACTTCCCACAAGCACTACTTCAACTCCAGCAACAGGAAAAAAATACCTTAAACAAAGTTGTTGGGTAGTAAAAGAAAAAACCAACACAGAAATACCGTCCCGAGCAGGTTTTCAGTCTCAAATTTGTTTTTCACATTAGTGAGCAAAGTACAAGAGTGATCAAAACCTTGCTTTGTCCTATAAATCCAAAACAATCACCAAGTAAAATCTTCTCCAAAGCTTAGAAATATATGGCCTTCCCCAAGATGCTTTCACTACTAATGTCCAGATGCCACAAAAGCCCGAGGAGTACTTGGAGCCCTCTTCCAATACGTAAGAGTCATGCTAGAGAACCTAAAAGGAGCCTTGCAGAACACCTTGGAATGCCTCCTAATACTTGTGGGATGCTTATGTAACCAATCTCCAAATAACCTAAAAAGCCAAGCCCAACTTGTATTTGGAGTGATTTTGGTGCAGTATGTTGTTGAATAGTTGATCGGCCTCTCAATGGTTGTTCCCACCCAAATTGTCTCGTTATTTATTCTTGTAATTTGAAACAAAACCCAACAGTTAGATGATGCTGATAGTTTATTTCTCCATTTTAGAGGTTTTACATTTATTCTTTCAATAATAAAAGATGGGAAAAAGTTGAATTGAGGAACAAGATTCGTTTACCTGACTCCAAATATTTGTGATAAGGGTTTGAGACAAAACCCAACAGGTAGATGATGATAGTAGTTTATTTCTCCATTCTAGAGGTTTTACATTTATTCTTTCAGCAATAGAAGATGTGCCTTTGGAAAAAGTGGAATTGAGGAACAAGATTTGATTACCCGACTCCAAATATCTGGGATAAGGGTTTGAGACAAAAGCCCAACAGTTAGATGATGTTGATAGTCTATTTCTCTATCTTAGAGGTTTTACATTTATTCTTTCAATAATAGGTGGCGGTAAAAAGCTGAATTGAGGAACAAGATTCGTTTACCCGACTCCAAATCTTTGGGATAAGGGTTTGAGGATGATGATGAGAGGTTTTACACTTAAGGGAAGTAATCGACGTGATCTTTTCCAATTTTTTCTCTTTCTACTTCAAGTTTCACAATTAAGGCGATCTTATTGCTTAGATTCAACTCCAAAATTCTTTGTCACTAAAATTTCTTTGCTTTCTTCTTCTTATCATAGGCATTTCTTTGCTTTCGTATTGAATTGATGCTCATAAACATGATGTTCGGAATTCTACATTTTTTGTTGTTATGTCAACAAAGTCGGTTTTGTTTCTCATATTTATCAAAAGAAGTTCTATCATTTTTCTTATAGGTTTCCTTATGTTGCATTCTTCTTTGTAGGTGTATTATTTCTGCACTATGCATTATACATTCAGGACTTTTGTATGGGTTATGTGTTCCGGATTGGCAATTCAAAGTGTCAAATTCAACCTATTCTCAGTCTTCCTTGAATGATAGCAATATAGTTTACACAGTGAGAAGTTGCTCTTCTTTCTCTCCTTTATATATTTTATTTCATTTTTTTGAACTTCTATTTTATTTTGCTTCGTTTCATTTTTTTATTTTTAATTAGCAGCCTCTTTCTTTTCATCTAATATCTCTTACACTTTTCATTCTTACCAGACTATGACCCATTACAAGAAATGATAATCAAAATCAATAAGCCATACCACAAGTTATATTTAGTAGAATTGGCTTGTTTTGTGAGCTTATCTAGGTCAGGGGGTCCAAGTTTTTGAACTTTTGCAGTTGCCAAGTAAATTTGGTGATTTTTCATTAAATAAAAGTTAAAATCATTTATAGGTGTTAAGCTTCTCCACTTAGACTGTATTGAATATTTTGGAGACATATCGAACCCATCCTTAATAAAATCATGCTTCTGCAGTTCAGTGATTATTATGATTTGCACCATCTGTCATTTTCTTTTTACCCCCGTTTGTCCTCCTCTCCCCAAACTTTTTTACATGTTAGGGGAGGAAAAAAAAGTAATACTTTGGGCTCTGCTCTAACTCCATTTGCGATAAAGAATTGTTCCATAATTAATATGAACCCAACGATATGCCAAAGGCACATAGGTATTAGTGATGCGGAAAGTTAAGCCCATCTCTCTTTGGGGTTGTAACACACAACCACGCTCCAAAGTTGACATCTATGCTGGCCCACTCAACCACGGTCCAAAATCGACTTCTATACTGGCCCTCTCTATGGCAGTTTTCACTCCGGTACCCTTCTTTTGGGGCCCCAAGAAGCCCTTTCTTTGTGTTGGCTTTCACTCTGATACCCTTCTCAGCCCCCAGGTAGCCCTCTCCCCAAATTGCTCCTCCTACTAGTGCCTTTGATGCCCATTTTATGGCAGCTTTCACTTTGGTGTGCTTCTTTTTGGGCCCCCAGGTCTCTCCTTCCAAGTTTTGAACTTGAGACATGGTGTTGGCTTTGATACCAAATGAAATGGACCCAACCGATACACCAAAAGCGTCTAGGTGTTAGTGGTGCAGAAAGTTAAGCCCATATCTCTTTTATGGTTGCAACAAATATTATCTGCTCTGAAACATACGTTAACAATTACCATTTTTTTGGTAAAACGGTTTTATTTCCTTTATGTCCACGATCCGTGAGAGAGATTCAAGTTTATCTGATTATAGGTGAAGTGTGCAGTAAGAGGTGATATTGGACCTGCATGTAATTCTGCTGGAATGATTGATCGCTATGTTCTTGGTATTAATCATCTATATAAGAAGCCTGTTTACAGAAATTTGAAGGTATATCTAATTTGAAGAACATAATTATTTTTCACTCGTGACATTATGCATATCCACTAATGCCTAAGAAACCGCATTCTATTCCATAGGAATGCAGTAGTTCTAAGAATGACCAAGTTGCAAAGAGTTTGCCTTCATGGTGCTATTCACCTTTTGATCCTGAAGGCATTTTAAGGTGAATTACTCAACCATTTGGATTTTTCACAGGTTTTTTCTCTCTCCATTCTAGCTATCTGTTTGGTTTAATTGAAGGCTTCAATCATTCTCTTTCCTCCTTCTGCGTTTATTTATTTGATGCTTGTTTAGCTAGTTTTACTACTTATCAAAAAAAGAAAAGTTTTACTACTTTTCTGGATCGATTAATGCTGGTTGCGTCCTTAGTCTAAAGATAATTCCACACCATTTTATTTTCAATGATACAAACTTTCCCTATGGAGCTTGGCTTGGTCTTAAAGATGGAATGAGCAAACTTAATTATGATCAAACAGAAGAAAAAGCTTTCAGGAAAACCTCATAACATAAATGTGTTAAAAGACTCAATGGCAGGAGCAAGCTGATCTCAATGGAGGAGAAGGAGGAAGGACTCTTTTCTCTAATTATTTGGGGACTTGATTGTCCAGTTTCCTCAGAGTACAGACACCACTTCTATTATAGAAAAGCCAAAAGTCTCTCTTCCAGTAAAATTCCCATAATGCTCTTTTTTGTTAAACCTAACACCCCTTAGCAATTCACATTAGATGTTCCATCAAAGAACAATGGTAAATGTCCTAAATAAGGTACATAACAAACTGGGGTGGTAGCTGAACATAGCACTCCTGCAAACGAGGTTTGTGTGGATTTCCAAAAAAAAAAAAAAAAGAAGCAATAAGATAAGCACAGGCAGTGAATGGAAAGAACGAGCCTGTAACTAACAAGCTGAAAAGACTTCGCAAGATATTAATTAGGTGAATCTAACTGATTTGTTTTTTGCTCAATGAAGTTAAACATTCTACATAATGATAATAATTTGTTAAGCCCTAAAACTAGGTTTGGATGATTACTTATTTGGTTACCTTAATTTTAACCATGCATCTGTTTACAACGCACTTGTATTTCTTATAGGGAATCTGTGGTTATGTTAGATTAGATACAATTCAATAGTTATATACTTAAATTATTGAATGACCCATCCTTAGAATTGTCATTCATAATATTTTACTAGTGGCACTTGTTTCCAGCTCCTTAACAGCTGCAGTGTCCTGCATCATTGGACTTCAATTTGGTCACGTTCTTGTACAATTTGAGGTGAGGCATTTACTTGAAATTGAGAATTTTTCTCTTTTTCTTCTTTTCTTGGCTTTATCTTCTGAATGATGTGTTGGGGGGTGGGGGGATGTTGGTATTTTACGAGCGCAGGTTCTGTAGGACTTGCAGTCAGGGGACGATAGCAATTTGTATATTACAAGACTAGTGTATCCATCCGTGAATTCATTTCCTATTTAAAATTTAGGATTTAATTTGGATTGTCAGAAATAATCAGCCAAAGCACTTCCTTAGGTATGTTGGTTCTTTAAGGAAGGGCTGGGTGGAGCTGGTGGCAGGGCTTGCTTAATCGGAACAGAATTTCCAACCATCATGTATGCCCCATACATAATATAGGATGATTTGCCTGATTATAAATCAGGAAGGACATAAGATTTTTCTTAATACCGAGACCACTATTGCACAATTTCATTGTCTATATAAACAAATGAACAACAACTCAACCATAGCAGAACAGTCACCATTCACTTACTGTACCTAGTGGACCACAACTTTCTAATGAATATACACAAAACACATGCACTAGCAGAAACTAATTTCAATCTTAAAAAATATTCTTGAAAATAACTAATTTCAACCTTAAAAAATAATCTTGAAAATATATGAGCCATGGTCCTTCAAAGAAAATGATGGTTTATACTACTAACGTTAATACAAGAACTAGCAATCTGATGTTGGAAGGTTAAATGCAGAAAGAGATCTAACATCAGCCATGTGTGAGTCAGAGAATCAAATCGCTGGGGATTTGATTGAATTGTAAGAGGATATGCATAACTACTCCATAACACGCTGACTAGATTTCATACAAATGTTGACAAATAAACACAGTTTTCTATAAATAATGGGAAATGCACTATCTGGGCAATTCTAAATTTGTAAGGAGAGGATGTTTTTCTAAAAGAAAATCAAAATCATATGTCATCATAACAAGTTTCCATCTCTCACAAACAGCATCAATTTTGATTCTTTCAATGTGTATGCATAAACAATCATTTCTTGTTATCCGCATCAGGTGATGTTGGGTAACAAATATAAGCACCCACTATTTATCTTTCATTTTTATAGAGTTTAAGGATTAGAAAAACAAGACATAAATAGAGTGAGTCGAGACATTTTGTGTCACTTGAAAATTTTCCCTTTTTTTTTTTCTTCAAATAGTTGGTTTTGATAGAAGACTTGAATTGTGAATCATACTCAAATTGTAAGATTTAAACAAAATGGTGGGATATTATCTATAAAAGGATTCATGACTCGAGTAGCATGCTTTCTACGTAACAATGACGTGGACGCATGTATCAATATTCCTCTCAAATACAAGGGGGGTCTGACATGGTACCAACATGAAGCCCAAAAGACAGACATATGTGTACATTTCTCTCTTTATTTTCATCGATGTATATTGCCTTTATGCACATTTATATATGCTTTGCTGCTTTGGAATGTCTAAAGCCCTAATGTCATGTTATCATATCTTTCGCTTATACATTATATACCGTTATATCGGTTGTTTATCAAGTCTGAAAAGCTCCTAATGTTTTTGCAACTGTTTTTTTTTTTGAAAAATTCTTATATATTTTAGGATCATAAAGGTCGGCTTTTTCATTGGATACTGTTTTCAGCTACAATGTTTGGCCTTGGGTTGGTCCTTAACTATGTAGGTATGCACTTCAACAGCCAAGCAATTTAATCATGCTATAGTAACCAAGCCATGAATTGGATTGTTCCGACTTGACAGAGATATTAACATTCCACTAACCTGTTGTTTTATTTAATTCTTTGTTACTTCTCAGGAATCCCCCTAAACAAATCTCTATACACCATTAGTTACATGCTGCTAACATCGGCTTCTTCAGGCTTCATTTTCTGTGCTTTATATGTCCTGGTGAGCTCCAAACATTAATTTCATTATTTGAAGGCTGAATATTGTAGACAAAAGTTCCACCATGCAATGTTGAAGTTTAATTAAATTGAAAGTCAATGGTTGAGGTCATAGTTCCGAAGACTTGCTCAAACTGGACGACAGTTTATTTCGACTTCCACTGGCTCATGTGGAAGCAATGAAAGGTTTCAAATCTATTTTGAATTTGAACTTTCTTACATGCATTTGGGGCTGCCGCTGGTCTTAGGTCCTTTCAGCAAGCCTTGCATTCTTCTGCATAGGCTTTGGCTTGTCAAGGCCTTTCATTCCTTGACTAGTTTTGTGGATATGTTCCTCCCTTTTGTGTATGCAAAGATTGCATTTATGTTGCTGATCGGATTCTGTTTCCAACATCCATTACTGTATAGTTTTGAACTTTTCTTTTTGTAAAATAGCATATGGCCCATTCAAAACACGTTTGTTGTTATTATTGAACCTCCATTAGGTGATTTCTCTTATTGTTAATGTCTAGTGTGCATATTTTAGATTTAAACTGTCTCATCTCTCTAAAGTTTTAATGAGAAGTCATAGGAATCTTGGTATTATGGGTAAGGTTAGGCACATAAGCATCATACTTATTGGATCTTACTAATTTTAAAGCAAAAAATTAAAAAAAAATGATCTCTAAATATGCTCATTCCCCATTATGACTTTAGGAACCTTCATAAGCTATATACTAAATTAACAAAAGCACAAAATAAAATTCTTTCCTACAATTCTGGACCTAATATGCATAATTTTGCCTACAAGTTTTTAGTCTAAAACCTAGATTACTGGCTCTAGTTCCATGCTATGAAAGAACTGCATAGCTGGTATGCCTTATGATGGGAAATATGAATATCTGTTGCTTTAAAATATTTTTCTTTGAGACGTAGGCTTTCTTTGTGGCAGTTCAGATCTGCTTCTTCATGTAATTCAACTATATATCAGGATGATCATTTGCAATACTACTGATGTAATAGGTATAGATTTATCAAAAAAAATTAAATTGTTATTTCAAGATAGTACTAGCATGACTGGTGAATTCATTGTTATCCATATGTTTCTCTCTTTTCTGCTTTCCATTTTAGGTAGATGTCCGCAGTTACAGGCTTTTGACATCTGTGTTGGAGTGGATGGGAAAACATTCTCTGAGTATCTTTGTTATAGTAACTTCTAACTTGGCTGTTATTGCAATACAAGGATTCTACAGGACATCTCCAGAGAATAACATAGTAAGCCTTTTAAAAAATATTTGTTAGATGATGCATTAAATAGTTGGATACTTGTAATTCTAAGTAGGGGTTGTAATTTTGAATAGTGATACAGAATGCAGGTTATGTGGTCTTTGATGATGAGACTTCTATGAATTATTGCTTATATTGCTAGGTTACTTCTAATCGATAGTTTCACATGAAAAGGAAAGTAGAACAGTAATTTCTCACCAAAAAAATTTAGAAATATACTTGAGAACAGAAACTTATTAGGGTTTCACTTGAGAAACTTCAGCCACAAATAATATTAAGGAAAGATCAATCACATACCAAATTGTCTTGATGCAAAGAAAAAGGTTTGAAATTTTTAGGCAAAACATTGTAGATGGACACATTCACAGATATTTGTGAGATTTTCAAGGTCTAGTGAATTTCCATGTCTTTTCCATGTCTTTTTGCCAAAAATAGGATATTGCCAATTTATCATGTTATCTAAAATTTGAAATATCTTCATCATCAAAGCTCTATCCCAAAAATTTGGGTCGGCTGAGCGAGTCTTGTTCCTCCATGCAATTATGTATAAATCCATGTCCTTCATTAATTTGCGTTTAAATCCTCTCTCGCTGCACCAATCCACACTTTTTTGTCTTCCTTTCTTTCTTTTAGAAGCTTCAACTTTCGTGTTCCTTCTAATTAGATCTTTAATTGGCCTTCATTGCACATGACCAAACCATCTCAATCGATTTCCCCTTACCTTTTTCACTAAGTGGAGCTACTCTTACATTTTCGTGAATGGATTGGTTTCTAATTTTGGCATCACATAATTTTTCCTCTCATCCATTGCCGCATTCTTATCTTTGTTATGCTTAATCGGTACACATGTTTCTTGATTGCCTAACATTAACTTACATAAGCATAGCTGGTCTTATTACCATTTTATAACTTTTTTTCCTTTCAGTTTGATTGGGATGCTTCATTTTAAACACACAGCTCTGATTTTGGATGGGGCTAGTAAAAGTAGACGCCCAGAAAAATTAGTTATGACACCTATAAAGAGGAAAGCCCAATAAAAATTGGTGAGGAAATAGCCGTAGAACGGAAGAGCTGGTTAAAGTGGAGATGTGAAGGTGCCAAAACCCAGCCTTCACCTAACAAAAAAAGGAAAAAAAAAACGAACAAGTAGAGGTGATTTTGAGGTGCTATGTGATTGATGTGTCCCAATTACACTAAAAGGAAAATTTTGTAAGACAATAGTAAGACCGGATATGCTTTATGGAGCTGAATGTTAGGCAGTCACAAATTACATGTGCATAGATTGAGCCCTAGCAGAGATGAGGATGTTGAGATGGATGAGTTGAAAAACTAGGACAGATAAAATTAGAAATGAAAGTTTTTGGGAAAATGTTGGGAGTAGCTCCACTGGGTGATAAACTAAGAGAAAATTGATTGAAATGGTGTGATCACATATGATGAAGGCCAATTACAGCCCCGGCTAGAAGGAATGTCCAAGTTGAAAGTCTAAAAGATGGAGAAGAACACACAAAAAGAACGTGGTTTGAACTTTGAAGTGTTGAGAGTGAATATGAAAACACTAGAATTGGCATAAGACCTTAGTCAAGAATCACAATGTGTCATTATTCTATCTCAGAAAGTTCCAAAATGTTTATCCCTTATTTTTGTTGTTGTATTTTTCTTGTTCAACAGATTCAGTGGATCGTAACACGTTTTGTACATGAATGATTTGTATGATTGGCCTTAATCAAAGGTAACACTTATTTCATGATCTCTGTTTTCTTCTTTTTTTCTTTCATTTTTCTGACTAAAGGTTATGCTTTGCAGAACTGACACATTTAGTGTTATAGAACTTACAATCATCCCTCAATGGGGATAGGTTGACTCCATTTTTTACAAAAGCAACACAAATCGTTACCACACATCTCAAAAAGCAGATGTCAAGATAAATGCTGATATTACACCAAAAAATGTGGCTTTTTTGTAGTGCCAAGCCAACTGCTAAGATGTACGTGCAGGATTGAGTTAAAAATGGTACTCCAACATATCCCAGCTTTTATCAAATTTTAAAACTATTACACAAACTACAATTCTTTATTCAATAAAGATTACATCTGTACTTGTGTTGTCCATGACATCTTCAATGCTTAACCAAACAGATAACTTCTAGGATGAAGAGAAATGATGCTTATAGAGCTATAAATACCATGAAAGGATGTGCAGTGGTTTGATATAAGCCTTAATGATGACAATGTGTTCCCTTGTAGTAATTTTTCCACTTGATTACAATGACAATTGGGTCTCTTTGTGGTAATTTTTCGCCTAGATTAAAATGACAATATGTTCTTAATGAGTGAAACTGTGGCCACCATCCCATACACTGAATTCTCAAGACTGACCATTTCACCATCCCACTGGCAGGGGCGGAGCTAGTAAGGAGCTGGTGGGGGCAATTTCCCCCGCAGAACTTTTGAGACACCCCTATATTTTCAACTAATTGCATGCCCCATTTGTCCCCACTCCCTCACCTCTCTCCCCATTTGCCCCCACACCCTCATCTCCCTCCAATTCCTCCACCCGCCCCCCCATCCCTCTTTCAATTTTTTGTTGATGACATTGCCTTTTGACCGGGCCTTCTCATATACTAATTGGAAATGACCTAGATATCCTTTCTTCAACTTCTAACCAAAAACCTCTGAATTTCTCTCTAAAACCAGTCATCTTCAAGTTCTTCAACTATACAACTAACCATAGTTTGTCCCCACTACAAGAAAATACTGGCCTGCCCCTGCTCACTGGGATCAATTTTGGCTTCTTAGACCAGGTTTTCCTTGTCTATTACTTATTTTACTCTTGTTTGAGAAATATTAACTTCCTTCGTTGCTGAAATCTAATTCTGGCTACCAACTTCATAAGGAGACGCCCCAAAAAAAAATAAAAAATAATGAGAACTATATTTGAGAACAAATAATTGGAAAGAAACTAGACGCGTTGATTTCTGAATAAGTGGAAGTTGTGGGATGCTGCAATGCTCTGATCACACAAAACAGTTGAGATCAATGTAAAAGAATCAGAGTACATTAAAATTGAAGATTTGAGTGCAGTGTGGACGGGAAACAGTACAATGGCTTAACTAGGTGGTGATGTTTATTGCTTGAAAAATGGACAGTGCCACAATGTCCTCTATGACTGCAAATGACTCAGCAGTTTTTGTTGGCTAATAATTATGTACAACATTGTGCAGACGATTGCACATCATGTATTTTGTTTGTATTGTTTTCCTATTATTTGACAATTTTCTACAATGGCCGCCCTTTGGATCAGAAATGAAAGCCAATGTTTTAAAAACAAAACTGATAATTGGATGGGATTTTTTTCAAATTAGTCCAATTTGGTTAGATCAACTTACTTATATTGTAAAAGAATAGAAAAATGTGTATTTTTTTTTTATGTTGAGCTACCTTCATTTATAATTGATAAGAAGATAATATTCAACAAAATCAACCAGACCGATTTTATTACAAAACCCAATTAAACCTGTTGGACGGACCAGTGGTTCGATGGAAGTTTAGCTGCTGTTGGCTAAACCACAATCTTTAACAGGTCGGGTCAAGTGACTCATGTAAAAGCACATGATCTAATCATGTAAATATGAAATCCAACATTCGAGATTTATGTATCTTGATAATATTATCTTATCCCGATAAATTTTGATCATTGGAATTTGTATTTAGATGACCAGGATCATGTGTTGTAAACCACTGGTTCATGTGTCAAATTTTCATGAATCATGGAAACCTCAACCAGCCAGCCCAATGTTTATTGATCAGATTTCAAGCTGAGTTTTAAACCCATATTTAGTGGGTTTCGATCCAGAAATCTTGTGCTAAATTTAGGCTGTCAGCTTTGATGCGTCATGATTACTGTAATTTAATAATAGGCGTTGATGGTTGACCACTTGCCATTCGTTGTTTTTTAAACATACGGCGGCTTCTCTAATTAATTCATTCAGCAATTTTCACCAATAGTCTGGTCCTTGTTCTTATGGTGTGTTTTTAGTATTTTTGCTCTTCCTAAAAGGATAATCTCTTTCATTATCATGTTTATTTATAGTATTTTGGAGTGATATTATAACAGTCCTACTTTTTATTACAACTTGATTTACTTATATCTTTTACAACACATCAATGTTAAGTATTGTGTTGGGGTGCAGATATCCATTCTACTTATCAACCACATCATTTTCATTCCTTCGAAATAAAATTTCTGTTTCAGCTTTTCAAAGAGTAGGCAACCACTCCCTTACTCTTCTTCACTTTTGTTGTGTTGCTGTTGTGGAACCCTTTTTCCATATTCCTATCCCTTTTTCCCTTTTTTTTTTTTTTTTTTGGTAACCGAGGGAGTATCCCATCAACACTCTCAAGTAAGCGTGACAGACTAATCTCCCTTGGGGACCCCGCATGACCAACCCCATATGAGATTTAAGGGGACTAACCCAAACCCATTTAAGTGCCACACAAGGTGGTGGGAAGGGGATTCGAAGACAAGGCCTGGGGAGCACACCCAGTCTTACCATCAAGTCCAACCCCGGTTGTTTTTTTTTTTTACTGATACCTCTCTTTTAAATATATATATTTTAGAATCTTTATTTTCTATTTTATCTGTTTAGACAAAATGGTGTGGAGGGACAGAATTCATATAAAACCAATTCATAATCTTTGAAATCAGAGAGTATGTTGTTTTTGTTGTCCAAAGCATTATTTTTATATCTATTTAGTGAATTTAAAAATATTAAGTATTATAAGTTTCAAGATATTGTTTGCTATTGCTAAATCCATTTTACTTAAATCAACAGATTTAAACCATTAAAAAAAAAAAAAAAATTGCGATTGGGGTTGGCTTACCTCAGTAAATAAAGGATAGACAAGGTCCACTAATGACCCTATCTTACTGCTTGTCATATTTCTTACGTTACTAATGCTGGGTGTTGTGTCCCGTCAAGTTATATGTCAACCCCTCTACGAGTACTTGTCCATGTTAATCTACTCCATAGTATACAACTATTCGTTTTAAATCTCAGATTCTCATATAGTGATCTGTAATGAGATTAAACGATACAAAAAGTTTTTGAATAAGAAAGAAGAAAATGAAATATGATCAATCTCAGCCATAGCATCTCTTTTACGAATAGACATCGAGTTAGCATCCCTTTTTCAAAGAGCACTTTTGCAAAACCATGAACAAAAAGAAAACAAAGAATCTCAACCACAATACCAAAATGACATTAGTAGATTCCGACAAATTTTCACAACTATGTTATGGTTGTTTGTAATTAGGGCTCTTATGGTGTGATCTTCAAGGTATTAGGGCCCTTTGATCTCAAAACTCAATGGGTTGCAATTGGGTGGGATGACCAACAAAGTTACAATTGATCCCCTTTTGATAGTCTAGAAGGTAAGGTCAAATCATCATATTATTGGTAGACGACTTTTTTTTTTGTTTTTTGGATGGCCCATTGGCCTCCGCATTTTTGATAATTTATTTTGGATGGATTTTATAATTTAAAGAAAAGGTCAATTATTAAAGAATCTTAGTTGAGTTAGAATTTTATATAGATCGAATTGGATTTTAACAAAAAACTTCCATGAATAGAAATCTTACTAAAAGACGAACTCAAGGTGATCAAACTAGATGAGTTAAGAAGGGAACATTCCCATTATAATAAATTATTAATCTTTCAACATAAATTATATAATTTTGTCTTTTAGAGTTGATCTTTCATCAATCACAACAAACCCTACCTATTCCAGTGATAGAGAGGGAGACCTTACTATTAAATTCAAAAAGTTTGAAATGCAGCAATTTATTCTACAGATTTTCCTTAGTATTGGCTTAATGGCACAAAGATTATTGATCTTTGAATAGGATAAAATCTCACAATCATATCACGAATTTTCCACAAAGTGTTGGTTTAGCATTTGTCATGTTTAGATTGATGAACATGCATGTCCAATGCACAAGGTAAATGTTTCAATGGAGAGAAATCGACACTATCTTCATGAGATATATATATATATATGGGAAACGTTCAGCACCCTACACTTTATCCTATGTGTTTTGTCCTCACCAAAAATCATCATTTTCCAAAACTTCCAATCCTATCAGAAATGATTTACAAAAAATGGACGGTCCACAATTTTTCAACTTGTAAACATAAGACTAGAAATTTCGGAATAAATTGATTTTTGTTGAGGAGGATTTTATAACTAAAAAAAATTGGTGTGCCAATAAAATCTCTAATTTAATCCATGATTGAGGGCCCACCCCCAATGAACAATACATTCTCATACTTGGAACCTTAGCAAATTAGGTGTCCCTACCCGCTTTCAATCTTTATCCTCTATTCCCTCATCAAACAAGTATTCCATTCGCTGTTCCACTCCATCCAGACAAAAGACCTCACTTCTCGTACGATGTTATCATGTAAAAAGTGAACACAGGGCGTATGTTAACACGTGGACAAGGTTGCGTATGATAGCATTTGGCCTGTCTCCCTTTTCTAAAAAGCAAGAACACTTAATATTTGTTTTAATTCTTAAACAAACGATTTGAAACCAATCTTACTAAACAATTATAGTTAATAAAAAGCCTTTGATCTTAATTTAACCTACTCTGAAGAAAAAAAAAGTGCTGAAATCATGAAGACTACATAAAACGACTTTAAGCATAGCTGTTCCTCAGTGGGGGTGTCTCAAGCTTGTTTAATCAAATAACAAAGTTGCCAACATTTTAAATCATATAAGTGGGGACCCAATAAAAGATAAAACTACAAAACCAGAGAAAGAAAAGAAAAAGAGAAAAAAAAAGCTATCGGGTGGGGGGCAGAGTAAATAGGCTGTATTGAGAACAAGATAAGGAGATGATGGACAATGCGTCCCATCTTAATACTGTAGAAGTTCCTCATACTTGGCCCCCCTCACATCCATCCATTGAAGAAGGCAAAATAGGAAAATAAGCAAAATACAGAGAATATAATATAATAAGGAAAAAAAAAAAGACGCAGCAAACTTCCTGGCTGCTTGGGTTTCCTTTCTTTCATTCTTCTCCAATAGATATTTCTCACAAAACAACAAAAGACCTCTCTCTCTCTCTCTCTCTCTCTCTGTTCCTAAAATAGTTGTGATTTTGCTAAAGAAAAGAGACATAAAAAAGAGGTGGCAATATAGTTCTCAAAATGGAGCTGTTGATGTTCTAAGAAGGGTGTGCTTTTTGGGTAGTTGAGCAGAAGCTGCCAAGTATATCTGCTCACATAAACATTAAACACACATGATAAAGCCAATCAGTACATCTCTTAAATTTTCAACCTATCAAACAAGTAAAACTAAAGTGATGGGTAATAGGTTCTTTTTATTGACTCAATTTTATTATAAATTTACCTGTGTCTGCTGTTTTTGAAGCCTGGCATTCTCTTCCCTCAACTGATCAACCTCAAGCTGCAACTCATTTGTATAAGCCTGTAATAAGAACCAAACAGCAATTCAAATGATCAGAACAAAATTATGAGAGAGAAGAGAAGAAAGAGAATGAAAGTGATACATTCCTGCTTTCTAGCTCTAGAACGGGCAGCTGACTCTCTATTCTTGATCATCCTCTTATGTCGTCGCTCACCACAAGTGTCTTCAGGTTCAGAAACCCTTTTCTTGCAAAAATTAGAGAGACCAGCAGTAGAACCAAAAGCATCAAAAGGAGAACTTAATCTTAAGTTTGGATTAAGTGGGTCAGTATTGTTATCCAAGTAATGGAACTCGGGACCTGAATTCAAGCACAAAACAGTTGCTGGAGGTGGTGCCGGTGGACCAAACAGTCTGACATCTCGGGTGGAAGTGGTGGTGGAAGATGATCCACCAGTATACTTTGGTGGGTGGTCTTTACTAAAGGGTCTTGCAAGGAATTCTTGAAGGTTCGTACCTCTAAAGGAGTTATGTTTGTTGTTGGTTTTGGGAGGGAGGAGTCCTCCACGGACTTCGTCTCTGGTAGGGTGCTCGTTAAGGGAAGTTAGGTTGATGTCTTTCCAAACTTCTTCCATGGTTTTTTTTCTAGGGTTTGGAATGAGAGAAGAGATTGTTGAGAAAGATGAGTAAGATTGAGTTGAAGATGAAGAGGACTTTGATGAGGATGATGAAGAGACCTTTTTAGTACTACTGTTGGTACTGTTGGTGATCTCCTCGCTAACAGACGACCACATAGTGATGGTGAGAACGATGGAAAGAGAGAATAAGCGGTCAGCCCTTAGAAAAATAAGAAAACATATGTGGGGTTCATGGATTTTATAATTTATAGTGTCTGTCGCATGTGTTGATTTTGACGTGCAGTAAGGTTTAAGAAGAAAGTTTATACATATATATATTTATTTTGGGGTACAACCAAACATGTGCCAAACATTTATCGGAGGCGTTCAGCGCCCTCTCTTTTATCAGTCATTTTAACAAAAGAAGCTCGACCGTTGGATATATAGCGATTGGATGGTCACGATTGCATCTACGTTTAAGTTATATATTTATGGGTTTTTTACAGTGCCATCCCTCGGTTTTACAATATTTAGTGCCACCTCCCTGACACAATTAAAAAACAGAGAGTTCTCCTTCACTCTCTCCTTCTCTCTCGCTCGAGCGCCACCTCTTTGAAACCCTCTCTCTCTCTCTCTCTCGTTCCGCTGAAACCCTCGAATCTTACTCTCTCTCTCTCTCTCTTGTTGAAACCCTCGAGCACGAACGGCTGCTATATACTCGCTCTTCTCTCTCTCGCTCTTGCTGCAACTCCATCGACGAAGGAAACGGAGGATATGACAACGGAATATCCGACTGAGGTACCGGAGGATATGACAACGGTGGTGGTTGGAGTTCAGTTCATAATAGCAGCTGTGATGGAGATTTTGAAGATCGATCAAGTTTTGAAATTATTGGAATTTTCTTGAGTGGTTGGAGATCTAGGATTTCTGCAGATCCATAGTTTCCTTTCAAGGTTTTAATGGAGGAAGTTGTTGGACTTAGTGCTTCTGTTGTTGGATTTGCAGCTGGACTGGTTGGGATTTCGATTTCAAATGAATTGATTAAGATGAGGAAGAAGATGGACCTATTGATCGGGTTTTAATTGAAGCAGGGAGGTAGCACTAATTTATTCTATTTCAAGGGATGGCGCTGTAAATAAGCGCATTCTTTATAACTTAAACTGTTCGGTTGAACTTTAAATCTCGTCCGTTCAATTACCTTATATCCAATGACTGAAAAGTGTTTGTTAAAATGGCTGACGAAACTGATGCCTCCGAACGGGACCCAACATTTATATATGGGAAATGTTCAGCACCCTAAGTTTTACCACACACTTTAACAAATATTTTTTGTCCTACATGGGTTAGAAGTTTTGGAATGAGCTGATTTTTGGTGAGGATGATCTCTATGATTAGAAGATCATCCTCCCCAAAAATCAGCCCATTCCGAAATGTTTAGCCCCATGTTTACACGTTGAAAAATCGTGGACCGTCCATTTTTTGTAAATCAATTTTGATGGGGTTAGAAGTTTTGGAATGAGCTGATTTTTGGTGAGGATGATCTCCTCACCATAGAGATCATCCTCACCAAAAATCAGCTCATTCCAAAACTTCTAACCCATGTAAGACAAAACGCGTTTGTTAAAGTGTGTGGTAAAACTTAGGGTGCCGAACGGGACCCTTTATATATATATGGGAAATGTTCAGCACCCTAAGTTTTACCACACACTTTAACAAACGTTTTTTGTCCTACATGGGTTAGAAGTTTTGGAATGGGCTGATTTTTGGTGAGGATGATCTCTATGATTAGAAGATCATCCTCCCCAAAAATCAGCTCATTCCGAAATGTTAGCCCCATGTTTACACGTTGAAAAATCGTGGACCGTCCATTTTTTATAAATCATTTTTGACGGGGTTAGAAGTTTTGGAATGAGCTGATTTTTGGTGAGTATGATCTCCTCACCATAGAGATCATCCTCACCAAAAATCAGCCCATTCCAAAACTTTTAACCCATGTAAGACGAAACACGTTTGTTAAAGTGTGTGGTAAAGCTAGGGTGCTGAACGGGACCCTATATATATATATATTATATATATATATAGGGTCCCGTTCAGCACCCTAAGCTTTACCACACATTTTAACAAACGCATTTTGTCTTACATGGGTTAGAAGTTTTGGAATGGGCTGATTTTTGGTGAGGATGATCTCTATGGTGAGGAGATCATCCTCACCAAAAATCAGCTCATTCCAAAACTTCTAACCTCATCAAAAATGGTTTACAAAAAATGGACGGTCCACGATTTTTCAACGTGTAAACATGGGGCTAAACATTTCAGAATGGGCTGATTTTTGGGGAGGATGATCTTCTAATCATAGAGATCATCCTCACCAAAAATCAGCCCATTCCAAAACTTCTAACCCATGTAGGACAAAAAACGTTTGTTAAAGTGTGTGGTAAAACTTAGGGTGCTGAACATTTCCCATATATATATATATATATCGGACGATTCAAGGCCATATGAGAAAACATATGAAAAAACTTTCGTTTTTCAAAATAAGAGTTAGAGGTTTTGGATTGAGCTGATTTTTTGCAAGGATGGTCACTATGATGAAAAGATCATCCTCACAAAAAATCAGCTCGATCAGAAACTTCTAAATCCATCAAAAGTGATTTACAAATTAGTAATAAAAATTGGTAAAAAATCGACGGTCCACATTCTAAATCACTTTTTATGGGGTTAGAAGTTTCAGATTGGGCTGATTTTTTTTTTGGATGATCTTCCCATCATAGAGATCATCCTCACAAAAAATCAGCTCAATCCAAAATTTCTAACCCATATTTTAAAATTTTATTAAAAACGAAAGTTTTTACATATGTTTTCTCATATGGCCCTTGAATCTGACCCACATATATATATAGAGGGTCGGGGTCTTACGACCCCTATTACGACTCACATTGCGACACACCATTTTGTCTTATATGGACAAAAATATTTGGAATGGACTGATTTTTTGTGAGGATGATCTCTATGGTGAGGATATCATCATTGCCAAAAATCAGCTCATTATGAAATTTCTAGACCATCCAATTTTTGTAAATCAATTTTGATGGGGTTATAAGTTTTGGAATTTGATGATTTTTTGCCAGGATGATCCCCTCATCACAGAGATCATCCTCACAAAAAATTAGCCCATTCCAAACACTTTTGCCCATATAAGACAAAACGGTGTGTCGCAATGTGAGTTGTAATAGGGGTCGTAATAACGTTGTTCATATATATATATAATATATATGGAAATGTTCAACACCCTAAGCTTTACCCTACACTTTAACAAACGTGTTTTGTCCTACATGGGTTAGAAGTTTTGGAATTGACTGATTTTTGGTGAGGATGATCTCTGTGATTAGAAGATCATCCTCACCAAAAATCAGTCCATTCCGAAATTTTTAGCCCTATGTTTACAAGTTGAAAAATCGTGGACCGTCCATTTTTTGTAAACCATTTTTGATGGGATTAGAAGTTTTGGAATGAGCTGATTTTTGATGAGGATGATCTCCTCACCATAGAGATCATCCTCACCAAAAATCAGCCCATTCCAAAACTTTTAACCCATATAGGACAAAACACGTTTGTTAAAGTGTAGGGTAAAGCTTTGGGTGGGGAACGGGACCCATATATATATGGGTCCCGTTCAGCGCCTTCTATTTTATCAGTCGTTTTAACAAAAGAAACTCAACCGTCGGATATAGATGAATTGGACGGTCAAGATTGCATCTGCGTTAAGTTATAGACTTATGGGATTTTTACAGCGCCATCCCTCAGTTTTACATTATTTAGTGCCACCTCCCTGGCACAATTACAACTCGAGTGAAAAAGAACAGAGAGTTCGTCTGTTCTCTCTAAACCCTCTCTCTCTCTCTCACTTCGCTGAAACCCTCCATCCATTATGTGGAAGTTCGGTAACCATCCATTTTCAAAACCTTGGATCTAGTTCGAAAGAATTGTTTTTTGGAAAGGGTTTCAGAAAAAAGAAAAACTAGATAGAATTATATAACCATTAAAGCCTTCATCACAAGCTTGAATAAGAAAGAAAAGCTAAACATACATCTGTTAGAAGGAAAACCCATTACAGATTTAAACCAAAAAACCCCAACATTATTGAATAAGAAAGAAAAGCTAAACATACATCTGTTAGAAGGAAAACCCATTACAGATTTAAAACAAAAAACCTCAACATCGAGACTCAGATTGGATTATATGGCCATCATTAAAGCTACCAAAAACAAAAAAAAAACAAAAAAAAAAAAAAGGAAATTCATCAAAAAATCATACCCTCTTTCGGAAAATAACCCATTTGGCATCTTCCCATTCTTGATGAACCCTCAATTGGGAGATTGGATACCTAAGTTCATCTCCTGTGCTCTCGAAATACACAGAGTACTTCGACCCAAATTTTGCCATAATCCTCCCAACCCACCAACCATCGTTGTCGTAAGCATCGACACTATCATGCAAAGAGAACCCAGAAACAGGAATTTCAGGAGGAGAAGACCTCACATGGACACCATTAACGATCTCTCTTAATAATATTGACTTGTCAAATAAGAACTCTATGTTCTTTTTCACTCTCAGTTGTAATTGTGACAGGGAGGTGGCACTAATAATCTCAAAAATGAGGGATGGCATTGTAAAAATAGCATAAATCTATAAGTTAAACGTATATACTGATTAATTCAATCTCGACCGTCCAATTTCTCTAAATCCAACGATGGAGCTTCTTTTGTTAAAACAACTGTTAGAATAGATGGCTCCGAACGGGACCCTATATATATATATATATATATATGGGTAGCGTTCAATGGCCAACTTTTTGACAAACTTTTTGGCAAAACATTTTTCAAAACATGAGTTAGAAGTTTTGGAATGGGCTGATTTTTTGTGTGGATGATTTCTACGGTGAGGAGATCATCCTTACAAAAAATCAGCCCATTCCAAAACTTCTAACCCATGTTTACAAGCTGAAAAATCGTGGACCGTCCATTTTTTGTAAATTATTTTTGATGGGGTTAGAAGTTTTGGAATGGGCTGATTTTTGGTGAGGATGATCTACTCACCGTAGAGATCATCCTCACCAAAAATCAGCCCATTCCAAAACCTCTAACCCATGTTTTGAAAAATGTTTTGCCAAAAAGTTTGCTAAAAAGTTTGCCCTTGACCGCTACCCATATATATATATATAATATATATATATATATATGGGTAGCGTTCAATGGCCAACTTTTTGACAAACTTTTTGGCAAAACATTTTTCAAAACATGAGTTAGAAGTTTTGGAATGGGCTGATTTTTTGTGTGGATGATCTCTACGGTGAGGAGATCATCCTTACAAAAAATCAGCCCATTCCAAAACTTCTAACCCATGTTTACAAGCTGAAAAATCGTGGACCGTCCATTTTTTGTAAATTGTTTTTGATGGGGTTAGAAGTTTTGGAATGGGCTGATTTTTGGTGAGGATGATCTACTCACCGTAGAGATCATCCTCACCAAAAATCAGCCCATTCCAAAACCTCTAACCCATGTTTTGAAAAATGTTTTGCCAAAAAGTTTGCTAAAAAGTTTGCCATTGACCGCTACCCATATATATATATACAAGGGCAAACTTTTTAGCAAACTTTTTGGCAAAACATTTTTCAAAACATGGGTTAGAGGTTTTGGAATGGGCTGATTTTTGGTGAGGATGATCTCTACGGTGAGTAGATCATCCTTACCAAAAATCAGCCCATTCCAAAACTTCTAACCCATGTTTACCAGTTGAAAAATCGTGGACCGTCCATTTTTTGTAAACTATTTTTGATGGGGTTAGAAGTTTTGGAATGGGCTGATTTTTGGTGAGGATGATCTCCTCACCGTAGAGATCATCCTCACCAAAAATCAGCCCATTCCAAAATCTCTAACCCATGTTTTGAAAAATGTTTTGCCAAAAAGTTTGCTACAAAGTTTGCCCTTGAATGCTACCCTATATATATATATGGGGGGCGTTCAATGGCCAACTTTTTGGCAAAACATTTTTCAAAACATGAGTTAGAGGTTTTGGAATGGGCTGATTTTTGGTGAGGATGATCTCTACGGTGTAGAGATCATCCTCACCAAAAACCAGCCAATTCCAAAACTTCTAACCCCATCAAAAATAGTTTACAAAAAATGGACGGTCCACGATTTTTCAGCTGGTAAACATGGGTTAGAAGTTTTGGAATGAGCTGATTTTTGGTGAGGATGATCTCCTCACCGTAGAGATCATCCTCACCAAAAATCAGCCCATTCCAAAACCTCTAACCTATGTTTTGAAAAATGTTTTGCCAAAAAGTTTGCCCTTGAACGCTACCCTATATATATATATATGGGACGGTTCAGCCGCCCTAAAGTTTGCCAAGTTTGGTGTCAAACATTTTTTAAAATATGGGTTAGAAGCTTTGGAATGAGCTGATTTTGTGTGATGATGATCTTTATGACGAGGAGATCATCCTCACCAAAAATCAGCCTATATTCTTCAACTTGTAAACTAGGGTTACCGTAGAAATCATCCTCACAAAAAAATCAGCATATTCCAAAACTTCCAACCCCATCAAAAGTGATTTACAAAAAATGTTTGGCACCAAACTTGACAAACTTTAGGGCTGCCGAATCATTCCCACATATATATAGGGGGTAGTTCGACGGACGTCTCCAAAACCGGATAAGAAATTAATGTTTCTCAGACGTTGGATGGACGGAAATCAACGGGGTAGATTCGTTCGAAAGTCAGTTCAATTGTTAAAAATGGAGTTTCTGAAAATTGCAAACAACTCTCTTGATTTTTACAACTTATTAAACTTACCCCTCATTCTCTCTTTTTTGTCTCGACAGAATGACTGAGACTTCAGTTCTGTTTTCATCTCCATCGAAATACCTCGACTGCGGACTGCTCTCTCACTCACTCTCTCTCTCGTTTGATCGATCGAGATCGAGTCTCGACAGAAAACCAAACCCCCATTCGTCCTGACAGAACTCCCTCACATTAAATCGATTATTTTCGTCTTTGTCTTGAGTGGAGTGAAAGTGATGTCGAGTTTCACTTTTGTGTGTGAAGGCGTGCCGTGTGGGTTGTGTGTGTGCATGTGTCTGTGTGTGAGAGAGAGAGAGAGAGAGAGAGATTTGCTGATCTTCCAACGGCCTTTGTTTACTTCCAAACACAAAAATTTATACTTACAAAAAATATGGAATTCCCGTGACCCAGAAACACCTTCCAGCTCATTTGAGAAAAGAAAAAGAAAAAGAAAAAAAAGGTCAACAGCTTCTCCAATGTACATCATTCATAATCGTGAAGAAGGGCCCAACTGAAAAGCTTCCATCAATTACCGGGAAAGCACATAATCATCATCTTCACTGCAAGCCGATCTCTTTGGCTTGCTTTTATTCAAAGATTACTCAAATGAAATATTGATCTTCCTCCAAGGTCATCACTAAGTGAAATAAATCACAATAATTTCATATCTCTAATGTTTGCAGTCAATGGACACCACAAACCTTTGGACACTCCTCTTTCGGTGCCATATATATTTAGTTTATCTACTCATGGAAGTCCTCGTAAGGTGAAAATCCACTTGAGGAGTCGCTTTCATATAATGGGGTCTCCCTCGGAGATGACGAAAGCATCTCTCTCTGTTGAGAAGCTGCACCTGAAACAGAACAAAAAAAAAATATGAAGAAGAGAGAGAGAGAGTGAGAGAGCAGTCCGCAGTCGAGGTATTTCGATGGAGACGAAAACAGAACTGAAGTCTTAGTCGTTCTGTCAAGACGAAAAGAGAGAACGAGGGGTTAGTTTAATAAGTTGTAAAAATCGAGGGAGTTGTTTGCAATTTTTAAAATTTCCATTTTTAACAATTGAACTGACGTTCGAACGAATCTGCGCCGTTGATTTCCGTCCATCCAACATCCGAGAAACATCAGTTTCTTATCCGATTTTGGAGACGTCCGTCGAACCGCCCCTATATATATATAGGGAAATGTTCAGCAACAAACATTTTGGCAAAACATTTTTCAAAACATGGGTTAGAGGTTTTGGAATGGGCTGATTTTTGGTGAAGATAATCTCTACGGTGAGGAGATCATCATCACCAAAAATCAGCCCATTCCAAAACCTCTAACCCATGTTTTGAAAATTGTTTTGCCAAAATGTTTGTTGCTGAACAAGACCCCCCCCCCCCCCCATATATATATAAATGGGAAATGTTCAACACCAAACATTTTGGCAAAACATTTTTCAAAACGTGGGTTAGAAGTTTTGGAATTGGCTGATTTTTGATGAGGATGATCTCTACAGTGAGGAGATCATCATCACCAAAAATTAGCCCATTCTAAAACTTCTAACCCCATCAAAAATGATTTACAAAAAATGGATGGTTCACGATTTTTGAGGGTAGAAGTTTTGGAATGGGCTGATTTTTGGTGAGGATGCCTCACCATAGAGATCATCATCACCAAAAATCAGCCCATTCCAAAACTTCTAACCCATGTAAGACAAAACATGTTTGTTAAAGTGTAGGGTAAAGCTTAGGGTGGGGAGCGGGACCCTATATATATAATGTTAAATAGAGCCAAATATTGTGTCAAACATTGTGCTAATGTATGCATTAGCAGTTTTGGCAAGGATTCATCATTATCAAAAATCAGTCCGTTATGAAATTTCTAACCCCATCAAAAGTGGATTATAAAAAATGGATGGTTCACCATTCTTTAACTTGTAAACTAGAGTTAAAAGTTTCGGAATGAGCTCATTTTTTTTATGATGAAAACCTCTTCATTATAAAAATCTCCCTCACAAAAAATCATCCCATTCCAAAACTTCTAACCCATGTAGGACAAAACACGTAGGGTAAAGTGTAGGGTAAAGCGTAAGGTGCTGAACATTTCCCATATATATATATATATATTGATATTTTTCCCCTTATAAATGGATTTTTCTTATTTGGGTAATTTAGGAGTTATCCTATGGTTTAGGATGAATGTTTTTGTGTTTTTAACTGATGACACTCCAACCCCTTATGAGAATCTCTCTTGGGAGATTTAACAGAAATGACACTCCATCGATACTAAAATCCCTTCATTTCTTTCTTTTATTTTCTTTTTGGATTTTCTAATAAATAAGTTCAGTGCTAAGTATCATTTTAAGGTGTCAACTTTCTATGTTGGTTAATATTTGTTAGGTAAAGTTTGCAAGTGTTGATACCCCAACCTAAGTTTAAAACTTATCTTCTATTATTAATTACTAATTATTAACTAATAAAAAGTACTTATCGCCTCTAAAAAAAAAGGTTTATATTTTGATTCATTCAACTAATGGATATAAAGGTAAAAAAAAAAAAATCAATTTGTTCATACATCATATTACTGTTTTGAAAAATATTAAATCACTTATAAGATCATTTTTATAAGGGAAAATTACTTAAAGACCTCGCACGAAAGGGTTTTTTTCTAAAAAGTCCCTAAATTTTGCGCAGTAGCTTGATAGGACATTTACTAAAAAAAAATTATTTCTTAATGGTTTCTCATTAATAGTAAATTCATTGTTTTTATTTATTTATTGTCGAGTTCACCACTTTTTATTATTGTTAAACTCGACACTTTTTTATTTATTGTCAAATTCATATTTTTTTACTGTCACACTTACCACTATTTATTGTCAAGTTCACCACTTTTTATTTACTGTTGAACTTAACATTGGAAAAACCCACCCATTTTCAATTTTTGAGTTTTTTCGATTAAAATACATGGAAGATCGACTAAAAACTTGAGATAACTACTTATTTAGATGATTTAAACCCAAAAGAACCATTCTTGATCGATTTTCATCCAAAAAATTAAGGAAAAAAAAGTGAAAAAAAAACCTAGATTTTTTTACATGCATCTTCAAAAAGTTTGAAAAAAAAAAATCCTTGAAAATGGTTTCTTCTTCTTTCTTAAATCCTTTATGATGAAATTGAGTCTTCAAAACTCGATTGAGATGTGAAAAATCTAAATTTTTAGATGAAAACGATGAATTTAAGCAGTTAGGACATTCAATTGTGAGAAATGTGGGAGATGAGGTCAAGGGATTGTTTAGAAAAAGAAAAGTTTACTTAATGGATTATTAAGAAACTGTCCAAAACTTATGGACTATTAAAAAAAAGTCCTTCTGCCAAGGTCCTTTAAGTAATTTTCCTTTTTAATAATTATTTTAAAAAACATCATTGGTTCAATAAGTTTAATACATAAATCAAAGGTATTTTCTGTAAGTCAATCATTATAAGACCATATTCAAGGGGTATGTTGAAACTACCCAATTTATTTTTGGAAGTGATATATATTTAGGAGGTTTTGACTTTTGAATTTAATTGGTAGTTGGGAGGGAGAGTGGGAGACAAGAGGAGGTGTTTTGTCGAATTGGGGTTACGTATTTTGTTTCATTTTCTATTCTATAGAAACACACAACACAATAATAGCAGTGTTATAGTGCATGCCATATGTACAGTACACAAGAGCTTACGCAAATACAGGATTTCTAAAGCACGCACCCTCATGGGCTGTGGATGCGAGCCAAATTAATGTATCCATCTCTTCCTCCCACACACATTTCTTTCATTATTTTTGCGAGACAAACGCATTACTTATATAAGTCCTTTTTATTTCGTGAGAAAAAGCATTACTAGTAAAAGTGCTTATCCCTCTCTCACACTCACAGACAAATTTCTTTCATCATTTGTGCGACAAAACCCATTACTTATAAAAGTGTTTTATATTTTGGCAACAAATGCATTACTTGTAAAAAATACTTTTTAAGTAAGTAGTGCTGAAACCAAAGTCCAACCGGAATTTCCAATAGGGGGAAAAAGAGCTTATTTTTCAGCAAAAACAAAAAATGATACTAACCTCTTTTTATTTGTTGAACAAGCATACTGAATAAAGAATTTACAAAGATCAAAGGGGCGTACCCTCAATTACATGACTCTAAAAAGAAGGAATTGAGTAACACATAAACAGCTCAATCAACGTTCTAGCACTTTTAACAGTTAGAGACATCACCACGTTTAAAACATCACTTCTCCTTTGGATGTGAAAGTCAGTGGTAGTCCATTTCCAAATCTTTGATGGTGAGGATTTTTTATTTTTAGTTATTTATTATTATTATTATTATTTTTTGCCTTTTTAAATATGATGCAAGTCATGCGCTACATCGCTGAGGTGTTATGTTTTTCAACATGGACCCTCTTAATCGTTTAAGGAAATTTAAAGGTGTAAACGGGACAATATCCCTAGAGATTCTTAAGGAAAATGGAAAATACAAGCATCATAACACATTTGAGGGTCTCCATCAAAATAACAACTAAAGATTACGATAAAGTGGAATCCCTAGCTAGAAAATATATAATGATCTCTAGGTGGCCAACACTAGTCTCTAGGAAATATACAGAAAGCTGCTATTAGCACCCTCATCCTTTATTTCTTATACTCCAATTAAAAATAAAGAAAATAAGTATATGGTTGAGAATAAGTAAAAGTTGGGATGCTAATAGAAACTATGTTTCATTTTTTTATTAGATTTTTATTTTTTATTTTTATTTTAAGATTTTATAGGAGCCTAATCATAATTGTAAACAACTACTGAAATTATTTGTATTTACTACATTAACTCCTTGCTTAAGTACATGAGTGATACAATGACCTTCTTACCTACTCTCACCTCTATTAATAAAATTTATGCATGTTCCATCCCTATTTTGGGACTTAATTTGTTTCAACTCTTGTGCTCTAAAAGCATTTTTAGATTATTCTTAGTGGTAAATTTCTACCCTATCCTAAGTTGTTTAAGGCTTGAGGAGAGTTAATCCCATGACCTGTATTCAAATCCCGTTGTGGCCATCTTTACCGTCATTAGCCACGAACCCCTTCCTTGCCTAGCAAAAAATAAAATAAAATTTCAACTCCATCATTGATTTGTTAAGGAACATGGGGTGGCAAAGTACAATTAAGACCAACCCATACAACCATCAATGCAATTCTTACATTTATCAAAATTTGTAGGCATACATCTTTCTACCATTTAAAGATTTTTCTGAAAATTTTGAAGGTAAATCACAGCTCAACCCTTGATAATCATGATTAGCAAGACACATTAAGTAGTAAATTACCATCAATACTCTATTCATAAAGTTCATTTCTATAGTATTTTTGCGAATAATCCCCAGTTAGAATATGGACCATCATATCTCAAAGTAATCCAAAAAATTCATAATTAGAAGGGAATCTCAATGTTTTGATCATCAAATCTCAAACCTGGAAGTTCTGCCCAAATTCTGCCTCATCTCCCTGTCTCTTTAATTTTTTTAATTCCTTCAAGCTTTTGAAGACTAAGAAAGTCAAGAATCCAAGTCTCAAGAAGAATCATGCCAAGTAAGGAATTAGTGCAATTTAGACATATTTTCCTGGACTCTTCTTCTTCTAAACCCTTTTTTTTTTCAATAGTCTATAAGCCTTGTGGCAAAATAACCCCCTTCTTATGTTCTAACCCCTTTCTTCTAACCTTTTTCCTGTGTTTTGTTTTGTAAATTAAGGGATTTTCCCCTTGTACAGTTTCCTTTATTAATATACAACTTACTCATTTAGCAAAAAAACCCTTGCTCAATTTGAAACAATAAGTAAAATCATATTTTGGGAATGTCTCGAAAAAAGGACCCGAAAGTGGATTAGAAGAAGACAACTGTAGATATAAAACTCAATTTCATGCATTTGCACATGAATAATTTAAGATAAGCATATTAAGGGCACTCCTTAGAGTTAAGCTCTTTGTCATTGCCTAAATCTAAATCTCATCCTTATAAAAATTTGCTTCTTGTCGGTATAGTGCAGCTTGCTTGTGCCAAAATAAAGGGGAATCTCTATTACGAGACTTCTCTCCTTATTACTTTAGCAAATTCTAATTCTAATAAAAAATTGACATTTTGGGGTGATTCGAACCAATTAACTATCCATTTAACATTTGGTTTCTTGAAGAATAATTAATTAAGCATTTAATATTCTTCATGTAAATACATGAAGTTCAAAAGATGATTGACTCATCTACAATGAGTTTAGGAGTCACCACCATTCAAAGAGTTCACATGTAAACGGACACCATAAAATGAGTTTTGAAATTATTTTTTTGACTTATAATAACTCACAATCAATGGAAAAAAGAGAGGTTTACTTAAAAAATTAAGTAAGGATGTTCGGTTGAGGGATAAAGAAGGTGTTAGGCACCTTGTCCCACCCATCAAGTGATGGTTACCAAAAGTGATGTAGAAAACTATGTTTTTAGTATTTTTAAAGTTAGAGGAAATATCAAAAATTATGAGAAAAATTGACTATAACTTTTATTTATAAAATGGAGAGATAAAGACAAATAATGAAGCTAAACTTGGAAAGTTGTATTTGCTAGATATTTTGTGGGCTTGGGACTTGAGTGGAAATCCACTTGGATTTCACTTTTTTGAGCTCTCAAACACCATTTCATACTTATGTACTCACTTTGGAGTCATTTTTGTTGGTTTAGTCCATAGGTAGTGTCCATGAGTTGGACATAACCTTGGTGGACGTAAGATGTTATACACGATAATATTGTCCACTTTGACACTATTTTTGTTGGTTTAGAAAGTTAAGTGTAGGTATAAGTATATGAAGATCCTCACATTTGACTCTTAGCCATTTTAGAAATCAAAGATTATGGTGTGTGCAGATACTGTATGCATGGATGTTTTGAAATGAACTTATTACAATGGACTCATAAGGAGAAGATTAACTCTAAAGAGGGATTACCCTCTTACTCTTAAGTCATGAAATACAAGAAAATAAGTTAAACTAAGAATTATAAACTTGCTTGGAATTGAAATGAAATAAACGTAACTATACTTTAAATGAAAATACTTACTATAGAGTTTATTATGGACTTATAAGGAGAGATTACTTCACATGAAGAATTACTTCTTACCTCCCAAGCCATTGGATTAAGGAAAATAAATGTTACATTGCTCAAAATTTAAATGTGTATAAAATTAAAAAAGGGAGATGAAAGAAGATGGGAACCAAAGGAAAATTAACTACAAAATAGAAATATAATGTCACATCCTTCCCTGGTGCTCTCTTCTTTTTCCTTTTCTCCTTTCTCTTATTTTTTATTTCTAGGAAATTTAGAAAATCAATTGGACATAATTTTGGGGTGTTGGAAGGCTTCAAGAAACAAAATTGACAGAGTATTGAATTGGTTAAGCTCTTTTTCAATGCTTTGGATGGGATCCTATTTATAGACTTTTTGGGGACCCTTGGGGTTAAATTTGTCTAAATTCCTAAAGTTTTTAATATTCTCAAATAAATCTCAAAGGACCTTAATTTCCTTTCATCATCTTGTCTTTGATTATCTTTTACACACTTATGAGTCTTACCAATCATAATGATCAAGGGATAAGATTGTAAAAGCCTACATGATTCTAAGAATTCTATGAGAGGACTAAAGTTATTCAAGACCCTTGAGTTTAGGTCAACTTGTAGAAAACTAGGCCAAGTGCATGTAATTTGGTGCTTATTTTTTATATTTTTGGTCACTTACATTGAAAGAGTCTACAACAATTTGAGGGTAGCGAGGTTTTTGCACACAAGTTTTAGAGAATTATCTTGGTTGGATAAAAGTGTTAAGACCTCTTGAATTCGATCAATTTACAAAGAATTGTAATCGTGAGCAAGGTTAGAGGCACTAGAGTAAATCACCTTAATTAGGTCTTAATAATATAAGGTTTGGGAGGTAATTCAACTCATGTGGGAACGACACTTGACTTGGGGTCAAAATTAGAAGAAAGAGAGAAAATTAAAAAGTCAATGCTTAAGAATGGTAGGGGGCTTAATGCAAGGGTATTAAATGGAAGATGAGGGAATTTCTTGGAGAGTAATTCATTTCCCTTAAAGAAAATCTTGGTAGCACATGCAATCTAATAAATTCAATTGAATGGGCCTTGGGTAGGGTTGCTAGAATGCAACTTTTGCACCTAATTCAATAACTTACCCAATGTCCAAGTAGAAAATGCACATGGGCATGGGTGACTCACGGCCTTGAGGAGAATTCCTCTACGTTGTGGGTTACCTATGGCCTAATGTATTTTTCGTTTTAAACACTGATTTTGGGAGAGTTGGGCTCCACTAAAGTTGGCCCCACTGGAATGACTGAAGACTTTGAGTTGGGTTTCTCTTGTAGGACTTCGAGAATTTCAGGGTTGGTTCAAAGAAATTGGAAAGTTTACACTTCGTTTTTAAAATTCATTGATAGACTTCTCTAGTCTCTAAAATTTGCATAGGCAAGAAAACAATGCATCCTAGAGAACAGTAAAGTTTTCTAGTGAGTCTATCTAGAGAATCTCTAGGAAAATCTTTCCATTTTAATTGTCAATAGAACATTTTAGGTTAGTATTTTCTTCAGGAATGATTTTTGGGAAAATTAATTAAGGAATCAGGATTTCCTTATTGAATACCCCTAAATTTTTAGTGGTATCTTAATTAGAAATCTAATTAGTAATTTTTTCAACTTAAGATTTTCAATAGTTACTGTAATTCATTATAGTGATTTGTGACGTTGAATGATCAACGAATAGCGATATTAAATTTTTTTAAAATTTTAACATAACTTTCGATCTATTCCAACAATTTGTGATGACAAATAAATAAAAAACAACATACTCATAATTTTCAAGAGTTAGATAGAACCTCAAATTGCCAACAATTATATATGAATTTTAAGTGTTTCATGAAGATCTATCCAAGGACGAGCTTGATACTTCATGTTTCAACTATCCAGTTCGACGATTAGGATTATCATGATAAGCATCGAGTTTGAACATTAAACATAAAGTATTGTGCTTGATGCTTATTTTTAAACCCTAACTAACTATCAACTATCAACATTTCATATTTTAAAGGCTTGAGTTCATATAGTACAAATTTTTATTCAACACGCAAAAACGCATAATAATATGGCAAAACATGCATATGAATAAAAACTTGTGCTTAAGATTTTAAATTATATATATTGTTCTTCATTTATCTTCCATATATGTATATTGGATGACAAGTGAGTTAAAAAAATTGATATTTTGGATACTTCTAAACTTTTAGAGAGATTTACCCAACAAACCTAACTGTTGCATTTTATTATACCTTAATTTATGAATTTTTTTACCCACCATACCTCACTTGATCAAGTTTGTTACCAAGCAAAACCTAGAGTGGGGATCCACGTTACAAAATTCTAATTTATGGGGTTAATTTGTTACTTAACATAACTTAGAGTGGATTCTAACTAGATCAATGTATGGCATCCAAAAGCACAATTTGATACCACACAGTTATAGAGGACAAAATTCTAAGAATTTAGAGAAAAAAAAAAGTTAATTTTCATTACTAAATTTATTTTTAAATTTTGGTTTTAGGTAGCCATCCATTTTCAACACCAACGATCAAGCTTAGAAAGATTTTTTATTTACTTTTTTTTTTCTTTTGGATTTGAGTTTTGCCACGAAATCTACAAGTGTGTGTCATTGGATTGCTAATTTAATAATCCATGTGGTCCAATAACCCTTAGTAAGTTTTGAAATCTTACTAAGTTAGTCATGGTAGTACGATTCATAAAGTAAAGTTTTTTTTTAAGTAACTGATAAAATAAGGGAGTTTTTGTAATAAAATTGTAACAAATAGGTCCATCCGCTAAATCTCCCAAAATTTTATTGACGTCAAGGCATTAGAATTAAGGGTGCAACTTGGTTTAGGGCCATATAAGAACCAAAACCAACCGAATTGTCATATAACCAAACCAATCAAAACTGAGCAAAAGTCGATTTGGTTCGGTTAGGTTCTATAGGTTGCCAATATCTTAAAAACCTAATTGAATCAATATATTTTTAATAAAAATAAATAAATATGAATATGAAATTACCATCAATAAAAAGAACCTTTAATCTATCCATTCAAAAAAAAAAGTAAATAGTTTTTCTATCAATTAAAGAAAATTATTAACCCAACCATTAAAAAAAGAGTCATTAATCTATCCATAAAAAAATAATCAATTTATCCATAAAAAATGGATATAGTGTATTAAATAGATTTAAAATATTTATTTATAATTTTATTAATATAAAGATCCAGTTCTCGGTTTGGTTCGGTTCTATACATGGCATGAATCAAGAACCGAATCAAATTGGTCGGTTCTCTATTTTGTTAACTCGAAATAGAATCGAAATTCATTATAAATCAGACCAAACCAATTCAAAGCTCTTGATTTGGTTTGATTATCAGTTTGAACCAGACCAAGTTGCACCCCTAATTAGAAGGACAAAATTTCTTGTTTTAGCTTTTAATTTTATCATCCAATACATATAAGTTTTTGTTAACGTATGCCCTTAATAAATAATTAAGTGACAACTAGGGGTGTCAATGGGTACCCATTTAACCGGAGTCAGAACTGAATACCCCGATTTTGAATCCTTTTTTATTGGAACCGATTAGAATCGGGTCTAAAATGGAATCAAAATCGTTAGGTTCTATCCAAAGGGTACCCACAGGTACCCAAAACCGATTTATTTTGTCATTTCTTTCCATACTATAGATGATTTAATGTATTTTTTTATTTCCAAAATAAATGCATGTTATATAAAATTCTTCAATTTTTCATATAAATTATCAATTGAAACTTAAAAGGAGTTACTCTTCTAAAAAATTATTACTTTTAAAAAAGAAAAAAAATTATTTTTGAAAAAAATAATTAATTTGTATCTTAAATATAACAAATTATAATTAAATATTTTTTATAATGATTTTAAATATATATTTTTTTTCTCATTCGATTCTTGGGAACATAAATTGATGGATACTAGTGATTTTTTATAGTTCCGATTTAGACTCGGAACTGACAAGTACCAGAATCGAACTAATATAATGATTATGGTTCTAAGTTCCTTAGGAACAGAACCATTGACACCCCTAATGACATCAGAGCAAGCGAGTGAAATTGAAATTTGCTGTTGCGAAGTTTTGTGTTAAGCTGCTAAATCAATGGTGTAACGCCATGTGTATTAAAAATAACAAGTAAGTAGTTGGGTAGTAGGTCAGCAGTACAGTGTGTCAGTTCGAGCGAGCATGTGTATTTTATTATTATTATTTTTTTTTCAGTATTGCTAATACGACAGACTTTACGCACGCTAACATGGAAGCACATAACTTATTAAAAAATAAAAAGAAAATCTTTTTCTCTAGTCTATAGTAAAAAAAAGGAAATTTTTATATCTAATCACCTTATGGCATTTAAAATCATGATACGATGAAATAGGATTGTAAAAGGATAAAATTACAAGAAGTTTAAAAATAAAAAAATAATTATTTTTTATTATTGAATTTTTTTTTTAAATATGGATGTTCGACAGTTGTTCGTTTTATACATAATGGATGATGCACTAAAAACAATATTTTTTTTCAAATATGAATATGTTCCTGAAGTCTAGATGTTTGTCAATGCGATAATCAACGTGGGTGTACGATCTTTTTAAGATTTGAAATCTAAAAAATATATAATTACGTGGGCAGAGAACGGGTAGGAGAGAAAAAAGAAATTTTAACAAATTATATCCTTCCACGTCAGCATACGTCAAGTCCATCATATTATCAGCAATTTTTTATTTTTTAATACAATCACTTTTATATATATATATATATATATACATAAAAAGAGAGAGAGAGAGAGAAGGTGAAGTGAAATGACATAGGGCCATATGTCGAGTATGGCAACCGCCACCCTATCAGGATTTGACTGATTTATTGTGAGAGAGAGACTGCTCCGGTTTTCAGCACTGTCTGCCGCCACTATTGCATACGTGAGACTTCAGAATCCAGAGATTCCCTCAATCAAATCTCTCTCTCAACTGGTTTAGAAGAAAGATAGAGTTCATGTTTTAACACACTAAACATCTCTTTCTATTCAAAGGATATTTCGATGCTCCTACTCCATTCCTAGTTTTGGAGAGATGGTGAGGCTCTCAGGCTATATCATATTCTCTCCTAATTATAATTATAGCTCCTCCACCCTCCCTGCTCACTCTCTCAATACTGCGTCTCTTACTAGGGGCGTTGAGCTCACCACTTTGCCATCCTAATGCAATATCGGATGCGAGTTTCGGAAGAAGTTATTGTTTTTAAATATTATTTATACCTTTAAATTCTAATTTAAATGTGAGAGTTTATGGAAGTAGGATAGCCATTCAACTTCCAAAACCTTCGATCATGTTTTTAAAAATAAAAATAAAAATTTGCTCAGCAGAGTTCACAGAAATCTGGGATTCATAATAATTGAATGACATCTCTAATTTATACAAGTAGACTTATTAATTGCAAAACAAAATTTTCTATTCTTAACGTGGCAAACACTGAGAGTCTGTGAGGACTATGGGAAAAATTATGTGAGACAAAAAAAAAAACGAGTGACACGAAATAAAGGTAAAAATGTCTCTCTTAATTACACGTGGTGTTATTGGTAGAAGGAGTTGGGATCATTGAACTTAGTGACTCGTGTCATTACAAGACAATAGAACAAACATCACGTGTCTTGTCTATCATACCAGCTGTCATCACTGCAGCTACTGCTTCCATTTATTCACGCCGACCTTCCCCCTACTCCATTGCTTTATTTACTCTCTCTCTCTCTCTCTTTCTCTGAAACAGCAGTTTTGCTGTCCTTACTCCTTATGAATAAAAGACTTCAGATCGTTGGATCCATTATTTGTAGTTATTTTTTTTTTTAGTGCTAGTACAACGATAGTCTCAAATCTTCAGTAACTAGTAGGGCCCACCATGTCGTGGAATGTGGAGCCACTGTGTCCACGTCATACCCTTCGCTCTCATAAGAGAATCTCTCTCTCTCTCTCTTGGTTGGAAAGAGTCTGTCAACGGTCATTGTAGCATCCCAAGAATCTAAATCCTAAGAGATTCAACAAAAAATTATTGATAATATCTTAAAGACTAATTATAAATATACGTGGTAAAACGTAATTCGTTAGTAGGCTGCTGACGTGGTAAAATACAGACCCGTTTTGCCACGCTTAGTTACATACCAACAGCGAAATGTTTTATCGCATCAATTTATCACGGCTCATATCTTATATATCTAATTACACTAAGACTAGATAAATAATAGGCGATCAATATGCTGCTGATGTGGTAAGGGCTCATAATCATAGATCTTTTTCTTGGGTATATATAACGAAAAGATTTATGATTCCCTACCCTCGTCAATACTATTTATTATGTCGATTTATCATTAATCTTATACTAATCAGGACCAGATCATTCAAGACTAAAATTTCTCAATTCAAATTTGATACCAAACACTAATAAACTCAATCAACTGATGAAAAACATAATAAAAGAGCAAAATCATACCTAATCCACCTAAATGAAAATTAAATTTTAAGGGTTTATACCTATAGCTTAGTTGGTTAACACATTGCAAAATAACTTTGAGGCCGTGGATTCAGTTTGAGCTTAGATTTTAGAGTGTATGAAACAATTACTCCCCCCCCCCCCCCCCCCAATAACTTTGTATTTTTTAGGTAGGAGTAAGGATCAAATATCAAATTTTTTTTGTAATTTATTTTATATTATAGTTTTTTAATGAAAATCTATACCAGGTAATTGATATTTCTTTGGTCCAAGAGCATCTCCAACTGGTCTCTTAAACTCTTAATAGAAGGCGAAACCCCTAAACCTAACTCCAATTGGTCTCTCTTTTAGAGAACCCCCTCTATATCATTGTTCAAATCTCGAAATATAATGATCTGGAGAAATTTTAGAGGGTCTATTTAGATCATATTCACCTTTTCTAATACCCATATATAATGACCCCCCCCCCCCCCCCCTTATTTCATAAATGCCATTTTTGGCATTCTTTTTTCATGGACATATGTTAAGTATCATATTTGTCCATTTTATTCAACGTTTTAAAATGAAAAAATAGTGTTTTAAAAGACAGGTATCAAGTAATGTTTTAGAGATAGAGTTCAAATTAGTTCGAAGTTGAGCATTTTCATCAAATTTGAAGAAGATGCCAATTGGTGACATGGGTTGGAGATGTTCTAAATTCCATAATAGTTATTATTTTATTTTTTTCAATTTTTAAAAAAGAGTAATGGCTCTTAATCTATGTTGAAGATCATTCCAACATGTTTGTTTTTTTTTTTCCCATTAACTCTTTGTAGCACTTTTTCCTTGGTTGAGAGAACGTCATATTGAGAAGAAAAAAAAAAAAAAAAAATCTTACCATCACGTTATGGAGTTCACTTAGTGCATTGTGGGTTTGAATTTAATTGGAGTGAAACCAATAGGACTGCATATTGGATCCTTTTAAGAGAGATTTTTCAAACATCTTTGGTTAGAAGTGTATTCCACAAGATTTTTGGAGCATCTTCGTTACTTATGCAACTTGTAATTATACTCATGTGTAGGTTTTTTGAATAAAAGGACAGAGCCCCCACAGAACCCTAAGCACCATAATAATAATAATAATAATAATAATAATAATAATAAATAAATAAATAAAATCATCTTTTAATTTGATTACTACTTCCAAAATAAACGGTAATGGTCACTGAATTCTCTAATTTAAATGATCGTATTGTACCATCTTATCAATGTGGTACTCTCAACCAAAAAAATGCCATAGGGAGCTATAAGAAGGAAGGCACTTCAATGATCCGCTCTAGTCAATTTCTTAGGTAAACAGAGTTCAAACACACCTGATGTAGTCAATTGGGATAGTAGGGGTCTGTTTGGTGGAACAAAAACTTTTTACATAGAATTTTTCTTGATCATGTGGTGGAAATCTTTAATCAGATTAACTGTCATGTTGTTTGATTGAGATAGATCTTGATTTGAGTTTAGTCTTCATATTGTTTGTCTAACATTTTGAAAATATCGAAAGTGTTACATATGTTGATAGAATTATCATATAGTGTTGACAAAATCGTTCTCTAAAGATTTTAGTAGGGATGTCAATGGATACCCATTTAATCGAAATCGAATTGGACTCGAAATTGAAAATCTCGAATCTGATTCTATTTTTATTGGAATCGATTAGAACTGAGTCTAAAATGGAATCAAACTTATTAGAACTAGAACCGTTAGATTTTATCCAATAGGTATCCGCAGGTACTCGGAATCGATCTATTTTACCATTTATTTTCATAATATAGAAGATTTTAGTTATTTGTTTTATTTCAAAATAATACATGTTATAAAAATTTCTTCAATTTTCCATATAGATTATCGATTAGTGCTGAAAATGAGTTATCTCTTCTAAAAATTTATTACTTTTTAACTAAAATAGATATTTGTTTTTGAAAAAAATTTATTAATTTATATTTTTAGTATAACGAAGTATGATTAAGTTAATTATTTTATAGATAATATGTTAATTTTTTGAAAAAAAAAAGTTGTATACTAAATTGAAATACGTTTTTTTTTTCATTCAATTTTTGAGAATTGGAACCTATGGGTATCCATGTTTTTTGGTTGTTCTAATCCCGATTTCATTTATTTGAAATCAAACCCGGAACCAAAATAAATATAATCTTTATGATTCTAAGTTTCTTAGGAACTGGACCGGAACCAACCCATTGACACCCCCTAGGTTTTAGCAAACACTAAGGTTATAATAAATAATTTAAAAAAAAAAAAAACCATTAGCAACCTAACTTGTTAAATCCCAATTTAAATATTAAAATAATAACCAATCATTTAAAATAATTAAAAATTAATTTTAACAGAAATTAATTAATTTAGATTTCTATCAATTGAATTTGTGAAGAAATTAAAATATTGAATAATTATAATTGAAAATAAGTAGGGGATAAAAAAATATATTTTATTAAAAAATTAAAATCAAGAATGACATTTATGTAAGAAAAAGTGGGGGCATAATTGATATTTACTTGTGATGAACAATGAAATAGAGATCATCTTTAAATTTCTGTTTTGTGTTCAAATCTAGAGATTTGAAAAGCGAAATAGTAGACTTATCAGAAATAGAGAGACAAGTTGGAGTTAAGTTTGGAGTTCTCCGTCTCTAAATAAATTTTGAGATATAGAGATTTTGATTATTGGAATTGCTCTAACGTTTGAAGAATACATGTTTAAAGTTTTAATTGGGGGCGTGAAAAATAATTTATGAGATTAGGGTGTAGTTTATAAAAATTGGGTGCCGATGGCAGCTCTCTGAAAAATAAGTGATCCAAAACTGCCCGATCTTTAGATGTCTAGAACCTTACATTGGATGAAACTCTCTCTCTCTCTCTCTCTGAACAACAAGAAAGAAGTAAAAATAAATAAAAGAAAAAAAAGTGATGATGATATATAATCTATAGCATTAGGTGTAGCTCATGGGAAACCACTTCTTACGTGTGCGCCATTTAAGGAGACACCAATATATCTAGATTCTAATGTGCCACATAGTACAGATTCTTACACAACTCTAATTACTTTCTTTTATAGGTTACAAGAGAATTGTCAGGAAATAATAGAAAATCAAACTTCCTCTTTTAATTAAAAAATTAAAAGAAAAAGAAAAGAAAGATTATTTAAAAAAAAAAAAATGAAAAAGAAAGAAGGAAAGAAAAGAAAAGAAGGGAGAGAAGATATGACTCATGTCTTCCTTCAAAGCAACAACAACCATTTAAGGTGGGAATTAAGAAAGAACACTTTTGGATGGATATCTCCAATCTCTACCCCCACCCAGTCAAATCTTTGAGCAAAGAAACATGTTTTAGGAATCTACAGGCATAATTATAAAAAAGGAATTAAATTATGAGTAGAAAACTGCTAGCAAGTTACAACCTTCAAACATGTGTTACCTACTTTTAGTCAAAAAACCTATTTTTATCCATCCATCCATCCATTCTCCCATCGTCATTGGCCCAACATCGGTAACGTATTCTTTTTAAACCACTTCAAGATCCCAGGTTTTAAGTTCAAAGAAAATGAATCATCGAATCAATCATAGGGAGGGTAACGTGAGAGTGTATCCTCGAGATTTTTACATTCAAGAGATGTGGGTAGGGAAGACTGTCAGCCTGGGTGGACGGACTACTGTGGTGGCACAAAGATAGAGGAGTAGTCAAATGCAGTGTAGACACGACGTGTCACCATGGGTGGTTGTGTCTGTCATATGTGGTGGTGGTGGTGATGAAGGGTTACTTCCTTCCCTTTCCTTACCTCGGTTTTTGGATTAGTCGTCGTACGCACTTTAACGTACAGTAACATAATTGTTTCTTTCTATTTTAGATGAATGAGAAGGACCGGTACAAACCGTGTTCTCTCCCGTACACGTGGCTACAACAAGTGTAATAGTAACCAACCAAATCCAGTCGTATTACGTTACGTGGCACACGTCTGGGCCTTGAGGACCCTCCTTTAGAGTGGAACTGATAATTCGTACTAGTCTACACGTGTCCCATCGATTTAAGGCATAGGTGATGGCACCTGTGCCTGGTTTTCAAAAGTAACGGCAACTAATATTTTCAATATAACCGCCGTTATAACGGTTTTTTTTTCTCTTATTTTAAATTAATTGACTTTGTAACATTTTTCAAATAATGCATACTGTAGTTCAATTAAAATTCTCGGTTTGCACGTCACATGTATTACAAAATTAGAATTTATGCTTCTTATAATTATTTTAAAATTTTATATGGATAATATATATATATATATGGAGAGAGAGAGGCGACTGGTGGCCCTAAAGAGAGCCAAACATTTTTTCAATATATGAGGTAAATATTTTGCAATGAGCTGATTTTTTGTAAGGATAATCTCTATTAAAACTTCTAACCCTATCGAAAGTAATTTTTAAAAATTATGGACCGTTTGATTTTTATAAACAACTTTTGATGGGATTAGAAGTTTTTGAATTGATTGATTTTTGGTGAAAATGATTTCATCATCATAGAGATTATCCTCAAAAAAAAAATTCAGCCCATTCTGAAATTTCTAACACTTGTTTTGAAAAATGTTTGGCTCACTTTAGTTGAAGCATTGTGACACCCTAAAGAGAACCAAACATTTTTTAAAATAAGGATTAGAAGTTTCAGAGTGAACTGATTTTTTGTGGGAATGATCTCTGTGATATCTTCACCAAAAATCAGCTCCTTCCGAAACTTTTAACCTTATTTTATAAGTTGAAGAATTGTAAATCATCCGATTTTTATAAATCACTTTTGATGAGGTTAGAAGTTTTAGAATGGGCTGATTTTGGGTGAGGATGATCTCCTCATCATAGAAATCTTCCTTACAAAAAATCAACCCCATTTAGAAAACCTCTAATTCATTACATTGAAAAATTATTTGGCACAATGTTTGACTCTCTTTAAGGCCTATAAGTGCCACTCATATATATATAGGGTCATGTTCGGTTGTCAGCATTAGGGAGCCAACATGTTTGTCTTATGATATATATACATATAGGGTTATGTGCGACAACCAACATTAGGGAGCAAACACGTTTGTCTTATGTATGGGTGGAGCAAAGATTTTGCTCATGTGGGTAACCAAGAGTAGAAATTTTTGTGTGCGAATAACTGAGAGTGAAAAAAAAAAAGTTATGGGGCAACCAAAATTGAAAAAAAAATTATGGGGACAATAGTGACAGATTTTTTAATACGTCGTTAAAATTTGTCGCAACAACTCACTAATTCATAGAATTCAAAAATTATTGTGGGGACAACTAAGAGTGGAAAAAAAATTGTGGCAGATTTTTTAATACGTCGTTAAAATTTGTCACAACAACTTACTAATCCATAGACTTTGAAAATTATTGTGGGGGCAAGTGCCCCCACTCTAAATCTGTCACTAGTCCTATGTGACTTAAAAGTTTCGGATTAAGTTGATTTTTTGTGAAGATGACCTCTATGGTGAGGAGATCATCCTCACAAAAAATCAGCACAATTTGAAACATTTAACCCCATCAAAAGTGGTTTAAAGTTGTAGACTGTCGATTTTTTATCGAAATTTATAAACTATTTTTTATGGATTTAGAAGTTTCAGATTGTGCTGATTTTTTGTAGGGATGATCTCCTCACCATAAAGACCATTCTCACAAAAAATCAACTCAATTCGAAAATTTTAAATCATATAAGACAAATGTGTTGACCCTTTAACGTTAGTTACTAAACGCCACCCATATATATATATATATATGGGTCTCGTTCACCACCCTACGCTTTATCAAACGTGTTTTGTCGTACATGGGTTAGAAGTTTTGGAATAGGCTGATTTTTGGTGATGATGATCTCTATAGTGAGGAGATCATCCTCACCAAAAATTAGCTCATTCCAAAACTTCTAACTCATGTAGGACAAAACACGTTTGGTAAAGTTTAGGGTGTTGAACATTTCCCTATATTATATATATATATATATATATATATATATATGGGAAATGTTCAGCAACAAACATTTTGGCAAAACATTTTTCAAAACATGGGTTAGAGGTTTTGGAATGGGCTGATTTTTGGTGAGGATGATCTCCTCATCGTAGAGATCATCCTCACCAAAAATCAGCCTATTCCAAAACCTATAACCCATGTTTTGAAAAATGTTTGTTGCTGAACGGGACCTATATATATATAGTCCCGTTCAGTAACAAACATTTTGGCAAAACATTTTTCAAAACATGGGTTGGAGGTTTTGGAATGGACTGATTTTTGGTGAGGATGATCTCTACGGCGAGGAGATCATCCTCACCAAAAATCAGCCCATTCCAAAACTTCTAGCCCCAATTTACAAGTTGAAAAATTGTGGACCGTCCATTTTTTGTAAATCATTTTTGATGGGGTTAGAAGTTGTGGAATGGGCTGATTTTTGGTGATGATGATCTCCTCACCGTAGAGATCATCCTCACCAAAAATCAATCCATTCCAAAACCTCCAACCCATGTTTTGAAAAATGTTTTACCAAAATGTTTGTTGCTGAACATTTCCCTATATATATATTTTTGATGATAGGGGTTTCTGCACCCGTAGGCCCAAAGGCAATTGGCCTCTAAGAACACACCATATTTTGCCCAGAACCCTTGGGTAAATGCAATACCCCCACAAACCACGCATACCAAATGAGTAGAGATAAATCTTGTGGGTGGCCAACAAGGATATTTTATATCATATTTAACATATTATAAAGGTTTTCTTGTGGTAAAAAATATTTAGTAAAGTAAAATTTTAAATTACATACTAAAAAGATTATTTTTAATTTTTTTATAAAATTAAGATCAAAAGACATGCTTTTGGAGATAATATAATAAAATTATATTAAAAAAAAAAAAACTAACTAAATTAGTTATACGTTTGTAAGATTGTAATTTTGTTTTCTTTAAGAAAAATGACCTTCTAGAAGATAAATTTATTGTCAAGGTGACCTTAGGCCTTCTCTCATTATAATAGTAAAGATGAATAATTATATATAATGACAATTAAACCATTAAAACTAATTATTGTAGTATGTAATATATAGAGTAGGATCTTATGTACCCAGGTCGAAGGATTGAAACCCTCCTCCCACACCTCAGTATATGTCATATAAACGTAAGTCACAATTCAAAGAGTTAATGACTAAAATATCTCTTTTTTAAAATTTCCTTGAATTATTACTATCGTGGCATATATTGAGGCATGAGAGGCCACCCTGAGTGCATACGATATGGAGTCTAGTATGTAACAATAATACCATGTAGCATTATTAGACGATGGCTTTATCCAAGATACTTTGGTCGGTTTATTTGCTCCAAAATCTTAGATTTAATTTAAAAGAAATTATTTTTTTATTTAAATATTTTATTTATTTATGAAACTTAAAAGAGGAATGACATAGGATTTCTGATGTGATAATCCATTTGAGCAAAACGATCCTACTTAAGACTCAAAACCTTGCGATTAACCTTACCATTTTAGTAAGAAAAGGGTTTGAGTATGTTTATTCTATTCTTAAATAAAAAATCAAGATGAAACAAACCAATCACTCAATCAAAGACAATCTAATCTACTAAAATCAAATTGACAGTAGCAAAAGTAAAACTTATAATAAGTGAGTTGAAGTTTTCATAGCTATAAAGTGCAACCCATCCCATCCATCTATCAAATGCTAAGAGAAAGAGAAAGAGAAAGAGAGTGGGTAGGTGGGGTGGGGATAGTGTAAATTCATTGGAAGCCTAAAGGTACCATTCATGTGGAAACACTCGAACATTATTCAAAAGCAATTTGGACACGTCCTACCAACAGCCTTTTCAGTACTACAAACATATGAGGATCTCTCAGAAAGAGGGGTCAAGCTTTGATGATTCAGTACATTAATATAAAGTCCTTCCTTCCACCCCAACCATCAAACGAAACCCTTAAAAAAAAAAAAAAAAAAAAAAAAAAAAACTACCGACATCTCTTTTTAACATTTTCGTAAAAGTTAAGAGCATTGACCTCGTAGGAGTCTTTTCTTCATCTCAACAAACCTTAGGAACAAAACATTTTTGTCCAATTACCTACAATAGCAATATCATCAAACATGACTACTATATAATATAAAAAAATATAAAAAAAATAGAGCCGTAAGTGTAGGGTCCTGACCCCTTAAAACCAAAGACGGACGACTCATTGTATGTTTTATTTATATGTATATTACATGTAGTTAGATGTAAGATTATAACAAAAAGATAATTAACGTATACTATACAAGAAAGATTTACCATTTGTCCAAGTAGGATTGCCATCATTTTTAACTATTTCGATGAACATCAATGCTTAACAATTTCAATATATGTAATCTAAATGTGCATGAACTTAAATTTTTTTCTTTCTTTTATATAGATCCTAAAACTCAACCAAAGCCCACTCGGAACCCATTGGGGCATACAGGCCACCTCTTTTGACTCTCGGCTAAACCTTTGATTGATGGTCTACCATCAGATCCTATCTCATATTTCATTTAAATTAATCAACTGTCACCAAGTAGGATTTGAACAATGAGACTTTTAACCATAAACGAAGGCAGTAAAAAATAGAAATTCAAACCCACCCAAGTCATCTTTTGGACTATCAAATAACAATCGTCCGTGCCAAGAGTGTTTGAAATAACAGAGTATACTGACTGCTCATGATATATCTAAATTCAAACCAATTTGTCTTATTAAATATAGTTTCTCATCTGACCAAGCTATCAAACTTGGTGGAACGTCTGGTTATCTTAAGCATCCTCTCCTATATCTCTTCTCTTTAGAGAATCAACCTTACTTCAACAAGATCCAAAAAGCCCCATTAAGCACCAATTGTCTCAAAACTGATTTAATACTGTCGTGTACACTAAAGGCTTAGCTCTGAAACAAATCAACTTGTATTTACCTTAGACCAACCATCCACAGATGGTATTTCACTGCATGGGTACCTGGCAAATAAGATGGTATTTCTAGTCTAGTAGTAAAATTTCAAACATACAAATAAAAGTAATTGATAAATTAGGTCTTAGAATAATGTTCCAAAACAAATTCCACCAGTAATTTCAAAGTTCATGTCAACATGTAGACCCAACCACCCATTGTCCTCAGAAGGTTAAGGTTAGTCCCCTGTAAAAGGCTAATGCAGTGAAACATTTCAATCGAGTCTTAGAAGAAAAGATATTATGCATATTGTATAATATACTATAAGCGAGGAGACGAGAAAACATTAAAAGGGAAAAGAAATGACACTTAAGGTAAGTGCAACAGTCAGCAGAACTGACCCGCTACCCCTTCTCTTCCATCTGGAGTTCTCCCATCTCACAAAAATGAATGGAGATAAAATGATCCATAAACATAATGATAGAAAAGGTTGAGGGACGGACGACGATCAAGGAAATCACCCAAACTTGGCATGAAAAATCACCATGGGTCCTATGTCCACAACAAACTATACTTTGCTTTCTTGCCACGGAGAAATTCTACCACCCTGCCATAATATCTGAGGAGGACCCAATGAAGGTCCTTGTTCACCCATTCTTTAACAACCACCACCACCACCCAATCTCTGTTCTTCATCAGAAATGTGTGCTCTTGCACGATTTACATCTGCTTAAACTTCTCACTGACATTGATCACCAAGAACCTGCTTCAACTGTAGCTTGGCCGGTCCTTCTCCATTGGAGATTGTGATTGGCCATTCAAATCCCCGGATGATGATCTACTTAGGCCTGCCTCATTATGAATGTCTGTCTGACTCGTACTATTATTTCCCTTCTCCAGTCCAATACTCTCAACGCTATTTGCAAGCGTATCATAATTACATAAACCTGGCGACTGACTGTCCAGTGCAGAAGACTGATTAGGCACTCGCAATGGCCAAGTCATCCAATCATTCCGCTTCCTAATTTTGTCACCCTGCAATAGGACCCAACAGGAAAGTATATATGATACGAAGAAATAATGGAGAGACATGACTCAATAGTTGACTAAAATGAAGTCTCCTCGGAAGGAAAGTAGAAGTGTACCTGTACTTCGATGACAGTTGAAGTCCGCACAGCATCAAATATAATCTGTATGTTGTCCGTCAACATCCTAACCTGCAAAACATAGGCATAGAACAATTTTCCTCTCCATGAACACATATAGCTGAATGAAATAATGTGCAAAAAATGAAGCATTATAAATAGTGCATATGCCACCACACAGCTCAAGGTTCAGAATGAAGATATTTGGATAAAAGATTGCATAATATCTAAACAACATAAATCTAAAAAAGAGAAGTTAATACATGATACCTGAGAGATGTAGAAAGAACACTTACTAAAGTCTATAGAGTTGGATTATATGAAATCTTGACTCGATCAAACCATTGACTTAGGCACTAGAATTGTTACTAACTGTAAAAAATGATACCTGATGGGAATTCTGGGAGACAATACACCCAAAGATCCAAGTAGAAATATGAAATGATGAAGTACCTGAAGGCATGCTCGCAACTAAATTGAGACAATTTTGATCACAAATTTCTTTCACAAATCACAAAAAGAGAAAATTTCAGCCCAAGGACATGGTTAATTTCTTGAAATGGAAGATAATCATCGTCGAAGCCTTATGGCTAAAAGAATCCTGTTCATCCAGTCAATCCTGCCTAATAGCATGTCTCCAAGAGTTCATACCCTAAAGGTGCACAAATCATCTCAATTCACACTCTCTCAGGTCTTATTGCAGTTCACGTTCTTTCGGGTTTTACTCTTGCTCTTTCAGCACCTTCTAAGTAGGGTTGTAATCAGCCTCCATTGAATGTGCCCAAACCATCTCTAGGCCTATAGGAACTTCTACATTTTCTCAAATATATTCATTTCTAATTTATCTTTCCAAGTATCCACTCATCAAGCTCAACATATTCATCTCCATTATGCTTCAATCTATTACCATGATGCTTCTTGACCACCCAACATTCAGCTTTGTAAAGCAGTGCTGATCTTACCACCATCTAATTAAATCTCCCTTCTAATTTGATTGGTATGCATCAATCACATAACAATCCAGAAGCATACTTCCACTTTAACCATCCAATGTTAATTCTTGGATAAAAGGTAATAGAGGCTTGAAAAGGAAAGAAACAGTTTGTGGAAGAGAACAATAGCTAAAAATGGACCTCAGGGTAATGGTGGGAAAGCTAACTTGCCATACTAGGCTTTGGAAAGGAATCTCAAATATGTTTGGAACATTTGTATTGGCATCCAGTATAAATTGGAATCAAGAATTCTAGTGATGGTTTAAGGGATATCTGTTGTAGCGAAAACCACTCGAGGATTGACTACATCTCAATTTAAGCAACGTCAAATCAAAGGATGCTCTTATTAGTGATTGCATGGTTGGAGAGAATGATTATATGCCATGTAACTTTTGTATAGGATGTTTATGACTAGGAGAAAAACAAATTAGTAACTCTTATAGAATGATTAAGGAGGTAGTTTCTGCTTTGGAAACTGACAAGCGACTGTTGAAATAGAGTTCTAGTGCACTGTATTTACTTATCACTTTCACAAAGGCACTCCTTTCAATCTAAGACATCTTCTTTCCCAATTGAAATAGTGCTAGGGATCTCTTATTCATTTTATGGTGGCTTTGTTTGGAAGGTGAAGCTTGACAAGATCTTGATGGTGAGAAATTTGACTAGCAAAGCTTTGTCATTTCTGAAAGGTGCATGATGTGTAAAATCTAGAACGAGATGATGGATTCCTCTTCAATTGTTGTCCACCTTCTAGAGATGTTTTGATTTCTTCTTCAGGTTGTAAGATATGAGGTGGGCAATTTTGATTAGGTGTGATATGTTTGAGATGTTCGCATCCCGTGGAAGCTTACCCTTTTGCTACTTCTTGGATCACATGGGAATTACACATCACACAGTTTGCCATTTGTTAGATCTTTAAAAGAATTACTTCAAGCCAATTGTTTAGAATGTTTCCGTGATGACCTAAATGCATCCACAAGAATACTTGGCATTGATGGGACCTACGAGGTCAATTCCCCATCAATATGATGACCAAGGGGCTGCTACACATTGTAGTCAGGTTGATGGGACATGTACCAAGAAGACCACATGAACTTGGTAATGTTTAACACAACTGGAAAAAAGAGGTGGCACTATCTACCATTGTGGGTCAGTAGTAACGGACATGCAGTAGTTGCTGGGAAAACCTAAATTGGCCTTAATGTTCACTAGCATACAATGGCCAAGTCCATCATGATCTATTAACCTATTGACCTTGTAAGTATCATGGTAAGCCAACCTGTACATAACACAATGTTGCATTATGAGGGTATGCTATTGCAACTTGGCTGCTTCTTGGCTATCATTTGGAACATAGCCCTTCTTGAGGTACTTAATACACGGGGTGCGCCAGTTTGACATAAATCCGCCAAGTGTGAATATGTTTTGGTACAAGCCTGATGGTCAAACCATAGTTCTTGAATTAGTTGTGCTTTATTGTCCATGTTGAGCAAATGGTACCCTTGCCATCAAATACGCTGGTGGAAGGGAATATTATCATGGGTATTTACTCGAATGATCATGGGCCATGCTGAGGACCTCCTCTGCTTCCATTTCTCCAATACATCTTTCTAAAGTTGTATCAGGGCATCAACTTCATTTCTAACCACTAAGCCTATACCTAGAAAAAAAAATTTGTATCAAGACATCAATAACATGGTACTCATTATAGGAGTATAAGAGAATGTGTGAGCACTAATGGCAGGCTTTGGAAGTTTGATGGTAGTAGCACATTGATCAAGTTGGGGCCAATTATTGTTAATTTATTTCCAACTTTGAGGGCTCAATGAGAAAAGGCACATGAGATTGTATGTCGAATGACACAGATGTCCTTTTTGTGATCCATCGAAGTATAGCTGAAAAGCTAAAGTGGTCAATGCATCAACATGGGAAGATAGGTGCTGTGGAGACATTCCGTTGAAAGAAATCTTTCTAGATCTTTTTGTGGCATTGAGTAAAAAGGGGATGACCATTGAGGCATTGACTCCTTGGTAGGAGACGGTTTGGGAATCGAGCAATGTGGAGTGCCACTTGGAGATAGTTGATGCGGGTACTACATTTTGTGAGTAAGATGATCATAGACTATGGGAGGGTACAAGAGAAGGGGGCTTTACCGTACGTTCAATGTATATGACTAAAATACCGAATTCAACTTCTTGTTTTCCCATTTCAACGATTTGGGGTACTAAGGTTCCCACCAAAATTTCAATCTTTGCGTGGCAAGCATCTTTGGGTAGGTTAACCACTATGGATCAACTCAATAAAAGGGTCCAAACGCCGAATTGTTGTGTTTTGTGTATGAGAAACTTTGCAATGGTTGACCACATCTTCATGCATTGCGAAATAGCAAATCGGTTGTAGGCCCATTACCATAGCCTTTTCGATATGGAAGGTTGTCTACCTCGCACAACTTGGGATCTTTTCAAATTGTGACTGTTTTAGGGGGTTTTCTTTTCGTCGTTCAAAGCAGACATTGTGGAGCCTATTGCCTTTTGCCATTAGTTGGGGTCTAAGGAAAGAAAGGAATAAATAAACTTTTGAAGGAAAAGAATCACCTTTCGAAGAGCTCAAGTTTAAGGTGTTGGGATTCTTTTCCATTGGGGAAAGGTTTCTCGAGAGTTTAAAGGCATCTTCTTTGAAGATTTTGTTGTTCGATGGGATCTCGTTTGTAACTTGGGAGATTATTAGTAGCTTTAGTGAATTTCTTTATTTTACCCTCCTTTTGGAAGATTTGTAATTTTGTTGTAATTTTGGGACTTCTCGTCCCCTTTTCTAATGAAATTTTAACTTATAAAAAAAAAAAAACAATCAACATGACGATTGGATGCTCATTATGTATGTTTGATACACAAATCTGCATAAGAGCATGATAAATGTAACCACTTGGACAAAATATGGAATTAAAGATTATTTTTTGAGGATGAAGAATTGACTAAGAGGTTTGACTAACCCTTATTGTCAATAAACATGATTATCTTATGATGCATAGTTAAGTCGATTAGAAAAGACTTGTACTCATCAATGATGGTGGAGTGACAAAAATTGTTTTGTTCCTCCTTTGGTGTGGATGATCCACAAAGTTGCATCTGTAGAAATTCTTATAAGGGTCTCTTCGTTATTTACAATCTTCCATGGGGTTCTTTTGTTATTAGTAACACTCTTATGATATTAATATATATATATATATATATATGAGTGAGAGAGAGAATAATAGTAACTCTCTGTTCATCTCTTTTCTTCTTCTCCACAAAAACCCTAACCTTAAAACCCTCAAATCTACTTGATATTAGAGCTCAAGATCAAAAAAGACCTTAGAGACAAATTTAAAGAAAAATGAGAGAAACAAGAAGACTCTCTTACTTGCTACGTCTGATGACATTAGTAGCCGGCATGCTGACACCAACTAACGCTGTTTTCGTTGGATATTTTGATCTTTTCTGATTGTTTCTAAGAGATGGTGATTTTAATAAATTTTTGAAAAAGTTTCATACGATTTAGAGTTGTTTTGAGCAAGTTATGATGTTTTTAATGGAAAATCAAAAAAATGATGAAAATTCAGGATCTATCATTTTCTTTCCATCTGTTCATTTCGATTACTTGCTTTTGAGTTTGGACATAAGTTGTTTGGTCGTTTTTTTATGAGGACTCTAATGGTGGTGTTCGTTGATCGATTGGTCAGATATTGAAGTTTCAATAATCCTTTCTTTGGACCCCTTTTCTAGTTTTTTTGGTGCTGAAAATAGTATTTTTTTTTAATGCAAATCTGATCTCTTGAGCTATTTTCTGATCTAGATTGACTTGTTCTCCATATTCTAATGCTTGCCATGTGTTGCTAAAGAGGATAATAAGTGTGTTTTTACATCGGGTGAAATGTACATCAAATTCGGGTATCCAGTGGAGTGTATTTCGTACTCACAAGGTATTTGTTGTTTTATTCGAAAGGCTTTTTAAATTTGTTTGAAGTTAGTTAGTCTTCAAATGTGCCTTTGAATGGTGAAGGAAGTATGAGTATGCCTCAAAGTATTGCTCCTAATCTTCAGATCACTACAATGAAGCTAGACGGCCATAATTTCCTTGTTTGGTCTAAATCGGTCATAATATATATTAAAGGAAAAGGCAAAATGGGATATTTGACCGGTAGTTTACCGATTCCTAATTTTGAAGATCCAACCTTTGATAGATGGAATGCAGAGAATGCTATTGTTATGTCTTGACTTCTCCATTTTATGCAACCTGACATTAGCAGTAATTACTTATTTTTGCAAACCACCAAAGAGATATGGGATGCAGTTACAAAAACATTCAGAAGTAGGCAACACAGCTCGTGTGTATGAGTTGCACCATAGTATATAGTAGATGAGACAAGGTGATAAGCCATTGTTTACATATTACTCCACTTTCCAACGTTTATGGGAAGAGTTAGATCATTATCAGACATTTCGGGCCCATTGTTCTATCGATGCTATTGCGTATAAGTTGGTTGCAAAAAATCGTGTATTTTAGATACTTGCCAATTTAAACTTCGAGTATGAACAGGTCAAGATTCAAATTCTAGGAAAGGAGCCTTTTCCTTCATCAACTGCAATATATTCTTACTTGCATCGTGAGGAGTATCGTCGTAATGCTATGCTCCGACCTACCATTCATGAGAGATCAGCCTTAGCCTTGAAGTTCTAAAGAGGTAGTCGCAATGGTGATCGTACTCAAGACGGTAGTCGTTCAGGGACAACTATTGATGATAAAGATAAGTTGAAATGTGACAATTATGGTTTTACTCGCCATAATAGGGATGTTTGTTGGGATCTTCATGGTTGTTCATAACATAGAGATTCATCCGCCGTTAGCCAAGGAGGTAGTCGTTACAATAGTGGAAGGGGTTCAAGCGTTCTTTATATTACTTCCACGGAGACATTAGAACCTACTCCAACTCTAACACCTACATCTGATAGTACTAACCTCTCTCGAGGTGAGATTGAGGCTTTTCAGCGTTTATGGCTCAATTGGAGCCTCCTAGTATGGCTTCTACATCTGTGGTCACTTACTCAGGTACTTCGGCCACGGCCTTCAATGCATTTGGATCCACTCATAACAGCTCTTGGGTTATTAATTCAGGGGCATCGAATCATATCTCAGGTATGTCTTCCTTTTTTTCATTGTATCATATCTGTTCTGGTAAGGACAAAGTAAAAGTTGCCGATGGTTCTTATTCTTCAATAGCCAGTAAGGGCAGTGTTATTGTTCATCCATCTATGACTTTATCATTTGTTCTTCATGTCCCTAATTACGTGATTTTCATTATTTCGTTACGTTTGCGGATGATTTTTCTCGTGTTACTTGGGTTTACTTACTCAAAGCTAAAAGTGATGTTTATTATGTGTTTAAACTCTTTCACAAAATGATTGAAACACAATTTTGTGTAAAAATTAAAGACCTTAGATCTAATAATGGTGGAGAATACATGTCTAATGGTCTTGATTCATTTTTTTAGTGAGCATGGTATCATTCACCAAACCACTTGTGTAAGTAATCCTCAACAAAATGGTGTGGTTGAGAGAAAAAATTGTCATTTATTGGAAGTTACTAAAGTTCTTTTATTTACTATGAAAGAACCGAAAATATTTTGGTTGGATGCTCTCTTAACTGCTACGTTTCTTATTAATCGCATGCCTTCGTGTGTCTTGGGATTTAAAATTCCCATTGAGGTTTTGTCTTCTCCTGATAAGGTATTTCTTATTCTTCCCAAAGTCTTTGGGTGTGTGTGTTTTGTTCATGTTTCTCAAGTTGGCCACACTAAACTTGACCCTAAAACGATCAAATGTGTTTTTTTTGGGTATCCTTCTAATCGAAAGGATTATAAATGTTATCATCCCCCTTCTCGTAAATATTTTGTATCTATGGATGTAACATTTTTTGAGTCTACCTCCTTTTATTCCTCTTGGAACACATCTCTCCATGGGGAGACAAATGAAAGTAGAAAGAGGTTTTTTTCTCTAAGAGTTGTTGTCTTGTCCTCTTCCTCTTCCTCTTCCCTTTGACAATGTTGATAATGGTCATAACAATGGAGATGATGGTTAGGGGGAGGTTCTCATTATACAAGAGAAAGAATTACAAGTCAACAATAATAATGGCCAGGGGAGATTCCTATTATGCAAGAAGAAAAAGAATTACTTGAGTTTACTTCCTTTTATTCCTCTTGGAACACATCTCTCCATGGGGAGACAAATGAAAGTAGAGAGATTTTTTTACCCCAAGAGTTGTTATCTTGTCCTCTTCCTCTTCCCTATGACAATGTTGATAGTGATCATAACAATGGTAATGATGACCAGGGGAAAGTTCTCATTATACAAGAGAAAGAATTACAAGTAGGCAATAATAATGGCCAGGAGAGATTCCTATTATGCAAGAAGAGAAAGAATTACTTGTATATTCTTAATGTGATAAAAGTACTAAAGAAAGTCCTCATGAGCCCAACCAAGAATCCTCCCCAAATCCATCCGTAAAAGGTAATAAATATCCTTACTAAAATTAACAATTCTAATCTTCCCATTGCAATTAGAAAAGGTGTTCGGTCATGTATTCGATATCCTATCTCCAATTTTGTTTCATATAATGTTTTGTCTTCCTCCTATCGCGCTTTTGCTATTACTTTGCCCTCAATATCTGTTCCTTGTAGTGTTGTTCATGCCCTGTCTCAACCAAGTTGGAAAAAGGCAATGGAGGAGGAAATGTAAGCCTTGAGAAGAATAATACTTAGGATATGGTTGTTCTTCCTAAAGGAAAAAAAAAAAACAATGGGATGTAAATGGATCTTTACTGTGAAGCATCGTCCAAATGGATCAGTGGACAGGTACAAAGCCAGACTTGTCGCCAAGGTTTACATTCAAACTTATGGCATTGACTATTGTGAAACATTTGCTATAGTAGCAAAAATGAACTCTATTAGAGTCTTATCATCCCTAGCAGCCAATCAAGATTGGCTATTGCTACAATTTGATGTGAAGAATGCTTTTTCGCATGGTGACTTGGAAGAAGTGTATATGATACCTCCTCCTGGTTTTAAATCTCAAGCTATTGAAAGGAAAGTGTGTAGACTTAAAACTGGGTCATATGGCTTGAAACAGTCTCCTAGAGCATGGTTTGAAAAGTTTCATTGTGCCATGTGGGGTATGGTTACAAGCAGAGTCAAGCTAACCACACATTATTCATTAAACATTCCAATGAGAAAATTATTGCTCTCATAGTCTATGTTGACGACACCGTAGTGACTGACAATAATCATGATGAAATGAAAAAAATTAAAATGTCAGTTAGCATAGGAGTTTGAGACTAAGGACTTGGGTCAATTAAAATACTTTCTTGGGATTGAAGTTGTCAGATTAAAGAAGGGTATTTTCATCTCGCGGCAGAAGTACGTTATGGATCTCCTTCATGAGATAGGTATGATGGGTTGCAAACCTTGTGATACTCCCATTGAGTCAAACCATAGGTTCTGTGAGTCCAATGGTAAGCCCTGCATTGGTGTTGAGAGGTATCAAAAACTTGTGGGCCGACTTATCTACCTCACCTTAACCCGTCTAGATATTACTTATGCAGTTAGTGTGGTAAGCCAGTTTATGCATGCGTCAACTGCAACTCATTTAAATGCTGCTTATAGAATCTTAAGGTACTTAAAATCCACTCCTGGACAAGATTTATTATATGCTTGTCATTGTAGTTTGTGTGTTGAAGCCTACGCAAATGCTGATTGGGCAGAATCAATATCAGATTGTCGTTCCACCTCTGAGTATTGCTCATTTGTTGGGAGTAATCTTATTTATTGGAGAAGTAAAAAACAGACAGTGGTTGCAAGATCCAGTGCAGAAGCTGAGTTTAGGTCTATGGCTCATGGGGTGTGCGAGCTTGTATGGCTTCAAATCCTTTTAATCGAATTGAACCTTCATATTCATGGGCCGATGAGTTTGTATTGTGGCAAAAGACAGCCATTAATATTGCTCATAACCCAGTTCAACACAATAGAACCAAACATATTGAAGTAGATAGGCACTTCATCAAAGAAAAGTTGCAGTCTGGACACATTTGTACCCCATTCGTGCAAATTAAAGATTAGTTGGTTGACATCCTTACTAAGGGGCTGGGTAGTTTACTTTTTCATAGCATTGTTGACAAGTTGGGCATGAAAAATATATATGCACCAACTTGAGGGGGAGTATAGAAATTCTCATAAGGGTTTCTTGGTTATTTACAATCTTCCAAGGATTCTTTTGTTATTAGTAACACTCTTCATCTTTTTTCTTCTTCTCTACAAAAATCCTAACCTTAAAACTCTCAAATTTATTGCATCTTTGCTCGTATGAACAGATTTTCAAGGCCCTCTTGTACTAATTGACTTTCAGAGCGAAACACGACTTTCTCTTGCAAGAAGTGGGCTTTTAGGGTGAAACGTAACTTTTTGTTGTACGAACTGACTTTTGTGGAGAAACACAACTTTCACTTGTAAGAAATGATTTCCAAGGCAAAACGTGTATCTTTCACTTGTACGAACTGACTTTCAGGGCGAAACAGTACGTACACTGCCCATCTCCTAGATGCAATCGTTGTGGCAATCACATCATAAAATTTGCGAGGGTACCTTGTCATGCCTAAACATTTTGTTCGTCCCAGAGAAGGCAACAAACAAACTTGTCCTTGACGTCTTTCAATGCCAAAAAATATTGATTTCAAACTCAAATTGTAAGAGCGATTTCATTGCATTGCTAGACAAAAGACGGGTGAATATGGTCAACACTGAATAAAAATGAATCTACTAACTAGCAAGTAATGGCAGAATTTACTTATAAAAAAAAGTAATGGCAAAATTTTGTATGCATATTAGGGAGAGGCAAGTACGTTTGGCTTTAGGAAATTTGATCTTGGTGCCATTTACAATCCATAACTTAAGCAATATACTCATTGCTCAAACCTTTTGCTTCATCTTCTTGGGAAAAATGGTGTTGATTGCTTGATTCATGGATACAAGATTGGGGGGCAAAGGTTTTTGAGTGGGTGCCACTATCAAAGTTGGTGTGGTGCTCATCAAGCTTTGCATTTTTTTTGCAAATGCAACTAGATGCTTGAACGACCATCAAAAGTATAGGTTCTTTTCAGCAAATACATGAATCAATTGTGCGAATCTAGGTTAGAAAAGCCAGATGTAGTAGATTTTTTTAGAAGCAATTGAGTTGTTTTTTCCTGGTATTCCTAGGCGACTTCATTGTTGTCAAAGCCATTGCCCACTACCTTGGAGGCACTGTCAATAATGCTACGATTATATATGAAAAACTTAAGGAATTTTTCATATCATTCTCCAAAGGCGCATTTGATAAGAATGCAAAATGTCATATTTTTCTCCTTTAATATTTAGTCCTTTATACATATTTAGTGCCTAAATTTACTCATTATTCTTTTATTTTGATTTAGGATGCAAATGGAGGTGTTAAGTGCAAAACGAAATTAATTGGGCGATTTTGGACAGTTTTGACATCGCTTCGTAATCTGGACATAACTTTCTCATCCGAACTCCAATTGAGATGATTCCAAATGCTCTGGAACGCTGAGAAAAAGATCTACAACTTTCGTGTTTTGAGTTTTAAGAGATAATGACTGTATCAAGGTCAAAATTGGGTTTGAAGTTGCTGCACGTAAACTATTGACGTGAATTTGACGCGAATTTGTTAAAAATTTGACGAGGTTTATTTTCGAAAGTCTCCAAATCTAGTGCACAAAAATTCCAACTAAAACACCACTTTCCTAATTATATTAGGACTTTATTTTATTTTAATTAGTCAGATTTATATATTGTTATTGGAGGATAAGATTTAGGATTTTTTTTAGGAGATTTTGTTAGCTTCTAAGAAGGAAGAGAAGAACGGGTAAAAGAAAAAAAAAAAGATCTCTATCTCTCTCTCTCTTGCTCTCTCTCGATTAGGGTTTTTTTTTTTTTTAATCTTTTCTGGAGGAAAGAGGTGGCTGAAACTGGGGGAACTAGGGGCCAACGAGTTGCTGTCAAGAAGAAGGAGAAGTTGCTGAAATTTTTCAGCAACATTATTGCCGTGAGGAACATCACCACCAACACATCTCAAACTTCTTTGGTTGTGTTAAAAAGTGTAACCCTTATGACTTTTATTTATTTTTATTATTGCAACCCTAGTTGCTTTTGGATTAAAGAACATCTTGTTGGATTCTTAAGTTGGAAATTTTTAATTCAATGAGTTAGTGACTTTCAGATTCATTAATTGATGTTTTCGGATTGGTGATATGTAGACACATGAATCAGTGAATTTTAATTATGTATGCTGAATTTTCAGTTTGGTCATATTGAAAACTTTGATATTAACGGTCATTGAAGCCATAATTGTATCTCTAATCACCTAATTGATTTGGAATATGATTTAAAAGTGGTAAAAACTATGAACAATAGTTGTGATCTGAAAATTGCATGTTCTTTAGCCATGGACTTTTCCATAGGTTTGAAGAGTAGGTTATTGAATCATAATTCCTTTTGATCTTAATGATTTGTTTAAGAAGTTGTAAGGATACGCTAAGTATTAACTTGATTGCTTAATCAAAATAACTAGGTAATGGACTTTTCCAAAACCCTAGGGATTATCTAAGAAGGAATTTATAAGATGCATGATCTCTTTAGGCTTGCACTTTGATTCAATTCGGATATGTAATTAAGGCATAAAATTCGTTATCTATGTTGAAGCAATTTGATTAGTCATTTAATGAATTTGTTTTTCTGAATTGTGAGAGAAGATGATCAATTGTAAATAATTATTTCTTTCTTTTTATTTTTATTATTATTATTTTTTTTTAATCCGAATCGCCAAAATTGAAACCCCTACAAATTTGTGTAGTACGTTTGTTTTCAATTTGTTAATTAAACTAACTAAAATTTGTTATGACTCTTTAGAATAGGAGTACCCGCAATCACCGGCCAATAACGATACCCTACAAATCACTTTACTACAATCTTCTATAGGGTTTATTGATGACTAAAAATCTGGTCAATCAGCATTTTAGCTAGTTCCTTTGAAATTTGAATATGATACATCTCGAATACCTTACTTAAACTAGCCCTTTATAATTCAGATGTTTGCTCATGAAAACAATATCATCCACATTTGATCTTCAACATCCTTACGGAAAATGTCATAGAAGATTATGGTTATGGCCTATTCATAAGTTACGTAGCACCAGTGTTTTTGAGACCAACAGACATCATTGTGTAATGAAAATTTCTCCATTGGGTGTTGAAGGCTATCTTCTTTGTAGAAGGATGTCATTCTAATCCTCGTGCCTAACACTGGTAATGAGTATCACGTCATATCAAGAAATCATATTTTGGGCAAACACAATCAAGATTACAAAAATCCACACACCTTATTTGTCAATTTCTCATTTATTGGCAAAATGATAGCAACCCATGTGGGTATGTATGGTTTGATGAAGCCAATTGCCAATAAATTTTGAATTTTTTCTTGATTTATTTCTCAGTTTCATGGCCGAATTGGAGCATGAGCTGCTTGGCTTGTGTAGTCCCAAGCAATGTTTTAAAGTTCCTAAGGCGTGCTTGAGGCAGTTTGGGTTCTTGAGGCATAAGCCTCAATTAATATTTTTTTTTTAAATCCTAAAAAATATATAACAATTGCAATGAATTCCTAAAAAATATAAAACTATAAGGTAATAAAAGAACAAAAATAAAAACAAGTAAATAACCATCAAACATCAAATAAACATTAAGTAGCGATGTAATGTGGTACCAATGTATCATCACTCATGAGTCATGAGCCATAACTAATGACTACATTTTAACTTTTAACTTTAAAAAAAGTAACTAGTCAAGGCCTGGCAATGAAATTTTAAACCCTAACTATAAACTAGAGAAGAATTAAAACAACTACAATAACCTTCCTTGGTAGGGTCCTCCAAAAAGTCATGATTTCAGATTCCTCTATTTGACCAAAATCATTGTGAGAAACTTATAGGATTCGATGGAATCAAAATTGGATGAGCATTGAGAGTTCAATGAATAAATTGGTGTACGGAGAAAATAGGTTTGAAAGAGAGATTTTTCTAGAAATCTTATGTTTCTTAACCTAAAAACACTTTTATTTATGCAGTTTTAGTAAATAAAAGACATTGGGAGGAGAATTTAAGTAATAAATAAATAAATAATTTGACCCATGATTTGGTTTTTATCGCGGATTTGAGGCTTAAGCTTCAAACAGCCTCACAGCATAAGCCTTATACAAGTGAGGCTTAAGCCTCATGTGTTTTTCAAAAGGCTTAGTCCTTGAGGCATTGAGCCTACAACGCCCCGCCTTGAAGCATACGTCTAACATTGAGCCTTTTAAAAAACTGGTCCCAAGAACCATATTGATGTGGTGAACAAAGGTTTTGTGCATCAATTATTGGCCAAATTGAGGACGCTTAGTTTGGAATATAACTGAAAGGACTAGAGGTAGAGGATCATCGAAAATTACCTACGGAAAGATTATGATAAGCATTAAAGCAATGTTACAAAAGGAGATACTTCGAAACAAGAGACATCAATTTACTTCTCAAAAAAAGTAAGATGTGTGATGAGAAGACACATATCTATAATAATTTCGAAACAAGAGACATCAATTTACTTCTCAAAAAAAGTAAGATGTGTGATGAGAAGACACATATCTATAATAATTTTAGAGCAACAAAGAACTCTTCTTAACCCAAGAGGGGTAATTGTCTAGGAAAAATATGCAACTAATATGAAGTATATACTAGGGTTGTCAATGGGTCGGTCCCGATTCGGTTCCTATGAAAATTAGAACCATAATCACTATATTTTTTCGGTTTCAGATCTTGTCGATTCCGATTTTAAAATAAGTGGAACCGGAACTGCCAAAAATCATGAGTACCCGTCGGATCCGATTCTCAAAATTTGAATGGGAAAAACATTTCAAAATCATTATATAAAAATAAAAAAAAAAAACTTTCCTTCTAAAAATTAACAAATTATTTACAAAGTATCAACTTAATAATAATGTGTTCCATTAAATAGATGATTTAATGAGTTTTATTTTCAAAAATAAAAATTCATCTCTTTAACAAGTAATAAATTTAAGAAGAAATGACCCCATTTTAAGCTCCAATATTTAGTTTATACGAAATTAGAAGAACTTTATATGATATATGTTAATTTTAAAACATAGAAAAACCTTCAATCATGTATAATGTAAAAATATATCGGTTCTAGGTACCCGTCAAATAGAACCTAATGGTTCTGGTTCCTATCGGTTCGGTTCCATATTATACCCAGCTCTAAACGGTTCCAATAAAAAGGGAACCGGAACTGTGGTTTTTGGTTTCGATTTCGAGTAAATGGGTACCCATTGACACCCCTAGCATATACGTGTCACCTCGAGATTCCTAAAATGGGGGTAGGATCAGACCTCGACAAGGATTTCTCGGTCTTGAACGCAACTTACGGCAAGAATCCAGAAAACAAATAATCATGAATCCCTAAAATTTAGAGAATGATCAGTGTAGAGGGAAGCAAAAGGAAACTGCCTATTATGTGGCATAATAAGAAAAACTTATTATACAGTTAAGTTAAGCATCGAATTTTGATCCTTAATCACTCTCTAAAACTTGAGTAATATAGTTAAGTTAAGCATCGAATCCTCTTTGGCAAGAGCCAAACCAATGCCCAAAGACAACCTAATCCAAAGTTGTCAGTGATTTGAGGTGATCTTGAAAAATTACTCTACAACAAGAAGAAGTGAAAAATTCTACAAAAGCAAGCTATATTCAAAAGAAAAAGGAAAGGAAAATATGGGTGAGGATCAATGAGGAGAAAATGGAGAAGAGCAAGAGGGGAATAAAAAGGAGAATTTTAAAAGAGAATAGAGAGGGAGGCTTTCTTGAGCCGATCCATTATCCTTGGTTGATTTGAGAGAAGGGGGGAAAATAGACAAAAATAAAGAAGAGAAGCTGGGCATTCTGTGGGAAAGAGGGAATATCATGTCCTAAGTAGGAAATTCATTTCCCCACTAGGGGACAAAGTAGGAGATAAACACTATTTTTGACGAATTTAGTTGCCCAGCCCTTTGTACATTTTTTCAAACAACAAAGCCATTGGGTAGCGTTGAAACCAGATGTAATATCCTGGTGCAGTTCCACAACAACTAGAGAGTATAATATTCCATTAAATGTTGCAAGCTTGAATGTGAAATATTGGCAACTACAATCTGTAGTACCAGTTAATTGGTAAAGTAAGATGGTGGAGAAAAGTGAAAAACTCGGGTAAATGTGAATAAGAACACCAGGATGGTAAGATATTGTATACGTTTATATGAGCACAACATGCTTACATGTTTCTTTTCCTTTTTAGTGTGTCACTCAACAATCCTCTATTGATTTCATCATACAACATGGTTAATAGAACCTCACAAATAACTTATGATCGCGCTAACCATCTAGTTTGCTTGTTCCTACGGCACGAAAAGACAATAAAGTTAGAAGTTATCCTCGAGATTTGTAACGAGATTAAATCTCAAGCCCACTTTATGAGGGGGATAAAGGGAGTGGGGTCCATTGTTCGTGTTTTTTATTTATTTATGTGAATAAGAAATTCATCTCATGGATTAGCTATTGAATGTAGAAGCCAGAACATGTTTACTAGCCAAATCGTCAACTAGCAAAGAGTAAAACCATTGAATTTAACCCGAGATAACTCACTCGCGGGAAGATTGCTATCAAAGAAATAGGAACCCAGCCTTGTTCATCCATGTTTTTCCGCAAGAAAGTATCCTTGCATAAATTCTCATAACTGCACCAAACAAACAAGAGGTACACAAGTCATTACGTTAAGAACACACTAATAAGGAACAAAGGATGATGAAACACTCTCACCATGATGAAATACCTGAAATAAAAGTCTATTTGTTTTACTAGTGCAGTACGCAACTGAGGGTCAGGAGTAGGTAAAAACATCGCAAAGGGTGATGGATGAACATATGGCACACCCCCAATGGACTCCGGAGGGGGAGGAGGGGGAACCGGAACATAATATACGGGAGATATCATATTCATATCTGAAAATGGCCGCAATGTCAGTCAGTGCCAAACCCAGATAAAAAACCTTACATAAACATAAAAAAAGTGAAACTTACCAGGGAACCTCACAGGATTCCCAAACGGTGGAATAGGTGGGGGCATAGGTCTCTGCATGTGGACATCTCTACCGTTGAAACTCCGATGAGGATTCCACTGGTAATTATGTCTACCTCCATGATGGGGGCCACCATTACCCCTTCTGAACGAATTACGCTGCTGTGGGTGATCATTCCTGATGTGTGGCTGTGATATGAATCTTCCCCTTGGTCCATTATCCCAATTCTTGCCTTTGTGTGGAGAGGCCCTTTGAGAATTGTTCTGAGGTGTTTCCACCATTGGCAGTGGCGGTGGGGCTGCTCGTGGTGTAGTTAAGTAACCATTAGCAAGCCCAACACCGCCCCCGCCACGATTCATAGATTTCAAGCTAGTGGGGGATGATACATGATTTATAGTTGGATCAGGGTTTACATAACTAGTTACTAGTTCTTTTATAGAAGATGCAACAACCTAAATCAAACATAGAGCAATACCACCCAAAAAAAAACAATTGTAAAAAAAATATATAATAATAATAACAAAAAACAGTAAAAAAAATTCCATTAAAGAAGAGAAAATTGAGAACCAAAACCTGCGAGACGGGGATGGAAACTGATCCATCAGAAAGATTCTTCAAAGAATCACAGGATGCTTTCTTGGAATCGGACAGAGCAGGCCAAGATACAGCCCCCATTACAGGTCCAACCTCAAGACCGCCATTCGAAAGCTTGTTCCAGGCTGGTTTTTTCTCCCGAGTTGCATGGTTGCCATTATCAGGGATTTGCACAGTCTCCACAGCAATCTCTGGAGATGATGAAGATGATAAATTTCGATTGTTAAGAACGAATCGAGGACTATCAAGGTTTTCATCAGAGAATTCAGAAGATCGAAGAGATTGAGTATTAGAAGCAGATTCAGCAGTAGGTGCCATTGTAATTAGGTCTTTCTAAGTTCTAAAATTGCAGAGATTGATCGATGGATTATCGACCAAAGAAAGCGATTAAACAAAAACAAATCGAATGATAGTGGAAGGATTGGAGTTGAAAATTAGGGTTTGCATCGATAATGTAACATTTCAGAGACTGAGGGATCTCAAATTTAGTCGATCGCGAGCGACGAACGTAAGATCTCTCTCTGTGCGTGTGTTTCTCCTGCTTTGCTATTTGTATGTAGTGTTGGATTCTTCTAGGATACAACGTTGTTCAACGAACGGCTTAGATGGAAAGAAAAATATAAATTTCCTAATCTTACTAAAACTTTCCAGGGAAGCAATTTCGGTGAACTTTCCGGAGAAGCAATTTAAAGTAGGATCTCTAGGCGATATCTTCCCATCTTAGCCGTTTGTTGGAAACCGAGTGTGTCCACTGTCCAGGGCTCTTGGTTTTTTGCAATATGGCAGCTGTTTTAGAAAAGGAAAATGCTGTAATGACAAGCTATTTACTGCTATTCTCACAAGTCTGACGTGGGATTTACAGATAATCATAGATGTATTTTCTCGTGATACCAGTAAAAATCATCTACTGTTATATATGCATGTCCACGTCAGAATTGTGAGAATCACAGTAAATCCTGTGTCACCCCAGCACGAAAAATAACCTTCCCTTTACTAAAGCAAAAGCAGAAGAATTTCTAATTTAATAATTTCAAATTAATGATAAAGTCCTTTACCACCCTATACTTATGCTACTCTTTTTTTTTCCCCTTATCTGGGCTACCCCGCCCTTAGGATGAGACTAATCCATGGTCACACACGCCAATCCCTTGATTGAGTCAAGGTTCAATGGATCCTAGGTGGTGACCACAAGACATCTATTACTTCGTAGGGTTTTGAACACTCGACCTACACATATCTTCTATTATAAAAAATAAGGTTTTGTCTAAGTCATAAACATATTTACTGGTTTAAGATGGGATTAGAAAAAATCCAACGGTGTAGATTGCTTTCCAAATAAAACCAACGTAACTACTTACAACTACCATTTTTTCCATATTTGAAATCATAGAAACATCTCCCACTCTATCAAACTTTCCATTTCTCCTACATTTACTAACTAAAGAAATTTGTACATTGTTGAAGGTATGTATTAGATGTAGATGATTTTTGCAAAAAAAAATCAGGTCTGGTTTCTCCCAACATTGGTAGCTTTGATGTTTGTTTGTTTTATTGTGTATTATAGAGATTTACAAGATTTACGTTTTTAATCTTCCTTTGTATCTCTTTAATGGTAGATCTGCTTATATTGTGCATAATGGATAGGGTGCCACCCTTCTTGCGAAGTTTTACGTTACACTCGAGGAATTTGACTATTTTTTGAATTTTCGTGCAAGTTCATTACTTGATGGTTATTAAGAATAAATTCATCAACTTCCGTGGGGTTAAATCTATGAGTTCCATCTTTCCTTTTAAAATAATAATAATAATAAGACTAATGATTTTTAACTCAACCTAATTGCTGGACTCAAAAACTCATTGAGGTGTGATGTGCAAAAAACCGTAGATTCTTTTGCTCGGGATACACAACTGTAGATGGCAGTTCAGTTGTGTATCCCAAGAGACAAAATCTACGGTTCTTTGCCCATGCTATGTCGGCGAGTTTTGAGTCCCCTGTCAGGTTGAGTTCAAAAATCAATATTCTAATAATAATTGCAAGAAATTTCGAACATTGTTAACAGTTTAATTCTTTATCTGTCATCTTACTTAAATTTTATATAAATTATTGGAATAGAATTATTTTAATCTGTTTTTTTTTCTTTTTTCTTTTTTGTGGATGATCGGTACGAGAATTATCATGATTTAGTTATTGAACCATTGTTGAGGGCAGTTGAATATTTTCTTTTGATATGTGGGTCCATCATTCCGCTCGGATTCTTGCAAGAGGGGGAGGCCGTGGCTAGAGTCTTAGGATTAAAATATGTTGCAGATAGTGTTGGAGATGATGAAGGTCTTGTTGGGCTTATTCATGTTATTGGGTTAGGCTTAAATTAGCGCATGATCCTATCTGCTTGGACCTCATACAAAACTGGCCCTATAACCACCTCAATCTCACAATCCTATAACTACCTCAATCCCACCACTACCATTTGCCATGTTAATTAGATTTTTAAAATTGCAAAAAAATAACATAAAACTAGAAAGAAAGAAAAAACTGAGACTTGGGCACAATACAACAACATGAGCCTCTAAATTTTGTGGAAGAATTGAGTATAAAAAAATTAATTACAAAAGTTAAAAAAAAAAAAAAAACTCTTTGAACTTGATCCAAGTTGTTGAAAATTGACGGCTACCAAACGCCCAAATTTTAAATTTAAATTCAAATGTGAATATATATATATATATACAAATAAATGAAATTGTTGATTGTTGATGTACATATTGATGTCCGTAGCTTTGTGGTGATTGGTAAATGAAATGGGTTTGTGTGATTAGTTCATCCAATTTTTGTGAAACCTTTGATTGACTTTTCGGTGAGCAAAAAAATTTCTTAAGAGAATTGAATGAGTTGTTACATCTTATTCAATTCATTCTACGTTCATTTTTTCTTTTCATAGATGGGGGAAAAACAATTTGGGGTAACGTCTTCGCAGTTATAAAATTGGCATTAAGAACAAGAAGATCCATTACAATAAATGTCAATAATGGAATGAATAGCTACTAATTACTAATGAAAAATAACTGTGAAAAAAAAAATTGTGGCTGAAGTGTTGTAGTGGTGGAATTGTAACTCTGTCCATCTTTGATAGAAGTTGCGAGTTGTGACCACCAAATTTGGGAGTTGGGGTTTCCAGAGTTGCAACTCCTTGGAGTTGGACATAAGTGGAGTAATGGCAGTTGCAACTATGGGTGGTATTTGGAGGAATTTCAAATTTTCATAAACTTTGTGATGCCATTGAGATGAGTTCCTCCTTCATTTCGATCGATTTCTGTGGCTTTCTCGTTTGCTCTTGACAAAGAATGCTCATTTTGTTCCATTTTCTTAACAGATTCTCTCCTGATGGAACGGGCACTAAAGCGATCTCATTATTATGATTTTTTAGCGTTGGCCCAAGTTGCAAACACAACACAGCTCGCCATAATAAGTTTGGTAACGGCCCGGTCTAATATGCTAGGACTCCGCTTACATTGGGCCCAAGCTCACATTAAACAATGGACCATCAAGTCAGCCCATAGCTTTGAACTTATTTTTGTTGTTTGAAAAACTCAATCCTTTAAAAGGCTATTTCCCAAAGAGGTTTATACAGTTAATAATAGATGGATCAATGGACCATAGTCCACTAACCAGACCTGCTCAAAGGATTTTGATCTTCATATAATTAAGTGGGACCATAGTCCTAGCCTTCTTTGCATGCCACAAGTCACAAGAGACACTCCTAGGTAGACTTTACAGCCAAACATTCATGGGCTGGTAATTTAGCCCATTTTTTTGTCTGCTTTTGTTTGGTTTTGGCAAGTAAGATTTACCAATCAATAATATTACTCTTTAGGATCACATTTAAAGAATCAGGTTTGGCGACTGGATCAATCCAAACATTATCCAATATGGTCAACATACGGGTGTTGTTGACAATTGAATGGATCAGATATATGATTTGAATTTTGAACCACAAGTATGATACAGTCGAGGAAAATGTTCACTAAAATCTAATCTAGATAACAAATTTCTCAAGTCAAGCCCCAGATTAATGTCATGGGCCAAATGATGCAGCCCAAAACAACCCAACCATACTCATAGAAGATGATATTACATCAATCAATCCAAACAATCTCAACCCTCAGCTTAGGTGGTGTTTGCCTAGTGCGGGAAGAGCAGAATGTCAGAAGCGTTTATGGGTGGAAGAATTGTGTTTGGTACGCACCACCATTTCTAGATTCTCATAAAAGCCAGAAGCAACCTAGACCAGTTTATTCAGGATTTCGAATGAAATGTAAATTACATATTCTTTGAATAAAAATATCCATGATTTTTTTATATATAAAGTTAATGTCCAAATTGTTCAATTTTTTTAGTTGAATGACCAAAATGTCCATAAGCTATTTTTCAACAAATACTTCAGAGCTTCTAAAAGTGCTTCTAGATCCCAAAAGCACTTCCAAAGATTTGTCCAAATGAAGTTGATTTTTGTTGTATACTCATGCAAATATTCATGGATCGGTGGGCCCAAAGAATAACCACGTTGCTATAAAGCATGCGTTACTCAAATAGTATAGCATTTTGATCCTTCACGTCTCCATTTTTTCCCATGTGATAGATAATACACTCTGTCCATCACACCCACGACTGACCCATGAAAAGAGGACCCACCCATACACCAATATTCAGAATCATCGACCTTGAAATGATAGGGGGGCGGCTGTGGTGACGGTGGTGTCAATAGTTAAAGTGAAGATGGGTCCAAGGAGACCAAATGTGAAAAGAGACCATTCAATTTTATTACTATATCATCCTTAAAATTGTACATTATTTTTCTAATAAATTTTGAATAAATGGAAAAATCTAGTGTTTTTCAAAAAAAAAAAAAAAAAGGACAAACTCATTGATTTCCCATGAATGTTCGATTTATTATTTTGGTGTGGGGGGGAGGATAGGAGAGGTATAGTTAGGGATTTTTTAAATATATAAAATGTAAGAATAATATTGGAGTAACTTTACAATTTATATAGATTCACACTTTGTTGAGGTGGATGTGTGTATGGAACCATCGATGCTTTTCATTGAGATACGAGTGAAAAGCATCTATTGTTCTGTGCACATCTCCATGTCAGCAAAGTGTGAATTGATGTTTTTAAAGTCATTCTAACATGACTATTTTATTTTTTATTTTTGATAACGGAGGTGTCAGAACTTATGTTTGAGTAGGGGGATCGGATGAGCCAGAGCCAAGGTTTATGCCCCCACCCCCCTTATTTTCTTTAATGAGTCATGATTTTCTAACTCCCTCCAAACTCTCCTGATGTGGCATGTCCATATAGGGGTATCAATGGAGAGTAAAAATTCGAATTTGATTCGAATTCGAATTCAATAAATCGGATATTATCTGAAATTTTTGGATATCGGATTTGAATTCGAATAGTTTTATATATTCGAATTCTTATCGGATACAGATTTAGATATTAACATTTTGAATTCGATAATATTTGATTCGAAATAATATATAATATATATTATTTTATTTATTTTATTTTTCATATAAATAATATAATATATTTTATTTATTTTATTTATTGATTATATACATAGTATAATATATAATAGGTTTTTTAAATAATAAAAAAATCAATTGGATAAGAAAAAATTATGTTTTTTTTTTTATATACAAATTACTTGAATTCTAATTGGATATTATACGATATCCGATAGGATAATCAGATTCGAACTCGAATAGAGTTTTAGAATATCTGTCGGATTCGAATTTGAATTCAGATATCAGGTAAAAATTCTGGATTTGGATTTGGATATTGCTGTTTGCAAATTGATAAGCATATGTTGACAGTCTTATGTGCATAAAACCATAAAACTTTTTTCCTTGGGATACACAACTACATATAATTTGGGGGGAGTTTGTCAGGAATGAGAGTTCGAAAATCATTATTCTTCTTTAATTTCATTTTTGAAAATCTCTTATTTAATTCATGAACCCAATAGGATCAAGGAGCCTTAATTCACTAGTTTCTATAGGAATATCACTTCAATAGTCTCAAATTTGGTAGAGGTTACTCCTAGTCCATATGCCATGCAAGCTTCAAGATAATCCCAAAGAATTTAACGTTAGAACCACGACATGTGTTTGAGAAAAAAAGAGATGCACATGCATCATTGCCAAATATCAACATGTATTCGTCTAACACAAAAAGACTCTACCAAAGAGATATATACTACAATAGATCCAAACATGACATGATTATAAATTTTAAAAAATATATATATATAATGATAGGTAGCGTAAGTAAATATACAAATTTTACTTTAACATATCTTATAACTCTACAAATCTTTTTATTAATTTAATCATCAAAATGTGAATGTTAGATGAAAATTGAGAGAAAGTAGATTGTAGCTTAAAAATTCGTCCCAAGAATACCTCTTCTATTGGTGTGTATTTGGGATTTCATGAGTTTTCAAATTGGGGGCATAAAAAATAAAATCAAAATTCCCAATCATCAACATCTTATATTTCCTTTGATTTTTTAATTTTTTTCTTTACAAACTTTGTTTATTATAAACCTCCTTATATAACTTTGGATTAAAATCTTTAATTGATTTATTTGGCATCCCTTGGGCACCAAGCAACCACTCGCCGTATGGACAAAAAGACAGACGAATGAGACACATCAAATCGGCCCCTTGCTTAGGTTACACCCTTATCAGCTCTCGACACGTCCACATAACACCACAAGTCTTTTCTCTTATTCTAACACCGACCATAAAATGGATGCTGTCACACCCATCATTTGAGAGGTAGACTTCGCCATTCCACGCCACCCACACCCTTCCCTTAAAATAATGTAATATTTGAAAACATAATAATTAATTAACTTCTGTTTTATTCTCACTATTTTTTTTTTTTTTTTTTGAGAAAGCTGCTATTTTCACCCCAATTTTTACTTCTTCACCCATACTACCAAGTCAGAGTTCGAAAAAAGTGAAAAAAAAAAATGATTATCGAGAAAAATTGAAATAATGTTAAGATAATAAATTTTTTTTCTATTAAGTGGTGTTATCATTTATATCATCAAAACCTATTTTTAACTATAAGAATAAATGATATATGAATAAAATCTTTAAAAAATAGATGATTAAATCATTTTTTTTTTTAAATCATAATTTATTTGTGATTAAATCACGATTTTGATGATTATGCTTACACCCCAATTAAAATAAGTCGATGATTGAGAATAAGTAAAAGTTGGGGTGTTAATAGAAACTCTTTCTCTCTCTCTTTTAGTTTTCTATTTGCTAGATTTAAGATTTTATAAGAGCTTAATGCTAATTGTAAACAAGAGATGAAAGGTTGTTTGAATGTGTTATAATGCGAAAGTAATAAATTGAATCAAACTTTTGTAATGTTTGAATGGTGTCGTATAATCTTTAATTAGAATGTAATAAATAATTAAAAAATTGGGGTGTAGTAAGTAAAATTTGGGTTGCCAATAGCAGTTATCTTTCTTAATCATCATCCTAATTGTCATCCAAAATTATGATCATCAAGATTTGTGTAGTGTGAATCTCAAGACATCGTGACACAGATAATGCAAGAGGAAAGATGCTAACACTCCCATCCATAATAGTACCTTCTGATTATCAATGATTAAGACACCTCGTTTCATTCATTCCATTTAATTAATTACAAGAAATACTTATACAATTCTAGCCAAAGAGAAAGAAAGATAATTAATGGAATATTCTATCCTTTTTTTTTTTGCTAATGTATATTATAATTTCATGATCTTGATAGCAGACATGTAGTGCTAATCATCTTTCATTATCTTAATCTTTAATTTATAATTATAACAATAATGGTCGTAATTATTAGTTGTTGGCTTTGCATATAATAAAAAATTAGGCATGGAAGTGATAAGGATTAAAAATTAGACATAAAGTGATAAGGTTTTTAAGTCAAAATATAGAATTGGCTATATTATATCAGTTTCCTTCCCTAGTTGAGGTTCAATTACAACCTTATCTCACAAAAATAATAGTAGATGCCCATTATAAGATGATACCATATTTTTCTCCTAGATTTAAACCATCGAGTAGTCTTTGAGATTGATTATTAATCGCTTATACATATGGTGTGTTGCACTTGGAGACGGATTGATTATTAAGGAAAATCCCTGTCTGTCTGTTTTGGACTTTGGGTTCAACATTGAGTTGACTTGGCAATGTATAGAGAACTGTTGATTTTCAAACTTATAACTCGATGAAATAAATCTATGGTTATTTGTGCATTGCCAAATCAGCTCAATGTTGAACTCAATGTCCAACACAAGTAGTGTAGCACGACTCGATCATTAATGGTATATGTTGGTGTCAGAAGGTTAAATTGTTTCAAGATCAGCCCCACAAAGGATTGGGATTGGGCAAAGTAATTTAGCCCAAAGCATTTATGTTTCCGGCGGAGTTAGGTTGTTTGATTAGGGGGTCCCTCCCTTCTTAGAACTGGCCCATTCCATTTATTATTTGTCAACATTCCCTCTAACTTGGTTCCAATATAGTTTAAATGAAAAGAAAGTTCAGTAAGAGTATTCGAGAATGTTCAACGAAAATTGATTACAATCCAAATCAGAAGATATATTCAAATTGAAGACTTCAAATGAATTTCCAAAATTAATAATAAAAAAAAAATGAACTCATTAGCGTAATTTGGAATCTAGAAAACACAATTTATTTAATTGACTCCAAATCTTTAGGACAAAACTTTATTGATTTTATTATTATTATCATCGTTTTCTACTATCGACTAAACAAGTGTCCGTAGTCCTAGTACATGGCTTGGGTATTCAATTCATCTAAATGTCTCGGGTCCAATTAATAGTTGGACCACAATTTGTTTTAAGGCCCAACCCATCTCATTGATTCCACTATGTTAAAAAAAAGATGTTTGTATATTTGTGAAATAGGTTCTAATTGAGAACACCAACCTAGAAAAGAAAAAAAAAAATTAAAAACAAATGAGACATTCACCTAATATTTGTTCTTTATTGATACCATCTGCTATACATTGGAGAAACATTACAACATAGTATGACTGGGCATACTAATTTGAGGAACTACATAATTAACCATACGCAGTCAAAACTCCAATCCCTTTACATCTGGCCATTATTACCTGCAATAAAATAGTTAATAAACAGTGATGTCTGGGCATTTGAGAATATGCGCCTGGCAATATCACATCTCTAATATATATATAAATACTTTTTTTTTTTTAAGAAAAAAAAAAAAGAAAAGTAGTGCACCTTGAGAGGAAAGAGAGACTAGACAAGAAAGCAAATTTAACAAAAGCATATCCCTTTGTAGTCTATCATAATTATCATTAACGTGCGCAGAGGGGCAAACTTCACTTACAACCACAAAACACCATTCGTTTTCCTTTTCCAAAAAATGACCGTTGCAATAATAAAAAATTAAAAAAACGCAAATATTAGTTCCTCTCGTTTTCAATATGAGACCCAACGGATAGAACGAAGCCTCTCGAAACATGTAGCCGTTGGTGAGAAAATGACACGTGGCGATTTTGGGCGGTGGATGGAACAAGAAAGAAAGCGAAATATGATTTTTAAGCAAAATTGTACTTTATTAACTAAGTAGCTTGGAAGCTAATTAGCTTTGGTGCAGAGTCAAGGTTTCAGATAACGATGAGTGAGTGTGGGCCCGCATCTGATCTTTCCAACTTGTGCCACGTGTTCGATTTTTGATCTTTGATCTTTGCCTTGCAGCTATCTCGAGTCTGGACAGATCTTAGTCCATGTCTCATACATCATTAAGAAATGGAAGACTCAGACTTCAGAGAATGTATGTTATAGCGGAGCACAGCGAATTAAAGGAATTCTTTTAGGGTCTAACGATGTTGGACGCCCAGAGTCCAACGAACAGCAGAGTTTGGAAGATAAATACATACCTTCTCGAGATCAGTAATTCGTTCGACACTAGAGTTTCTAAACAAAAAAAAAAAAAATGATGACTGTTGTAACAAAATACGGAAATTTCTTGAAATGAGCTAATTTTTGGTAAGAATGATCTTTATGATGAGGAGATCATCCTCACCAAAAATCAGCCCACTCTACAATTTCTAATCCTATCAAAATAAGTTGTAAATTATTCATTTTTTAAAATCAATTTTGATGGGTTAGAAATTTAAATAAATAGAGAGCTGCCTTTGCCGCACCAAACTTTTTATCATGACGCATTACTTTTGTTGCATATTAATTTTAAGGTAGGTTAGAGATACACCTACACGTTTTAGACAATACCTCTATTTTTTTTTAAACTGATGACATACACCTAATGAAAGTCGTCGAATAATATAAAATGACCCGGAAGACACAAATCAATGGGGACATGTCATTTTGAAAATATGGAGGGGCATATTTAAATAATCCTAAATATATAATACATCAATCTCTAAATTTTTTTTTTCTTTTACAAAATAATAGTGAAAGAAATATAACCCAAAATCCTAAGTAAGAAAAAACATGTCACTTAATAATTGTTAATTTGGAATTTGATCTACTTCAATTCAGTCTGAGAATATGACTTTGCCTATCACTTTTTTTTCTCCACTAATGATCTCTTTCTTTTTTCTACAATTTTTTTTCTTCAAAGTTAACATCATTTCTATTTTTCTTAAGGTCTTTATAATAATCATAATAATAATAATAATAATAATAATAATTATTATTATTATTTATGGTTTCATCTCTTTCAAAGTCCTTTTTTTATTTGTAAAGTTGAAATCGAACTACTTCAATCCAATCAAGAATACTGATATGTCTCAAAAATAACAATATCTTTGGCAATCCAATACCACACCCCTCTAGATGTCATGGTAAAACTAAGATTCTCAAAAAAAAAAAAATAGTTATTTTTGAGTTTGATCCATAATTTTGAAAATGAACGATTAGTAAACTCTCAACCAACTCCCAAATTTAACATTAAAATTTAATGGTAAAAAATAACTTTTTTTAGCTCATAAAATTGTCCCTACTTCCGGTGGCATTGGATCTTGTTTTTAGATGACACAAGATGAGCTCAATGAATCTTAGTCAGATTTGAAATCTTACTAAGTTAGTAAGACTAGCTTTACTCTTCCTCTATTGATGTCCGAACATTTCTGTCGTATTAGACATCTTAACCTAATTCGTAAGGAAACAGCTTAATAGGGATTTTACAATTATTGAAAAATATAACAAATATTTGTAACTTTCTATTGGACATTTGGAATTATTTTCCAACGGCGTTGTTTGGTTCGACGCCAGGCTGACGCTCTGGGCTTATTAGCCGGTCACATGGTCTCGCTGTTACTGGGCCCACTACTTTTTCTCTCTCCTCCCTCTCTCTCTCTCTCACTCTTCAAAATTTTAATTATTATTTTATTTTGGAGAGAAAGCTCTTGCTCTCATGTCTCATCCATAAATTCTCCTTTCCTCTACTCAGTTCTACTATCCACCGATCTCTCTGTAGCCCAACTAGAGAAATCTTAGAAACAGAGATTTAGAGTTCTTTGAGTGAGATCTTCGAGAGCGAGAGACAGAACGAAAGCTTGAAAGATGGCAAAAGACGTGATCGAAGAGGGAACGACACAGAAAGACTACACAGATCCACCACCAGCACCTCTGTTCGACATGGGTGAGCTTAAACTCTGGTCCTTCTACAGAGCTTTAATCGCAGAGTTCATTGCTACCCTTCTCTTCCTCTACATTACTGTCGCTACTGTTATTGGTTACAAGAAACAAAGCGACCCTTGTGCTGGTGTTGGTATTTTGGGCATAGCTTGGGCTTTCGGTGGCATGATCTTCATCCTAGTTTACTGCACCGCTGGAATTTCTGGTTCAAATTCTCACTCTTTTTGTTTTGTTTTGTTTTTTTTTGGTGGGTTTTTGAGAGATGGGTTTTAATTTATGGATTTTTCTTGGTTTCTTGAACAGGTGGTCATATTAACCCAGCTGTGACGTTCGGTCTGTTCTTGGCGCGGAAGGTTTCGTTGATCCGAGCTGTGTCATACATGGCAGCTCAGTGTTTGGGAGCGATTTCTGGAGTTGGGTTAGTAAAAGCGTTCATGAAGCACTTCTACAACACACTTGGTGGTGGAGCGAACTCGGTCGCTCCTGGTTACTCCAAAGGAACTGCTCTTGGAGCTGAGATTATCGGCACATTTGTGCTTGTTTACACTGTCTTCTCCGCCACTGATCCCAAAAGAAGCGCACGTGATTCCCATGTCCCTGTAAGTTTATTTATTATCTTTCTCATCAAGTTATTGCAATTTTTCGCTAATAGCGGTAAATAATTACGAGATGGATTTTGTTATTATGTGGTGCAGGTTTTGGCTCCTTTGCCTATTGGGTTCGCTGTGTTCATGGTTCACTTGGCTACCATCCCTATTACTGGAACAGGTATTAATCCCGCTAGAAGCTTTGGTGCTGCTGTGATCTACAACAACGAAAAAGTCTGGGATGACCAAGTAAGTTTTTTATTTTTATTTTGTTTTTGTTGTTTGAATTGGGTTTGGTTTTTGGATCTAATTATTAGTTTGGTTTATGTTATTTCATGAACACAGTGGATCTTTTGGGTGGGACCATTTGTTGGAGCACTGGCTGCAGCTGCGTACCATCAATATATCTTGAGAGCTGCTGCTATTAAGGCTTTGGGATCATTCCGCAGCAACCCAACCAACTAAAGCCTGTTATTCCATGACAACTTAGTCTTCTTTCTTTCTTTCTTTTTCTACTTCTGGTCTTTGTGTGTAAAGAAGGGGTTCTCTTTATTTTTATTTTTATTTTTTTTCTTCTTTGCTTTTTAAGTTTTTTTTTTCTTTTGTTGGAGTAATTATTGTTTGATATAATGGTGGGGTTGGGGTTGGGGTTGCTATTAAATCGTCTCTTTTGTTGGGAATATGCTTTTCTATGATATGAGGTCATCATCCACATCACGGACCATGTGTGGTTATCCAATGAAACTTTTTCTTCGGCCTTATCTTCTCGCCTTTTCTTTTTATAAAGTGACCAAAATACCCTTATTTTATTGGAGAGTAGAGGAACCTGTACATAATGGACAGTTTTTCGTAGTACCACCATCACTACTCCCACTGAGGGTGGTCCTCTGTGGTCACGCCCGGACCAAACTGTTCCATATGAGCTGTATTGCAGAACCAAATTGGAAAAAAAGTTTGCCATAGATAATGTTAAAATATAATTTTATTTTAATAATTTCAAATTAATACTTATTTTTATTTTTAAAATAAACAGAAATCTGATAAACTCACATATTTGACACAAGTCGTTCTCCGTATTGCTCTAGGGCGAGGCGTGTTTGGAGGGCCTTAAAGTCGTTCCTTAAAGTCGTTCTCCGTATTACTTACTTTTTATTTTTTATTTTATTTTATGTCGTTCTCTGTATTACTTACTTTTTATTTTTTATTTTATGACGTTCTCCGTATTATTGCTTAAAGGTAGGTAGTGGCGTCAGGAGGGCCTTAAAGTCGTTCTCAGTATTATTTATTATTTATTTTTAAGATGATCTCTACTCTCATTCCAAAACCTCTTAAGCCCATCAAAAGTGATTCACAAAAAAATCAGAATGGCCTGCGACCCTTCAATTTGTAAATTAAGGTTAGAAGTTTCTGAATGAGCTGATTCTTTAATTTGTAAATTAAGGTTAGAAGTTACAGAATGAGTTGATTTTGATGAGAGGGAATGAGCTGATTTTGATGAGAGATCATTCTCGTCAAAAAAATCTATCTTACTTTGAAATTTTCAACTCTTATTTGAAAAAAATGTTTGGCTCTCTTTAGGACCATCAACCGCATTCATTTTGCTTAAATGGTATAAATTTGGGGTGGTGATATTATCACACTTATAATATACGAATGATAGGTATGTGACGATTTTATAATAAAATCATTTGTGCGAGTGTATATTATAATGGTATGGTTTTGGACTGTTAGTGAAATTCGAGCAAAAATGCCCATGCTTTGGAACTCATTGCTGCAATCACAATTCAATGAGTGAACATTAGGCCAAGTTCATTGTTGTAACGATCATAACTAATCTAAAACATGCCTACATTTCATTGCGTCAACTATCATCACAGCACTTGCAGTCTCATGAACATTTGGACTGCTTAGTTTTGCAAAGTTTAATGATCCTTTACATATGGATCTCATTAATGGTAATTGAACCAGTTCGGATCTTTAAAACATTACGGTTTGGTCAAATCTCTTAATGGGTTTAACTCATAATTCAAAGTTTCATGAGTCCAATAAATTAGATTAAGCACAATAATGAGTTTTTTTATTTTATTTTATATAGCAATTTTGTAGGACTAATGATAGTTTTGGCCTTATGGATGACTGATGCTCTCTAACAATGACAATTTTCAAGGTAAGGCTCTACTGATGTTATGGCCCTATCGGTGGGTATAATATGCAATCTCCCCTAAATACTAGCACTTACAAGGGGCAATGACATGTGAACTTTCAATATGTGGTGTTTGAAATTTTGTTTGGGAAGCATTTCTTGTACTTCTGGTGTTCAAGAGCATTTTTGGGGTTTGAAAATAGGTAAGCGAATCCTCTGTAGCACAAGGTTCCTGTAGCACTCTATAGCACACTTTCAACCATTGAAAGAGTACCACAACAACAATGCAATTAAATCCCAAACTTAAAATGTTGAGAATTTAATAGTCATTCATTTGTAAAGACATGTACCTGTTGAAAAAAATTATTTTTTATTTATTTTTTAAATTAGATCTAAGTCATGACCTCAAGAGGGTAGAGGTGTTAATTTTTTTTAGTATGACTCTACTTTGTTCTTTGGTTGAAAAATATCGTTGTTCCATTTTTTTTATTGGTAAATATTGTTACATTGTGAATGATTAAAAGAATGGACCAACTAGTTGCACTCTAACATTAAAAAAATACTTTATTTAATTATTTTAAAATCGATTTTAACTTACTAATTGCACTTCATTATGATTATCTTATAATTTACAAGTTTATTCATCTTCGATTCCAACAAGTTTCTTAAGTGCGTTAAAACTGACAAAACCAATTTTTCTTTGGTTTATCACTCATGATACATAGTGATTATAAGGAATTTATGATATTTGCACATAGATTAGATTATACAAAAATGATTGAAATAATAATAATTTATGTGAGTATGATTAGGAAAGAAGAAAAAAAGGAGTGCAATATTTTTCATTATTTTTGGAGTGGAATCATCCAAATGATGTGCAAAGGGGAGAATTTTAAGTGATGGACTGCAATTGATAATGGGTGGTGTGCAACTAGTTGGTCGCTTAAAAGAATTCTCCGAATGTTTAGTGGAAAAAAACAAAAAAAGCGAAAATTATTGTCTCCGGATCCTTTTAACGTGGGATCTACCCTAACCCTAGCAAGTGAGTGAGTGTCACTCGTTTTACAAAGGATGAATGGCACGTGTAAATAGCAGGTATGAGTATGACTTTATAAGGTTGGCTTTTCATTCCTTTTAGGCCTTGAATACTCGAGAGATGCGGTGTGTAGACCCTTTTCGCTGGAAAAGTGTCCTTGGAAATGCTGGAAAGGCATTGCTGCAACCACTTTGGACTAAAAGTTAACCAATGGCATAAATCTTTCAATTCAATAAAGCAGATGAATCGTTTCACAGTCTACGAGAACCTTCAGTCTCCAACGCCACGTTTCTACCTACTACCTAGTAAATTTCGGTTCAAGTTCGACAACCATTCCCCCAAAAAGAAGGGCAATGCTGTTAACTCCACACCTCTGTGTGTGTATATATACAGGATCTCGTTCAGCAACAAACATTTTGGCAAAACATTTTTCAAAATATGGGTTAGAGGTTTTAGAATGGACTAATTTTTTGTGAGGATGATCTCTACGGTGAGGAGATCATCCTCATCAAAAATCAGCCTATTCCAAAACTTCTAGCCCCTGTTTACAAGTTAAAAAATCGTGAACCGTCCATTTTTTGTAAACCATTTTTAATGGGGTTAGAAGTTTTGAAATGGGCTGATTTTTTATGATGATGATCTCCTCACCGTAGAGATCATCCTCACTAAAAATCAGCTCATTCCAAAACCTCTAACCCATGTTTTGAAAAATATTTTGCCAAAATATTTGTTGCTGAACATTTCCCATATATATATATGGGTGGCGTTCAATGGCTAACTTTTTGGCAAAATATTTTTCAAAACATGAGTTAGAAGTTTTGGAATGGGCTGATTTTTGGTGAGGATGATCTTTACGGTGTACAGATCATCCTCACCAAAAATCAGCCCATTCCAAAACTTCTAACCCCATCAAAAATAGTTTACAAAAAATGGACGGTCCACAATTGTTCAACTTGTAAACATGGGTTATAAGTTTTGGAATGGGCTGATTTTTGGTGAGGATGATTTACTCACAGCCCATTCCAAAACTTCTAACTCATGTTTTGCCAAAAAGTTGGCCCTTGAACGTGACCCTATATATATATATATATATAGGGTCCCGTTCAGCAACAAACATTTTGGCAAAACATTTTTCAAAACATGGGTTAGAGGTTTTGGAATGGACTGATTTTTTGTGAGGATGATGTCTACGGTGAGGAGATCATCCTCACAAAAAATCATCCCCTTCCAAAACTTCTAGCCCCATGTTTACAAGTTGAAAAATCGTGAACCGTCCATTTTTTGTAAACCATTTTTGATGGGTTAGAAGTTTTGGAATCGGCTGATTTTTGGTGATGATGATCTCCTCATCGTAGAGATCATCCTCACAAAAAATCAACCCCTTCCAAAACCTCTAACCATATTTTGAAAAATGTTTGTCAAAATGTTTGTTGCTGAACATTTCCCATATATATATATATGGGAAATGTTCTACACCCTAAGCTTTACCCTACATTTTAACAAACGTGTTCTGTCCTACATGGGTTAGAAGTTTTGGAATGGACTGATTTTTGGTGAGGATGATCTCTATGATTAGAAGATCATCCTCACCAAAAATCAGCCCATTCCAAAATTTTTTACCTCATGTTTACAAGTTGAAAAATCGTGGACTGTCCATTTTTTGTAAACCATTTTTTATGAGGTTAGAAGTTTTGGAATGGGCTGATTTTTGGTGCGGATGATCTCCTCACCAAAAATCAGTCTATTCCAAAACTTCTAACCCTTGTAAGACAAAACACGTTTGTTAAAGTGTAGGGTAAAGCTTAAGGTGGGGAACGGGACCATATATATATATATATATATATATATGGGAAATGTTCAGCAACAAACATTTTGGCAAAACATTTTTCAAAACATGGGTTAGAGGTTTTGGAATGGGCTGATTTTTGGTGAGAATGATCTCTACAGTGAGGAGATCATCATCACCAAAATCAGCCCATTCCAAAACTTCTAATCCCATAAAAAATGGTTTACAAAAAATGGACGGTCCACGATTTTTTAACTTGTAAACTGGGGCTAGAAGTTTTGGAATGGGCTGATTTTTGGTGAGGATGATCTCCTTACCATAGAGATCATCCTCACCAAAAATCAGCCCATTCCAAATTCTCTAACCCATGTTTTGAAAAATGTTTTGCCAAAATGTTTGTTGCTGAACGGGACCCTATATATATATGGATGGGGCTCCGTAGACAGGTAAAGCAAAACCGTGTTTTGTCTTATATGGGCAAAAATGTTTGGAATGGGCTGATTTTTTGTGAGGATGATCTCTGTGATGAGGAGATCATCCTTGCCAAAAATCGGTTCATTATGAAACTTTTAGCCCCATGTTTATAAGTTGAAAAATTTTAGACCATCCAATTCTTGTAAATCAATTTTGATGGGGTTAGAAATTTTGGAATGGGATGATTTTTTGCAAGGATGATCCCCTCATCACAGAGATCATCCTCACAAAAAATCAGTTCCAAACCTTTTTGCACATATAAGACAAAAATGGTGTTGCTTTATGAGTAGCTTAATGTGTCTACGGAACCCGACCCTATATATATATATATGGGTCCCGTTTGGCATCCAACCATTTGCCCTACATGTCTTGTACTATACGGGTTAGAAGTTTTGGAATGGGCTGATTTTTGGTGAGGATGATATCTATGGTGAGGAGATCATCCTCATACAAATTCAGCCCTTTCTAAAACTTCTAACCCAATAAAAAATGATTTATAAAAAATGGATGGCCCACGATTTTTCAACTTGTAAACATGGGTTTAGAAGTTTTGGAATTGACTGATTTTTGGTGAGGATGATCTTCTAACCGTAGAGATCATCCTCATAAAAATTCAGCCCATTCCAAAACTTCTAACTCATGTAAGACAAAACATGTTGGGCAAATGGTTGGGTGTTGAACATTTCCATATATGGGGCAGTTCTAGGGACACATATAAAAACAATGGTTTTTTAAAATATGGGACAGAGATTTTGGATTGAGCTCATTTTTTGTGAGGATGGTTACTATGACGAGAAGATCATCTTCATAAAAAATCAGTTCAATTTGAAACTTATAAATCCATCTAAAGTGATTTACAAATTATTAGTAAAAAATCGGCGGTCCACATTCTAAATCACTTTTAATGGAGTTAGAAGTTTCAGATTAAACTGATTTTTTTTCCGATGATCTTCCCATCATAGAGATCATCCTCACAAAAAATCAATTCAATCCAAAACTTCTAACCTATATTTTGAAAATTTATTAATGTTACATTGTTTTTACATATGTTTTTTCATATGTCCCTTGATCCGGTCCCTATTATATATATATAATAGAGTCCTGATAATATGACTCGCCAGGTGGCATACTCAAATGACTCCATGATGTGAATAAGTCTAGAACCGTAGATTTGTATACACTTTTTCTTAGAAGACATTTCTGATATGGATGTGTTATAACCATAGGTACTTTTCATTAAGATCTCACTAGTGTCTTGATGAAAAATATCAATGATTATGACACACAGACACATTAAAAATGTCCTGCCACAATATTACTCCAACACGACTCTAAAAGAAATTCAAAGTGGATGAGGCTCTTTACTAACTGAACCAACTATTAAGGCTGCATATTGAGATTAGTGGTCAGTAATGGAGGTCTCATCAACAGTCCCAAACTTTGATCAACTCAGCGACTTGGCTTACACTCTAGCCCTTTGTTTAGTTAATATCTCATATTCCTACAAAAATAGTCATGGGCACAAAATAACAGTCCTACGCTCCTACCATTAGTCTATGTCCATCTCCTAAAGATGATCAATTTTCCTTCCCTAAGCCTCATCACCAGGGTATCTACAAATGCTCTTCATGACAATCAAATTAGTTGAATAATGGTTCAAAGAAGAAATATTACAAACATTTGCTCTCAACAAATCCTCCTTTTATACACCTAGAGTCTCTACATTGTGTCGTGGATTGTCTGGTTATAATCATATTCTCGTGCATTGGTACACGATCGAATGCCATTGGTTCATCAGTTTAGCACCTAAAGTACTTAGGCTGGTGTAATTTAATACTCTACCTTATGGGATCTTCATGTGGCAATTTAGAAAGAACGATATGTATAGTAGCTAGATCTCAGGTTGTTACATAGTATCTTGAGAACAAGCAGAGTAATATCTCGAACTTCATACACCTCAAGTCCTCACACAAATGTATCTCCAAGTTACGCTTATTCCATCTTGTAATCTGTCCCAATCCAATAAAAGAGGATATTAATAAAAAGGAAGATCTAACAAGGATCCAATCCTCTTAGGCTGTGTTTAGATTGAGAGAAGTGGAGAGAAGATAACATAAGAAAAGGGAAGAGAAGAGAAACTCAATTTCTCTCCATCATGTTTGGATTGATAGGAGAGAACATAGGACAACTTTAGACTTTTAAAATGGGTCACGTTCCAGCACCCACCAATTTGCCCAACATGTTTTGTCCTACATGGGTTAGAAGTTTTGGAATGGGCTGATTTTTGGTGAGGATGATCTCTATGATGAGGAGATCATCATCACCAAAAATCAGCTCATTCCAAAATTTCTAACACCATCACAAATGGTTAACAAAAAATGGACGGTCCACGATTTTCAACTTGTAAACATAGGGTTAGAAGTTTTGGAATGGACTGATTTTTGGTGAGGATGATCTCCTCACCATATAGATCATCCTCACCAAAAATCAGCCCATTCCAAAACTTTTAACCCATGTAAGACAAAACATGTTGGGCAAAATGTTGGGCAAATTATTGGGTGCTGAACATTTCCCTTTTAAAATATCTTAAAAGAGATCTAAGGGTAAAGTTGGCATTATAAAATAATTTGAAAGGGTTTCTCTCCATTTCTCTCCACTTTTGGAGAGAAAGAATTCTCTCATTTTCTCTCCAATTCTTTTCTCTTTTCTCCCAACTTAACAATCCAAGCATAGAAATGGAGAGAAACTCATTTATTTTCTCTTCTCTTCTCTCTATTTTTCTCAATCCAAACACAACGTTAGTGAGGAAATGTATAAGCTATTATTTATTTATTTATTTAAAGAAATTACTATTTATTGAAGAGAGAACAAACTCCAAAATCATGAATTTGTTAAAATAAAAGTGTAGATTTTTTATATTGAACCCATGTTCACCACACCTATTTGTCTTCCATGAAAATTAGATGATAAAAGGATTTAATTTAGAACATAAACTCATTTTTTTCCATTTCATTTCTACTTTTGGGGATCTTGATTTGATTAGGAATTCAATTTTCCTATAATGAAAATTTAACTATCAAATACTTCAAAGAATATCGGATCCATATTATTAATTGTATAGATTATATATATTTTTAAATGCATTGTTCCCCAATATTAATTGGAGGGTGATTCCCGTTATCTCTTAGGATGTTCGAGGATTTTAAGTCAGGATCACTTGAAATTACAGGTTGGGTGAAAATGATTAGAGGATTGAAGTTTTTTATATTTCTAGCATTTGCTCAAATTTACAATCCTTAGCAATTTCTCTATCTTTATTTTCTGCTTTTATATTCATGTGAATTTGATGAATTATTCCATTAATTGGACATTATTCAAATATTTGTTTTCAGATAGATCATGAACCATATATCAATCTAACAATTTCTAATATTAGAAAAATCAAGACCACCCATGCATTTCTAAGTTCAAGAAAGCTTTGAAATTTTTCGAAGAGAGTGGATTTCTATTGTTGTTTATTCTCCTAAATCCATAGATTTGTTTTGGAAAAGTCTTGGTCGAAAATTGTGACCTAAATAGTTAGCAAACAACATCAAAGCCTACTTTTCAAAGGAAAAATATGTTAGAAGAATCTTTTTCTCAAAAAGAAAAAAGTGCTTTGATAGGACTTCACATGAGCTAAAAAGAGAATATGCCCCACCATTTAACCTCTTTTGATAAATTCAGTGCCCATTGTTTACTTTCAGAAGGATTGAGACTGACAGGAATATAATCATGTACAAAAACCGAAATGTATGAGTGTAAATGGGCCAAGTTTGGGTCAATATAAAGCCTTCCCAAGTCCAGTCCAACATTAATGAAAGTAGTACAAAGATGGGCCTATCACTTACAGGTCCAAGTCTGACCCCAGAACGTAGCCCAAGACCAAGCCCAACATATTTATCTTACGGGGCTTGCCCAAATTGCAAAAGTCTGGAAGTATCAGTGATGACTTTTCAAGAATATAAGTATATGGTATCTGGGACATTTCCTCCATCTTATCATGTATAGAAGGACATAACCTAACATACAATTTAACGTGAATAGTTAGAGGAGTACTAACAAGTTTTTATTATTCCCAAATTAAACCTTTCTACCACCTTACCAACATATTAATTTCTTCTGTGAGACCAGTATTTTTTTTCCTTTTTCACGTCTCTCCAAATTTTCATTCTAAGAATTCTTTTAGTGGCACTAAAATCTTTCATAAAAAATAAAAAAATATTCTTTCATCCGGATTTTAACAATCCAACTCATGCAAATTTTTGGCAACGACCAACAAATCATCAAAATACTGGTATAGGGAAACACACACAAATATACCTAAGGGCAAGCTAAAGTAGAGATAGAAGAAAACGAAAGAGCAAATAATAAACACATTCGACAAGAAAAAAAAAAAGAACAGAGGAAAATGATTTCGAAAAAGCACACCCGAGATAGGCATGACACAACAGTTGACTTTGAAAGATAGCTTCAAAGAGATACAAACTACACTGTTCGAGATACCTCAAACAGACGCCCCACACGAGCAAGGCCCTTAAAAAAGTGGACCATGTTAGAGACAACTTACCTAAGAGAATGCAAACTGAATGAAAGAAAGCGGTTCTCCAGGCCCGGATGCCTTGAAGGGCTACAAAAACTGGATAAGAAGGGGAACTGCACAACGACTATACTGTTTCGCTTAGTCATGTTGCAAGGATCCCTACCCACATCACGACACGCTTTTATTGAGGACTTCCTAAGGGCGGAAACTCCAGTTCCTATAGCTTACTGGAAAACCACCTTGCGAAATCCCGGACTGTTGTTTATTGCTTCCTAAAAAAATGAAACAATAACAACAAATGAAAATCACTAAAGTGGTCAGCATGAGATTCAAAAGTAGAGATAGCAAAACTAATAATATCCAACCTTTCATTTTGATTACCTTAAGTCATGCAGAGAGAAGAATGTTAGCTAAATTAGAAATCTTCAAATGAGTAAATAAGTGCTTTCTAAGCACCTTTTGCCTATTAGGTATTCAACTAATTCCCAAGTATCATTACTATTTTTGTTATTAACTGTTAAAATAAATGTTAATAAATGTTGATTAATATTTATTTAAAATTGATTCAAATAAAATTAATTTAGTTTATTTTAAAATGATATTTGAAAGTTACTTTGTGGTTGGTGTACTTTTTTGTTAAAGAAAAGTAAGTATTTTTAAAAAGAATATTTTTATTGGTTGATATCTTTTCACATGGATTAAAGTTTGTAAAAGTTCTTTTTGGCTCCTTTTTCAAATATTTTATAAATCCCACATTATTTTTTAAATGTTTTGAAGGGATTTTTAAACCTATAAATAAGAATCTATTCTCAACTCTTTCTTCATTCCAAAAACGCTCTCCTTGAGAGCTCCTAATGGCTTCTAGTTATATGGAAATTTAATAATTTTTTTATATTATATATATATATATATAATAAGAAAAAAAATAAAAGAAAGAGAGAGAGAAAAATTAAATATTTAATAGGGTCGTCCAATTTTGGATAGGCACCAAGGCCGATCCGAAAGGTGTCAAAAGGGCCTATTGGGTGCTTAACGGATTCCTTGATCCGAATAGGTGCCTAGTAGATCCAATGAGTTTCATACCTATTGAGATTTAAAAAATCATTTACGAATGGATGTGACTTTTGTAATTGTTATCTATTTATGGAGATCAATTCTGTTAAAAATAATTTAATTAAAATTTTTTCTACAAAAAGGAGGCATTCGTGTATCTGAGATTCTGTGTGACAAATTTTCTTAAAATAGTGCAAATTTTCTCAAAATATACAATTTTGATAGAATTGGGCTCTATTGTATCCTGAAGACAAGTTCGCCAGCAACCCATCTGCATCTTCGTGTTCAATCGGAGTGGGGGCGTCTATTGTCTATCAGACAACATAGATTACTTTGTGCCTCATAGCAATTTTCAAACAATTTTTATAACATTAACAACATCCTAAAAGCAAGACTGATCTCTACTTTCAATTATTAAAGCAAAAGCAACCATATCTTCAAATCCATAGCTGACAAGGGGTTTATGAGATCTTCTTCTCTACCTACAGTGATGTTAGTTAGTTATGCTTGACTAATAGTCTCACCACATGCATGTTCTTGAGAAAGCATATGTACAACATCTTCTCTTGTAAGTTGTTTAGTCTCATCTAACTCCACCTAGATTGAAATTCTTTCTACATAACAGCTACCTGTTAATCGACCCATTCCTTATTCAGATTTAGTGTATGTGCTTCATTAAAAATGACAGATCCCTACTATTAACAACCTTATGTCCAATCGAATCCTAAAGTATACATCCTTTTATGGTCTTCTTATATTCAATAAATATGCATTGTTTGGCCTTTGGGTCCATTTTAGATCGTTGTTGTTCTTGCACATGAAAATAGTCTAGACAACCAAATATGTTCAATTTTTAATGGAAAATGTTGAAACGACAAAAAGAATTGACTGTGATTCTCACAAGTCTGACCTGGGATGTGCACATAACCATAGATGTGTTTCCTCGCGATGCGAGTAAAAACAATCTACGGTTATGTATGCATGTCCATGTCAGAATTGTGAGAATCACAAAAATTCCTGTGTCACCCCAGCACGACTCAAAAATAGTTAACTAGTTTACCTATCCAAATCACTTGAGAGCCTTAGCAATGATAGTTGATCAGGTGACCTATTAATAGTATAGCATGCCATGTCAACAACTTCAGCCCAAAAAGATTTTGGCAAACATGCATGTAATCTCATACATTTTACTCTCTCTAGAAGAGTCATCGGGGGCGGATGTAGAGTGGAGGCACTTGCCCCTACAAAAGTTTTCAAATTATATGGATTAATGTGCTATTGCGATAGATTTTAGTGGTGGATAAAGAAATTTGCCATTATTGCCTCTACAATTATTTTTTCCACTCTTAGTTGCCCCCCACAACTATTTTTTTCACTCTGAATTGTCCCCACAATTTTTTTTCTACTCTTGATTGCTCCCACATGAGCAAAATCCTGGCTCCACCCCTGAGAGTCATGTCCATCTTTTTTTGCTATACCATTTGATTGTGGATCTTCTAGTGTAGTAATTAGAGTGTTTAGTGATCCCATCATTTTCGTGGAATTTGATAAATTCACTAAGTTTGCATTCCAATTCATTATCTGTCCAATCGTACTTTACCTATTTATTTGTTTGCTTGTTGATTTTACCATTAGTTTCTACTGCTTAAACTCTTTAAATACCACGTTCTTATGTTTCATAAAGTAGATCTATACCTTCTCGGAGAAGTCATCAATGAATGTGACAAAGTAGAATGCTCCATCTATATACGGAATAGTCTCAGGTTAGCTAACCTTGTAGTATTTTCTATAAAAACTATATTTTCACATTATTCTTAAATATCCAAAACTATTCTCTCCATCTTGCGCCCAACATTTGAAGAGGTGTTCATTACAATTATGGTCATGCAAGAAATGGGCCATGTACAACTAGTTGGAATTGAGGGTCTATAATTTGACATGAAAAGTGGGTAGGAAAATGATTTTCCTCAGTGTAGTTTCTTTGAAATTCATCTTCCCACCTAACAATGTGATTTTGAAATTTCTACGCAATATGGGCTTTGGGTGGCTTCCCACGGGATTCACGCGTGTGGGTCATAATTGGGGACATTAGATACGCCAAAGTTGTGGTAGATGGATGTGTATTTTAATGTCATCAAATATTTAATGCTACCAACAGTCTGTCATCACAAGGAACTTGTACTCCTCAGGGATTCACCGCTCCCTAAAGGCCTTTCAATGGATCGGATAAGAACTGAAACCGAATAAAAGTCGATATAAAAGAACTAAAGTCTTTTTTTTTTTTTTTTTTTTGATTCTTAGTATACGCTAAATCAATCGAAACCAATATTTTATTTAGATTTTGATTACAAGAATACATCCAATCAAATCAAAATGGGTACGTTGGCACCCTTAATTAATTATATTTATTAATGTGAATTAAGTTGGTCCAATTGTGTGAACCCCCACCCCAGGCTAGAGAGGACCTACTTATAAAATGTAGAAGTAATTACATTAACGACCGCCCAAGTAGTTGGTGAAGGAACCCACGGATATTTTTATTATAAATAATGTTAAATAGTGGCGTCAAATTATTACTATAGGTTAAGTTGACGTAAACCAAACATTAATAGAAAAAAGATTTCCTAACTAATTTTGTAAGATTTCAATTCTTACTAAGCGTCGTTGAGTTCAAATGGATTACCAAATTGGCAAATCCAAGACCACAATCCTCTAGATTTCATGGAAAAACTCTGATTCTAAATAAATAAATTCAAAAAAATAAAATTCAAAAGTTAAGTTTTTTGAATTTTTATTTTAACGTTCATAGAATTTTTTCCTCTACATCCTTTTAGTGTCATAAGGTGAGTTCAATCACGGTTAGTAAGATTTGAAATCTTACTAAAATTAATATAACACCTCGGCCATGTGGTTTAGATTGATTTGAAAAAATAATATATAAAAAAAATACTATTTTTTTATTGGATGTCGACTTTTAAAATGGATTATAATTGAACTCTCAAATTTAAAAACAAAAGTATACTCTCTCTTTTTGAGAGTTTTTCAAATTTTGTGGTAAACAATTATGTTTTTGGGATCATGTGGATGTGTGGTTCATATTGGTAGGTGATTGTATATTTGTATGAAAATGTTGTAGTGACATTCAAATTGACATTGATTCACACATTGAAGACATTGAGGTGTGCCCAAATTCATAGGTGCTTTGAGTGCTATTTTGTTTACGTAAATATTGTTAACCCATAGTGATTGCACAATCCCATTGGAGGATTGTTTGGAATTTTTTTGCAATAGTCCTTCCATCTTAATTTTTTTTATAATCTTTATACTCTTTATTAATTAAATACAAATCCAAACACAGTCATTTTCAATTGAAATAGCAAAACATTTTGTCTTACTAATGTGGTAAGATTTTAATCCTTACTAAGGGTCATTTTACTCATATGGATAACCACATCACCAGTCCAACACTACCACAGCCCTCTAAGTTTCATAAAAAACTCAGATTAAAAAAATAAAATTCAATAAACAATTTTTTTTTTTTTTTTAGCTTGATCCTAGTTTTTGAAAATTGATGGCTACCGAACTTCCAAATAACTCTCAAACTTAAAATTGAAATACAATGGTGAAAAATAACTATTTTTTTGGGATTTGTATTTTCAAAGTTCATATACTTTTGTCCGCTACAATATTGAAGTATCCGATCATGTTTTTGAATGCCACAAGGTGAGCCTAAAGTTATTTGGAAACAATAAAATATTTTAGAGAAGCAATTTTCCTACTAAGTAAAATTTGAAATTTTATTAAGGGTCGTTGAGTTCAGATTATTTATTTAGGTTGTTAATAAAATTTTATTTAGGTTTAAGATTTTATATGAACATTTTTTTAATTGTAAAAAGCTATTGAAATTTTTTGAATGGGTGCTATAATATTTTATTCTGTTGAGATTGTAATTAAAGACAAACCTTAGTAATAAATAGAGAAAATAGGTGAATGGTTGAGAATAAGTAAAAGTTGGAGTGCCAATAGAAATTGTCATTTATTTTTTCTTAGATTCTTTTATTTTAGGTTTAGAATTTTATATGACGTTTTTTTAATTGTAAAAAGCTGAGTGCTATAATATTTTATTATGATGAGATTTGTAATTTGAAGCAAACTTTAATAATAATTGAAGAGTGTGTTTTGATCTTTAATTGGGGTGTGATAATTAATTTAAGTAATTGGGATGTAATAAGTAAAAGTTGGGGTGTCAATAGTCCTTCTCTTAAAATATCTCTTACAGTAAAAAGTTGAAACATCTCTTTTTATTTTTGCAAGTTAATTAGATTTTTTTTTCATTCATTATCATTATTTTTATCTGAATTATTTGAGAAAATCATTTTCATTAAAAAAAAATATTGTTTTTTCTTCATAAATTATTAAATTTTATTTTCTTCAGAATCATAAACCTTAGTTTTGGATTGTCAATTTGGTAATCCATTTGAGCTCAATGATTCTTAGTAAGATTTCAAATCCTACTTAGTAGGAAAAATGTTTATCTAAAATATTTTATTATTTTCAACTAATCTTGGACTCACCTTGTGGCATCTAAACACATGATCGAATGCTTCAATATTGTTGAGGATAAAAGTATATGAACTTTGAAAAAATAAATCCCCAAAAAACGATATTTTTCATCGTTGTATTTTAATTTTAAGTTTGGGAGTTATTTGAAAGTTCGGTAACTTTCAAAAACTTACATCAATGTTAAAAAAAATTATTTCTTGAATTTTATTTTTTTGATATGAGACTTTTGATGAAATTTAGAGGGTTGTGGTAGTGTTGGACAAGTGATGTGATTATCCATATAAGTCAAAAGACCCTTAATAAGAATTAAAATCTTATTATGTTAGTAAGACAAGTGTTTTGCTATTTCAATTGAAAATGACGGTGTATGGATTTGAATTTAATTAATAAAAAGTATAAGGATTGTAAATAAAATTAAGATGGAGGGACTATTGCAAAAATATTCTAAGAAATCTTCCAATAAAATTGCACGGTTACTCTGCTTCAACAATATGCCCGTCAACAAAATGGATTGTAATTGAACTCTCAAACTTAAAAACAAAAATATAATCTCTTTTTGAGAGTTCTTCAAATTTTGTGATAGACAGTTATGTTTTTGGGATCAAATGGATAGGTGGTCCATATCGGTAGGTGATTGTATACTTATATGAAAATGTTGCAATGACATTGATTCACACATTAGAAAACTAATTATGGGTAGTGGTTAAGAAAACTAATTTCCAATTAATGGCTTTTTAAGAATTCGAACCTGACCAACCGATTGAATGAGTAAACAGACGACCGATTACTTTTACTTTAGGTAGGAGAAATATTATGATAATAAGAGTAGTAAATTAATGACTGAGTACAAATAGGATTGTGCCACGTGTCTTGTGTGTGCGAGTCTTGGTCTTGGAGACCCTTTATAATCACGTTCACTTTCCATATTTTTGTGGACATTATATATTAATAATTAATAACTAATAAAAATTAGACCGAAGTCTGAAAAGTCTGAACAAGTGGTTGATTGATTCACTTAATTAAAGTAGTGAAACTTGGAAGTCAATGTGCATTTACGTTGGACTGCGAGTAGACATATGGGCAGACAGAAAGATGATCCAAACGGGGCCTTAATGAAAGAAAATATATTTATTAAAAGTTCATAAATAAATAGAAGGATAAGCGAAGAGCAACGTCCCACTCCCCTACTCCTCACTCCCAAGTCAAGCGAGGCCCCTTTTTCAAAGTTGAAGCTCATCTTTATATTACTAAGGTGTAGAATGACTCAAGTAACCCCAAACCACACTCAGATCGTCTCTGGTTGGGCAGCTCATGACAACTCTGGCAAGATTACGCCATACACATTCAAACGAAGGTAACCTAAACTTTTGAGAAAAAAAAAAAATGAAGCTTAATTTGTTTTGTTTTGGGAAATAAAAATATTTTTGTTAACTAATTTGTTTTATAAATTAAAACTGTTGTTAGAGAAAATGGAGTGGACGATGTGACCATTGAAATCTGGTACTGTGGGATGTGCCACACCGATCTCCACCATGTTAGGAACGACTGGGGGATCACCATGTATCCTGTTGTCCCTGGGTAAGTTTTTTTTAATTATTATTTAATTCTTAATATTGCTTCAACTATATATGTTTCTTGATATCTGGCCTTTATGATTTATGATTTACGTTCATTGAACTTCCCAATTTTGAAAGGTTAGAATTTACTATTTTGAGGGTGTGGTGGTGTCTCAACCGTTGAAAAGGTAAGGTACCACAGGAAATATAAATACTACAGAGGATCAATTCCAAGCTAATTGGTACTATGTGGAACGGCCTCCTAATGCCCTCCCCCCTCCCCCCTCCCCCCTCAAAGGGAGCAGATCCTCTCTAGTCTCTAGTATGCTTTCCCCTTGTAGTCAATGGCGGAGCTGGTGGGGGCAATTGCTCCAACAGAACAGAACTTTGAGACACCCCTATGTTTTCAACTAATTACATGCCCCCATTTGTCCCCACACCCTCACCTCATATACTAATTGGAAATGACCTAAATATCCTTTTCTTCAACATCTAACCAAAAACCTCTGAATTTCTCTCTAAAACCATAGTTTGCCCTCACCACAAGAAAATCCTGGCTCTGCCCCTGCTTGTAGTTCCATTTAAGTAGTAGAGATTGGCATCTTGAAAACAAAATCTGACACTTTAGTCTTGTATGGATCATTGTGTAGATCAGATTTAAAAAATTAATTTTTTTTTCAAAAAAAAAAAAAAAAGAAGACATATTTTACAGTCTGAGAAAGGATTTGAAATGGACGGTCCATGACCTCCAATTTTCAAACGAAGGGGATTTTTGTGGTGTGTGATGTGGCTCTCCCTCGACCGTCAAATGCCACTACAGGGAATTGCATACTACAGAGGATCTGCTCCCCCCGTCAAATTTCCCAGACGGTATATGAACTTTGACGCCACATGGTGGCGTTAGTTATATCATGAGGAACGATGATGGTTTAGTGCAGCAACAACCAACATTGAATATGATCTGATGTGTATCAAATCCATTATTTTCAATGGGATTCAGATACTTATATTGAGACCCTATAAAGAACAGATCCAATAAAGTATCATACTGAATAGGAGAATACTTGTCTCGAGCCAGATTTGAGGTTCCTAAATGCAGATCCAAATTGGATTTGAAATTCGGATTTTTTTTCCCCCCCTCTAAATTGTCTTTCAATCAAAATATTTTTTTCCTAAGAAATCGTACACACAAGTATTGAAATAAATTTTGGTTGATTTAATTTAGGCATGAAATTACGGGTGTGGTGACGAAGGTAGGAAGCAATGTGACAGAATTCAAGATTGGAGATCGAGCCGGGATAGGATGTCTAGCAGCTTCTTGCTTGGAGTGCGAATTCTGCAAGGATTCACAGGAAAATTACTGTGACAAGATTCAATTTACATACAATGGCATTTTCTGGGATGGAAGCATCACCTATGGTGGTTACTCCAACATGATTGTTGCTGACAAAAGGTAATCAATCCTCTTTTTTTTTGGGCCCATTAAAGGCCTGTTTGGATTTTGTAGGGGGGTTCTGTTTCCTAGAATTTCATAGAGAGGAGCTTTGAAAAACAGAAACAACAAAATGTTGAAAAATCACTGTTTTTCATGAGTTTAAGATCTAGACTTTTAATAAATATCTTAAAAGTATTTTGATGATTATTTAAAAAAATATATTATCATCCAGAAATTATATACATTTTTTTAGTTCTGTCAAATTCTTGCATTGTTTATTATATATTTTTATGGGTATTTTAGAAATACCCTTATAAAATTGATGATATTAGGTTTAACCCTTATAAAATGCAAGATTAAGTTTACCCCACTTGACCATAAGTCAACATTGCATTTTCTTGATGATTTAACTGGAATTTTGATTTTGATTTTTTTTCTGCCAAATGCTCTCCAAATACTTGAATTATTAAATCAAAAATTCACTTTTAAATCATCAAGAAAAAGCAACGTTGATGACTTACAGTAGTTGAAAGCACTTTTCAACCATAAAGTTCCCTTTACTCTTACTCTTGGGGTTGTTTTATAAGCTTCTCCTAGGAGTCATGTATGCTACAGCCCAAAATCTCTTCCAAAACACAAAACCAAACTAGTACAAAATAGTTCATTGCTTATTTCTTTCTTTTCCAATGGATCTCGAGCAGTTTTCAATATGTGCTTTATGTATAAATCCATGATGGAAAATGCTTTGAATTTTGATGTATAGAAGTCAGCAATGGAGCTTGTTGGTCCAACGAACTGTTAACATATCAAAGTCAAGAAATCAAGTCAAACACATTTAAAAAAAAAAAAAAAAAATCTTATATATAAGGAAAATCTTGTACAAAGCTAATTTAGTTTTCCTTCCTGGTCTGGGTTCTTTTGATGCGAAGGTATGTAGTGCACGTGCCAGAAAGCCTACCTATGGATGCTGCAGCACCTCTATTGTGCGCAGGGATAACAGTGTTCGCACCCATGAAAGATAACAATATGCTTGAGTCACCAGGCAAGAAACTAGGAGTGGTGGGTCTTGGAGGTCTAGGCCATGTGGCTGTCAAGTTTGGAAAGGCCTTTGGCCTCCACGTCACCGTCATCAGCACTTCTCCCTCTAAAGAAAACGAAGCTAAAGCACGTCTTGGAGCGGATGACTTCCTTGTCAGCACTGATATCAAACAAATGCAGGTACTTTACTTACTTAATTATAATATGATATAAAACTTTTCTATCTAAAGATAGGGATGGTCAAACCAACCAACGGTCGAGATGGGAGACAATCAGATCCACACGAAAATCTTCCCATCTCAGCCCTTCAATTATATTACTTACTGATCAGGTCGTAATATATATGTTTGTTGTAATTAATAATTGGTTGTGATTTGGGAATGGGAGGAGACAGGCAGGAAGCAGGAGTTTGGATTTCATCATAGACACGGTAGCAGCGAAACACTCACTGGGCCCCATATTAGATCTACTTAAGGTGAAGGGAACTTTGGTACTCGTGGGTGCACCTGATAAGCCTGTGGAGCTGCCTTCTTTCCCCTTGATATTCGGTACATATTCCAATCATCAATTTTATTTTAATGAAAATGGTATCCCTAGACCTTTTTGGATGGGTATAGTTGAATCTCAGATCAACCAATCACATGAGCTCGTATTGTGGGCATCCCCAATTTACAAAACTAACCTCATTGGGCTTCATGCAATTGGTTATTGGTAATCAGGGATTCTGTGAAATCCTGGATTGGTTTTTTTGTAATGAAAAATCTCTCGAACTAATCCCTATGGTTGAATGCCCAAATCCGACAACACACAATAGGATCAATCAAGAGACCACCCAATTTCAAACAATATCAGAGGGAGCAAACTTCTAGCACTAGTTTTTCCAAGGTTGTAAACTTTTGTAGTAACAAGGGTTTGATTTTAATTGTAGGCAAAAGGGTGATTAAAGGTAGCATGACTGGAGGAATGAAGGAGACACAGGAGATGATGGACCTATGTGGAAAACATAATATCACTTGTGATGTGGAGATCATCACTCCTGATCAGATCAATGAAGCGATGGACCGTCTCTCCAAGAATGACGTTCGATATCGCTTTGTCATTGACATTGCGGGCAAGTCGTTGAAGCCTAGCATTGCATCTCAACAATCGAAATTCTAGTCTTTTGTGTGTGTGTGTGTGTGTGTGTGTGTGTGTTGGGATGTTTGGTGGGGGGAGGTATGAACTATGTATGCATACTTTGAATTTCTGGTCGACTGTCTTATGATTGATATCTTAGCCATTAGTTTACTTGGACCATCTAAGTTATTAAAAGACCCTATGGACTTCAATCAAGAAATTTATTGGGCTGTCTAATTTATAGAGAGATATTACGGCTGTTTTAGAAAGTGTAATGATTTTCTAACTCAACTCTCACAGACTAACTCAGAAACTCACTGATGTGGCATATGCAAGAATTGTAGATTTTTCCCTCGGATATACAACTGCACATCCCTATAAAACATGTGTAGTTGTGCATCCAGAGGAAGAAATCAACGGTTCTTGCACATGCCATGTCAATGAGTTTTTAAGTTATTTTGTCGAGTTGAGTTAGAAAATAAGCACTCTTCCCAAAATAATGCCTGAATTACATGTTAACAATAAGAAATTCTACCATCACTATATATATAATGGGAAGCGTTTAAAGTCATTATAGAGAGTCAAACGAGAAACATTTTTCAAAATAGGGGTTAAAAAGTTTCGAAATGAATTGATTTTTTGTGATCGTGATCTCCATGATTTTTCAAAAATTAGCTCATTCCGAAACTTCTAACCCTAATTTACAAGTTGAAGAATTGTGGACCTTCCGATTTTTATTAACCACTTTTGATGGGTTAGAAGTTTCAAAATAGACTGATTTTTGGTGAGGATGAAGTTCAACATTCAAATTCCTAGCCAAAGTTTTATCTTCTATTAGTTTAAAGTTTTAGAATGAGTTGATTTTTTGTGAGGATGATCTTCTCACAATAGAGATTATCCCCACAAAACATCAAACCATCATGAAAATTTTAGCCCAAGACTTTGGCAACCGAAGGCTACTTATATATAATTATATATGTGGGGCGGTTCATGAGATAATAACTGTGACAAAATCTATGACAATGATTTTTTGTAAACCATTTTTGATGGGGGTTAGAAGTTTTAGAATGGACTGATTTTTTGTAAGGATGATCTTTATGATGATGAGATCATCCTCACCAAATCTGAAACTTCTAACCCCAATTTATAAGTTGAAGAATGTGAACCATCAATTGTTTTGTAAATCACTTTTGATGGGGTTAGAAGTTTCAGAATGAACTGAATTTTGGTGATGATGATCTCTATGGTGAGGAGATCATCCTCACTTCTAATCCATATAAGACAAAAATCATTGTCATAAATGTTGTCACAATTATTGTCCTATCAACCGTCCCCTATATATATATATATATATATATATATATATATAGGGGACGGTTCAACAGCCCTAAAGTTTGCCAAGTTTGGTGCCAAACATTTTTCAAAATATGGGTTAGAAGCTTTGGAATGAGCTGATTTTTCGTGAGGATGATCTCTATGATGAGGAGATCATCCTCACAAAAAATCAACCTATTCCAAAACTTCTAACCCCATAAAAAATGATTTACAAAAAAATGTTTGGCACCAAATTTGGCAAACTTTAGGGCTGCCGAACCGCTCCCATATATATATGAAGCCCTAAGGAGAGCCAAACATCTGTTTTTAGGTGATCTCTATGGTGAGGAGATTCTCCTCACAAAAAATCAGCACATTTTAAAACTTATAACCCCCCATCAAAAGTGATTTACAAATAATTGGCGATCCACGATTCTTTAACTTGTAAATTGATGCTATTATTATCAAAACCACATTCACTTAAGAGAATGAAACATGTCATAGCCATTACATCGAGTGTGATCTAACGGTGTACACGGTTAGGACGCTTTTTGCCTGCCTTATTTTGTCTGCCGAACACTTCCCATATATATATATATATATATATATGAGTTGGGTTCAACAATCAAAATTTTGTCTTATATGGGCTAAAAGTTTTGGAATGAGCTGATTTTTTTGTGAGGATGATCTCTATGGTGAGGAGATCATCCTCACAAAAAATCAGCTCATTCTGAATTTTCTAATCCCATCAAAAGTGATTTATAAAGTAATGGTAAAAATTGACGGTCTATGATTCTTCAACTTATACACACACAAGTGAATTGAGTGAAATGATTTATGTAGTCCAAGATGAGATGACTCGAGCAAGTCAACACGGTATATATTGAGGGGTGGGAGATGAGACGAAATACCAAGTTTTAAAACCATACTAGCTTCCTGTTCAACATTATGACTTTCCCTTTTTATTTCTCTCTTTCAATTTTTGTCAAAGGATTCCAATACCCGCAGTGGTTCACTAAACTATTAGCTGATGGTTGGTTATATTTTAATCAATGAATTTTGACTCAGTATAATGTACTTAGCAGTAGGCAAAACTATTAACTATACAATAGATCAGGACCGAACACGTATCCCCTGCAGATTATTTGTTAACTAAGTGGGAATGAGGAATTTCTCTCATGTTTGCCAATAATAATTAAGAGAAGGAGAAACAAGATACCTCAAATTTTCCATACATTGATGAGATATGGTCTAACACATTGGGGATAACGATGCAGGAATGTAACTGATGACGTGAATATCGAAAATGAATAATCATGGATCCCTACGATCAGAAAAAAAAAATAATAATAAAAGATTGTGGAAGGAGAAAGAGATGATGGATTGAAAATGAAATTGATTAGATTAGAATAACTTTCCATGGAGGTGGAAGAACTCGAAGATAATATATATTTTGGGATAAAGATGAAAGGTTTTTGGCTAAAGGTTTAAGATGATGAGAGCATATAGTCCATTTTTCATTTGTGTATTAGAGAAAATCAGGGTGCAGGGGTGCATGTCATAGGTTTGAAAACGTGGAGGGGTATGCCTAGATCAACTTTTCTATAATCATTGTATCTACAAATTAAAAGAAAATGAAAATCTTGAAATTGATAAGTGAATCCTAGTGATCATCTCAGCCATATTTGTAAATGATTGAAAATTAGTTTTGGTATGATTACATAATTATGTGGTAAAAGATATATTACTACCAATGAATCAATCGATAACAAAAATACAATATATTGATCTCCAATCAAGGGACCGAGCTGACCTTCTTCTCCTTGATATTCCATTTTCTCAGATTTTCTACTGATTCAAAGACTTGATCTAATTTATCTTGATGCAACATCTCATTTATCTATTTTTTTAGAATACGTCATTTTTTACATTTTTTCTCTTTGTTTATTCCATGACTGAATCCACTCTCACTGTTTATAAGTTTATTAGTGATTTCTCCTCACTTTCCTTAAGAGAATACTTATATTTAATTAGAAAGATTACTTGAATAGAGTGAGACACATCTCTTTCATCTACACTATTTAGAGTAGAAAAATTATTTTTTAAATTTAGACTTCAGATTGAAATTATTCCAAATTTACTACCAAGTACTCATAAATTGCAAAAACCATTATTGCAAAATATGGTAATTGCAACATTTTACATTTTACGGTATTTCATGGTGTCCCAAGCATGGTCATTGTTTCTTGGATTTATTTATAGTTGTATCATATTTTCCTTTTCATATATATAAGTTTATTATCATTAATTTTATATTCTCCTCCAATCCAATGAAAGCATGTTTGAAGACACTTGAATTAACAAACATATGCTTTTATATTGACCTAAATAACATAATTGAATGAATCCTAAAAATCTAAATAGGACTTTCACGATACCAATGACTCAATTGATTACATTAGAATTAATTAAACAAACTTAAAAGATTTATATATAAAAATGATAAGGTGACAATTGGACCCAATTATGTAATGTCCATAATGCAACATATGGGCCTAAGAGATGAACTCAATTTATCACAATTGCAGTGGTTGGTTACACACACTTCAATCATACGTTTGTGTCCCACCACCTTATTCACGAGAATTTTGCTTGGATCAAGCATACTTTTCATTTTGCATTTTAAGTATCATCACATCTATCATACCTGATATATTATAAAGTTTTGTTGATAATTGAAATCTTGATTTAAGTATTAACTGTAAATTTAAAATAGCTTGAAATCAACTTATCCTGTTTTCTTCTCCTTTTCATCTTATTTGTTTTCAACTATTTTTTTTTTTTTTTAGTCATCATGGAAGATGGAAGAGAAAAATTCGTTTGTCTTCATGATGGCAAGGAATGATATGAACTTAATAATTTTTGAACTCACAACAAAGATAAAATTAGATCATATTTATTAATGAAAATATAAGAATTATGACAAGTTCTTTGATATAAACACCTTACTTAATATTCATACATGATGACAGGAACTTGGATGAACTTAATAGTTTCCGTAGTCATAATCAAACAGTTCACAAAGGATGTAATTATGAATGCAAAGAAAAAAATGGTCACAACGTGTTTGAAACAAGCAAGTTACTTGACATCCATATGTCTGAACATCACCCGTAAGTAAAATTTAACTTTTACTATTACTTTTAATATTTATTATTAATTTTATATCTTATTTTGATTTCTTTCTATATGAGGTAGGCCTGGTTGTTCTCGGCATAAAAAGCCACCCAAACAATGAGGTGAGTGAAAATTTGTTTCTCTCGAACCAACCGTTGTCCTATTATTTATGTGGTGACATTTATTACGCAGTTACCATTTGGATTTTTCATTTGAGAAGAAAGGCATGGCCAGGGCTATTAAGAGATACCCCTTATTTTCAAATAATTACGTTCTTATTTTCCTTCCCTCTTGATTGGACCTTCTCTCATAAACTAATAGGAAATGACCTATATATCATTTTCTTCTACTTTTTACAAAAAAAAAAATCTCTGAATTTCTCCGCAAAGCTATTCATCTTCAAGCTCTTCAAGTATACCATTAACTATAGTTTTTCCCCACCCATGACAAAAAATTCCTAGTTCTGCAGCTGCTCATCTACTTAAAAGAATCATGCAATGCAATGGATGACAAAGAGCATGATTAAATGAACTAATTAAAGGACCTAGTTTTTGTGAACAGGCGATGGGAGATGGACTTTGGTTGGTGCAAATGACAGATTTCGAATGCAAAAATAAAGATTAATTAGCAGTTTCTTTTGTTTGAGTTTATTTTCTAAGTTTGATCCATATAATAATTATAAAACTCATGAGAGTTTATGGAATAAATTAAAATAAATTAATATAGTTTATGATTTTATAGGATAATTATCTAAATTTATTTCAATAATTTCTAATGCCACATCTACTTTCGTACAGACCATTTAATTATATAAATTAGCATAATTTCATTATCAAATTGATAGATTTGCCCACAATTGTTGGAAATTTTAACCCATCCCACCTCTTCTCCAATCTATGGTCATCTCCCTTCAAAGGCTCAAAAAACCATCAAAAAGTCATCAATGGCCACCATGACCACAACCCTAACTCCTCAATCTTCGAAGTCCAAAACCTTTTAGATAATCAATATTCCTTCCATTGCCTTCCCATCACCATCTTGCCTGCAAATATTTGACTTGTTTGAACTTTGAAGAGTTCATTGTCGTTCTTTCTTAATGCCCCACGCCTTTCAATCATGTGATTAATGATTCAAATCATTGACATGAAAAATAAAGTAATTGAGATCAACCTTTGATCCAATCGTCAAGATGATCAACCCTTTACAGACATCAAAATCAAGCATTATAAATTGTCCATCTCAACGCTTAATGGTCCAAATAGTCGAGATCAACTATTCAATGTCACTCAACCATTTTGACGATTTTATTTTCATCTTTATAAAAATGAGGGGATTAAGAAAGAAAGATTTTGCTAACTTCTTGTTAAGTTATCACCCAAAAGTTAGGAATTCTTACCCATTAAAAAATTTTCCTGGAAAAATAGATCCAGAACATCACTTGTTTGAAGCCTATCAGTTAATATTTCTTGATTGATAGCCTGATATTGTGGCATTGTAATTATATTTTTGGGGTCTAAAAGCTTATTTGTCTTTGAATAAAACCCAATTTCTGAATATTATATTGCACTAGTAATTGGCATGTGTAAACACACGTCTTTTAAAAATTAGGATTTATACCCAATCAAAGATTGCCAATATGATAATCCATGTGGATCTCACAATATTTTTTAAGATTTGAAATCCAAAAATTATGGTTTCTGGGAAGTGGATGTGTGGGCTGGAGAAAGAAAATTTCTCTTTTATTACTTACATCATCATCACCACATGTCAAGTCGGTGTTGGGTTATGAGCAAACAATCACTCGATAAAATATTTATCCATTTTTGAAACAAACTCTCTCTCTCTCTCTCTCACTCTCACGTTTTAATATGAATGAAACCTAAAGAAGCTCGAGAGGGTATTAATTTGCTCACTCTCTCATTCTAAAAGGATCGAAAGAAGCTAGAGAGAGAGAGAGAGAGAGAGAGAGAGAGAGAGAGAGAGAGATTGTCAAAAAGCCTCTCTCTTTTCAATTGTTTCTTCGAGCAAGATCTAACCTAAAGTTGAGATCGTTGAAAGCCCTTTGTCTCTCATGTAATCTCTTGTTTTTGTGAAAAAAATCGAAATAGCAAAAATAACATAATCGCACAAAACACAAGGATTAATGTGGTTCGACAATGTGCTCACGTCCATAGAACCAAACTAGAACAACCACTATTTTCTCATAAGTTTAATAACTCTAGAGATCTCTATTTATATAATTGAGAATTACCAAAACACGTAAAACTATCTAAAAATAGAAAATCTGAAAAAAAAATATTACACGATTGTCTTTTTTATACCCCTTAAAAAATGGCAACAGAATTCAAGACATTTACACAACAGTTTGGTACCTATGCACCCCTACTTCTTTGTGTAGCGCAACAGATTAATACAAGACATTTACACAACAATTTTCTCTCAATCTTCTCTTTGATCTATAGTTTTTTATTTTTTATTTACGATTTTGGAATCCTATTTTGTGATTATTAGGTAGATCTGATTTGATTTGTCAATTTTCGGCTTGGATCATTGCATTTGGAGTCATTTGGTTGATTAGCTCTGGTATTGCTATGTAAATTCCTCTTCAATCCCCAGATCAAATCTTTCTTTTTCATTTTTTGATTGATTTTCCAATATGATTTTGCTGCTAAAACCTGTAATATTAGCAGCCACATTCGGTGTTGAAATTTATCCTTGGATTTTTCACAAGCAGTGGGAAAAACAGATTCTACTTTTGGGATACTGCAGGTCAGGATAAGTTTGGAGGACTTAGAGATGGATATTAGTAAGTTTCAGAATAAGATCTGATTGTTTGTGCCGATTTTCATTTTAAATCGTCTAATCTGTTGTCAATATTGGTAGAGGATTTGATAAAAGATTGAACTTATTGGTACATAGTTTCGACTAATTTAACCTATTTATGATTTGTAAAACAAATGTTTGATGTGTATTGTTAGTTTACCGGAACAGTGATGATCGTCTGTCTAAACTTGGTCATGGCTATTTGTCTCACGATCGTCTCCACATTTGGGCAACTGGAGGCATAAAAAATTCTCCATCAACTTCCCTCCTCCCGGCCCTAGAATCATGAACACCAACATCAAATACAACCCTCCCCTCGACTCCATCCCTTTAAAATTAAACTCTAGCTAGTTGTAGAACTAATAATCTTCTCCTTTCTCAACACAATCTCATCGATGGATGCTATATAAAGTACCCAAGAGAATAGAAGAATACAAGAAGTTACAGAATTTGAATAAGAAGAGAAGGGTGACCCCTTCAAACCATGTCTTAACAAATTATTTGGTGCATGAACACTTGATCCAAGTATTCATCATCAAGCAACCCAATCTATTACTTTAATCTTTGATTGGGTATAATCCATATTAGCCTGGTAAGCATGTCTAGTCCAATCAGGTATTAAATAATTATATCTGAAAATTGATTCTTAAAATAATAATTAGAGTGCATCATGAATTTAGAAGAATCTTTTCTCAAGCCCAATTAACTAGATAAAACTATCTTTCAGTATTAAAAAAAAAAAAAACTATTTAGTACAGAGAGGGGGTGACCCATACTGCTTGTTGAATATTTAACCTAGATTTAACCATGCAGCAGCTACATGGAAATGGTTCGATACTTTCATCCTCCAAGTTGAACATTCCTATATCATGGCCCCCACCTTTGCCATCAGTGCAAGCACAACCATCCAAAAAGCCATCAGTAAAGTAGATGCAATTAGCTTTACATTCAGGGAAGTCCTTGGCAGAGAGTGACAGCGAACAATTATCACCGAGGAATAACATGGAGTCACCTAAACTATTCAACTTCGCCCACTTTTGATGATCATCATTCATCAACTTAAAAACATTAAAAATCAATGTTTTATTTAGATGACCTTCCTCACCATCATCATATATAACTGTATATCCTTTTCTGCGTCTAAAGACCAGTAAGAGCTCCCCGAAACATTCCACCAGATACTTCCTGTCACAATTACAACATATATTTCCTGGTGGTTGAATCGTTATCGTCTTTGGACAAGTATCGTTGATATCACAAACAACAACTCTTCCCTTACAATTTACCGCATAGAATTGTTCCTTCCAATATATGATGTCCTCATAGGCAGAGTGCTCTCCAGCTTCTTCTATTGTAGTCCACTTGTCGTCTCCTGATCTACAAAAGGCCAATTTCCTTACATCTCCAAATATAGCCATGGCAATATAATTGGCCTCTCTAGGATTTTTGGACAAGATGACTTTTTCCATGTAAAAGCTTGCGACTTCCTTAAGGCTAAAGATGTTTCTTCCCCCACTACAACTCCTAACAACATATTCTTCACCAACTTTGGAGACACGGAAATCCAATACATATGGAAATGCTGTGACCGGTAGGAGTTGGATTTGGACCCTTGTGAGAGGATTTAAAAGTGAAATGGCTGCACTCTCTTCATCAACAAAAACCAACCAACCTTGGGAAGATCCACAACAACGTTTGCCACGAACTTGTGGTAACTTCAACCAATAAATCTTAGTGTCGGATAAATTGAAGAAACCACGATGAGGGTTGTCGTCGTATCTATTATAAGGTAACATCAACCATGGAAGTTGGCATGGTAGGTGAAGGCGAAGGTGATGTGACATCTCTGATAAAGCAGATCGCCAAGGAACACAGACGGCCTGAAATCGAATATAATCCCCATTGACGGTAACTCTATTGGATATTTCAAGAACCAGATCTTCGGGAAGATTAGACCAATCACCCATCGTTGCTTGTTTAATTAATTATTTATATTTAAGTTGTTGACGGTAAGGCTCTTGGATATTTCAAGAACCAGATCTTTGGGAATATTAGACCAATCACCCATCGTTGATTGTTTAATTAATTCTAATTATAAATTAAAGGGATGCCAAGAGATAGTAGATACTTAATCTTTATCGGATAAGAATTCGAATCCCTCTTCTATCAAACCTCTCTCTCCCTCTTAGAGCCTTATAATACTTCTTGTGGTTGAAGGTTGGAGAAGAAGATTGAGTTAAACGATTAGAGTGATGAACGAACGATTTAGGTATATATATTTATATATATGAGTTCTTTAATTTTGTAATTTCTGAAAGAGTCGTACTGAAGTTATCTTAAGCCCGACCTCAATTCACACTTTGCTGACGTGGAAGTCCACTCTTAGTCCTATGTATCTCGATGAAAAGCATATAGGGAAAAGTTCTTGTAAATCTAAAAGGATTTGGAAAGAAAACCACTTTCCTCAACTAATTAAGATTTTAATCATAGAAAAACTCATATCCAATTAAAAATAAATTCAATTTTAATTGAACTACTACTGAATTTCTGCATAACTCCCAAATTTAAAAGTTAAAATTCAAGTGAAATATATCTCTTTATTATTATTATTATTATTATTATTATTATTAGGGATCGACTAATTGCACACCACCCACTACTAATTGCACGTTGTCACTAAAAATTTCCCTGTGCACTCTATTTGGATGATTGCACTTAAAATAAAATAAAAATATTGCATTTCTTTATTATTTGTTTTTCATACTTTTTCAGCCATTCTCACATAAATTATTGTTGGTTCAATAATTTTTGTAAGAAAATACTTGGTCATATAACAAACATGCACGAGCAAAGAAAACGATTTCACTAATACCAACAATGAAGTGCAATTAGTAGGTTAAAATAGACATTATAAAAAGAAGGTTATTATTCAATGTTGGTGTGCAAACCAACTAGTAGTGGTGTTACAATCGTGTGGCAATGCCACAAAGCACAAGCAAAGCTCAGCGAGCCTGTAAGAGTTCAAATATTACTAAGTTCGTAAGACTAGACTGTGTCATTTGGAAAAGTGTTAACTTAGTAACGGGACCACATCAATTGTTCCAAAACTTCTAATTCCTGGAATTTCAATTTCATTTTCAAATTCTTGGATATATTTTTTCTTAAATTTAACAAAAATAGGCCATTTAGACATGTCCCCCCGTTTTAATCAATTTAGAGGTATTTGTATGTTTTCAAATTGATGATATATCCCTTGACCTAGGTTTTGTTTAAGAGAATAACATAAAATGGCCTAAATGCCATTATTTTAAACCTCAAGCCAAAACCCTTTCATTTTTCTTGGAGATGTTTTTTCATTTTCAACTTATTGAACGCATCCTCAATGCCATCTTCTATAAAATCTATTGTTTTGTACTTATTGAACCTCATCTGTATCAAATTTCTTAAATGAAATATAATATAATATAAAAAAATTTAATTTTTTTTATTATCCCAAAGTCCACGCTTAAAAGAAGTCCTACTTGTTTTTTAAGATTTGAAGATTGGAGGAGGTAGAATGTTTGGATTGAGGAAGAAGGTATCTATCTTCAATAAGCCATCAAACTCTAGGATTAGATCTTTTCTTCATTGTCATCTAGAAACCACTGATTTTTTCAATCTAAAATTTCATTGACCTTCTATGTCTCCAAGAATTCTATTTAAAAATTTTCAATCTTTAAATTGTTAAATCCTAGAATCTCTAGTCTTTACCTATTCAATCTCATCTTCAAAAGTTATGGAAACCCTTGATTTTTCTATCCATAATTTCATCGATCTTCAAAAAATCATATCTTATTCTTGCAGCTTGAAGGTTAAGGAAGAAAGAATCTTAAAGTTAAAAAAGAGGTAAAAAACTTCATAAGATGACTGGTTTTGGAGATAAAATATAGATTGAAATGATTGATTTTTGGGAGAAAATCAGCACAAGGTTGAAGACAATGGCATTTAGGTCATTTTCTATTAGTTTTTCAAGCAAAACCTAGGTAAACGTTTACTTTGCAGAGGATAAATCTAATATCACAAAAATTACAAAAAAAAAAAAAAAAAAAAATTGTTAAAATTTTGTGATCTAGTAGTAGCATCATAACATTAACAATGTTTATGGATGCCGCGCTAAGTAAGGAAAGTGTTTTTTTTTTTCCTTTGTAAAACTAGGAATTGCTTTGGTAGTTTGTTCATGTAAATAGTAATGACTTGAAAGCACATAGATAACTATAGATTTATCTCCTCGAGATATAAGTTAGAAAACCAATGGTTCTCTATCCACTACCAAGTCAACTCATTGTTGGACCCAGCGTCCAAGACAGGTAGTAAGGCATTTCCTTTTAAGATTTCAATTCTTATAGGTCGTAGAGCTCACCTTGTGGCACTCAAAATTCTATAACTTTTCTTTTTGAAAAAGGAGTTATTCTTTACTATTGAATTTTAATTTTAATTTTGGGAGTTTTGTTTCATCCATTAAAACCTTGGATCAAGCTCAAACAAAAAATGTTGTGTTGGATTGCCAATGTGGTAATCCATTTGAGTCCAAGGAATGTTAGTAAAGTTTAAAATCCTACTAAATTAATAAGAAAGTGTTTTTCTTTCCAAATCCATTTAGAATTGACTAATGTTGAAGTGACCTTAAGATTGGACCTAACATCACATACCCTGACCTGATAGTGTATGGGAATCATATATGTTTTTTCTCAAGATACAAGTGAAAAAGCATCTATGATTCCTATTTTCACGTCAAGATGTGTGATATGAGGTCCAATCTTAAGGTCAGTCCAACACGACTCTTTAGAATTACAAGATTTTTGTTTTCAAATCTTATTCCTTCTAAGAAAGAATAATGGTGGATTGACCTCAAGATAGTCCTCAATTCACACTTTATTGACGTGGAGGTGTGTACAGAATCATAGATGCTTTTCGTCAAGAGACGATGAAAAATATCTATAGTTATATGCGCACCTCCACATTAGAAAAGTGTGAATTGAGGTCATCAATCTTAAGGTCACTTCCGCACGGTTCATGAGATAATAATTGTGACAATAACTATAATAACAATTTTTTGTAAATCACTTTTGATGAAATTAAAATTTTTGGAATAGACTGATTTTTTTTATGAGGGTGATTTCTACAGCAAGCAGATCACTTTTTTTTCAAATGGGTTTGATACTCATTTATTGGTCTATTTTGTGCGGTGGAAAAGAAAAGGGCGAATCACACTAAACTACGATGTGTCTTCAGCAAATAGGGTGCCAATATGCCTTCCATACATAGTCGTGTCTTGAACGAAATAACAAGAAGAATTATCATTTAGTTGCTCCCACCAACAAAGAATCTTACGTGGTCAGCCAATTAAAGCCACGTTGATGGTTAGAAATCATCTTTTAGGATCCTTATTGTGGGACCCACTGAATACATCAAATTTGTTGGTTGGGTTAAACCCAAAGTATGTTTCATTGAACTCTCCATAGAAGATTGAGTGAAAGCAAGTGGAAACTTCTATTTAAGCTTCAAGGTTTGGCCTTTTTGGACGGTTATCAATTATGATTTAGAAATACAAATCATTGGAAATATAAACACTTGATTCATCAGAAATAGGTGGTGATAAAAGATTTCTTCTTTTCTTCATAAATTTCCTCCAAGAGAAGTTTCTATATTTTATTTGAATATTTTCTCAATTTGTGTTCTTTATTGTCAATGTGTGCCTTTGTAACATCATCTTAGATTGGGAAGATTATGTTGTGGCTCAAGTTGAAATCTCCTTTTACAAGAACAGGTATATCTGTTAAATTAAAATCTTTTAGATTTCTCCATCTTCTTTTTAGTTATACAAACTTTGAAATTACTTAGATGAAATAATCATAATTTTTAATAGAATTGTTACATGGGTTTCTGATCGAGAGAATTTTTTTTTATAAATTTGTGCCCCATCAAGACACTGATCATGTTCTCTGTTGTTTATTGGATTAACTAAGAGATGGTGGAACCTAAATCTAAGCTTTTTTTATTAGATTGCTTGATGGGTTTTTCATCTAAAAGAGATAAATAGATTGTTTACGGAGAGATTCTTGTAGAGTTTAAACACACATAAACTCATCTTCTCATTTGATTTCTAATATTTCTTTTGTTCATCTTATTTTCCTTAGGTGCTTCTTCAAGGGAACAAATAAATAACTTGGGGAGCAAGTTAAATGTTAATGAGGAATACAGGGAAGCCTTTAGAACGAATTCCTATACAGAAATATGGAGCAAGATTCAAGGCCAACTAAGAAGAACAAGCGACGAGAGACTCTATTCTTTATCTCCAAACCCTTCATATACCCATTTACTCAAACCACCACAAGACATTCTAATTGACATGATCGAACCATTAGACCTACATCACCTCCTCATTGACTACTTCAATGGAAGCTTAGAGGCTTTCAAGACATGTGGTTTCCTCCTCCAAAGCATCTATCAAACACGAGTGAATTATGGTATAAGTCAAAAGGTCATTAAATTAACCCAAAAGGTGCCCCATTTCGGTGATTACAAAGATGATCAATGTCGGGTTATATCCAATGACCTCGCTTCGTTTTCAAAGCTGGATGACCCGCTTACCTCCTCAAGCCGATTGCAATTTGGTGTAATTCAAGATCAATATAAGTTGATGCTCGATCGATTAACAATTACACGTAAAAAGATTGCTAGGAGAGAAAAACTTATCGGTTTATTCAAGAAGGCAATGGGGTTAAGCCTAATATTAGTTTGTGGTGCACTTGCAATTGTAACATTAGCCCTTGCAATGCACAGTTTAATTGGCATTGTGGCTGCATCAGGACTAATCATTCTTCCATTAGGTTTCTTGACAAAAAGGATGAAATATGCTCGACAAGGGATTAAGACAAATACACTGATAAATCTTATGGCACAGCTTGATGCGGCGGCAAAGGGTATTTATATATTAAATAAGGATTTCGAAACAATGAGTCGGCTTGTGGTGAGCTTACACGATGAGATAGAACATTGTAAGTCCATTGCTAGGTTGTATGTGAAGAATCAAAAGATTCAGCTGTTGAGGGAGGTGGTGAAGGAGTTCAAAATCCATGATTCTGGCTTCTTGGAGCATTTGGGAGAGTTGGAAGAGCATGTTTACTTGTGTTTTCTCACTATAAATAGAGCTAGAAAACTTGTTATCCAGGAAACAACTGTGAAGAGAAAACAATAAGTTCATGTTCCAAATCTTCATCGTGATGATAAGGATGGAAATCAATGATCTTTACAAGTTCTAATGGAAATCACACTAGGAGTTTTCCCACCCAATCTGCCTAAAAAGATCATTCAAATCTTTTAGGATTTATTTTTCATTTGTTTTGTGGCTCTTTTAAGTAGCCCCCTTCTTGATTATGTTATTTTGATCTTTATTGATTATAAAGATCATATAGATGAGGAGTAACTATTGTATTGACTTGTCAAGTAGAAACCATAAATAGACACAACTGGTGCTCATAATTATTTATTACAATCTTAATAGATTTTTTAATAATATTCATCGGATCAATCTCTTGCCCTTTGATCGAAACCACTGATCAATGTGTTAATATCCTCTAAATTGATACATCAAACGTCAATGTTTGAGCTAGTTTCATGGGGTTCATTGGTTTTACAATCAGGGCAGATGTTTGTGTCATATGTGCACCATTGACGTATAATGGTGAATTCATATGTTAATATGATTTCATCTTGTTATATACCTTTAAGTAATCAGTTGAGTCCACTTAGAATATTAATATGGAATTAAAGTAGTCAATGCATAATTTATCGACACAAAATATGATATGGATTTCCGACTAGCAGAATCCTTTGATTCCTTTCATAGATTATAAGTCTGTAGAGCGAGTGGTGACTTTAGGCAAATTTTGTCTATCTTTTAGGTCTCAATGTATTGCGTAACAACGTGATTTTTTTATCTAGGAAAATCTTATTGCCATGAAATTCATTGTTTAAATTCAATATGAATGATCACTTAGAAAATAATTTTCATGGAAGATTAATGACTCAGAGAGAAATAAGGCACCTTGTCGTACACCTAGAGTCTAGTTATGGAGGTTTGATTAAAGTGTGGGGGAATGTATTAGATACTCCACTCTCTCCACCCTTGGGAGGTTACCCATAACTTGATCATTTTGAAAATTAAAATTAAAAAATGATGGTGGGATGCACATGGTCATTAGAATAGATGACGCATGGATTGATAATGTGGACAAAGATTGAGTTGGGCCACCTCATTGAGAGTAGAGCCTATAGATTTGTCCTTGTCACGACCAGAGTGATGAAAATCCAAGTGTATGCGTTCCGGGAGAATGTTGGCCAAGAACTTTAATGGGCAAACAATAAATGGGAGTTTACTACCCTCTGCTTTTGGGTGTTGGCAAATAATAAATGGTGTCTCAGATGTGTGGGAAGTTTACTACCCTATGTTTTTGGGTGTTTGACCCACCAATGGGTTTAAGGTGGTATTTCACCAAGAATACATCTCTTTTAGGAGTTTTGAGCTCTTGACACTGCAACAACGACGAATCCATACACAACACCCTAATCTGTTCTTGAAACAAACAAACAAAAAAAAAAAAAAAATGAAGAAAAAGTAGTATGGGTGACTATGATCAAATACCAAAAGTCAAAGTTATAATAAAGAATCTATTGTCAGGCAGCTAATAAAGAAATTTCTTCATTAGAAGGAAGTTTTTCCAACAGGTACCAACGAGTTGAAACCTTCACCAAATTGGAAGCAATCTAAGATTCCAGTGAGTTTAGGAACAACAATTTATGGTTAAGAGTAAAGCCAATGTAGTCAGTTTCAAATCTCTGCCAAATTAGCAGAGTTGAATATTTTACTATGACACAGACGTGGACCTGTAATTTTGCTTCAAAGGATTCCAGATACAAAATACAAAGAATGAAAAAAAAAAAAGGAATTGTTCATAGAAGCTCTCGCAGACACAGGACGATTCTGTAATGGATCAACTTAATGAAACAATTCTATGACAGTAAATAACTTTACACCAGGGGAGTTATTTTGGAAACACCATGAAACAGAACTGACCTCCTTGACTTCATGGAGACCTTTTGGAGGGGTCAACCTTCACTATTCTGACTGTTGCAAGTGTTTGAATTGGTGAACATCAGCTCCAACTTCACTTAAAGCTGAGATTAGCTTGGGCATAATCTTAGCCAGCATCAACTTGAAACCAACTGATGTTGAATTCGCATTGCTCTTATCACTTACAGAAGCATCTTTCGTGAGTGAGCCAATTAAGTAGCCCTTCATATATGCATCACATGCTTTAAGAATGTAATAACCACGCCTCCGGAAATGGTCCTTGACTAGCTCTTCAAAATCCTACATCCATGACAAACATAGCTTAGATCTTTCTTATTATTGGTATAGTTTAAAATTACTTGTTAAAAAGATTTGAAACTTATCTAGAAACCTCACTCAGCATCTATTTCATATACTCTAGAAATATTTTTTTAATCAGTACAATTTATACATGGTGGTTAAAGACATGAAACTTTTTTATGAAAGCCACAGCATCCATTTGATAAAATGCAATAATTTATTAACTCTAAGCCAATGAAAGCAGGACAAATTCTAAGCAGACTATCGTTAGTCAGGCTCCCAGCCTGCCTAACACTTCTGGAAGCACCAAGTGGGAGGAGGAAACTATTTATAGCCAGTAACCCCTCCTTTCATTATGTGTTGCCTGGTATCTAATCTGAGCTTGCACAAGTGAATCACCTTATTTTGTGAAATGCAAACCACTCCCCAACCCCAAAATCAATTGAATATCCATTGCACAATGCAAATATGCAATACACGGGATGCCACAGCAAGACCCCAACTACAATTTGCAGTCCTGTATCTATACATAATATTATACACAGTGAAAGACTTGGCTATCCAACCAATCCTTACTATTGTGACATAATGACACCAATGATATGGATTCCTACTATTAGCATGAAGGTAAGCTTGGTGACGAACTACAAAGTGATCCGAATTGTAGTTATCCGAACATTTACAACTATAGCAATCAAGTCAACATCTACAAATAAAACTTTGAATGCCAACCACTCAGTATTCAACCTAATATATAAGTTTTGACAAGAAGAAAAAAATAAGGTCATCAGAGAATGTACTCATTTCTATGTCATAACACAAGACATAGTTCATCAACATCATTATGCCAGCAAAAGGATGTCTTAGAGTCACTAACCAAACAGGAAGGTTCTATGGCCATCATATCTCAGCCCATCTCGCGCTCGTCATTCAGTTGCTCCTACATAAGTAAACCAACCAGATCTGATGACCATATACATCTGATCCAAAGGCATTTTCGACTTCTTTGTGGACCATTTGTCATTTCCCTTTTTTCCTAATTGTGAAAATGCTACACTACCTAACGAAAAAAACCATGCCACACAGTACTTTCCAGACAATATGTTGGACATATGCCGACACTTAAAAATATACATTCCACTATTATGGTCAATGAAGTACTTTAACAATGTATTTCTTGACAGATGGATAAACTGCAAGGATGAATTGGTCCATTGGGCCTGTGGGGGTCAATGTGTTTGACACTTCTTACTATGTCAGACACCAAAACACAAGTCCATGACCTTGCTACATAGACCAAACGAATGCAACAAGATCAGGTGGTTATGCTCACCAGAATTAGGTCCCCAAACAAAAGCCACGGATGCAGGTATAGGTAGACTAGAGCATCCTCTAACAACAAGTAGATCTTACAAATTTGCAGATCTTGTATTTTTTTTCCCAAGATTTTAAGAAAATGATATAACCCCGAGATATCTCTTTATTAAAGAGTTTCTGGTTCATTTTTTTAAGAAAAAAATATATCTCACAGAAAATCTCTTCCTCCCTGCCCCAATGGGTAAACCTATTTTTTAATGAGATCAGTAACTTAGTGATGGTGGGAATTGAATGCAATTCTATTTTATCATCACCCATAGACTTCATCTCTCTCTTCTAAATTTCATAAAGTAAACTTCCAGTGAATTTCCCTCCCCAATAATGGAAATTGTGTTAATGGAACATCCCTGTGGTACCTGAAGAGCAATACAAGATTTCACCTACCAATAAATACTAGAAACAAGAAGCAACAAGCAGTGAAAAATAAATCATCCATATCAAAGCCTTAACAAAAATTTGGGATCGGCTATCAACCACCACGAAGAAAATAGATGATGCAAAGAGAGAGGAGAGAATATTAGAAAATTCCGGAAATATGGTATATTACCTTGGGAGGCCTTCGCAGGAGATACATCATTGACTTGCAATTTAGCAAGAAGGTGTTTTCATTGTAGGATAAAGAATTCTTCTCTCCTTCGGCAGTCCCAACCTGCTTATCATACCCAGCTTCATTGAAATATGGCTTAGAGTTGAGCACTAAACCCTGGAGCGAGACCAGGACTTGGAGGATGCTTGATGATGTTGGGTCCCAGACTTCATTCCCTCTGCCAGTCCAGGTATTTAGAAGGCTCAGACACACCTTACCTTCCTCGTATAAATTAGGATTTATCCGCCAGCCACCCGAATGATAGTGTGCTGACTGCATCATTACAAAAACTGTCAGGAGATAGAATATTTTTAACCTTTTTCAAACTTAACAAAGCTCCCAAAGTAGTCCACAAATACTTTTGCTACAGATTCCAACTGAAGAACTAAATTAACTTTTGAGAAGTGCTGCCAGTTTCACTTACCGGTGGAACATTAGGAAATTCTAGTGGAAGGTGAAAATCAAAGACAAAGAGGCCATCTTGGTAAGGTGTACCATACGCTCCAACTATCACAGCCCTTAAGAGATCCATTCGATCTTCATAAACTCTAACATAGATGCTTTCTGTAACCAAAATGTACAGCTTTAAACCTTTTTAACAGTGTCTCTGCTAATGAAATATATATATATATATATATTCCATGCAGACATTTTAAATTATAGGGAAAGTAACAAATCATGGATACCAGGCAGGTTTTTTTGAAGGATGCTCCAGTCTTGTTGAACCTTCTTGAGCCACTTCCTTCCATTATTAATCTGTAAATTAGAATAGTCACTTCAGGCTGTAGGGATTCAAAGTTTATGCAAATGTATATAAATCACTGTGTGTACACTAATATATTATTAAATACCTGTATACAAAACATTACTAAAATATACTGCAAAGAGAAATGTTTGATCAAGAGCACTCTTTCCTGTCTACCTATTTGCTTTCCAATACTCATTTCAGTTTCAACGCATGTTGGCAAACCGATTGCAAAAATTGTTTTTTTTTTTTTTTTTGGAGAAATGGGGAGAATAACCACATCAAGTTTCATGTTTTTCCATGGAACAAAAATTGGAGCCCTTTTCAGCCATGGCCATCCAGAAAGCCCCAATTCCATCTACTTGGAAAATGATTCTCATTAAAATTCGTACCATCGACCAACTTATTACCCATGGATTTTTCATCCCCAATTTCTTTTATGCAAAGTTCACATAAGGATCAGTGGACCACCTTCTCATTCTTCTGCCCTTTTGCTCAGATAGTATGGGAAGTATTTTCTTGAGCCCTAATACATGTTGGATGATCCCTAGCATAGTTAAGGGCCTCTTTGATGGATGGTATGTTAAAGCTTACTCTGAAAAAGGTAAGCTGCTTAGGAAATTGCATCTGTTCGGGGGGTGATCATTTTTTGTGGAAAGAAAATAGTAACAGAAGACAATAAAAAACCACTTGACACGACAATTATGAAGACCAAAATCTTTTTTTTTTGTTTTGGAAGAGAGAATTTGTGGGGGGGGGGGGGGGGGGGGGTTACTCTTGTACCTCTGTTTTGAATAAGTTTAAGGGTTGTAGAATTGACATTTTTGTCTTCAGATGGGAGACCCTAATTGGCATTAGTGAATGCATCTTTATATTGTTAGGGCTTAAGCAGTCCTCATCTTCACTATGGTGTCTCTGTATTTATGTACAGTTCTCTGTTCTTTTAGATATGATTTTACTGATAGAAAAACAACACAGAAATGGTGTAAAGTAAAAAAACTGAAAATAATTTGAAAGAAGATACACACTTGATATTCCAACAAAGAATTCCTTTAAGTCAGTTTATCCTTTTGAAAATATATTATTTCCCACTTCCATAAAATGGATGCTTCAAAATGACAACATGTGCCCATGCGATTCATTTTTTAAGAGAAAATGTCAGGTCCACAACATCGCACAGCCATGCCTTTACAGTACCCAGGTGACAAAGTGTACAAGTTTTAGCACTTAAAAATACTAGTGAGATTCAGAGTCACCATGTTTTAACACAAGCACAGAGGTAACTAAAAGTTTATAAAGGACGAATTGAGCAGTTTGCAGAAGATTGAGTAAATTAAACAGGATAAAAAGTCCTTACCTGTCCATTTGCACCAAGGAAAAAATGGTCCAACGGATCTTTAGCAGTATCGAATCGTTTGAAGCCACAAGGGTCATGGCCATAACATGGCATCATGCTGTGAGCATTGGTTTCTTCGGACCTCAAGCTGCATAAAGTTTCTGACATGTTAGCCATATCTGTGAAATCTGACACAAGGCCATGTTCCTCGGCATTTTCAGGAGCAGTTTGCACAGCATAGCAACCAATTGCATTACATTCTTGAGAGCTACTTTCAGCACTGGATGCTCTTCTCTCGTAAGCATCAGTAGTTCCAAGGGATTGAGGTTCACTCTCACTGCTGTAATCCGAACTCAATGGATCAATCTGCTTTCTTCCTCGGGAAAAAAATCCAGTGGCCAATCTGGTAACGAACCCAAGGGCAGCTAGGGGAATGGACAATGGTCCACTTCGTCCAGAATTGTTCTCTTCTGAATGAACCATTGTTTGTGCCTCAGGAATGGTGTCATTAGAATTTTGCAGTCCAGCTTCCTAAACATTATTTATTTACAACTCAGTCATTAATCCAACAAAGAGAACGTGTGGAAAGAAACTAGTAATTGTGGAAATATAAGGTAGAGAGAAGTATGGTCTTCCAATGTCATAGTGATATGTGTGGCACATGCAAATGGGACCAACCATTTGATGGAAACCACCTAGGAAATCCCCCCTGAAACAAAAAATCATCCTGACAGAATGATTCAAACCCCATGTCTAGCAACTTTTCTCAAGGTCAAGAAAAGAGTCAATATTGGATGGTTATGATCATCCAATAGGGTATGCCCGACCCAACACTATCCAAGGTGAGGGGGCGTGGAATTGTAGGCCCCACCCCCTGCATCATATAGTACAGAGACATCTCTGGCACGCTGTTTTATGGTCTTCCCAACAGGCACCTTAGACTCCACCAAAGATGACACACAAAAAACTATATCAAACATAAATTAACCTCGTCAGCAATCTTAATGGCATCTGTTTCATCTTCATTGACTGTTTCCCAACTAGCCGCATCGTCATCACTAACTCCACTCCCAGCCCCAATTGATTCATCATCGTCATCCCGACCAACCACATAAATGGCTTGAGGTCCAACCTGAGACCAAAAGTGAAGGATCAGTTGAGAAACTGTTGGAACTCCCTTAAAGGAAGGACCACCAAATGGTGGTTTGTTAATCCTTGCTAAAGTAATGACCAAGGTTTTAAATGTCATATCAAAGGAATGTTTCGGTCAGTGAAAAAACATATAGCATATCAACCGACCTATTCGATACAATCAGATATATACCGGATATATTCCGGAAACGTTCAATGTTTCAGAGTCTGTTTTATATCGGTCTCGACCAATACCAATACGTTCGATCAATATTTTGAACCATGCTAATGACTGTTCATATATTGAAGTACAGGGGATCATTAAGTTATAGGATAATAAATAGAAGAGAGTTGAGTGAAATCATTTGATTCTCGAAATCTCAAATAAATCGTTGATTAAAACACAAAGAAAAAGAAAACTTTGAATAGCCAAAGGATTTGGGTAGGGAGTATACTGTTGAAACCATCCCATCAGCCCATGTAACTTCAATATCACCATCTTTTAGACTGGTTATATTCCCGACCCATGAGAGGTCTGAGAAATCCGCAAGGGCCTCACTGTTCGTTGTGTCCTCTACTCTCTTGTATCTTGACTGCCTTTTTAGATCGTGTTTGGTTTCAGTTGAATCAACCTGCAGCTCTGGTTCCTCAACTGGATTTCCAAAACGAACTGTGCGTGAAGGAACAGAAACTGGGGATAGACGAACAACCACATCCCCATAGCAATAATCGTAGTCTGGATGCCCCTCAAGCTCGTAAACACTAACTACTTCCTCCTTATCGAACTCTCGAGGGTCTTCCGGCCTGGAAACCGGCTTCAACCACCTGACACACGCTGTTCGCTCCTTCGCATTAACACTACTCACAACCCCCACACGCCTAGTTACAAAAGCATCATCATCATTGCCGTCTGAAGCCTTCTCCACCACATACTGCTCAGCAACAAATTCTTGATCACCAGGATTATCAATGGGAATTAAATTTGTTGAAACAAGTCCAAGTTCCGTGGTTCCATCTTGCCAAGCCACATCAACTATTGTCTTACTATTTACAATCACAAGGGCTCTTTCGAAATTTTCTTCTATTTTTCGAGCCTTCTTGTCTCTCCTAACAACGACTTTGCGCATCTTTTTCCGGTGAAAAGGCCCATTTTCATGCAATGATTCCTTTGAAACCGACAACGAACTGCTACAAGAGCTAGATTCAGGCAAGGTGTTACTTTCCATATTTCCACTATTTACATCCAGGTTATGGACTGTATCAAGATCCATGGACTCACTACTTCGGAATGACGGGCAGTTTCCATTTAAACCCTCAAGAGGGGCCGTTTCCAAATCACACTCACTTTCTGGACCGCCAGAAACTAATCCACTCTTACTAAAATCATCAATTTTTACTGCTGAAGAAGTCTTGTCAGCGGGAATGGACGATGATACTGCAGATGGAAGGAGACACCAGTCACCAACTTGCCAATTTGCATGAGCAAAACAAGATAGAAGTTTTAAATTCTTTGGGCTCTGCTCTTCAGCAGGAGCAGTCGCAGATTCAGAACCGTACCCAGCGGAAGCTATCCAATAGATGAACACTGATCCAACCGTAACTTTAGTAATGGTACCTTCCAAACGGCTAGCTTTCCACAAGCCAGAAAGCCATCTAGCATTCTTGAAAACAGAAGAAGAGCTTGCCCTAACACGCTGGCCTGGGTAATAGGGGAAATGCCCATCTTCAAGGATATTCTTCAAAACTGGTTTAAGCCGCAATGGGTCAGACTTAATGACTTTACACATTGAACCATCATCGAATAGCACGGTCACATTATCTAGAACATCATCCACTCTACCAAGCCAAGGTCCAAGTACTACATAGTCCCCCACGGTGAAATCACTCACACGTTTCAAGTCTTTGGAGGACACATCTTTTATAAAAAATCCATCTTGAGCTAGTAAATCCACGGAGATATTGACATCCACCACAACACCCACTTGTCCCGTTGGATCTGAAGCAGCTGCAACAATATCCCCATGTAAAAATGCTCGATCAACAACACTTACATCAGCAATATTGTTAGTTGTCTCAGAGTGATCTATCCAAACTACTCGAACTTGGTCAGCTGCAAGAGGATCGCTTTTATAATCATCATCTTTGCTCTTGTTACCATTCTCATCACTATTATCATCACCATCATTATCATTGTTGTCATCATCGTCTTCATCGTCATCGTCGTCGTCATCATCATCAGTGATGTCACTCTCTGAATCTGTGTCACCAGCAACTTCCATCACAATCCCAGTCAGCCGAGCATCTTTGTTGCACCTAACGATATCTTGTCTATATATATACGGAGCATTGAGAAGGTTTCCTCTAACATCTCGTGGGTTCATTGATTCATCGTTCCCAGAACTTCTGGTTGGCTCAGAAGCAAACCCATTTGCCATGTTATCTATTGGATTCAAGGTTATGTCATTACCCACAGTTGTTGGAGATTCAGCAATGTTGGCATCACCATGGAGATGCTCGTTTCCCATCTAAAACTAACAAACAGATCTTAATGTTCAGATTCAAATTAAGCTATAAATTTAGCACCCATTTAAAGGCAAAGAGTTTCCCCATTTCTATAAGGCAGATTTATTCCAACTCCCCAATTATTATTCTAGAACCATAAAATCTTTAAATCATCATACAATTCTGCTTAACATGGAACAAACAAATGAAGAAAAACAGATTATAGACTCATAGAAGGAAACCTTTGTATGCCTTATATATTTATTTATTTTTAAATTCCAATCGATCAAATTAGATTTCAAAATTTAAAAGCTATATATAGAGCCTGTAATGAAACTCATCCTATAAGAACACCTCCCAATCCAACTATATATTCATCCACAAATAAATCCCTCTATTAGGGTAAAATGAAAACACATTGCAGATAACAAATCGAATCTTGACCTTTCTACACATTCACGGATTTGGTAAATCTAATCAGATTTTGGAAATAATAACTAAAAGAAACCCTAAAGCAGCTATGATTTACAATATAAAAACCGATAGTTCAATCCAACAGACCAGAATCGACAAATAGATACGACCTGAAGAACTGCAAATCTTTCCACAAGACGAGGATCCTTTAAGTAAATAAACCCGATTGAAAGAGTTTTTTTTTTTTTTTTTGGGTTGGGCGGGGATGGATTGGAAAAAACCATTACAGTTGACAATTGGAGCTTCAAGAACGACTTAAAGATTGCAGGTTCAGATGATATTGAGAGACATATAGTGAGAGCGAGAGAGAAAAAATTTACCAAGAAATCGAAAGAGAGAATGAGAGATCTCTCAATGAGGATTTTTCTCCTAATTCCAATCCTGTGTTGGTAAGCAGGGGGAGCTGGAAGCGGTGGAGGAACAAAATGTTCTCTTCTAATTTCATTTCTGAATTTTAAAAGTCTACACCTCTAGGTAAAGTTCAAATGACTGATATGCCCCTGTTATAATATCCAACGGTTTACCAATTACCACTGGTTCTTCAACGAAATTGGACTATGGTTTTTAAACTCGGTATGTCTCGTCTCGTTCAGCTCCAATACCGAGTTGACTCGGACGATACGTCTCGTTCGAGTTGTCTCGTTCAACATCGAGACAATGGTTTTAAATCATATAAAAATTCTGAAAAATTCTTAAAAAAATTCAGAAATTATTTCTATTAAATATGAACCCAAAAAAATATATAATTAAAAAAAATCGATTTGGGAGTAAAAGAATAGAGGGTTGAGGCTTTAACTCGTTTGTCTTGGTTAACTCGGATGAGATTTTGAAAATCTGGTCTGATACGTTCCATTTAACTCGTAAGGTAATCATTTTCTGCCCTGTCTCGTTTGTATCGCTTGAGATATTAAAAAATATCGTCCGAGACGACTCGCTTATCTCACAATACGCGATTATCTCAAAATACTTTGTGAGTTGGTCTCGTTCAACTCCAATACCGAGTTAACTCAGAAGATACATCTCAGTCTCGGACGAGTTTAAAAACCACTGGTTCTTCAACGAGATTGGAGTTGCGGAGTCTAGTTGCCAATGGATCGGATATTCGAATTTCAATTAGTTCAGGTTAGAATATTAGATCCAAGACCAACCCAATAGTAGATCTAATGTATGTTTCATGACCCAATTAAGTTAGCAAATCAAAATGTGTATATAAAATGACTCATGAAGAATGACTTGTGAAAAAAACACATGATCCCAACCGTTTAAATACAAAATTCAATGGTTGAGATTTATCTTTGAGATAAGTATCTATGAGATATGTGTTATCAAGATACACATAAATCTCAACTGTTAGATCTTGTAGCTAAACGGTTGAGATCTTGTGTTTTCTCCACGAGTCATTCCTCATGAGTCAACAAATCCCAACCCAATTTTTAAGTAACATATTCTTACATGATTATAATCGGGTATCCACGTAGACAGTGGACCGAGCTCATATCTAGGCTTTGTTTAATCTATAAACCATGATCATGTCCAATGACTAGTCTTGGGGCACGTTCAACTGCACATCACATGCACCAGGTAAATGAGGGTGTGCCCTTGCAGGTGACCCCTGATGAATTAATACTCATACTTAGTATCAAACTCATGACCTATGGGCATTAATCACTTATTAGTCCGAAATTGCCATTGAGCCAAAGACTTTACAAACCAGTCAAAATTGTAAGATTAATTCATTATACATACCTATTCTTTTAGCAAGATAACTACTTTTAATAATGCAATATTTTTTGTATTATTTATTTATATATTTATTTTTGCATGTTTCCAAGATTTGATATAAATATAGTTGTCATTAATTGTTTGCCGTGCCAGCATCCCGTGTGGCAGTGGTGGAAAAAAAAACTCCAGTCTTAATAATGTATGAGTTAAGTCTGTAAGTGACAGTCCAAGTTACAAAATAAGTGTACTGATTTTGGAGGTTGATTAAAAAACTCAACCGCGATGCGTACAATGCAAGAATCTAGATTTTCCTTGGGATACACAATTGCACTTTGAGGGAAAAAAATCTGCAATTATCGATCCTGCTACGTCAGTAAATTTTTGAGTTACCCTGTCAGGTTAAGTTACAAAATCAGCACTCAAAATAATTAGTATATTAAGAATAATGATGCATGCACGCGGTCTTGGTACACAGACTATGTGGCAAGGGGATAGAACTGCACATCTTGTTTCTGCGTATCCTAATGAAAACGATCTATGATTTTGTGCCCTTGCCACATCAGCCTTGTCCCTAACCGTGTGCATTTGTCACGACTCTTATTTTTAAACCAAAATCTTGTGTTTTGAGAAGGTATAAAACTAACCTTTAATCTGAACCGTCGGTCCAATCATTGTCATGGAAAAAGTATATCACAGAAATTTAATGATCGATGCTTATATTAATAAAGAGTAGACCAAACGTGCAAATTGTCACATTGTGAATCTCGAGAAACTCCCAATGTTCTAGACTAGATATAAGGGCAACGTGAGAGGGCAACTCATTTGATTCCTCCTGTCCTTCCAATACTTCGACTAAAAATCTTTGTGAAGCAAAGAAAAGGATGCTTTCTTGACCCGCAGTAGACTCATTAGTCTTTCCTTTGTCGGAAGACTAAGAAGGCTTTTATCTTCAATTGTAAGCTTAGTTGACGTTGAACCCAATGGGCATAAGTTTATTTTTAAATACAATTTTCCATATAAGTTCGTTCATTATTTTTGACACTGCCTAACTTTTCTTAGAAATTTTTTTCCGCATATATATAGGGAAATGTTTGGCACCCTAGAGTAAATTGCATTTTCTTGAAAAACCATTTTTTCCATAAAAAGCGAAAACTTACCTTATACATACTTTTCAAAATAGAGAAAATAAAGACATGTATCATGAAATTTTGCTCCTATGAGATCGACCCTTCATTTGCTCCAAAATATGATCATTTTGATCTTGACCATATGCTTAGTTCAAAAAGACATGATAGGAGATTCTATACATCCTTGGATAGCCCCCACCTTCGAGATTTCATATAATAGAACAAAACAAGATAAAAGATGATTCTTATATATAATTGGCATGAGAAACAATGACAACAAACAAGAAATACAAATCAAAATAAAGAGGGCACAACACATGTTTAATTTCTCAATATTACTTTCTCATAGAAATTCTAAAATGATTTCACTATGAATTTATAATTCATAGAAAGATGAAATTTCCCTTTAGGTAAAGTCATGAAACTGTAAAAATTAAAAATAAAATAAAATCCCACAACTCACGTCTTGTGTACAACCATTCTGACCCTATCGAACCTTCAACAGAATACAAGGCACAAACTTAATACATCTGATATTTTTTTCTTTTAAAGGATCAAATTGTGCTTCCTTATCTAGTGGAGGACAAAGCAGAGTCAGTAGAAGACATGGCTCAACCACTTCAATTATTTAATTGATCAGCATAAGCTGCTTCACCTATCTATCAAAATCCCAAATGTTAAGGTGGGTGACATGAATTATTTGTCGTCGTTCAATTATATCTTTGTAAAATAAAAATAAAATTTAGTTAAGTAAAAATGATTATTTCTATTAATTGATCAAGCCAAGCTACTAAGCCCAAATACATTATCACGCCGCTTCCGCGGTTAACATTAAAAGTAACTCTTACCAACAAAACAAAGATAACCCATTTGATGGATTACCTCTTTAACTCACATAAGTATCAAATAAACAAAAACTTGAAGACCACTTCATCTAACCACTTTGCAATCCAACCTCACCTCTTGTCCACCATTGAGGCTACTCATCTTGATCATGGACTTCACAAATGCATCATTGAAGGCTTCTTTAGAGGAAGCAAACTTAGAGACCAACCCTTTGGTTTTTGGAGTAGTGAGTAGAGATTGGTCTGAAGAGAAAAGAGTCTTCCCTTGGAGGAGTAGCTTGAAGTAAGTATTATCGAAAGTAGTCGAAGAAGGATCCATATTAGCGCCTGCATTCTTCATTTTGTTATGTAGGGGACAGACACTCTTCAAACTTGCTGCGAAGGCTGGGTGAATAGTTGGGTCGATGTCATGGGTGGAATTGAAGTTGTGGATTCTGCTTTGGAAGGATGAACAATGGGCGAATCCAAGGGTGTGTCCTCCTACAATTTGGTCATTTTAAAAAATTAAGCTCCCTTTGGAGAATTTTTACTTCTTTAATGATATGGGCCTATAGGGTATGGTAGTTACCTGAGAGAGCTACTAAATCTTCCATGGAGAGACCCCTTTGAGAGAAGCTTTGTTGCAACTGAGATATGGTAAAGGTAGGAGCTGGTAATGATCTGGTTTCACTAGCCTTTGAAACTCTTCCATCCTTTCTTCCTTTGGGCACCTCCCAAGTTGGACCTCCAGCCTATAAAGTACAGAATGAATTTGAATTGTGGAGGTTGTTAGCTCTTTATTAAGACATTAGATGTTAGCACATCCAATATATATTTCAAAATTTTTTTTTTTTGGTTATAATTTTTACATGCTATAAGACTAATTAAAAATCCAAACAAATGGGTTTGATTTTCGGATGAGTCGAAGACATGATCAGTGGAATCCGATTCAGACTCAACTTGTTCAAATTTTATACTCTTATGTATAACACTAATATCGTTCTCAGTGGACCAGGCCAGGTCGAAGGACTCCCTGACTGGTCCTCGTAAGGGCTGGGCTTGGGAAACAATTCTTACACATATCTCAATATAAGTCCCTTCAAGGGCCCATTAAAAGCCCAATAAGTAAAATATTGTGGAGAGTTAAATGTAAACTCATCTTTTGAGTAAGCCCAGCCCATAATTAATAGCCTTATAAAAGAAGACCTATCATGTCAAGAATTTAACTTACAAGAACTACTGCATCTCTTGCAGCTAGAGCCAAGATATCTGCACATGAGACTACGCCAGGACACAAAGCTTCTACTTCTTTTTTCGCAGCGTCGATGACATAAAATGCATGCAAAGATAGGTTAGCTGGTCCATCCTTTTCTGCCGTGTTCTTCCCTACTGACTTCAGCAGTACCGACCCATCGCAACCCTTGTGAAAAAGGAAAAAAGAATAATAATAATTATTATGATTTAAAGATTATGATTTCAAATCATCAAACGAATTTTATCTTCACATTTGATCAAATTACCTTTATTTTTCGTTAAAAGATAAATATTTAATATTCAAAATATTAATGTATGGATGCCTTTTTTCACTAAAAAATAAAATGATTACGAACGTTATTGAAAAAGAAAAAGTAAAATATTGAAGGACGTCAATATCTATAAGAGAGAGAGAGAGACCCTAATGAAACAGTCATGAAAATGCATCCTAAGGAGTGCTGCAGGCACTGTCTTGTCGGACTTCGCTGCCTTATTGACAGCATCGGTGATGACTGCCTCAGCTTGTGGGCATGTTTGGTCGTAGTAATTTAAGCTCAGTGAATGTCCCAAAGTAGAAAATGAGAGAATGAGAACGCAAAACAGTGCAAGAATGGCTGCCATGGTGGTTTCTATATATCTTGTATTTAATTTTCTCTGTGTGGAATCTAAAGAAAGATAAGAGTATTTATAGACGACAAGAGAGAGAGAAAGAGAGATGAGGTTCTAATAGTAGATTTGGTGAGTAAGAATAGTGATAATTAATGGAGTGGTGTTGTTGAAGCATCCTCGTTAGACGACAACTAATGTCACATTTGTTTCTGCGCTTGAAAGCAATTCTTTAACTAGACCACCAATAATATTAGCTATCAGACAAACTACTTAATCCTCTATTTGTTACAGAAAATATAATCAAATAATCCCTCTTTTGAATATAAGATAAGATTAATAAAATAATTAAGTTGGTCCTTGCAAGGTGTAGCTGCTACCCTTATTTTACCAAATCTGATTTTGAATTTTGAAAGGCTTCCTCAATTGGACGTCTCTAACCTCGAACCAAGTTTGAGACTATCCATCAAATATACAATTGAAATGGGAAGAAAAACATAAATTTTTTTAGACATCCATATTATTTTCTTAGGGATCAGTACAAACAATTTTACTAGGGATCCATTTTATTGTGAATCCCAAGGGTCTTATATCAGCCGTCCATTTGATGGAGAACCTTAAATGCTGTTCATGGGTTTGTGAGTTCCTTCTCAATTTATGTGCTAAGAGAAGAGGGGATCATGTACACCAGGAGTTGAGTACCTTTATCGATATTGACGTATCTATTTTTGCCATATGGCACACTATTTCGGGTGATGCACTAATGTTTGGCCTACCCTTGGTGACCTACACTACAATAAACGGGAATGTATCTTTTTGAATGTATATTCAGGTGTGTTATATCCCAATTAGACCCCATGAACCTCTTATATTCATAGTTCTTCCCTTCTCCATCAGATGGATTTTTTGGAGTAGTTAGTTAATTAGCATTTCTAGTAAAAGTTATGATAATTTGACGCTCATTTTTTGTACGCTTCATCCACAGAATCATACAAAATCATAAATATATGTCTTTGTGTATCTCGAAACAATGGATCTACAATCCTGTGAAAGGAGCGCACAAAAAGGAGCATCAACTTATCATGATTCTTCTAATAATTACCATAGTATTCAAAAGAATTTCATCATGGACTATATGAAAATAAACTTAGATGATAGAATATGTATAATTTAACAAGTTCACAAGAGATTAACATGACAAGAAGGGAGGAGGAATATGCTAGCATTACCCTACTTCTAGAATACGCAATCTTCATAATCAAACTAATAACCCAAAAATTCGGGGTTAGGAAAAAAACTTCATCCACTTCGATTCCATCTAAAGTCATGTTTTATTAATTCAAATCACTATTTCAAATTTCAACTTCTTTTTAATTTAAAAACTTTCAATTTGTGAATTTCTTCTAATTGAGACCTAGTCATAGTTCTCATGCATGGAAGAATTAATCTTGGTTTAATTTTTTACATTAACCCTACTAGTAAATTATAAAGAAATAAATTAATAAATAAAAAAGCTTGGGAGAATATTATTTGGTGGTTAAGGTTGAACCAACTAAGCCGTTAGTGATGTCCGAAGCTTGTCCTTTAAGTTTCCAACTTTTTAAAGGGGTAAGTGGAACAGCTAACAATATGATGTGATGGGTTTTATCATACAGGGTGATGACTTGGAGTAGGAGTTGGGCCCAACAACCGTGTCGTGACATTCTTTGCGTGCATGGGTCATTGGAATAAAGTTGCACAAGCTAGTGATGTAGATAAGCACGTTGACCCATCTAACCTATAACAATCCAACGTACTCGATAAATAATTCATTTTGATTTAAATTGTTTGTATGTTTGAAAATTTGTTGCTAACTAGTCCAACTATGAATTATACTCAACTTAGGAATTGTTTAGAAGATGAAATTACAAAGAGTTGAGAGTATGGAGAGTTGAGAACAAATTCAATTTTTTTTCTTTTTTTGTTGTTGTCCCTTGAATTGGAGTTTGATACCCCCCTAGCTAGGAATATTGATCAACACGGGATGGCCAATGTCGCATATTACATGATCGCCTTGGGCAACCTGAGCACAATCAGCTTGATGCGGCCTATGTAGCCTAAGCATGATAAGCCTAGGGTATTTCGGCTCAGCCAATGTGGGAGTTGTCGACAGGTTGGGGCTCCATGTGCTAGCTCGAGGGAGATGCATGGCTTGGGCTTGTTGAAATTGGGAAGCAAGGTGTAGATTGAGTTAGATAAGCAAAGTAAATCCGGATTTGTCAGTGCGAGCTACAATTTCATTAAATTTCAAGGATGGGGTTTTACTGTTATTGTCTGGACCGCAAATCACCGATGTTAATTGAGCCTAAGAATCTATTTGATCTTGGTCTATCTAAAGGCTGGGCCAGGTCAAATAAAACTTTACCCGTGTGTAATCAATTCTCCACCATGTCCACATTTTAGTTAAATTCTTTGTACTTATCTCCGCCCACAACTTAGTTGCAATTGCTTTTCCTTTCATTAGCGTTATGAGTTGACTTACCATGCTTTTAAAACTCATCCGAGTCATTTTGGTATCAGCTAGCAACGAGACGAATGGACAAACTATTAGGGTTTGGCAGTATCTCACGAGACGAACGATATGTATCGGACTAGATATTGAAAATCTCATCCGAGATTTTTGAGATAGGTAAAAAAAAAATTATCTTCCTCCTCTAAATCAAGATGAAATCATAAAGAGTTTGCTTTATCTTCCTCCAAAACAAGCAATCTCTCTTTTTCTCCCATCCATAGAAATTCTTATTTTAAAATAAATTTAGAAAATTTTCAGATTTTTTAAATGGTTTCAAATCATGATCTATACATGACCTCCAATTAACTCCAATACAATTATGATCAATGTCGTTACGTATATTAGTAAGAAATATTTAATGTGATTTTAACAATACTTAGAACTCATATTTTAAAGGTTTATGATGAATTCGGTAATTTTAGTAGCATCTTACTTTTTTCGATTATCACATCTTATAATTGTCATAATCTCCGATATTTAAGAGAGTTGCTATTGGTGCCCTGACTTTTACTTGTTACACCCCAATTTCTGAAATTATTCTTCACCCCCCAATTAAGGATTAAAACAAACTCTTCAAACATTTCATAGGTTTAGCCCAAATTATAATCTCAACAATATAACAGTCAATTAAACAATTTCAATAATTGTTAACAATTATAATTAGGCTCATATAAAATCCTAAACCCAAAAATATAAAAATTTACAAACAAACAAAAAAACAAAAAACAAGAGAGCTTCTATTGATCCCCCAACTTTAACATATTCTCAACCATTCTTTTATTTTCTTTGTTTTTAATTGGAGTGTAATAAGTAAAAGTTGGGGTGCCAAGAGCAGCTCCTATATTTAATTACCTACATTGATTTCAAGAGTATTATTAAAGATTATAGAATCTAAAAGTCAAGATAAGGAATTGATCCGGATATGTCCTAGACGAAGGGTGGCCTTCATGTGCCCCCCAATATTTCCTCCACAAATAATGATAATTTAAGCCCCAATGTCTAAACTTCAAACCTTAAAAAAAAAAAAAAAAAACTGAGTAGTCCATGGCACTTATTTTTCTTTCAATTTAGTCGTTGACTTTTGCGGGTAATCAAAATAGTCCATTTGGTAAATACCTCTTTTCAAAATAGTCCTTGAACTTTACTCTAGACATTTCTCACGATTGAAATGTCAAAATTGCCTTAATCATTCAAATTCATAATTTCCGTAAAAAAGAAATTGGATTTCCAACATCTTGATTGAGTTTTGAAAACTCAATTCCGATGAAAAGGATTTTAGAAGGGAAAAAAAAAAGTTATTTTCAAGTATTTTAAAGATGTGTGTAAAAAACTATGGGTTTTTAATTGTTTTGCTTCCTTTTTTGGATGAAAATTAATCAAAGATGATTCTTTATTTGGTTTGAAATCATCTACACAAGTCATTATGTCAAGTTTTAAGTCGATCTTTCCATGTATTTTAGTTCGAAAAAATTGAAAAAACGAAAACAGGTGGGCTTTATAGCATCGAGGTCAATCATTTTTATTTTTGAATTTAATATTTTTATTGTCGAGGTCAACCTTTTTTTTTTTTTAATTAATGTCGAACTCATTAATAACTAAAATTGGTGACCTCGACGATAAATAAAACTAGCAAGATACAATTTTTTTTATTTAAATGTCTACCTTAGGCAATAAAAATATTGAACTCACTAAAAATTGTCAACCCCAACGCTATAAAATCGACCATTTTTTTGTTTTTTTTTTAGTTTTTCTAACTAAAATATCTGGAAAGATAGACTTAAAACTTAACATAATGACTTGTGTAGATGATTTCAAATCAAAAGAACCATCCTTTATCAATTTTCATACAAAAAGAAAGTAAAACAATTGAAAAAACTCTAATTTTTTACATACATTTTAAAAATGTTTGAAAATGACTTCTTCTTTATTCTCAAATCCTTTATTGGAATGAAGTCTCCAAAACTCGATCGAAATGTCAGAAATACAATTTTTTTAAACGAAAATAGTGAGTTTAAATGGTTAGAACAATTTTGACATTTCAATCGTGAGAAATGTCTAAAGTGGGATTCATGAACAGTTTTGAAAAGAGAGATTTATTAAATGGACTATTTTGATAACCCATAAAAATCAAGCACTAAATTGAAAGAAAAATTAGGTGATGTTTGTTAAACTGAAAAAAATAAGTGCTGAATAGCATTAAGCGCTGAAACTTATAAGCGTTGAATTTAAGTGCTGAAAAAGTTGTTTGTTTAGATGCTGGATCATGTTTGTTACACATTGCTGATACTGGTAAATTGTCTTTGTTACCCTTACAATCATATTATACATTGTTTGCATGTTTCAAATGCTTATTTATTATCAAACACAATAAAATATATTATTTCTTATAAAATTAAAATACAATTTATTTTTAAATAATAAATAATACTCAAATCTTCAATTTATAAATAATAATTTCTATTTATAAAAGCCCACAAATTTCAAATTAAAAATAATAATGTCATACAAGTCACCAAAATTTGAAATCAACTTTAAAAGAACTTAATTTTGGATGACTAATTTTTGATGGAAATGAAGGATGTATAATTATAAAATCACCCTATGAATTAATAAGGGCAACCCACACTATAGCCACTTTTTGTTTTGTTTTATATGGGTTAAAGTTTTTGGAATGAGCAAATTTTTAGTGAGGATGGTCTATATGGTCTAGAGATCATCCTCACTAAAAATCAGTCTATTTTGAAACTTCTAACTCGTCAAAAATAGTTTTTTTTTTTTTTTTTAAAGGGGGACAATTTACGGTTCTTAAACTTGTTTTGATAGGGTTAGAAGTTTCAAGATGTGCTGATTTTTGATTTTTTGTGATGATGATCTCCTCATTGTAGAGATCATCCTCACCAAAAATCAACTCATTCCAAAACTTTTAACCCATATAAGACAAAACAATTTAGTTATGGTGTGGGTTTATTAATTTGTGGGGTGTTTATATACTTATCCATGGGATATAAGAAGTAATATCCTTTTAAGAATAAGGGCATACTTGTCCATGCTAAAAAAAAAAACAAAGGCCATACTTGTCCGTATTGAAAAAAGCAAAGTGCTTACTGCTTCAGCACTTTTTTTCAGCATCAAAATAGTGCTGAATTTTTTTCACTTATTTTCAGCAATAAGCATTGAAAATATAGAGTAAACAAACGCGCTATTTTGACAAAAGTGCTGAATTTAATTTTTTTCAGCAATAAGCGCTGAAAAATAGCGCAAACAAACACCGCCCAAGTGCTAGTGGCTATTAAGTAATTTTTCCTAAAAAGTCTAAATCTAAGCCCAACCCAAATAAAAACTCACCTTTGACCAAGCTCAATTGACCCAAAATTGTTATACATGAGATAATTTATAGGTAAACGGGTCGGGCCACCCGTGAGTCTAGCCCCCAAGATTAAACCCAACCCTAAACATGAATCGGGTCTAACCTAACCCAGCCCAGCTCAAATACTGAATAGTCATAGTAAATTACTATATAGTAGTCAAACCACAATGGATCAAACCGAATCAAATAAGAACCCGACCCATTAACAGCCCTAGTTCTTGAGATGCGACTCTGAGTTGCAAATTCTCAACAACTGCAGTGGCCAGTGACGCCAAAGAGGAGAAGATGATCGTATGCGTAGCCGTGGTCGGCCATCAGGTGCGCTCTTCCCATTCGCCCCCATTCTTTGTTTTTTTTTTGGAGACTTGAGAGAGAATTGACCAATTTTATGAATCTGACGTGTCACCGTGTCTCTCTCCTCTCTACGAGCAGAACAATCCTCTGTATTTGCAGAGCTTCACGGAGGCAGATGATGCCCTAAAGCTTCATCACATCGTGCACTGCTCCTTGGACGTCATTGATGAGAGAGGTAATTCCCATTTGTATTTCAATTTTGTTTTAGATCCTTTTTTGTTTGTTTAATTTTGATTTCAATCGATTATGGAATCAGATTTGAGTTTTCATGTGTATTTTCTGTCGATTTTTCCTATTCAGACCCCTAACTTCGCTTAATTTAAGGAAATATATTTTATTTTCTATGAATTTCTGTTTAGCAAACTTTATTTTCTTTCCTGATTTGTTGACGTTAGTTTGATTATTTTGCTTAAGTTCAGAAATTTTGATAGCCAACCAATGCAGGCATTGATCCGAAATCTTGGGTTTAGTTTGCAAAAAAATTGATTTTGGGAAAGCCTACAATCATGTAAATCGGGTGTTTCTCAAATGATTGTTGGATTGTATGGGATTCATAATTAGTTTGATTAGGTGGATCGTCAAATTTGTGCCAAATACCATATTTCTTAATTTGGATTAATGGTAGAGGTCCAGAGGCTTAAGGCAAAGGCGCAAAGCTAAGCTACATCCTTAGACACGTACAAATGAAACTCTCCTGAGTCCGAGCCACAGATCTGCCACACACATTTTGCAGACAACACATTGTTTTTTGTGGGTTCCTCTCCCCTGCCCAGTTTAGGTTCCTTGGAGGACTATTAATATGCTTCGGGTTGGTTTCATGGTTGGTAATTAATTTGTCCAAAAGTAAGGTGCCCAGAGATACAATCCATAATCTGAATGTTATGGTGTCTGTTTTGGAGGTGATTTTCCTACTAAGTACCTTAGTGACCGCCTGGCGTAGGGCATAAGGAATCAGTCTAGGATTCGATCATTGAAAGGACTCATTCGAGACTAGGAGGTTGGAAAACAAGGCATTTTATTTTAGCTGAGAAAAGTAAGTTTACTCTAATGAAATAGTACATTAGAAATGAATACATTCAGTAAAATGTTGGAGTAGCTCCGATTGGTGATATACATTAAGAGAAAGTTGGCTGAGAGGATTTGGGCATGCTTAAACCTATAGGTAGTTTGAGACAAGTTTCCTTTGCAGTGGATACCTGAATGCCAAGTATGGCTCGTAATAATCTATCTTCCGGGGCATACGACGATTCTTTCGCCATCTGAGGCGTTAATTTACCTACTAAAATATCACCCGTTTCGACCCAAGATCCCAGCATTACAATTCCATTTCTGTCTAAATTGCGGAGTAAATGGGCTTCTAAATGCGGTATTTCGTTCGTGATTCTTTCAGGGCCTTGACTTGTCACATGAGTCTGAATTTCATATTTCCGTATGTGAAAAGAAGTATAAATAAGGCCAATTATGGCCCCAATTAGAAGAAATGTAGAACAAGATTATTGTAGCCAATCCCAAATGTTCAGGATAAGGTTTGGTCGTTGTTGCTGCTTTTTATTTTTTTATTTTAAGAAAATAAAAGAAAAGAGGTTGGTAAGATGTGGTATTTGATTAATATTATCTTATGGGTCCTTGTTGAGTTAGCAATACAGTGTTTTGATGCTCTATTTTTCCACTCATTTGTTGTTAGATTTTCAATTTGTAGCTAACCCCAAAATGTATCTTATGGGGGCCTTGTTGGGTTTGCAGCACTCATTGTTTAATGCTCGTCTATGTTGAATCTACTTTTGCTTTGAATGTTTCTCTTTTGCTTCAGTTTTATGTAAATTTATACTCATCAGAAAAAAAAGGTAAAAAAAAATATGCTAAGATTTATTTGATTAATAGTATCGTATGAGGCCTTGTTGTGTAGCTGCACATTTGATTAATAGTATCGTATGAGGCCTTGTTGTGTAGCTGCACATTCTTTTTATGCTCTATTTTTCCACTCAACCACTCCTTTAGATTTCGGATTTGTAGCTACCCTCAAACAGTATTGTATGGGGGCCTTGATGAGCTTGCAACACTGTTAATTCTCATCTAGGTTGAATCTATGTTTCCTTTGAATGTTAATCTATTGCCTTGGTTTTATTTAAACTTATACTTACAAAAAATTGTTTAGAAAAAAAACATTGCTAAGATGTAATCTTTGATTTATAGTATCGTATGGAACCTTGTTGAGTTAGCATCACATTATTTTAATGATCTATTTTCCACTTCCTGATTGTTAGATTTTAGATGGGTCATTTGTAGTTAATGTCAAATAGTATCTTATAAGGTGGGCTTGTTGTGTTTGTAACACTTGTTTAAATTTAATGCTCTTATGCAATGCATCTTGATTGTTAGGCTACAGATAATCAGGTATAGTTAACCTCAAACTTGATTTAGAGGAATTTGCAGAATCCCTTCCATGGGAAGGCCACATGCTTTCCTTTTTCCTATGTTATCTGGGATTGAACCTGTGAGGTGTTTACCTGCTCATTATCTCAATGTCATCCATTGGGCCAAGTGCTAGACAGTCTCCATGGAGAGTTGCTGTGTCCATGACACGTGCCTCGAGAATTAGTCGGATGTTCTAACAGACCTGTATACCTCAGTTCCAAAAAATAGAGAGTTGCAGTGTCCTTGTGGTGGCCTTTTTGGACTTCTCTTTTGATTGGGTGCAATCAAGTATATCCACAATGAGGCCAAATACCCTTTATGATAGCCACATTTGAGGCTTTGGTGATCATTTATGTGCTATCCCAAATTTGGGGCTTAGACCCATAGCTCAGTTGGTTTGACACATTGCAAAGCAGCTTTGAGGTCGTGGGTTCAAGTTCTACTTACCCATCAAAACAAAAAAAAAGGTTCACTCCTGTGGTAGCATTGGTATGTGCTGTCCTGGTTCGTATGCTTAGTCTTGGGCTCAGAGTTTTTTCCTGAATTTTAGGCTTGTCTTTGCCCGGGATCAAAATCCCACCTTCGCACTTTAAGTCTGTTAATCGTGGACTTCTTAAAATTTATTTGGGATAGCTTCTGAAATACAGGTTCACCTTTATTTTACATTCTTATGTCTGTTGCATTGATTAAGGTGTTCTTGTTTATGAATCCAGTCTATTATTTTTCTAGTTGGTTCTACATGTTCTTCTTCTCTATAGTAATAAATATCGGTTCAGAATTAGTTATTCTAACTTATGATTAAGATCTTAATATAATTGGACACATTGAGATATGACATAAACCAATGTAACTAATTTGTTTATTTTTCATTCTACATGTTCAGTGAACAATCCGAAAAAAACTGGCCCAACGTTGAATGAGACATTTCTTGGTCTTCTTTATCCAACTGAGAATTACAAAGTGTAAGTTCATGCGAGTGGTTTTCCTTTTTATTTTTGGATTTGTTAGCCTGACAATGTTAAATGGGGCTTAGACTTTCTATTTCAAGAATCCTTTTCTTATGCTTTGCCTGTAATTATAATTTTTTTTCTTTAATCTCATTGCAGTATACTCTAATGCAGGTATGGATATTTGACTAACACTAAAGTGAAATTTATTTTGGTCACAACTGACCTAGATGTCAGGGATGCAGATGTGAGAAACGTAAGTATATTAGTATGCAAAAGTGATATTTTCCATTCCATCTCATCTCATGTAGAAAACATAATATTGATCGTGCTTTTTCATAATTTCACGGTCCTCTTTGATGTATTGATGAGGTAAGATTTAGAGAGATGCCCTTAAAAGATTGGAGAATGGTTGTTCATTCTCATATGTGTTGTAAATTACAAACAAACACAATTTAAGATATGACCTGACTCATTCTTGTTCATCATTTTTGGTTTAAACTACACGAGTAGTTTTTCAGGAGATTCCACTCAGCGTACGTGGATGCAGTTTCAAACCCTTTTCACGTGCCAGGGAAGAAAATAACCTCCAAAACTTTTGCTGAAAGAGTCAGTACCATTGTTAAATCTTTTGGGTTGAGTGCAGCTGTGTAAAAATATTTATTACCTATGTAAGACATATACCTTGATCAACCTGGTGAAGCTTATTTATTACCTATGTAAGACATATACCTTGATCAACCTGGTGAAGCTTATTTGTTTTAACATCATTTCTCCTGATCAATTGGTGATTAAGCTCGAGCAATTTCATACTATCAAGAAGACATTTGAACAGCCCTTTCAAGAATCAAGAACCATAAATTGTATTTCCAGACAAGAGTTAAAACAAGTGATCATGTCTATCACTCTCTCTACTTTGTTTCTAATGAATTTTACTCCTTTTGTACTAATTTTTTTGGCCACCAAATTTGTAAGTATTTGCATCTCACAACAGCAGAATTGGAATGCAGAAGTGTCACTCTGATCCCACAAATGACGATGAGTTAAGAATCAAGTTCTCCTGAAAATCAAGAGGGTTCTAATGTGCACTGAAGACTGGTTTATATTAGTGAGACATTTGACATCTCCTCTCAATTAACCATTGTTAACAAGAGTTTTAATCTAATTAAATTTAGAGATACTTTCAACTTTGTATGAGCGACATAAGTTTTAAGAAAGTACTATTCAATGCCCCCACAAACCACACGTGGGGATGGCCAACATGACTGGTCATATAAAAATAAATGGTTCCATCAAGATAATCTTAGTTAACAGAAGTTGAAAGTTAAACGAACCAGAGTTTAATGCAAGTTCCTTCTAAGTAAGAAAATTATGCGAGCCACTCCCACACAAAATAAAATTCATCATAAATGTAAAAGGTAATTTGTTATACTCAATAGTCTCTAACATTAAAAAAAGTTTGATACGATCTCGTCCCATCCCTATAAAAATGTTTTGTTAGAGCTATTAAAAAAAAAGAAAATTTGATTAGTGATATATCCCGTTATTGTAAAAAGATCTATTCAATTTCAATGGCTAAAAATCAATGACTAAATTTTTTCAAATATAATATCTATTTCTTAGTTTGATTTTTATTCATATGTTGATGTATTTATAATCAAGACATGTTATACATAATGATATCAATATATTATCGATTCTAATTTTTTATTTTAAAATTAGCATATCAAAATGAAATGCAATGTAACTATTAAAAATATAAATAAGAACAAAAAATAAAATGAAACTCTTGAAAAAAAAAAAAAAATTTACCGTGACATTGTATATGAAACGATTTTGAATTCATTAGCTGGTTCAATTCTTAAAAGTTTGGGTTAGGAAAAAGTTACAAATACAATCTAGATGAAGTGTTAAATATTCTGTGTAATAATTTAACACGCATACATACATATATATTATCAATTATTCATTCACATTTAAACCTTAGCACAATAGACAATTCTAATTGTATGGAAAGGATAGGAAAGACAATTTTATAAGGTGATTTAGGCATATCTCTCCATGTTTAGGTGAACATTTGAGCTATCCTCTCTTTTTTTTAACCAATGACTTACCCTTCATCCTAGTAAATTTAGGAGTCCGGAAGACTAACAAGAAATGACCTAAAAACCTTCATTTTCAAGTTTTAGCCAAAAAAGTCCTTACTTTTTTTCCCCCCTAAAGCCACTTGTCTATAAGTAAAATCTTTTACTTGTGTCTTGAACCTTTATAAGATCTTTTATCAAGATAGGATTTTTGGAAAAGTAGAATATGATTTTGATGAAAAAATAAAGGATCTTCTTCGAGAGGTGAAGAAGGTGGTTTGACCATAGGATCATGAATAAGTTAACAATAACTTCCCCCATGAGCTTTGAAGATGGTAGAATTTTTGGGTGAAAATCAAAGGTTTTTTACCAGATGTTGAAGATGAGGATTTTTGTGTCATCATATGTTAACCTCCTTAGGAGACTGAGGTCAAGGGGCATGTCATTGGTTTGAAAATACAGGGTATCTCAAATGTTTAAAAAATGTGGAGTGGTTATATCGTAATCACTATAATTCAAAACAACTTATCGAGTCCGCAACTTGGTGGGAACTCAGTGAACCAGAAGAAAAGGTCCTTCGACTCTCTACGAAACCAAAAGGTTGAAGCTTGAGCCTGCAAATTTCAGGTAAAATCTTCATTTAAGAATTCAATCTTACAAAAACCCTAATTTTCCTCTGCTACTCTCCATTCATGGCTATCCATCGATCTCTTTCTATTCCCGTTCGATTAAAAAACCTCAGATTTTCTCTCATAATGAAACACCCGTATTCGAGCGTTTCTCATGCAGAGAATTACTGGAATATCTTACATGGAAATGGTTCTGAATCGAACATAGAAAAAACCCTTTCGAAAATTAGGGGAAAATTGGATTCTTCGATCGTCAAAGAGTTCATGAAGAGGTGCTCTGTAGATCGAACCCTCTTAGGTCTTAGGTTCTTCATCTGGGCTGGTTTACAACCAGATTATAGACACAGCACATTAATGTATAACAAAGCTTGTGAATTATTTGAAATCGGTCGAAGGCCGCAAGTGTTAACTAATGTTTTAGAAGCTTATAGAAAGGAGGGTTGTGTGGTTTCTATTAAGACATTTAAGGTGATTCTGAATCTATGTAGAGAAGCCAAGCTTGCCGAGGAGGCTTTATGGGTTTTGAGGAAAATGGGTGAGTTCAATTGCCGGCCTGATACGACTACTTTTAATGTCGTTATACGGCTTTTTAGTGAGAAGGGTGACATGAATGTGGCATTGAGATTAATGAAAGAGATGGGTTTGATCGATCTTTATCCCGATATGATCACTTACGTCGCAATGATCAAAGGGTTCTGTAATGTGGGTCAGTTGGAGGATGCGTGTGGGTTGTTTAGGGTTATGCGTGGGCACAGTTGTGTTCCAAATGTAGTGGCGTATTCAGCATTGCTTGATGGGGTATGTAAGACTGGAAATCTTGACAGGGCGTTGGAGTTGTTGGGTGAGATGGATAAAGAGGGTGATGATTGTATGCCGAATGTTGTTACATACACGTCGGTGATTCAAAGTTTCTGTGAGAATGGTAGGACAATGGAAGCATTGAGAATTTTGGATCGAATGCAGGCCCAGGGGTGCCTTCCAAATAGAGTTACGATTATTACCTTGATTAAGGGACTTTGTGTTGAAGGCCGCATAGATGAGGCATATAAGCTGATCGACAAAGTGGTTGTGGATGGGAGTATTTCAAGCAACGGGTGCTATAGTTCTCTTATCGTGTCTTTGTTGCAGCTTAAGAATTTGGAGGAAGCAGAGAAGCTCTTTGGGAAGATGTTGGTTAGTGGAATGAAGCCTGATGGTTTGGCGTGTGGCTATTTAATAAAGCAACTCTGTTCGGAAGGTCGGTTCCTTGATGGGTTTGCGAGGTATAGTGAAATGGAGAAGAAAGATTGCTTAGCATCTGTTGATTCTGATACTTATTCCATCATTTTAGCTGGGCTTTGTCGACAAGGTCATTTGGTTGAAGCTGCAAAGTTGATTAATATAATGGTGGAGAGAAAGATCCAACTTAAAGCTCCTTATGCTGATGGTATTGTTGAATACTTGATGAAATCCAGTGAGAGGGAGCTGGCTTTGTGTCTTACGAGTCTTGTAGGATCTTGTTGAAATTAAGACCATGTTGCATCTTATTGAATACTTGGGAAGAAAAACCTGAAGAGTGAGAAAATGTGAGTTGAAGAAGAGACAGAGAAGGATTAGGGGAACTTCTAGTAAATTATGGTTAATTATTGTTGTATATATTTCCCGACGAGCTGAATCCCATTTTCCATGTACAATGTCACAGAGTCTCTCAACATCAAATACTGGATTTGTGGAGGACCACTTGGACTCAGTTTACTTCTTCCATTTAAGTTTCTAATTTAGTTCTTTTATTGTTTTTAGTCATTTCTTTGCTAAAGTTATGGATGATTTACCTTCAATCCACAAACGCATGAAAATGGTACATTGTAGACCAATCAAATCATAGTAATTGATGGAGTTTGAATCCCGGGAACAATCATAAACATGGCCCCCGTCCAACACTAGTGGTCATTCTGAGGATGTTACGATCAAATTAAACTGGCTATGCCCTCTAATAAAACAAACCGTCTGAATCAGCAACCAGAAAAACGAAAGCAAAGGAGATGAGTTGAGTACCAGCTTGCACATGAAAATAAACTCTCAGAACAACCATTTAAAATAGTTAAACAGTAGTTCATCTAGAACTTGAATATTAAGAATGTCTAAGAAATATCAAAAACAAAATCCAGAATTCCATCATAGTAATCAATCCTAGAAAGTAGACCATCCTCACTGCGATGTTCTAAAGGAAGCTGAACAAATACAAGCTGGTAGTCATCTCCTTTGCTTTCTTTTTTCTGATTTGGAGGGTTTGTTAGATTAGAGGGCATAGCCAGTTTAATTAGATTGGTACACCCGAATGACTAACTGCCACTAAAATCCTCAGAAAAATACACAATTGGCACTTATTTACGAAAAAACAAAAAACAAATATTGGAAGATATAACTCGCTGCAACAACTAAATGCCGGCAGGGCCCAAGCTCAATCAAAACTCGTCATCATTCTCTTCTGTGATATGCTTCCCCTACCCAAACAGTCTGAGAAGTCCACCACCCATTGTCAAGCTTTATCTAAAAAATTCAAAATTGCAAAGCTAGGGGAGTCAACTAGTGACACTGCCCTGCCAGAACTTTAAAGACCCAAAAAGTCAAATGTCGCACTAATCCACTTGCTGAAAAGTTGTAAACTCAGCTAGGTTTTCCCAAGTTTTGCACGGTTAAGTGACTCATCTTTGTCAATGGCATTTTGGTGCTAAATCAACATAAAACTCACACATCACTCAGCTAAATCAGAGTCAAGCTTTTGTACCAGAAGTGTCAGTTCCACAATTTGTTCCAAAATAAAGAACTAAAATATGTTCTTTTTCAGACATTAAAATGTGTTTGTGTAATTATGTTCATAGTGAAAGAAGATCCTCAAGTTCAATGAGTCAGACTCATATTCTTAAGCTTGAAGTATGGCCTCTCAAAGCCTTCTTCATACCTTTCTGCATAAAGACAGTTTGCATTAGGGATTTCCTTTAGAAGTAAGTTGACAATGAAAAAGTAAGCGGACTGTCTTGTCCATTTATTGCATTGAACTCGAAAGCAACAGAGCTTTTTCAAGCTGCTTGCAAAAGACTCCATTTTGCATTCGTATACTCTAACTGAATTGTCCTATCATTCCCAGATGGAAGAGGTTCCGGTAGAACTGCATGGATATATTTTATTATTAACAACTTAATTAAGTTGCAAGCCAGGCAAGTGCATTTTCATTTTATTTTTTATAATTAAGTGCGTGTACTACAGTTTGCCTAAGCTCGACCCAGGAACAAAACCCAATTGAATAGGGACAATATACAGACACCATAAACAACAAAGATACACAAGTAGATCACAAATGGCAAGGAAGAAGCACCATACAATGGGTGGAAGCCAGATTGAGTTGCATCAACCCTTCAATAAAGACATTTTTTCCTCTACATTTCTGACTAAACAAACAAAAAAATGTGCCAACTTAGTTAAGTGGTAAGATGTGTAGAGTGTTGTTTCCACGCCCTAGGTTCAAATCCCCTTGGACCCGACTTCATTTGCTAACCACTAACCTATACCTATCAAAACAAAAAACCAACACTCTACAGTTTCAGCCAACCAACTCCATTTGACAAAGGAAGGAGCCATTGGATTGCATACCAATCCCCATCATATTTGATTAACATGAAAGTGAAATTTATTTTGGTAACAATGGACGTAGTTGTCAGGGATGCAGATGTGAGATATATGTATTAGTGACCATAATGTTACTTTGCTTTATAACCTGTGCCTCTTTGATATATTGGAGAGGTAAGATTGAGATAGGTGCTCCTTAAAAGTTTGGATACAATTGTTCAATTCTCATGTGTATTGTAAACTGCATGTGAACTAAATTTAAGACATGGCCTAACTCTTTCTCATTCATCATTTTTGGTTTAAACAATAGGAGTAGTTTTTGAGGAGATTCCACTCAGCATATGTTAACGCTTTATACTCGTAGGATTGAATCTGTGGAGGATCAAGAGAGTTTCCTGCAAGTGGGAGATGGTTGAACTTCAAAAACAGTCATGAACAGCGCTCACATCAACAGTAGTGGAGATTTCCCTGTTAGATAGTTAATGTAACCATATCTTGCAAGACTCTCTTAGTCTTTTCTCCATATTTTTATTTCTTGACAGTCCAGAGTAAGGGTATGAATATAGTACATATGTTTGGACTATGTAATTCTTCAATTTAGTTACAAGAGTCTATACAAATTTGGAACTTGGATTTTTGTATAGGTATCTGAGTTCAGATGTGTACAATTATGTTTGTTAGAGAGAGGAGTAATTAGTGGGGCAATTATACATGGATCACCAAGGAATATGACAAAAATGAAAACCAGACATTAAAAAAATTCTCAACACATCTAGATTCTTTTCTATTGACTTGGGATAATAAAAGAACATTGTGATGGATGATATTACATTACATGGAGAAGAGAAAAATAAAATATAATCAAGCTGTAGCAAAACCTTGTGATGTATAGACGTGCAATCTACAATTATGTTCTTGAAATAGATTTATTCCCCACAACTTTCACCATGTTTCAGGTCAAGCTTTGTGTCCTTATGCTTTGGACATTAGTTTATAGAAGACTTGGGTTCACAGATTCAATCCCAGACTATATAATTGTAGAGAAAATTATCATCTCCACCAACTTATCCAATAGCATGTAAGAATGGCGGGCTGCTTCAATAAAATAATAAGCACGCCTCTGCCGACCTAAACCTTGAACCCCAAGCCCCGCGGTGAGCTTAGAATTGTACAGAGCTAGAGAAGGTCTGACCAAATGCCCAATTAGATGGGACAATGTTAGGGAAGAGACGTGTTTCTCCATCAGTGGTAGTAACCTTGAAAGAGAGGGTTTGTCCATTGAGGTATAAATTTGATTGCCAATTAGCTCCCCAGTTCCTCGACATCGCCGTCCAATCATTATGTGAACCCTTAATCGAAACAGACAGGATTGATCCACTCTCTGCAACATTGCTTATCATGACAAGTTCAAAGTAGTCTCTCCCATTAATCGTGAACCGAACTCCACCATGTTTCTTGCATGGAACCCTGCACCAACCCTCGACACCATGAGTTGTATAGTAGGAGATAAAGAGGAAAAAAGAGAATATGTGAGGGAAAAAAAAACTAACCTTTGGAACAATACGGGTACAATCCCACCTCTATAAATTCCAATTTTTTCCCATGCAGGCTGAGCCATATCAAAATGCTTGAGTGGTGGGTTGCACCACCCACCATTGTTGTTCGGAAGAGCAAAATTCGGAGGACAAAAATTAGTTGCAGTAATTGTAATAGACTTCCCTTTAACACACCACCTAGGATCCGTTTGATAATCACATATAATTCGATAACATTGCCCACACGAGGTCCCATCGTTGAACAAAGCAGTGCTTAAAGCTGCCGTCCTTGTCCCGTACCCAGTGGAGTACAAGTTACCATATCCACAAGCACCCCCTATACCCCATCAAAGATTCAGTCCCACCATTCATTATTAAAACAAATATATGATAAAAAGCAAAACAAACACATACCCATAGTTCCAGAGGCATCACTGCCCCCATAAAAGGTCGCATGGGCTTTGGTCCATCCTGAAGGCGAAAAGGCATCGACATGTATTGATCCATAACTCAAGCCAATCACGATGATCATCGCAAGAATATTGCAGGACGCCATTTCTCTCTAAAACTCTACGCAGAATGTAAGGAGGAAGATGAATGTAGAATGGTTTCTTCATCTTTAAATACTGAATAGGCCCTTTTCTTATGCAACCACCTCACATGTGATGAATGCAAATGGCAAAAAACTTGCATTTTCTTCCTTTTTTTTAATCAATAAATGTGCTCTTCAACCATCTCTATTATCTCTGCAACTCACAAGATTTATGGGCCTCAATTCAATTATTCCCACGTTCTCGTCCCCTCATAGTCACATGCTTTGCCCAAACGTAAGAAAGTTTTTATTTATTTATTTATTTATAATATTTCTGTATTATATTGTTTGTTGCCATCTGAATAAAATTGCACCATCTTCAATGGGTGGGGTTTATAAAATAGTTTGCTTAAACCATAAATACACCTCACATGGTCTTCCTTTTTGACTTATTTGATCAAAACCCATAAACCTTTCTATTGTGTCTTGGCTTGCACATGTCACCGTTTGACATTTGCCCACTGAGGGATGGTAATGGGTGGTTGTTGCCACTCTTCTATTACTTTATATGAGATATTTCAGGTAAAGTCTGGTACACAAAGTACATTTGGATGAACCATCACTATCATTGATTGGTACAAACATGGTGATGGGCAATAACCTGGAAATTAGACTGATCAGATAATGCTAACTGTCTGATATAATCACCTTTTTTTTAATGATCAAATAGAAGTAAAAGTGGTGACCATCTTTAATTACCACCAATAAGAGCAAATGTCTCATCAAACCGGATCTTCAAATCATCATCATTGATCAGATGGACTTTCAGATTGTTGTACTGGCCCACAGCATAAAGACTTGTAGCCCATACAAGCAAGAATCTGTAGATTGTTTGAACGGTCAGGATTGTCTCATAACCACCCACTCCAGTAGATAGCAATGTACAAGACTTGTTTAAGTATTGTTTCTTACGTGACAATAATGACACTTGTATGCAGTTGGCAACTTTGTAAACTCGAGTTTCTGGTCTACTACTTACATAAGAAAAAGATCCAATAGTTCCCCAACCTACCATGGTAAATGATCCATGTTGTACCTATGCCATAGATCGTGAGATTTAAAAATTATATAACATGTGGTATTGTCTAATGTAAAGATATTTTTATAATTTAAGAAACTAATTAACATGGACTTAACTTTCAACCTTGTAGTTATAATAGTAAAGATTTTACTTCTTTTTTACTGGATCCACTGATTACTATGCTCATCAACAAATTGGATTCAGTTCAGGTTGGAATTGATCTCTAACCTATTTGATAACTAGTTGTCCTTATAATTTGAATATTTGGATCCAAATTTGATCTAAATAACAATTGGATCAAATGGGTGGAAAAAATAGTTTATCCCATAAGGTATGATATTGGATTTTATTTATCAGATTCTAAATTCCAAACCACCCTCCATACATTTAATAGGGTAAATAATGAACAAAGCACGTAATGGGAAGGTGGTGGTGAAGAGACGTGTATTTAGTATCAGAAGTGTAAAGAAATAGGAATCAGTTGATATATTAGTAAATAAATTAGCTGAGAGAGAGATGTATTAGATTCTATTTTGCAGCATTTGTGAGTTTCTGTGGGGACTTTGTCACATTCTAGCACATGGCCCGACACACAAAGCAAGAAGCAGACAAAGAGCCAAATAGGTGGTAAAAGCTTTGATTGAACAATCATGATTCATGGTTCAGTGCTTCACTGAATAACCACCATATTAAATGCTTCCTTTGATCTAAAATATCAGAAACCTTTCTTTTCTGCTTACTTCATCAACATCATATAAATTAAGGACAATATAATGTCAGCTTGCTTTATAAGCTAAGAATCTGAAGCTGAGGGGGAGTGATTTTGTTTAACTAAAAAAACTACTGCTTAAAATAGTGCCTTTAATTCTAGCAACCTAAGATTGCACGTCAATCCATGTATCTTAATCTATGCTCTTCCTCTGGTTCCTTAAAACCTTCAACTTACATAAACATAAGGTTCATGGGTTACAAGGGCCAAAAACCAAAAAACAACTTTTCCCTGATTTGGTACCGCATATCAAAAAAAATAAAAAAATGCAAACTGATCTTAACTTGGTGAGATTATGTAGATTGTTTGCTTGCGCTTGGAAGTTCAACTCCCCACAATTCTTGTTGAAGGATCTTTCTTTAAGAGGTAGAAGAATCCATAAACGTCTTGAAGTCATGAAGTAGAGTATAAAGGGTTTTAAGTTGCAGAATTGCAGCAAAGATGACTGCCATTCTCATCATTTTTTGGCAACAAATACAAACAACCAAATCATTTTGGATCTGTTCCAATCCAAATATCACTACCAAAAGGTCAATTGAAAAACTTGTAAAACACTATTATATCTCAATTGTTTGGGTGCAAGAACACAGGAGGGAGCCTCTTAGATTGGTGTCCAACAGCCATTGTCCCCAGCAAAACAGAACAGTATAATATACCAATCTAGATAAGCCAGCCCTTTGATGGTGTTAATTGGCAAAGCTCTTTTAACATTTTCATAATCACAGTTCACCCCCCATGAAACATGGTACCTTGTTTCTGCAAGATCAAGCCCGGTTGCTTTGGGGTTTCCAACTGACTGCCGCACCCAATTCAGTTTTTGTCCTCAAATGAATTCGAACATCAGGCATCAGCACCATGTCATTGCTACCCTGCCTCTTGAGTAGTAGTCTAAGCTGTGATCATTATTTCTGCAGAGGCTGATTCTTCATCCAATGTAATCGTATTAAGGTTAATTTTGGCCATTCTGAGGGTTGGGAAAGCTGAGCATTAGGTCATTTGGGTGTATCAATTGAATTGAACTCACACAAGGATCTTTTAATAAAACAAACTCTAAATCAAGAATCAGAAAAAGACAACAACAAAAAAAACAAAAACAAAAACAAAACAAAAGCAAAGGAGATGACCACCAGCTTGCACATAACTATGAACTCGAAATAGAGATATTCAAAATGGTTAAAACACTAGTTCTTCTGGAACTTAAATATTTAAAACACGTAAGAAATATCAAAAACGAAAAAACCCAGCAATTCCATCATAGTAATCAATCCAAGAAAATAGAGCATCCTCCCCACGAAGTTTTGAAGGAAGCTGAAACAAATACAATAAGAAATGATTTTGCTGCAACAACTAGATGAAGACAACGCCCAACAATCTAAATTAAAACTCATCGTCATCCTCCTCTGCGATATGCTTTGCGAGCTCCTGCTCCTGTTGTTGTCTCTCGCGTCTCTTCTCAGCACTTTCCTTCTCCTTCTTGTGAGAATTCGGTGGGAACCGCAGAGCACGCACCGCCTCATTGTGCATGTTCAGGCAGAAGGCAATCCTCGAATTGAATGCAAACTGAGGCTCATTTGTGGAGTAGACATCTCCAGTCTCCTTGGATACCATCCACCCATTTGCATGATCCACTGTGGCATCAATGGCACCATCTCGTATTGCCTTAGATACGATGCTCTCAGCATCGGCCACAGGGTTTTCAGAATCCAACCTCAACTTTTGGGCAACATCTGCCAATGAGATACGGGAATATGATATACTGATGTTGCGGAGACCAGTCCTTATGACGTTATGGCGCAGCCTCACAATCAAATTGTGGGTACGATCCACACTGAAAGTACCTGCAAACTTCTCAGCTACAGTTTTGAACAGCTCCAAATCCCCAATGCGAACGGCCTGGAAAGTCCACCACACGTTATCAAGCTATCTCAAAAATTCACAATTGCAAAGCTAGGGGTCGACTAGTGACACAGCCCTGCCAAAACTTTTAAGGCCTAAAAATGCACACCGGACCATGTCGCCAGCCTGGGAATTGCTGAGTCAGCCAGATTTTCCCGAGTTCAGCACAGTTAAGTGACTCAACTGAGTCAACAGAATTTTGGCAGTGAGTTGATATAAAACGCAGTCACTCAACTGACTCAGAGAGTCCCATCTTTTATACCAGAGTGCTAGTTCCATAACTAGTTCCAAAATAAAGAATTAAAATATGTTCTTTTCTAACAGTACTAAAACATGTGTTTATCTATGTTCATAGTGAAAGAAGCAGCCTCAAGTTCAACGGGTCAGACTCACATTAGTAAGCTCAAAGTATGGCCTCAAAGCCTTCTTCATTCCCTTCTGCATAAAGACAGTTCGCTCAGGGATTTCCCCAAGAAGTAAGCGGACTATCACCGCCCATTTATTGCATTGAACTCGGAAGCCACGAGCTGCAACAGGGGCTTTTCGAGCTGCTTGCAGTAGACTCTCTTTTGCATCCGTATATTCCAACTGAATTGTCCTAATCCTTCCCAGATAGAAGAGGTACCGGCAAAACTGCATGAAAATATTCTATTATTAACACACTCATCATTAGAAAACCTTTGAGAAACCAATTGTCATAAGTCACATAAGTGCTTTGACTACCAGTTCACTTACAAACACCATAAGCAACAAAGATACACAAGTAGATCACAAATGACAAGGAAAGGGCATCCATACAAGGGGTCCCATCTAGGATCTAGAGAAAAAGGAGGAGGGGGGTTGAATTATGTCTTAAAAATCAATTAGACCTGGTCCAAGTGTGTGTATTGTTGGGTTGGTCCAAGGTAATCTGGATTGGGATTGTAACTTATATAAGTGGCCCACTTACGTGGTGCTTCTAAAAAAGGTTTTGTTTTTTTGTTGTTAGAAATCTAACTTCAAGTCTAAGTCTTTTCTAGAGAAGAGAGTAGAGAAAGAAAGAAACCCAAAAGAAGAGAAATTGAGAGTTTTGGGAAGATTGAGATCTAGAAGAAGGTGAATCTAAGTGATAAAGGGAGTCCTTGTATCGATTTGCCCCGTTTTCTTCATAGTGAAATCAAGCTCCATCGATCATACCTCCGTGGACGTAGCCTTCGGGTGAACCACGTAAAATCTTGTGTTTGGGCATTATGTTCTTGCTCTTTTATTTGTGTGGTTGTTTATCTTCTTTACAATTGCTACTATTAGTTGGGTTACCCTTCATTGTCATTATCAAACAAGGTCTTGGAAGAACAACCGGGGCGGGGGGCGGGGGGCGGGGGGCGGGGGGCGAGAGAGAACCAGGCTGATTGGGTTGCAGTAACCATTCAATTAAAAACATCCTTCCCTCTACATTTCTGACTAAAACAACACACTCAACAGTTCCGACCAAACTAACAGGTTCGACAAAGGAAGGAACAATCAGATTGCATACCCATCCTCATCAAGTGCACTGCAAATTATCCAAAATACATATGGTATACACACACCAAATAGACCATAATTAAGGATATACTGCACCGGCCTCAATATGATCCCAAAAAATCTGACCCACATACATACATTCATGTGTGTGTGTTCATTAACTGAACCAAATACAGAACTACATTTGATAGGTAAAAATGTCCAAGCATGCATGAGTTATCCTATAAAATGCAGAAGGAAGACATCAGTCAAGTTGAAGGAAATGAAAGTTGCCTGCTGGTTTGAGTGTGCTTCAAACCGTGGTGCCTTCGATCTAAGCTTTTCTGCCTGATCATACAAGTTGTAATGTAGGTAATTGCGAAGTAGCAGATTCAGAAGTGTTTCCTGCACACAGAATTACATTAAGGAGAAGGTCAAAGGATTCTCAAATTAACTGATTAATTGAAACAAACCTGCCCCAGTTCGTCATGGCGCAAAGTGGCAATCCGGTGCAAGGCAAGGAGGGTTCTGGTAAGGAAAAAAGCATTCAAGTTAGAGTGCACACAATCAAACATCTATGCAGTTGCATCTCTGTGCCAGTCTATGACGCAGCGACATTTAGTAGGATTTAAATGGCTTGGACTCTGTTAATCAATGACTCACCCTCGAATTTCAGCCAGATCGCCAGTCAGTTCATAGCTGTATGAGTAATAGAAGTATAGTCTGGAGGCTAGAACATCAACAGTTCTCCTATTCAGATTCCTCAGACGAGCAATACTAGCCGAAGAACAAGCTTTAGCCTAAAAGATAACAAAGCCAGGCCCCAGGAAAATGTTAACAAAAGAAAAGGAAAACAAGGTATTTTGAATGACTTCACGGTTCACTATAAGTCATTAATAGATATAACCAATTGAAGTAGTTTAAAGTTAGTCACCTCATTGAGTCTCTTTTGGTCAATCAGAAAAATCAACACAAGCAAGTAGCAGAAAATCTCAACCTCCGGCAAGGAGTGCTTCACAGGAGCCTGAGTCACAGATGTAGCAGTATCAACTTCCATATCATGCTCATCTTCCTGCAACCAAAACAACAATAAATATAAAATCTGAATTTTCATTACATTGAATGGATAACCTGTAATAATACGATTAATACCAAATTCAGAAATCAAACATGAAGACATTAACTCCACAAGTCTATAGTTAGTTAATTGAATTAGTTCAGTGTGATTCACACCAGGAAGGTGCAACTCTGTTGCATGGGACTAAGTTAATAAAATTGCCTAACCATCATACCACCACAGAAATAGGGCAATCTTTTTTCTTTTTTTTTTGGTCTAGTGTAAATTTTATTAGAAAAAGAGGCAAGGAGGCCGAGGTGGTCCCCAATACAAAGAAAAGAAGGCAAGAAAAACAAAAACAAAGCAAAGACCCCTATCAACTACAAAGAAATAGGGCAATGACAGTTACATGTCGGATCTGAATCAGACAAGCAATTCCACTTATTCACTTTTCTTTATAAAGTAGCATACAAAGCCAGGTTAGGCCAGACTGGAGGTAAAATGAACATGAAAATTCTTTGCTATTAATTAGTCAGCTACAGCAATCACCTTCCACTGGGTATTATATAGGCCAAACCTCTCCAAGACCCCCAATGAATCTGATAAATGCAAAACTAATCTCAAACAGTGGCAAATGGACGTACACTTCACATAATGGCAGTGTTTCACTACATGAAGAACAATATACTGGTGAAAGAGACGTGCAACCAAGAAAATGGAGGACTATGAGCACATTGAACATCATGGTTATACGCAATTACCACATAGAGCAAACACACCAACATCCACCCTTCATTTCTTGATTCACATCTTAGCCATTCGTGAGATGATCTCCCTATCTTGGCACATCATAGTGTGCAATTTTTAAAATTTTACAAAATCTGGGGCTCAAAACAATATTTTTCTTTTTGATCGATAAAGGTAATTTTATTGAAAAAAGAAAGCAAGGGGTTCGAGGAGACCCACCCAAAACAACAAAAAAGAACACAACAAGACAAACAACAAACTAAGCACGATCAAAAGATACTCTCACGACAGAGAGCACACTCTATCCCAACGCCCAACAAAATCTTCAAAGAAGACCCCTTTGAACTCCTCGTAAAGTTTGCTCCAAGAAAACATGAACTCCAAAATAGAAAAAACTAATCCTTCCAACATCGAAACTTTCCCTTCAAAAATGCACCGATTACGATCTTTTCAAATACCCTAACAGATTCCAAAGGAAGCCAAGAACCAAAGAATCCACTTAGAAGACAAGAAGGAACCTCCCCACAACAGCCAAACTTCCAAAAACTAACTTGACGGAACGAGGAAAACAACCCACTACCTCGAATAAGGATAAAAAATATAACCAAATGTGGTAAGCCCCCCGACAATGAATGAAAGGGTGATCCACTGTTTTCGCCTAAGAACCACACATGCAACATTAATTCAGGGAGACAAAGCCTCTTTTGATTAACTGATCCATCGTTGCGAGTCTCCCTAATGCCGCCAACCAGAGGAAAAAAGATATCTTAGGAGGTGTCTTGCCACCCCAAACAAAAGAATGAGGGAACATTGTACCAGTAGTAGGACTAATACCATCATAGAAAGATTTAACCGTAGTACCTTCCCCAATCTCTTATCTTCCGAGGAGTTTTGCATATAACTATTATCCACCACAACGATTAGCCTCACTAACATATCCACCTCCCAATCATTGAAAGTTCTTCTAAACCCAAAGTCCCAGTTAACCGTGCCATTTTCAAAATTCTTAAAATCCAAGATGACCTAATTCTTTTTCAAAGACAAAACATAAAGATTCAGGAATAAGTCCCTAAGGAGACCACTCCCACACCACCAGTCCTCCCAAAATCTGACCTTAGTCCCACTCCCAACCTTGTATTTCACTTTTTTTCTTAAAAAATGTAAGTGTTTTGAGAATACCCTTCCAAACACCGCATCCCATCGCGCTTCTAGCTGGACCACTCTACCACCCATTTCCTTTCATCCCGTATTTGTCGACGATTACTTTCCTCCAAAGGCTTCCCCCCCCCCTCCCCTCCCCAAACCTCCAAAAGCCATTTCCCCAACAGAACTGAATTCATCGATCCAAAATTATAGATACCCAAACCCCCGTTCTTCTTGGGCAAACATAACTTGCTCCAACTTATCCAGTGATGTTTTCTCAAGCCATCTTTGCCACGCCACAAAAACTCTCGACATATTCTTTCTAATTGCATTTCCACTCTCCTTGACAAAGAAAAAAGCGAAAAAGTGTAGACCGGAATACTTGCTAAAGCACTTTTAATGAGAGTAATCCTCCCTCCTTTCGATAAAAGCTTAGCTTTCCAAATGCTTAATTTCTTCCTCATCCTTTCAATCACCGGCTCCCAGATGTTTTTGCTTGTATAACCCATTCTCAAAGGTAGTCCCAAGTACGTGGATGGAAGAGCCCCCATCTGGAACCCAATCGATGTTGCTGCTACCTCCACCCCTTCCTCTTCACCAACAGCAAATAGCTTGCTCTTTCGAAAATTAATCGGAATGCCAGAGATTGCCTCAAAACACCGCCGCTTAAGAAACTCAATGAGATTGCCTCAAAACACTCAAAACAATATTTTCATCAGAGACATAAATTAGGATCATCAAATTATTAACTTCTTTGCTACAAGCTAAAAATTTTGTTCAGATTTAATTACAGTCCATTAGTCTCTTCTTTTTTCTTTTTTCTTTTTTTTTTTACTTTATTAGATCAGAAGCAAGTTTTTAAAGAATTCAGTAACTCGATGTTTGTGGGATTTGAATCCAAGTCTCTGATATCATCACCAAAAGACTTTATCAACTAAGCTAGTTAGCACCCACCATTAAAATTCCCTCTTTTAACTTAGAATATTATTTCTATAATATGATGGCCTTTCTTTTCATAAAATTCCACATTCCACCATGAATTATCCACAAATTAACTAATCACGTGCCAAATTTACTTTTCTTTTTGTAAGCAGGATCTAAGCCAAACATATGAAACCTTCATATCAATTCAATTAATCGTAAGTCACAAGTCGATCCAACATTCCTTAAGGTTTATAAAACCAGGTGGCTCAACACTCGATCAGAGACAGTTTATTATCCAAAGTCCAAAAGTGATCAATACCCTGCTCCCAAAAACGATACTCCAAAGTCTGTTTTATGGGAATGCTTGAAGTCAAGATGACCCCAAATACGATGCGTGTATTGAAAAATACGACTTGACATGACAACTCACTAAGCCTACAATTTGATGACACAATTAGGCACGTTTGATTTGATGTGAATACATTTATGATGTGATTTTTTTGCTTGCACCTATTTCCACCATACCACATGTATTATATATGTGTCTAAAAACTCGCATGAGAGATGATTGTTGGTACATGCGTGCAATTTAAACAAACATAGTGGATCAACTCAACGAGGTTGAGGATGTAGCCAGTGTTATGCAACAAACTGTGTCAACATCTCTTGGAGTTCCTCGAGTATATTCAATTCTTTTCTTTTTGGGTTTTATGTGTTTGTTATATTTACGAGTCGTGATTAACCAATTTTGAAAAATTAATGATGGCCCTTAAAATTTGAAATTTGAGTTCTAAGGGGAAGAACTACATACCAACGATCTTCCCCGCACCTTTCTTTCTTTTCTCTACCAACTTTGAAGGCAATCCTCTTTCAAAACTCTTGTAGGATCTTATTAATCCCCCTCCAAAGGCTACACCCATAAGCAGAGCATAATAAGCGCTCACCCTTCCAAATTGATTGAATCAATATTTTCCTTTGATGAACTCTTTCCACAAGCAGAGCATCTTCATCTCTATTAGCTCATTATATGAACATGTTTATTGATAGCCCAATATCAACCCCATGAAGAATATTTGGTCTTATTATTGTCTAGTTGAATTTTCTTTTCAGTCTAGTCACACCATGTCCAACAAAGAGCCTCTATTTCAACTAGAAAGCACTAATTGTATAAGTCACATCCTCACCAATCTCTCCATCTTTATAGATCATTGGACGAAAATAACAAAAGTGATCTCTTTGGAATATTTAAATCCAATTAATCTTAACTAGAGTGCCAGTCATGTTGCAATCCTAAAGTGAAACTGATGACTTCAGCCAGATGCTTTTGTACCATCAAGGCATGGTCTGCCTGGAATTCTCTTCTTAATTAGAAAGCACCTTATAAGTTAAAAACCTCAAGCCTCTATATCAATACTGAACTCCTATATTGTGATATATGAATGTTATGCAATCCTAAATGCAATTTAAAAACAACAACTACAAAAAAGCAACAAAAAAAAAAATCATTATTCAACATGTGGCTACTAGATTAATCAGAGTTTTATGCAATTTTACCTCCGGTTGTTAACTCGATGAACCCCAGTTAATAAAGAACAAAATATAAACATGTCCAACTATAAATTAAAGTATGATGGCACAAACCTAATTGGAAAGAGATGTTTGTTGCGGTTAAGATGAATTGTTTCTTGAGGCAGAAGCAGGAATCAGAAATGGTAGCTGACCAGAACAGCACTTAAGACAATTAGTGCAACTACACATACAAGGATCTACCCTTCACAATTTAGGGTGTTCCAAGCCTAATAAATGGTAGAATGCTAAGAAAGTACAGTGATTGTACAGTTTCTTATGAGCCCGTTGAAGCTCCATATTCCACTAGATCTTCTTCTTTCTCTTGATTTCAGACTACCCAACAACAACAACAACAAAAAAAGCAGAATTCGAATGTTTTTCATTCTATATGGTCCCACGTAGTAGTTATAAGCCACTATGATTATGAACTCAAGCAAGATCACTACCCAATATTATTACCCCAATTTTTCGAGTAAACCTAGTTAATGCAACTCAAGTAGCCCCAAAATCAACTCAAATCAAACTGACACACGGTCAAGAAAGTCAATCCAACAAGTAAACAAGGATTCCACACAAACTTCGATTGCAAGTTGTCCCTTTTTATAATGTTAACGATAAACAGAAAAAACAAACTGAACATACAGATTTATACATAAATCTTAGGAAATAATAACCAATTTCAATAAAATACAAGGAAGGGTTCATGAGCTAATAACCTTGGGAAGATAGGAGGTCAATCTGGTATGCGCCTCGGAACCTATAACGAGAGCGTGATTGAGGAATATGGAGACCACCGATGATTTCAGCTTTCGCCTCAATGCGATGGTGAGGCGGACGGCTCGAACGATTCGACGAACCTCCCTTGCGTATGCACCAGTCTCGATCAGAGAAGCTATTTCCTTCAAATCTAAAACATCCCCAATTACAGCAATTAAACAAAATCAAACCAAAAAACTCTACATTTGGACATCAACAACAAAAAGACTACGGTTTTAAGGGTTTCTACTCTGCAAAGTTGAAGGAACAGCAGAAGACACAGAATTCGAAGGAGCTGGAAGCTCTTTCATCTCCACATCTTGAGTCATCTTTGCAGAATATCTACAATAAAAATTGAAGAAAAAAAATCAGAAAAAATAAAAAAAGACAGCTTTGTTGATTACAGAGAGAGTGAGATAACAAATGATCGAACTCCTAAATAGTAGAACGGATGGATTGAAGAGGAATCCGTACAGATCTAAGGCAATCTGCGGTAGAGAAGCTAGGGTTTCCACTGACCTTGCTTTAGAACCTCTATTTTTCTTTCTCTGCAAGTTTAATTGCTTTTTAGAATTTAGATAGATGGGTGAGCGGCTAACGTACGCATGTAGCGCACGATACAGATCCGTGAAAAAAAATGGCAAGGTCAGTAGCTGAATAAAAGAATTAAAGTTTCACTTTTATTAATAACACACCATCTTTTACTAATGGCACACTGAAATTGGTTTTTTTTTTTTTTTATTTTTATGTTTCATTAACGTGGGCTGAATAAGACGAAATTCCAAGTCCAATGCACTGTTAAATTTAATTTCCAAAATATGATTTTCCCGTGAATTCATCACTTTATAATCAACAAATTCACTTATAAAATACCAATGATTTTGCCATATCAACAATCTCACTAATAATTTATTAATGACTTTGTTGATAATTTATCAATGAATTCATTGACTATAAGGTGATGAATTCACCGGAAAAAAACATGTTTTGATAAGTATTGGAGTCGAAATATTTTCATAAGTTGTGCAAGTTTTGAGAAATATATCTCTCGTTAATATCACATGAATACCATCTCATGGTAAAAGTTGGAGTGTCAATAGAATCTCATTTAAAAAATATATGATATTTTTTAAACTAATATTACGTAGTATTAAATCTATTTCATCGAAACTAATAAAATTACAAATCCAATTGATCCCAAATTTTTGTACTTTTTATCAAATTTATTAGAATAAAGAGAGGGTGTATCTTTACTTCTTTTTTTTAGGATAATTAGGTATCCCTACAGACAGGGGATCGGCCCGTATTTGGGTTTTGCCCACTCCATAGACAATGGTCTTGCACAAGAACTAGTCGCAGGGCATGTGCAATGCCCCACATCACACACACTACGTAAGTGACGATGCGCCCTCGCAAGTGGCCCCTGAAGAATTAATGGTCATACTAGGTATCGAACTCACAACCTATAGGCATTAACCACTTATCAATCCAAAATTGCCATTGAGCCAACCCCTAGGGGTTAGGTGTATCTTTGTTATTGTAACGAGAGAAGACGAAGTAGAAAGAATTCAACACCAATATTTGAATTTCAAAAATGCTCTCACCTTAACATTTAAACTTAATATAATCAAGATCATTTGGGTTAAAAATTGAAAATTGCATTCTCATATCTATAAAATCAAGTTGGTTAGTTTTCAAAGTTCTACTATGTAATCTTCAAAACCATCCTTTAACTAATATTTTAAATTATGAATAAGCCTTTCAAATGCATGTGCTATGGCACATGTCATCTTCTAGTTTACTTTAAAGATTGTAGAGAATACATTCATAAAATTTATTGAATAGCCCTCATGCAAGTGACACTCATCTTGAGAGCTAGTGAAGATGATCAAGATATCCTCACAAAGATCAGCTTTTTTTCTGAAATTGTTGACTTCATTTAAGTGGAATTCAAGTTAACAAATAATAAAACAGATGGTCCATAGAATTATTCAACTTTTAAATCACTCTTCTACTTATATTAGAAATATAGAAAACAAAGATTTTGGGTCTGCTAACTGAATTATAATCCTTCATTCCACTATCTCCATCTACATTTTTTTGGGTCTTCCTCTTATTATTCTAAAAATAAATTTCAACTTAAATTATTTTTCTCATTGGAACTATTTAACCTTGTTTGAACAATGCCCAAACCATCCAATGGACTTTCTTTCAATTAATGTCATTCTAACATTTTCACGAATACATCAATCTCACCATCTGCATCTCTCATATGCTAAATGTATTTAGCATGTTACCTCTTAGTGTCAACATTTGGCTCCACAAGGTAGAGTTTTTCTTAAAATATTTTTTATTTTAATTTGATTGGGATGTCAGGTCATGTAGTAATCCGTTACTTCTATTTAAAAATACAATATTTAAGAAGAAAATCATCATAATTAAAATATATAAGTATTCCTTAAAATAAAATAAAATAAAAAAAGCTTCCAATTTTCCTCATTAAGTCTCTAAATACATTATTCGTCCATTGCTTAAATCTTTCCTTTATTCCTTGGCGTCAGAGGCATACAGCCTAAAGTTTTAATCTTTAATTTCTGCAAGTATAATTTATTTTTGTAGTAAATTTCTTTCCTGGTATGATATTTTAGGTAATTTGGTAGTTTGCTTAAATTATACTTTACTTATATCAAAGTAAAATAAGCTTGCAATTTTGGAAACCTGAAACAATTTAAACCTACTTTCCATATATTTTCTCCTCGTGAATTTTTCTTAAATTATGTCAAGACTTTTTGAAAGAGCATTTAACAAAGACCTGATTGGTAAAAACTTCTAATGGGGCATTGGGTCGTTATTGCAACCAGTTGCTAGAATATTGTCGAGAGTTGCTAGTATAAAATAAAATTATTATTTTTCAGACGATAGAAATTTGATTGAGTCATTTAGAATAAATACAGGAGAGATTAACTATTTTTTGAGGAATTGATCAAAAAAACGAAACAAGAATCTTTTTGGTAGAAAAATCTATCACAATTCCAAGAGAGATGGCAGTCATCAATATGGGTCTGTGGCTAATGGAATGACCTAACTCAACCAGTCAACCTCTCCACCAAATGATCCAGAAACTGTATCAATTCTCACTCATACAATGACGAGTGAACCATTATTGATTCCCCTAATCTCTGCGGCCAAATATCTTCAACCGAAGAGAATTTGAAAAGTCTCAACTCAATAATATAAAACAATCTCTGGCCCTGTTAATGGGTCTCATTTGTACCAATTTAAACTTGATCTCTATCACATGCCACTAAACTTCAACTAAAAATTTATCTCTAATCTACAGTCCATTGTATATCAAGGAATTGGGTTTCGAGTACTGCACTGTCAGTGCATCATAAAAATAAACCAAGCACAACTTCCATTTGTGCTGGAAATAAACGACTACAGATAATCCCCAAGGGTCTCTCAACAGCAATCTTTAAAATAGAAAAAAGCTGAAAGAAATGAATAGTCAAATACAGTTTATGGCGCATTAACAAGTTTGGACAAATGTATACTATCCTTCCAATGATCCAAAGACATAACAGGCTACTTGTACCACAAATGGGTGATCTAAAATTTCTCTAAAACTACATGGGAGTGCTGCTGCCAGTTCATCCAAGACAAGAACAACAAATTAAAGCCGCACAAACGGACTAGTTCAACAATGTTAAAACAATCCTGCTAGTAGCACACAGCAGCCTACTTGCTGTCAGGAAATTTCGCCTCGTAGTTCACAGGCAACTGCAAGTGTGAAGCCAGAAAAAACAAAAAAGGGAAAAAAATTGGCGTTCTTGTGCAAACCTCATGAAGAAGAAAGTGAAACATGAGAGAGAGAGGGTTACCATGTATGTTGCTGTGATCATCTTCCCTGCAAACCACCTCCCATGGAGTGCACGTTGTGCACTAGTGGCAGCTTGGGTGTTTTCAAACCGCATGTATACATACCCAGCACTATTCCTGTTATCGAAAACCAAAACAAAGTATCAGCATCTCAAATAAACACTACAGATGCTGAGAATTGATGGGTATCAAATAAGCCAAATCAAACATTTAACGTTCCATGGAAGGATTAAAACAGCCGCTACACATGTAAATCTATGATCAAGACCATGAAATTCGGTTTTCCACTTCAGTCAACAAGGATCATCTCCATCATCATAAAGTCCTCATCCAAAGTATCATGGATCAACTGAACAAGTCATGTTCTTCCATTAAATTATGTCTTTTGTTACACGTCTTCATATATGGTATGATCAAATCCATGTCATCGAAATCCCTATGACTCCGAACACCAAAGCATATAATTATAAAGTTTCAAGGTCACCAATTCTATTTCCTTCCAAGTACTTGAAAACCAGGATGGTAAGTGAGTGCTAAAATATAGTTGAAAACCTCTGACAAGTTCTTTCTTAATGAGGAAATGTATTACATCCCTTTTAGAGACATTTCATTAGAAAAGAGATAAAAACACATGTAAGAGGTAGAGAAGACGATCTGAAAGGAAAAAAACATGGAAATGTATTAAATCAAAACTACATCTTCCAATACAGTTTTTACTCATTAGGGATCGGGTGCATATGGTTCCATAAATTCCAAGGTCAATATTTTTCTTTATTGTACTCGATGCCTCGTAGATCAGGTCCATTGAATTAGTACACATATGCACTAACAACTCCAAATCAATCCAATTTAGCATGAGAGTGCTCGATCCAAATACATTGACAACCTATACAAAAGAATGAACCTTACTAGAGGAAAATAGTGATGTGACAGTGCAACAAACTACGACCTCTAATGATAGACCCAAGAGTAGAAGAGCAATGCCTAGTAAAATAAAAGTCAGGATTCCTAAAATTATCAATCAATCAACAAAGTTTATTCCAACTATACGATTGGCTAAACATCCCTTTCAGGCATTCAACACTTATCTTAAATGAAACTAAACAGTGAAAAATAATAGAATCTTGGTGGAATTTCTCTTTTTCTCAAGGTTTTACTTGAGGTCTGATTAGAAATGTCAGACCCATTCTCATGGGCACAAGACTAGATAGCAAAAACAATTAGACCAAAGAAAAATATTTTCCGAGATTTAGAAGTCTGTGCTTAAACATTAGGAAAATGCCTCCACATTTATGGAGTCATTATCAAACCATGACATGATGCTTTGGAAGTTAGGCTTAGGAAGCGAACTAAATTGGATATAAAAATAGAACGCAAGAACGTCCTGCGTGGATACCACACAGAGATAGTAAACCACATTGTTACATACTTGTCCACATAGATATGCTTCACTGCGCCAAACTTTGAACATTCGTCTTGAACGTCTTCTTTAATATCCAAATCAAAATCTGGCTCAGTCTGCAATACAACACGCATTTCAGCATAACAAGTTTAAAAAAAAAAAGGGAAAGAGAACATGAGATTTTTTTTTTTTCATATATATAGGTAATGAATGTGAACAAATGGAAATAAAAGAGCTAAAAGTGACCAGCCAAACCAACCTCTGAATTTGGATCAAACATATTCTTCAGCAACAAACACTCACTAGGAACACCAATGGCATCGACAGGAGATACAGTTACAGCCGGTACAGGAAGAACAGAACCTGGCAATCCTGCAAGGGTAGGCATGAAAGCCTGTCCTAGAGGAGCAACAAGCGGGGGAACTGCAGGTGCAGCACCAAGAATTGGTGCCGTTGGAAGAGTAACGCCAGATCCATTGCCAACAGGAGTACCAAGTGAACCAGAAATGCTGTAGACAAAAAAGTAAGTGCTTAATTCAATCCAAATTTATAAAATTTAAAATATATAAAAATAAATAAAAAACAGAACACACAAGTTTGGTGTAAGCAAACCTTGTAGCTGTGCCACTACGATCCAACTTCTGCATGAGAATGGCTCTAGAACGGGCATTCAAGGACTACCAAAATAAAAACCAAAAACCAGAAAAAAAAAAAAAAAAAAAAAAAACTCTAATCAGCTGGCCATGATAGTTATCAGTTCATCTCGTAATAACAAATGACCCACATTTTATTATTTTATACCAGGGTAGAGAAGTAAACTATGCTTTTCCATCAGAAGTTTCAATCAACAGACAATACCCTCTATATCATCCAATGTGTTGACTAGGCATAGCCTTTCAAGACATAATGTGTATGAAGTATCATATGATGGTTTGGCCTAGATATTATCATGTGTAATTTTGTTTTGATTCGATACATGTGTTTTACAATAACAAAAGACTTGGCCACGGTAAAATGGAATGGAGGAATACGATTCATTTAGCCGGCCCCAAATCTTCGGGATAAGGCTCTGTTTTTATGGCCATTGTTGATCCACATGTTGTGCTATGTATATATCAAGCAGTGTAATTAGACTCTCTCATATGCCACATGGTGGGGAGTCTAAGAGTTTTTCATCTACAAAAGATATGAGAAAGAGAAGCACAACATCTATTTCTTTTTCTATTGGAGAAATATCTTTATTTGTAATATTATGGGTTTACAAAATTTGTCTCTACAATGCATATTGAAATGGTTAAGTAAATTGCATTATCATTATTTTAAGTTACTGTACAAACCTTCTCAAATATGTGTTTTTTTTGGTTCTTTTGGTGGGCAAGCTAGACTTGAACCCATGACTCAAGTTGAGTTGCAATGTGTCAACCAAATGAGATTGTCAAATACAATTGTTTGGCATATTACATAAAAATAATTGTTTTATATAGCTTCAGATTTTTTTAATTCATACCAAAAATCGAATGAATTTTAGGGTCCTAAAATTTGAACCCAATTCCATTTGAATCTTACTCATGATTCCTCACCAACATGCCCTAATAAGGTAAGGCAAAATACGCAAGTGTTACCCATAAAAGCATAACTGCAGATAAGCTCTTATTCAAGATTTGAACAATAAAATTATAACCACACAAAGATATCTTTCTAATGCATAGACAACCTTTTCCATTAAAAAAATAGGGTTTGTGTGACATTCTATAAATAGTGAATGAAGAAAGGCAGGTAAAGTGGAGTTAAAATGTCTTAAAAATTAAGGAACACATTCCCACCAATGAATTCACTATAATTTGTGTAGAGGAATTATGAACAGATTTAATAAGATTCCATAGGGAACCAAGGTCTCATTGCGTAAAGGGGACAGATGAGGTTTTGGAGTATAATCAGTGCGGTCCCAAAGTGGCATTTACATCCATTGCCCTTTCAGATCTTCCAGCATTGGTGAAGAATAGTACAACTGTGGAGGTTGGGCTAGAGAAGGATACAAAGAATGGGAAATGGAAGATCTTGGGAATCTCCCCACATAGGTTGGGAGAGCTCCAGGCATTGAAAGCATATGAAGACTGTAGATTATGATAATGCAATCCTAATAGGCCCTTCACAGGAAGGTGGTTTTATGAGGTTCAAAGCTTCAACACTAGCCCTTTTTCTGGTTATGAACTCCAAACATCAAGATGACCCTAGTTAAGAGTGCACCTCTACTAGATAGAGGGGAAACCTTTTCCATGACAATAAAGTAGCTTTTTGTGAGGCCAAACAAACTCCTAGGCCTAGCATGATACGAGTGCAGTCGTAAAATCACAAAACACAAGAGTTTTGATGTAATTCTAGCATGGTTGCACTTGGCGCAAAGGTTGCTTTTATCTTCCCACCCGTCAAAAACTTTTTTTAGACTCAAAAGCATGTTTGGTCGGCACCCAACTTCTAGTTTCTACAGAAGCCAAAGTAGCACAAGGAGCCAAAGTTGACTGAACCCACTTTTAGCTACTCACTTTTGCAAGAAGCTGAAAAAAAGAAAACTGCCGTAGTTTGGGACAAAAATATCCTTTTTCTTCAGTTAATAAGGATATTACCCATTTCTTCTCACTCATAAAAATCTAGAATGCATAAATCGCGTTTTAGTTGATTTCACCAGACACCCACAATTTTTGGAAGCACTTCCTAAACACAGTCATCAACAAATCAATGCTGTAATTGTATTTCTTATAGAAGTGAAGTCATTCCATTCCATAGAAGCACTTTGATTGAAAGAAAAGCTGCACCAAATAGGACCTTCATGAATCCAAACCTCTACAAATAAGGTATCGTGTAACATATGCCTAAAGAACTCAACAAGATGCTCAAAAGTAAATGCCACAGCAGCATTGTAATAAATGACAACTTTTTGTGACATCATGATTGACAACATTCTCCTTACGTACTACATGAAGAAAAGTCGGCCCTTAACAAGTTAGGATGCTTAAAAATAAAAGAATACTTGCATTTAGAATAATTAAATAAAACCAAAATAAGAGAGATTAATGCGTGACAGAACATATGCAATAAGTTTGAGGGGAAAAAAAGGTGAACATCAGGAATAAGTTTATTTTCATGCTACTACAAGCCTTTTTTATTTTTTTTTCCCCTAGGCATCTACTACAAGCACTTTTCTCACCAAAGAGCAATGGATATAGGAAAGAGTTGGTGCTTACCAAGCCCCCACCATCATCATCATCAAAGTCACCAGCGTTCACCCCAATATCTTGCATTCCAACCTGATCAGAAACAGCTGACACCTGAAAGCATGAAAAAAACAATACCGTTAACTAAAGGTCAATAAATAATTGCAGAAAGTAAAGCAGGAGATTTATGTGGACTCTCCTCATCTCATCACAGCCTTCAAGACTTGTACGGTGACACAAATACAGATGCCTACAGTGGAACTCATAAGAAATCAACATAGACTCCTTTTGGATCAGTTATTTTGTTTATTTTAAGACCTGTGTTGCCTCTTGGGCTCCTCAGGGTTTCATGCCGTTCCTCTTTTATCCTTAATGAATTCCTTTATCTATCATACAAGAAAGAAATAAAGGAGTAGATTACCTTAATTATTCGCCCAGCAATGTCTAATTGCCCATTTAAACTTTGAGCAGCTCTAGCATCTTCAAGGCGTGCAAACTGGCACAACTAGCATTAATTAATCCTACAAGTTTGAACAAAAAGAACTACATGCTTTCACATTAAACTCACCTGGACAAAACCAAAACCTTTGCATTGTCCAGTCTCCGGGTCAAGTGGCAATTGCACCAACTCCACAGGACCAAATGGTTCAAAAACCTGGGATATAAAGTTCAAAGGTCAACAAGGGAAGACAATAAACTCATGCCACCAATCAAACAGATCAGATTGGAGTTTTGATGGCTATAATATCGAGAAATGCAGTTATAACAGAAATTCTTCAATATTGCATAACAGCCATGAAAATCTCCAAGACCAAACCTAAATGAGATGACTGTGAGGCATCCAAGTCGATGCCTAGATCTTTTCCTTCTTGAAATGAATTTATTATGAGAATGAGTAGAAGTTAAGGCCCCGTAAGGAAATTTAGAAATTTCTTTCTTTCCTAAACAATCTTTCCATAAAAAAATTTACTTCTTTGGGAATTCCAATACAGCATGAGTTTCTTTTTGAGGGAAAATTTTTCCAATCAAAAGTTTTCTAAGCTTCCATACAGGGTCTAAATGTAAAGAAAATCAAGCCACTCAACTTTCAGTTGTTATACAATCCTTGTATGTTGCTGTTGTAAAAAATAAATTAAGGCATTAAGGCATGCCACAATGAGTCCAGCTATATTCATCAGCAATGCCTGACCGAGAGTTGTGGACAGATTCCATGGTCAAATACAAGAAGAAAAAAAATGTAGTAAGATTGCAATATGTTGGCATTGAATACCAACAATATGGATGCCTTACAAATTTCAAAAATGAGTGATTGGGAATATTCAGGGTTGACCAGGACAATCTGTTGAAGGGGGTTATTCAAGTTAAGAATGGGATTTTGCCAATTTAGGTTGGGAAAGTGGGGCATCGAGGCATCTTCTAGGTGGGGTCTCCAGCAATATATAGAAACATAATAGCTCTTTCCAAGTCGGCAAAGCAAACAAAATCCGATTCTAGGCAGATCGTCGAAGCAGTAAAGTTTCTCTCAACAATCAATTTGTATACCTTTACACCATTTCTTTAAAAAAGATCAACCAATTCAGATTTATTGGTGTGAGCTGGTGGACAGATCTATTGGGACTTCGCATTTAGAAGGTACTTCAATGACTGGGATCTGGAACCTATCAATTACCTACTTAGTCCTATTTTTCCATTCTCTTGAATATTTTTATGAATCCTGCACTTTAGTCTCCTATGCCATATTTCAAGTTTCAGTCATTTGGAGTATTAAAAAAAAGTACCTTCCAAGGTGTTTTTTTTCATATGGTCGGGCAACACTTATCAGGATTCTGACTATTGACGATATTAAACCCATATGTACATCAAGTTGGAAATCAGTAATAACCTTTTACTTTGTTGTTCGTTCACCAACATCATTTGGCCTCAATACTTATTTCTTTTTCATGTTCATTGGGCCTCTCCTAGATCAATTATCCCTCTTTTCCAGGGATGGAAGTCCTCAGATTTTAGGCCTAGAGAAAGGATTCTTTAGAGTTTGAACCTTTCGTTGTTTCTTGGGCCATCTGAAAGGAAAGAGACAATCTCATCTTCTCAGGAAGGAGATTTCAATACAAGAAAACATCAGCATTTTGGGTCTCATTTTTTATTGAAGCTCTTCTTTTAAAAAATTTGAGGGTTTCTTCTTTGAGGATTTTCTTTTTTATGTGGGAGCTTATTTGACATGAGAGCATGTAGGGCTAGTTTCGCTTTGGTTAGTCTCGAGTTTTCTTTCCTTTTCTTGTGGTTTTCTCTGTTATTTCTTTCTTTTGTTGGTAGGTCCGCTTGATCTCTTACATTTTCCATCAATAATGTTCTACTTATCAAAAAGAAAAGATGACTGTATCATCGAGGTGCAATTGCAAGTTCTACCTGGTTGTCCAATTGACAATCAGTTTTAATGCAGATGATCTAATTTTTTTAGAAGGTGTCTGGACACAGCACATGTCTGATACGCAGTCCCACAGATTAACAAATGCCATTTTTTCTGTAAAACAAACATTATACAGAATGTTCTAAATATTAATTTAGTGTCAAGTGTGGTTACCTGACGAAGTTGATCTTCTGTGATGTTGAAGTGCAGATTTCCCACATATAACCTTCTGACTCCCCCAGAATAGGGTCCAATAGAACCACCTGGTCCTCCAACTACAGCTGTATTAGATTGAACCAGATTCTTTTCAGCCTCTGATGGCTTAACCATCACTGGTTGACCAAGAAGCAGTTGACCAGAGAGCGCAATTGCCATAGGGACAGACATCGCATCATAAAACTCAATATACCTGCAAACGTTTGCTTTAGGATCTACCATCTATCTTAAGGATGTATTAAAACATATGATCCATGATTCAACAGAAAGATAACATATTATCACACCAGAACAAAAAGTATTGAAATTACAATAGAAACAACTTTGAAAAAAAAAAGAACTTTTGACTTGTGTACAAATGGCCCACTCCAGATCTGGTCATAACTCATAAGTAAATCAAACGACAGCATGCAGTGAGCAAAATAAAATTAAGGATTCCAAAAATTTCTACAGGAGATCATGACACGGAGATAGTGCAGAGATGTATCTAAACTTCTAAAATATAGTAGATATATGTTGACACCATGATGGATGCAGCCACGGGAAGAATGGTCTAAGCGTACAATTGGATGGTTCTTCTTACAGTAACCCCAGCCCATCTGGAACTGGGGACTGGTTTTGGGATGGATACAGATCAACGCTTCTGGTTTTCTCTGTCCCTACCTGATTCAAAGCCTGAAATAAGGCAGATGATAGAATTTTTAATGGTGTAAATTTCTATTAACACATTTAAATGATATGTTAGTGTATATATATATAGGGAGTGTTCAGTTGCCAAAATCCTAGCCAAACTGTTTTGACCTTTATTAGCTAAAAATTTCGGAATGGGCTGATTTTTTGTGAGGGTGATCTCTATGATGAGGAGATCATCCTCACAAAAAATCAGCCAATTCTGAAACTTCTAACCCCACATTATAACTTGAAGAATCGTGGCCCATCAGTTTTTACCGTTAGTTAATAAACCAATTCTGATGGGGTTAGAAGTTTCAAAATGGGATGATTTTTTGTAAGGGTGCTCTTTATTTTTGTGAAGATGATCTCTTCACCATAAAGATCGTCCTCACAAAAAATCAGCCCATTCCAAAACTTTTAGCCCATATAAGACAAAACTTTGGCTAGGAATTTGGCCGTTGAACCCAACCCATATACTTAAAGCTTGCAAATGTTTTGGCCTATTCTTTGGCTGAGGATGATATATACCATCAATCATCGTTATTGAAGCTAACCATAGCTTCTCTTTCCTTTTCATTTCCTTGGTTAATAAGTAAAATTATATATCAAATAAAATAAAAAAGTGGAAAAAAGTTCAGAAACATTATTTAGTAAGAAAAGGCAAAAAAGAGAAACTAGTAGATATAATCCATGTACCAAACAACTTGGTTATACAAAAAATTGCCCATCTAACAAAGCCAATACTCATGAACTGACATTAAATCAGCAAACAGATGGTCTAAATTGCATTATTGGGGCCTACTGAATACATTTAGTCTTCCAACGATAAAGACAAAAAAAAAAAAAATTTCAAGAATGTCAGAAATCATTCAATAATTACCTGTAGCATACAAAAATATGATTAGCAGCCATGGGATAAATTTGTACTCCATTCAATCAAAACAACTCTTAATGATGAGAACAAAATAGTTGTGGTGGGATGTCATTTGGAGACAAAGGATCACAACTTCCTTTGCTAAAAATTTCATATTCTATGATTCTTAGTTCTAACACTCCTATATCCTTGTACATGGACATATTTATAGGAATTTGCCAAAAAGAAGTTATAAAAACACAAGCTTCTGTGAATTTGCTAACCCTTTGATTGGCATTTTGTCCTTTAGATTCATCTAAATGGCCTTTAAAGTCAGTTAATAGATTAGAATCATTAGGTGATTTTATTTTATCCAAGGACATAGCCATAAAATACAATGAGGTCAATTTCATAACAACAATAAATGTTGCCTATGGTGCAAGCCACATATTGTCCTTTATAAAAATTATTTGAATATGTTTACCTCCATAATTTTCATTATCATCGAAGCTTCATCCCAAGTGTCTTATGTTAATTCAAGTATCTTCATACAAAAGTTACTATTTTGAGAACCTCATGTCATGAAAGAAAATATTAACTTACCCAACTCCCTTGGAACGTCTTGAATTGCGATCCATTATGAGGCGCACATCTCGCACCTGTAGATGGTAAACATAAGTGTTAACAAGATAACAGGCAAAAATGCATGGTAACAGTTCCAAAAGCTTTAACTTACGAAACGATGACCTCCTGACAAAGATACTTTATAGTTAATGTTATTGCACCATGAGAGACAGCCTATATGAATGCCTGTACGTTTTAAGTGCATCATTAAACTCACCAAAGATAAATAATTATTAAACCGCAACACAATCATTAACTTATCCTTCATAGAGGGTAAAGGATTAACCAATAAGAAGTCAATTTGGCCCCTTTAAATAGGTATCTCACTTTTCATCTTATAATATGACGTATAGCTTTTTATAATATAAAGCGTAATTGAACTTGATAAAATATCAAAATTAACTTCCCTAAATGTAAATGTGTTGTAAAAGGTAGTATTGTTGAACAAAACACCATATTTCAGCTCATCTGTATTAAACATATTTTTCTTAGTGTCTTGGTGCAGATTATAGGTTATTATGTTTTAGTACATGTGGTTGTAGACTTGTAGAGATAGTTCAGACATTGTTAGCATGGTTTCAAAACTCGTCCGAGACTGAGACGTATCACCCAGTAACGAGACAGACGGACAAGTCAATCGTACTAGATTTAAAACCCACATTCATTTTTCTCATTTTTGAACGAGAAGCCTCAAACATATCGAAAAACTCATCAGAGACGACTCGGTCTCGTTCACAGACGAAACGTTAAAACGAGTTTTAAAACCATGGTTGTTAGCATCATGTTTTCAAGTTATTTATGCATGAAGTGAGGTCTAGAGTAGCATGAAGGTGAGTTGTTTTGTATTGGTTTGGGATATGACAAGATACATTGACATAGTCGGAGTACGTGTTATGATGATGACGATGATTGCACCCTATTGGTTGTCAACTTAAGGCTATGTTGAACGGCATTGGTATTTCAAGGATATGAATATTCTACTTCTTGGTAAGGGATTGACGACACATCGGAGGAATAGGAAACCTTGTGGAGTACATTGATCAATGGAAAGTTCGGTATATACAATATAGGCATTATCCTAAAACCCCCTAGTGCTTGATGTGACTAGTATGTGAAAATGAATATTGAAGCATCTCAACCTGTCTAAACAAAGAGAAAGCAAAGCCAACACACACACACACACACAATCTAACCTTGAAGGTGTACTTATTAGCCAATGCATCTAGATCAAGCACTTGGGTTTCTCCTAAGCCTTAGGAGTTAAGGAACAATTCAAACGATTGGAAAGACGACACCTCAACAACTCCTTCAAAGGATCTAATAAATTATATTCACAATGAGATAACTCCTAAAAAGTATCAAAGGTTCCCTACTAAGAAATTTGGATGGCCACTATCCCTCCAAAGCTGTTTTACGGCAATGGCTCTAGTCGAAAGAATCACAATAGATCATTCCCCCTAGGGGTGTCAATGGATAGTCAAAAATTTGAATTCGAATTCGAAAAATCGAATATTATCCAAAATTTTGGATATCGGATTCGAATTCGGATAGTTTTTTATATTCGAATCCTTATCAAATACGGATTCGGATATTAACATTTCGAATCCGATAATATCCAATTTGAAATAATATATGATATATATATTATTTTATTTATTTATTTATTTATTATATAAATAATATAATATATATTATTTTATTTATTTATTTATTATATAAATAATATAATATATAATAAGTTTTTTTAATAATGAAAAATCAGTTGGATAAGGAAAAAATTATGTTTTTTTTATATACAAATTATTCAAATCATAATTGGATATTACCCGATATCCAATAAGATAATTGGATTTGAATTCGGATAGAGTTTTAGAACATCCGTTGGATTTGAATTAGAATTCGGGTATCAAATAAAAATTTCGGATTCGGATATTGTTGTATCCGAACCAATAAGCATCCGTTGACAGCCCCAATTCCCCCTCCTCATATCTAGATAAGAGAATGCAGAAGTAGTCAACTATTAGATCTCTCATAGTGAAGTATTTTTAAAATGAGATAATTCATAAGGAGCTCCAAAGGTTCCCTTGCAAGATATTCACGGCCACCATCCCTCAAAAGTAGTTTCTTGTATGGACATTAAGCTATACAATATCCTCACTATCAACCATTTAATATTCAACATAGACTTCAAATACTCCGAATAGTCATATCATATGCAAGTGTAAGGAGACGACTAAGAACCCTCTTGTTCATTGTCCTTTTGCATGGGGATTATGAACCGAGTTTTCTTCATTTCCGAGGCAAGTTGAGTGACTTCTTTTTCAGTAATGAATCTCTCTGTTAGCTGGCAGCACAAGCTCTTCAGTGAGATAGGTTATTCCTTTAAAAGTATATTACTTAAATAATTTGCCGACCCATTTAGAAATAGAGGAAGAGAATATTTTTATTGTTTCAGGACAAAGAAGACAACATAGACTGGCATGATCTTGACAATAAAAACCCTCAAGTGCTCTTGGTCCATCTGTCCTGACAAAGTTCAAAGTTGCTAGTAGTACAATTTTATGATTTGACGGCACAGCCTTGTTGGGATGCAAAATTCATTTTGTTTGTGTAGATTTTTCACCTCGTGAATATTTTCTTTCACTAGAAAGCCTAATCTTCGTGTTAAATAAAATTTCCATATTTTACCAATCATTAAAAAAAGGCATAATTTAAGCCCTTGATTTAGTGATCACACACAGAAAAACGCTCATACTAACCTTGCCAGCCCTTGAAAAGAATTCATATACATCTCTTTCATCTGCCTTCAAACAAATCTGCAGTGTTGACAGAATATCAGTTAGCACCATCAGAACTACAGCTAAAAGGCACCGAAAGCCGGAATACATTGAGGTACCTGATAAGCAAACACAGTCCTTTGATCTCGTTCTGGATCAGCCTCTGGCTCCACCACTTCTTCCTTCTTCTCTTTATAGCGTCTGCAAGGGAAAGGAAACCTCAACTATCAACTGATTTACCAATGATTACGATGTGATGTTAAATAAAGCAACTTGAGCAGGCTAGAACATCAATTGAGCTATAGAACAAGTCTTAAAATAATATTTTTGGTTTTATGTATTTAAAAAAGTAAGCATGCACAAAATATTTTAGAAATGGCAGCAAATTTCTTTCCCGCTATGCGTACAAAGGTCAAATCCACGTAATACGCTCCTGCAGGGAACTGCAAGAAGTTAATTTAACACGACCAATGAGGTGACAAGGTCAAATGAAACGGCTCCTAATCTGCAAGTTCAGTAAAGAACAGACCTGGAGGACTAAGTTAAAACTAATGAGTGGAAACATCCATTCTAGGTAGCAAGGTATGTTAAAGTATGTGATTGAACTTCAAGCACTGGATCAACGATATGTCTCATTCATTTGACAAAAACATACTTAAAACTGCAAGCAAATCAGCAGATTGTGTCAATAATCCACACCAAGAAAAGCAGTTCTATTTATCACAATCTGTCATCGGTTTGGAAACAGAAGGATATATCATCAGAGCAGTGCAAGGGGCAAAAGTTTAGGCCTAATACATCATAGCTAAGAAGTTAAAAATTTGTTAAAGGGTCCTGTACCAAACTGAAGAAAAAAATTGAATAGATTATAACTCAAACACGAAGAGCAGACAATGATTATGCCCAAAAAAAGTAAGGGTGCAGTTCCACAAATAAAGATGGCTAAATCATGAAGATCTGAAACATACAAAAATTAACATGTGAATAATGCTACCTGTAGAAATTTTCTAACAAGCACTGACTTATACATTACCTTATACGTAAATTCATATCCCTTTTTTTATAGGTGTACTTAAATGTATGTCTACAATATGACCAAAATTAATTAATTAATTATATGTATGTATCTGTGTGTGTGTGTATATGTCTGCATCCATACAGTTGTATAATATTGTGTAATAAATCCCTCAGCTTTTGCTTCTCCTGCTGACATAGACTAAAATGCAAATAATCTAAAGATGTACTTCACAGATATGCTAGCAACACGCTGTTACTGATGCACTAAACATCAAACTTTATAGTAGAGTGTAGCCAAAAAATACTAGTTAAATAAATAGGGATATGATGAAAGATCTGCGGCTAGTAGTTACATTATTTAAAAGGCATGTGGAAAAAGAGGTAAATTTTCGAAGGGAACTCTCTAGTCATGCAAATGGCATAATTACTGATGAAAGAAAAAAAATTCCCAAGGAAAAAAGGAATGTTAAATGCAAGGAAAACAAAAAAAATGGATTCCCAAGGGGAATGAGAGGAACCTAAAAGTGAATATAAAAACTTCAGAGGTGATGACTTCAGAAAAAATCTAGATTTAGGTCTACAAATGCTGAAAACTTGGACTCAAATATAGAAAACAATCCATGGGCAGTCAAACTCAACCTCCCCTTGGCAAGTGCTATGTGTAACCCAAAGGCCTACATTTTAAAAAGAGACATTTATCACCCAAATAGATGATAAGATATCCTGTAAAAAAATTATTGCAGATCTGGCAGCCAACTGAACACCCATTTTTCTCACATGCATCAGAAGGAAGTGCTTCTGTTAAGCAAAGCTCATCACTCCCCACCAGCATTTCTGCAACAGAATAAATATAATTAAGCCGTTGTGTTCTGAGGTGGAGGATAACCAAAATCATAACAAGACACTCCTCGTCAAACCTCCACCAACAACCCCCGAAGAACAAATATTTAAGACCCATGACCTGAGTTCCTGAGCCTGGCTCAGTTGCCAGAACGACCATCTGCAGATTGCTCTATTGTATCTGCGAGTTCCCGGAATCTAACGTTCAATATTCAGAATTCCCAACAGTGATATATATACCACAAATAACCAGATGAAATTTGAAAAATAATGCCAGGAAAAGTGCAAGAATTCCATTCAAATGGCAATACATACAAAATCCTTTAGAAAGCAAGTAACAATTGTATGGAAAACAGAAAAGAAAAAAAGAATGTCTTAAACAAGTAGATCTGTAGTTTCCAAACCACCTCCACCCTAAAAACAACACCAAGGCCTGATCCCAAAGATTCTCCAACCTAATCAGTCCAAAGCCAAGGCTTCAGTTATTGAAAGTTGTCTCGTATATGCTTTCACTATCTCCATTCCCTCTAGAGAAGGGAAAAGGTTAAAACAGATACATTCTTGCATTGGACGAAGGAGCAGCATAAACTGGGAAAAGACACAGAATATAGACTATCTCTATTCCCAATCCCAAACAAATCTACAAGGGACAAAAACTATCCAACAAGTGCATCTCAGGATCCTCCTTCACAATCCCAACCACCAAGTATCCAATCCATAAACACGAAATGTGCAATCTTGTTTTTTCAATCAAACGGGAACTTAAGAAGCATGTAATGCTAGTAACACTAGTAATGAGATCAAAAGAACGCAAAAGATCTTTGGTTCTGACAGCTCAGATATCATAAAGAAACAAATTAACCCACATTAATTTTCTACATATGGGGTGCAAATCAGCACCAGATACAGCTGTACCATCAGAAAGTATGATCAATCTTAAAGATAAACTGGATTACGGACATGTCTGGAACCGTGGAGTTGGGCAGGGAGCTGCAAATTTCGTTGGCATTTGGAATGCCCAACTCCTGCCAATTGTAACTCCTCTAGATGTTTCAACTCCCATTTTTAGTGAGGTATAACTCTCAACATAAGCCTAGGAATTAAAACTCCAGTCATGAGGAGTCGAACCCTAATAAAATTCCCTTAACTTGATCAAAAAATGAAACCTAAGAGCAGTCATCATTCTGACAATATGACAAAGTTGCAGTATCACATTACTGCCTACGATGAGAACAATGGAGGTCACTCTCATCTTTCTTAATCTCATTCTCTCTTTCCATATATCCCTAAAGGTGCTCCTATTCATCAGAGTTAAGGCTAGAGAGAACCATTACCAACTCTGGTGTGGGAGCATGTGTCAAGATGAAGTGTTAGCTGATTGTGTTTATGATAATGGCAATGTTTTTCAACCTCCCCCTTGTATACATTCATTTATTTTATTCTTTAGAAATATTGCACTTACCAAAAAAATGATGAGATATCTTTTCTCTTCTATGAATAGTAAAACAACGGTATGTCTTATGATATGCATCATATACTTATAAAAAAGAGAATTCACATATTTAACAAATATGAAAATTTGCATAGTTAAGGGTTGATGAACATTTTGTGAAAAGGGGGGAAATGAATTCTGAAAATATGACCCCAGAATTAACAGAATGTGGAATCAGACAAGAGATCGATACGAATAATTAACCCTTTTAAATCCATTGAATATAGAACAAATCTCTTGGTATTTCAAGACCAAATTAATACAAGTTTCAAGTTGATGAGCACCAGTGTCTTGAAAGCTTGGAAATCGTAAGAGAACCGTACTTTGTTATCATGATCTCATTAAAAATGAGTGAGATTATGGCATGAAATGGAGTATGAAATCAACATCCAACCCCAAGTAGGAAGAATCTTCTATGATCCAACCATTCAATTTCTGGCATGCCATGCCCACTTCTGTTCCTAAAACAATTCAATTACAAGTTTTTAATGATGATCCCACTCCCAAAATATATCTTCTTCCTGGTGCTTTGGAAAACTAAGTTCCAATCAGAGCTATAATTTCATTTTTAGACCAATTGTATAATTACTATATGTACCATATAACATACTAAAAACTAGCTAATGTATGTGGATTCACCCTATGATTTTTTGTGGGTCCAGACAAATTCAGACGTTGGTAAGATGTGGATAGTGTTACATGATTTCAAATCAGTTCTGAATTTGTGTTGGCAAATTCAAAACCAATTCCAGATAACTGGATACAGTCCATTTTACACATACAGAATGTTCATAATCAAAATGCACAACCTACAGAGAAAATATGCTTTATAGAGTGTTCGAGAACCCTTGTCCATATTACACCACATTTTGCATCAATATGTTCACATACAAAAGGTAAATCACAGGAGGAACGAGAACCGATCACTTCATCATGTTCCAACTACAATCAGTATGTTGTAGCTTTGTTTCTATTTTCTAAATGAGTCGATCATCAAGGGGAAAGGAGACTACTAGTCCATACAATTTCTCTTGTCCCTTAGCACTGGGTTTTGCACAAAATATGATTGCGGGGCCATGAAGCTCATAATCTTGGTAGAGAAACCGATTGAAAACCTTCTAGTTAAATTCAAATTAGAAGATTAAAAACAGATAAGTGACACTTAAAGAACATACAGTCTTGCCTAACTCGAAGCATGGGTAGACATTCGTTATTTTGCCTTAAGAGTTGAAGTGCATGGTGCACTTGAAAGCTAATAATTTTAAAATGAATATTTGCAGGGATTTATTCAACGTTTTCAGCAGTTCTAATTCACATAGCCCGCAAATCATGAAAATATTTATTTAAAAAAAAAGTTACCTGCTTTCTCGATCTCTGTCTCTTATCTCTCTCTCCCTTTCTCTACTTTTTTCCCTGTCTTTGCTCTTCTCTCTATCCTTCTCCCGTTCCACATCCTTATCACGGTCACTGAGGTGCCTTTCAGAGTGGCTCCTGCTACGACGTGACCGCTCTCGTTCTCTCTCCTTCTCCCTTTCACTTTCACGGTCACGCTCTCTTATTCTCTCCCGATCCTTATCTCGTTCTCGATCTCTGTCTCTGCCACGGTCTCTTTCCTTCCCATTCCTTTCCTCTCTATCTCTATCTTTATCTCTATCTCTGTCTCTGTGTTCTCTGCTGCTTCTATGACGGTCCCTCTCGCTACGTTCACCATCTCTGGACCGATGATCAGGAGATGACCGATGACGCGAGGAGCCCCTCTCACCATGCCTGTCATGACCACGAGTGTCATCTCTGGATCGTGCCCTCTTCGATCGGTGATCTAAATCATCATCAATCTGATCACTCCTATGCTTAGAACTCTTCCTGTCTTTTTCCCCCGATTTAACAGCTTCATCTCCACCATTAGTTGTTTCCGGCTCTTTCAAAGCTTCCGGATTTTCAACTGTTTTCTCTAAATAATCGTACTCGTCGAAATCCATGGACGACCTTCAAAGAAATCAAGGCCACAACTTCCCTCCCTTTAACGAAAACCTGCAATTCAACTAAAACCACGAAAAACCATATCCAAAATGAATCTTTTTTGGGTTTGAACATGTTTAGAACAATCAGGTAGCTTTATTTTTTGGTAAAAAAAAAACCCTAGGTGTGAAAAGAAAGAGAGTTGGATTTGAAAAGCAATGAGAGATGAACAGTTTGAAATAGAGAGAGGAGAGAAAACCCTAACTAGGGTTTATGCAAATTTGGGAGCTTACCTCGGACGGAGACAATCAGCGAAAGAAAACCCTCAAGCCGCGTACAGTTGCGACGGATAAAAGGGCACCCACCAGTCGAGTTCGACTTTGGTCTCTCGAGTGTTTGAGCTAAACCTAATCCCTTATATAGCATTAGGACGTGTTTGATTTGTATTTTATTCGAAACGACTAAACAGGTTTTGTGTACGGAACTTATATTTGAGTAGGGGTGTTAATGGATAGTTTTATATATTCGAATCCTTATTGGATACGGATTCGAATATTAACATTTCGAATCCGATAATATGCGATTCAAAATAACATATAATATATATTTTTATTTTATTTTATTTTTTATATAAATAACATAATATATATTATTTTACTTGATTTATTTATTATATATAATATAATATATAATAATTTTTTTAATAATAAAAAATCAATTAGATAAGGAAAATTTGTGTTTTTTTTAATATACAAATTATTCGAATTTTAATTATATATTATTTGATATCCAATAGGATAATCGGATTCGGATTCGAATAGAGTTTTAGAACATCCATTGGATTCGAATATTATTGTATTTGAACCGGTAAGCATCCGTTGAAAAAATAGATTATACATAAGCTACTTGCAACAATAGACCCATGGTAATCATTTATCAATCAATTATAATAGAATAGTGATGAATATACGCGGTCTTGCGGTTGAGTACACGGATGACATGGTAAGAGCATATCTTTTTTCCAATATCCCGATGAAAACGATCTATGGTTATGTGTCTTTGCCATGTCAGTCGTGTGCCGTACTGAGTATCAAGACCACATGCATTCATCGTGACTCTAGTAGAATAATGATGAATGCATGCAATCTTGGTACACGGTTGAATACGCATAGGATGTAGTATGGGCATAAAATCGCACATCTTTTTCCTGTGTATCATGATGAAAACGATTTATGGTTCTATGCCCTTGCCACATCAAACTCGTATCAAGACCATGTGCATTCATCACAACTCATTCTAATATACATGACAGAGGGGGCATGTGAAATGGTATTATAAGGTTTAAGGTTTTGATTATCTATTTTGGCTGTTAAGGAATGATTACATTGACCTAATACACACTACTCTCTGGTAGGACTGCAACTTGGGCAAGCCAAACTCAAACCTGATGGGTTCAACCCGACCTTGGGTCAAGTTGGGCACTGGTAGCTAGGGCTCAAGCCCAAGTTTGGGCAAAAAAAATAAAAAAAAATTGATCGAATCAAATCGAGTTGTGTTCCAGAATAGACATTGTATTGCCCCAATTTACTCAAATTTAAAATTGTTTTAGTTTTAAAATATTTTCATTTTTTTCTCATTTACGTTTCAAATTTTAGTTAATCATCATAACCTTTTTCTTATCATTTGCTTGTAATTTCATGTATTTAAACTTTGAGATATATATCTGGAGACAAATAGTTGTAAATTTTATGCTTCTTTGCCGTTACTAAATATCTAATACCTATTATCTTTATATATGTCATTATCATTACTAAATTATCTAATATTAATGAGGAATGAGCCAACTGACTTGGGTTCGATTTGGGTGGAGCATTTCATGCTTGAGGTCTTGCTGGGCACGAGCACGGGTTGGTGTTTATCAAGTTTGGGTTGGGCCCCCAACTTAGCCGGTCCTACTTCAACTCTTAGGCCAAATATTTCATAACATCAATATACGTTTGTAGGAGAACATCAATCAAAAGATGGATTTTCTAAAGATTAATATAGATTTTAGAAACTAACTTTCTAAATAATTTTAAGATAATCTTTTCATCTTCACCACGAATTCAAATCTCATCTCAGACTCGGATGATTCGCCCGAGTTATCTCGATATCATTCAAGAATAATTGAGCCATTCAATGTGAATCATCACATGTGAAAATTTTGGTCAGGCTTAATGTCTAATAACCATTTAATCCACCTCGTGTTCATAAAAAAATATGAACTTATATGCGTATAAACAAATAAAAACAAATAATTGTATGTCTGAATTAAATGGTTGATCTTATTTGAGACAATATGACATATACGAGTCAACTCAAAATCAATTGAGGAGAGAATAGATGGAATACCGAATTTTAAAACCGTAATATAAACCGTGAGCTTGACTATCTACGAGATCATCATTTTCTTTAGGGTGATTTAGACATACCCTCCTATGTTTAGCTGAATATTAGAGATATACCCCTATGCTTTGAAAATGATGATATGCATCCCTTGACCTCTATCTTTTAAATTGATTAAGGGTATGTTTGATTGCATGGAAAGTGACTTTCCATGGAATTTGAAATCCATGGAAAAATAGTGGTGGAAAATAGGTAGGGTAGGAAAATCAAATTCTATTATTTTATTATACTTGGATAAAATCATGAAAAAATTATATGGGAAAAAAAAAAAGAGGAGGAGGAAGAGAAAAAAAAATTAGAGGAGGGGAAGAGGAAGAAGAAGATGAAGAGGAAAAGGGATGGGGGAAGGGGGAGGATGTGGTGGTGACTGTGACGACGGTGGAGGTGAAAGTAAGTGAGGAAGAAATGATGAGAAAGACGAGGGGAGAGCGTGGTAGTGGTGGTGACGACGGAAGAGATGAGAGAGAGAAAGTGGCCTGAGATGGTGATGACGATGACGGCAACAACGATGGTGACGATGACGAGGTTATTGTGATGTTGGTGGTGGTAGGAAAGAAGAAGATATGAGTGGAATAATTGAGGATGGAAAATTTAGGTGGATTTCACTTTCTCACCCATATGAGTGGGAAAGTGAAATCCATGTTTTGGTGGACTTTTTGGTTGAGGTGGAAAATGAATTTTCATTTCCATGTGCAATCAAACACTTGAAAAATGTCATTTTCCATAGAAATTGATTTTCCACCCTATTTTCCATGTGCAATCAAACATACCCTTAGGTTATGTTTGATTGCACATGGAAAATAGGGTGGAAAATCAATTTCTATGGAAAATGACATTTTTCAAGTGTTTGATTGCACATGGAAATGAAAATTCATTTTCCACCCCAATAAAAAAATCCACCCATATTTTTCATCCCCAATTCTTTCCCATTCATATCTTCTTATTTCCTATCACCACCACCACCATTATACTAACCTCGTCGTCATCGTCATCATCGTAGTCAACATCACCATTGTCGACTTCGTCTCTATCATCACCATCTCCGACTACCTTCTCTCTCTTATTCTCCATCCCTCACCTCATCCCCCACCACCACCACCACGTTTTTCTCTAATCTTCCTCATCATCTTCTTCCTCACTTACCTCCTTCGTCGTCACCATCACCATCACGTTCTCCCTTCTTCTTCCTTACTTACCTCCAACGCCACCGCCACATCCTCTCCCCTTCCTCTTCCTCCTCATCTTTTCTTCTTCTTTTTTTCTCATATTTTTTCATGATTTTATCCAAGTAAAATCAAATAATGAAATTTGATTTTCCAACCCTATTTTTTTTTCACCACTATTTTTTCATGGATTTCAAATTCCATAGAAAGTCATTTTCCATGCAATTAAACATACCCTAAGGGGAAAATACTCAAATGCCCTCATCTTTAATCTCCAGCCAAAACCCATATTTTTTCTCTCAAAAAATCAATCATCGTCAACTACTTTGAATAAAAAATTTAACCCTTCATCATCTATCTTAAGATTATATCTACTTAAAGTCTTCAACATTCAAATCTCAAGGAAATATACAATTTTTGAGAAAGTATAAAATGATGAAATTTTAGATAAAAATTTTATGATATTTTACAAAATGAGAGAAGATAGAAAATAACAGATGAAAATAAGATTGCATAGATTAAAATTATCTTGGAGGTTGAAGAGCTTGAAGATGATTGATTTTGGAGAAGACAAATATGAGTTTTTGGCTATAAATTAAAATTAAGGGCATTTGAGTCTTTTTCTCTTAGTTTATCTAGAAGACTGAGGTCAAGGGATGCATGTCATAAGGTTCAAAACACAGGAGTATCTCTAATATTCAGCAAAACATAGGGGGTATGTCTAAATCACCATTTTCTTTATTATGATTTTGCCATACCCCTTGACATTAGTCTAATGAAATAACGAAAAGTGGCCTAAATGTCATTTATCTATCTTTCTCTTAATTTTTCTTATAAAATTTGTTGTCTTCAAATTCTTTAATTAAATTTGTCCAACCTTTCAACCTCTTATTTGATACACCATCTTTGCCGATAAGGGTAAAAGAAATTACCTAGCAGGTTAAACACAACAGATTAATTTAAGGAGACAAAGAAACGGACTTACGGTTAGAACTTAGAATGTTAATGACAAAGGAATTTAAGCATTTTTTTTAATTAATCCCATAGAGAAGACTAAGGTCAAGGTGCACGTCTATCTGTTTAAAATACAAAATAGTAGGGTACTCAGAATATATGCAAATCACACAAAAAATATTATTTATATATTAAAACACAATGGTGGACTCCTCTTATCTTCCTCGCAAGATTTATACCACGAAAACAAGGTATCCCAAAGACATGTTTTGCATTTTATCTTCTTCCTCTTTTAAAAAAGAACAATGCTAAAGTGACCTCAGATTGGAATCTCATATCACACTTATTGACGTGAAAGTGTATGAGAATCATAGACGCATTCATCGAGATACGAGTGAAAAGTATCTATGGTTCCCATCCACTTTCACATCAAGAAGTGCGATATGTGTTTTTTGCTTGAGGTCACTCTAGTATGACTCTTTCAAAAATACCTTTAATGTTATTATCTTTCTTCTTTTAACATTTTTTCAATATTACCCTCAAATTTTATTAATTTTCCTCTTCTCCTTTCTTTTCTTGATAATATATCTTAAACTTTATTATTTAATCTCTTTTACCCCCATAAGTGGTTCATAGAGACTCTAGTCTAAATGTTTTAGCCAAATAAGCGATTATATGTCGCATGTCCTCTATTTTCAAAATTTCTCATTGTATGTAAATAAATATTTATTGGGGAATACGATGGCCCTTACTCAAGTTCAAATTCTACAATAAGGATTCTCCATTTGAACTTTGTTTCTCGATTAATATACTCTTGGCTTGTAAACACCCTTACAATTTTTTATATTGCTTATCCTCTTTCCCCCTTTTTCAATACCCTTCTAAATTTATTGTTTTTCCTCTTTCACCCCTAAATCCCAAGAGAGGACACCTACGTCTCTACGGCAAGGACATCTCTTAGTTTAAAGAAGAGGCTAATAACTTCTGTTTTTTTTAGTACGAGGTTTTCAAGGAATTTAAGGGGAGAGGTAGGGGGAGGGGGGTTTGAAGATTTCATAGGCAATTGGGAGAAGGTGTGTTGTATTGCTATCGAATAGTCCCCTTTTGTTTTGGGTCTCACTTGGTTGGTCATCTCGACTGATCTTACTTTCATTAATGAATTTTACTTATCAAAAAAAAAAAAAAAAAAAGAAAGAGAGAGAAATGCTCATTTGAAATAAGCTTGTTATTTATAATACCATATGCAAATCGATTATGTCCTTTGGATTTCAACTTTGTTTCGAAAATGGTTACCAAACTACCCAGAATCAAAACCCATTATCATTATATGTTATACTTCTGAATGATTCAAATTCTGAAAATAGGTAGACTAAAAATCGAGATGATTGATTTTTTTTTTCATCCGAGCATTCATTGACACACTTAATAGATATGTAGAATATCATCTGAGATCAAAATTTCAAATTGACAATATATTATGACCCGGACTAATCCATTGTATTAGCAGTCACAATTAAGACTTAAAAGACCTTGAAGTAATAATTTCTTTCTAAATAGTCCCTATTTTATTTCTTAATGCAGTGTCCATCATTATTGTTGAGCTCACAACTTTTTATTTATTTGAATTCACTAATTTTTTATTTATTGTTGAGTTTTACCACTTTCTTTTTTTTTGAGTTGGACATTTTTTATTGTTGAATTCGATAGTTTAAAAAAAATGTCGAACTCAAAAAAAAAAAAGTGGTGAACTCGACTTTGGTAAAACCCACATATTTTTGTTTTTATTTGAGCTGTTCTTTTTATTAAAATACATGGAAATATCGACTAAAAACTTGAGATACCTACTAGTCTAGGTGATTTCAAACTAGAAGAACCATTATTGGTCAATTTTTCATCAAAAACCAAAATAAAAAAGTGGAAAAAATCTTAATTTTTTTACATTGGGTTTTAAAATGTTAGAAAAAACCATTAAAAACAGTTTCTTCTTCCTTCTTAAAATCCTTTCCGACTGAATGGAGTCTTTGAAACTCGATTGCGATGTCAAAAATCTATTTTTTTTTTAATGAAAACAGTGAGTTCGAAAGGTTAGGACATTCAATCGTGAGAAATGGAGTTTAGGGATTTGATTTGAAAGAAAAGTTTTACTAAATAGATTACTAAGAAATGGACTAAAACTTAGCCTCTAATTAGAAAGAACTTCCTCTGTCTGGGTCCTTTAAGTAATTTGACTAATTAAAATGATTGATGTTTTAAAAATTAAACATTTCAATAATCTTTAGTGAAGGAAAAGTGGGTCTGGAAGGGAAACTTGGCAAATTAGTTAAGTCTCGGAAAGATCAAAACCCCACCTTTAAATCAGAAAAAACTATGCAGCGGGCAGTTTGCTTCCCACTTCAAATTTTTGAAGGAACCCTATCCATTGGATTACATGTGGCATTTTTAGGAGGTGTTTCAAATTTTAGTGAAAATGTAGGGTGTCAATAAATTCTAAATGCCACATATCTTATAATGAGGATGGTTCCTTCAAAATTTGAAGTGGGCTGCACGCTTCAAATCCCACTTCAAAGTTGGACTCCTTGATCACCTGCTTACCAAAAAAAGCTAGTGGGCAATTGGTATAAGTGCTAGATATGATTTGAATCAAGTTGGGATTGGAAAATTTGTATAAAGCTTATATTACTGATAGTTAGCATAACATGATGATAGTTAAAGATCTTTGATAGAAATCTAATTGAACATCATCGACCAACAACATCAAACGTAATATACCAAAGGCGTTGATTACACTGATGGATCATATTCAACATATCTGATGCTCTCCCACAGTTCAAAAAACAAATACAGTCTCAATCAATCTATGATCTGTCTCGATTAATATTTACAAATTCCAGTCTTATTGATTGGTTCAAAACAATTTTCATATTCTTTTTAATAATTAAAAAAAAATCTTAAATGGTTTTTAACATTTATTATTTCATACATTAATAGAGAAATTAACTAGCCAAAGTAAACTAATGAGTCCAACTTTGAAGAGGACGGCCTGCTTCAAAATTTTGAAGGAACCCTCTTCGTATCATGAAACATGGATTTTTGTATTTAACGAGCATTCCCACTTTTTTCATCAATATTTGGGATATTTCCGCAAAACTCCAATGCAATACCCATCCCTCCTCTCAGCTGTTGTTTTGGGTGGTGGTCTAAAAAATAGTGATCCTAACCCCCAGACCCATCCCTCATCAATTTTTGGGTTTAGACATTTTCGATATCTAAAAAGAGTACTCTCGCTTGTTATCTATCTTGTTTTGAGGGAAAAATTCAAGATATTATATGAAAAATTTGAAATTTAAATTGAATTAAAAAATTATTAAACAGTATACGAGTAGTACGGTTGGACTACCACTGCCACACCCCTCTCAGGTATATAGATTTCATGGTAAAAAAAAATAAAAGACTTGGTTTTGAAAATGGGCGGCAACCAAAAACCTGGTTCTTGAAGCCATGATTCCTCCTTTTGAGAAAGAAGGGTAGCCATGGCAAGGCAAACTCTTCCCCTCGTCGAGAGTTCATACTACACCATTCTCAACCATCTCAGCTCCACAACAGCTTCTCTCTCACATACCCAACAAGCTCACGCACATATACTCAAAAACGGTCTTTCTAACCACACCCACCTAACCACCAAGCTTCTCTCCCTCTACGCCAATCGCCTCCACTTTTCCGATGCAACCCTTGTCCTAGATTCGATCACTGAACCCGATGTCTTCTCCTATTCCACTCTCATCTCTGCTTATTCCAAATTCGATCACTTCGATCGTGCCCTCTCTCTCCTTCATCGAATGCTTTCGCATGGTCTCCTGCCCGACAATTACGTCCTCCCTAGCGCACTCAAGGCCTGTGCTGGCCTTTCATCTCTGCGAACTGGTCAACAGGTCCATAGCGTTGCATTTTTTAATGGGTTTGATTCGGATTCATTCGTTCAATCCTCTCTAGTTCATATGTATGTAAAATGCGGCGAAATAAGGGATGCCCATAAGATATTTGATATAATGATTCATAGAAATGTGGTTAGTTGGAGTGCTATGGTTGCTGGTTACGCTCGAAAGGGATACGTGGATGAAGCAAAGGGGTTGTTCGATGAGATGAGGAGTTTGGGTGTGGAACCGAATCCAGTATCGTGGAATGGTTTGATTTCTGGGTTTAATCATAATGGGTTCTCTATAGAATCAATGGCAATATTTGAAAAGATGCATTTACAAGGATTTAAGCCAGATGGAACTAGCATCTCTAGCGTTCTTCCTGCAGTAGGGGACGTAAAGGATCTGAAAATGGGGATTCAGATTCATGGTTATGTCGCCAAACAGGGTCTTGGGTCAGACAAGTGTGTAGTTAGTGCACTTATCGATATGTATGGAAAGTGTGCGTGCATGTCAGAGATGATGCAAGTGTTCGATGAGATGGCTCAAATGGATTTGGGCTCGTGCAATGCTTTGGTTGCCGGGCTATCTCGTAATGGCCTTGTCGACAATGCATTGAAGGTGTTTAGGGATTTTGAAGGCCAAGGGATGGAATTGAATGTTGTGTCTTGGACATCTATGATTGCTTGTTGTACGCAAAATGGTAACAACATTGAAGCTATAGAGCTCTTCAGAGAGATGCAGATTGCCGGCGTGAAGCCTAACTCTGTCACAATTCCTTGTTTATTACCAGCTTGTGCGAACATTGCGGCCTTAATGCATGGGAAGGCTGCCCATTGCTTTTCCCTTAGAAGGGGTATTTCCTACGATGTGTACGTTGGTAGTGCTTTGATTGATATGTATGCTAAGTGTGGAAGAATTGGAGATGCTCAGCATTGTTTCGACGGAATGCCTAGAAGAAATCTTGTTTGTTGGAATGCAATTGTGGGTGGATACGCTATGCATGGAAAGGCTAAGGAGTCTATGGAGATGTTTGATTTGATGCAACGAAGTGGGCAGAAGCCTGATTTTATCAGCTTCACTTGTGTCTTTTCCGCTTGTAGTCAAAATGGGCTAACAGAAGAAGGGTTGTACTACTTCAATAGCATGTCTAGGGAACATGGGATTGAAGCTAGAATGGAGCATTATGCATGCATGGTCACCCTCCTTAGTCGTGCAGGAAGGCTAGAAGAGGCTTATGCCATGATCAAGGGAATGCCGTCTAAACCCGATTCTTGTGTATGGGGAGCTTTGCTCAGTTCTTGTAGAGTACATGGTAATGTGAGTTTGGGCGAAGTTGCCGCTGAGAAACTCTTCAAGTCAGAGCCAAGTAATGCTGGGAACTATGTTCTTCTCTCCAACATTTATGCTTCGAAAGGCATGTGGAATGAAGTAGATAGAGTGAGGAGTGCGATGAAGAAGATGGGTTTGAGAAAGAACCCTGGATGCAGTTGGATTGAGGTAAAGAACAAAGTGCACACACTTCTAGCTGGGGATAAATCACATCCCCAAATGACGGGAATTGTTGAGAGGTTGAACAGATTGAACATAGAGATGAAGAAATCAGGGTACCTCCCAGATACCAACTTTGTGCTTCAAGATGTGGAGGAACAGGAGAAGGAGCACATCTTGTGCGGGCATAGCGAGAAGTTGGCGATAGGTTTAGGCCTTCTGAACACACCTCCTGGATCTTCCCTAAGAATAATCAAGAATCTTCGAATCTGTGGGGACTGCCATGTTGTGATAAAATTTATATCCAACTTTGAAGGAAGGGAGATTTTTGTGAGGGACACAAATCGCTTTCATCATTTTAAAGATGGGGTGTGTTCGTGTGGGGATTATTGGTGAGGTATCACTACATTAGTTCACCAATGTTTACCAAATCTGTGCGATATCCAAGACCATAAGGAGTTTTCATCACTATCTAAGCTCCCTCTAGGTTCATCAGAGGTTGTTCTTGACAAAGCTAGCTTGTTTTACATTAGCCTCCGCCCAACCATAGAACCTTATTCAAGTGGAAAACATTAGCCATCTGCTCTTAAGTTGGGCAGTAAGAGTTGGAGAAGGGCAATCATACATTTCTTGAAATCAGCATTCGACCAAAAAGTTGGGCAGAAATGAGTTGAACCACTTGAAACTTATTGATCTATATGGATCGGCCACCATGGATTCCAATTCCTCGATCAACCAGTTTCATTGTCAGATTTCATATCGGGTGGTGCAAGGGTAAGTCGAGCTTGACTGCACCATCTGAAGCAGAGGGCACTGTGTGGTAACTCAAGGTGAAGATAGGTGGACAGAACTCACCAATGACAAGAATTTTGGAGGGATCAGAATCAAGTTGATGAAACCCTTCGTTAAACTTGTGCCAGCTTGGATTGGACCTTGATAGTAACTATCTTTGAAATAAAATCTTATACTGATGAAGGAGCACTTGAATAGGAGTGACAGTTCAGGGATCACATTGTACTTGGAAGGAAAGTTGAACATGAAGGCCAGTAACACCAACCCCAGGATTCACCTATGATTTTTTGGCTCTGCTTGGTGGCTCAGCCAATTAAACACGACAACCCTGACTACAGAAACCTGCTTGTTAAAATTTCGTTTTAGTCATTTCTTCTTGGCAAGATGGATAAAAAAAAATAGTGCCTTCACTCCCTATGATTGTTATACAAGTCTTATTCAAGATAGCAACTTATTTATTATTTTTTCAAAAGCAGAAGCTCCAGAAAAACACATTGCCTACAATTGGCAAGAAATTAATGTAAGAATCACTTTTGTTTTCATGGGAACATATTACAGAATAAAGGTTTAGTGTCACCAAGAGGCCTGTAACTAAGTAAGACATAACAAGTTCAGCTCCATATGATTTTAGGAGAAAGGAAGAAGTGAAATTTCCTGCAGAATCGACATAAAACTTCTGCAGCACATAAGTATAATTGACCATTGTTGTGCAGTAATTATCTATGCACTTTGGCTTGAATTTCAGAATTTCTGTTCTGGTTTCTGGACACATCTTCGCTGAATATTCCCCATCCTCCTTGTTTGGTCTTATTGAATTCTGGCCTTTGGCTATTCTCAGCTCTTGGTTTGGATGGACTTGCATTGGAACTGTGTGTAGAGTTCAATGAGTTTCTTTCTTTCTCCTTATTTGCTTCTGTCTGCTTGCCAGGCACAGAAGGCTTTGGAGCACTGAAAATGCCGTAACTTGGTGGTGGGGAACTTGGAGTATCTGTAGGACTCTGTTTCAAGTTTCTGAATGAGGAAACATCGGTTCCTAACCGCTTCTGTTCTGTTGATGGTGAAGCATTCACATCTTTTTGTGGATTCCTTCCTAGATTTGGTGCCTGGGATCCTAAAGGCACCGAGTCTTTTGAATCTGGGACCTTGTTGACATGGCTTCTATGAATAGAAGAAAATTTGGAGACATCATTGAACAGTTTGGTATCATCAGATGTCCTCTCCGCTGATTTTGTTGGCTGGAACGTACTCCTTGATTCACTTCTTCGGCTATACCTATTTTCAATCTCATGTGAAGACTCTTGTGCCAAGGCAGGCATTGGATTTGTTTCTGCAGACCTTAGTTGTGGTTTAAGGTACGCTAAGCCCGCATTGGCAAGATCTGTCACAGTAGACTTTGAAGTAATCTGTTTCCCACCATCATCTAAATCAAATACTTTTCCAAAATCATCACTTGCATCAATAACCGACCAGGTCGATTTATTTCCTCCAAGCTCTTTAACTGGCATTTGATCGGCAATGTTATCATCTTCGGACTCTGAACCAGGCTCTGAAAATTCCCAATCTTCTTCGATCTGTAGAGGACTTTGAATGGGGCTCACACTGTTGGGAGTTGGTGAAGTAGCAGCTTGTTGAATCTTATCACTTGTAGGTTTTGCAACCTTGGCAACTTTACGGCCACCTTTCTTTGTTGGTCCGAACTTGGAGTGCCTAACTATTACATATGCCTGCCTTTTCTCCACCTGTGGGCCGCTTTCAATGACAGAAACATCTTCTATCTGCCAAAAAAAATTGTATGTGATTCACTCACCCTGATAATATAAATAAGCCATTGTTAATATTGAATGTGATGGACAGCCTTCCAATAAATGTTGTGTTTTACAGAATTAATTAATTATTATGTAGCATGTGATTGAATAAAAGTGATGGGCTACCAAAGCTGATAGGCGAGATAACAGTCCTCCCAGATCTTGATCTTCAGTACCAATAGCCATACACTGCAGCAAACAAGAAAAACAAGTGACATAACTCATATTTAAGTAAGGAATTTAACATGCCACGTGGCATTACACATGAACATTTTGACGCGCATTTCTAAACCTATTGTGTTTACAAGCACAAAAACCACACATGCACACACCACAAAAACCTATAGTAATCTTCTAAATATTATTCATAATCTCTACCACAAACTTCCATACATCAAAACTTGTCATTACTCATAAGACACCAAATATGATTCAGTGTATCTCACGCACCATGCTATATTGTTTCATATACTTTTTCCACACATATTAGTTGTGTTGACTTATCAGCTTGCTTGATATTTGGTAATATCTTGGTAATGACATTAAGTATGACTTTTGCTATAGAAAAAATTGAATTTTTTTTTCCCACTTGAGCCCTGCCTAAGCCCCAAGGGGATCCACTGCTCGAGCCCCACCTAGAATTTTAACGAACTTGGATGTGGGATTGACAAAAAAGGTACATTGTTGTCGCAGACCAACATTAAACTCAAGATGTTGATGTCTGGTCATTGACAGCCAGACAGATCCAGTCCAATCCCATTCTCACCTGATGCACACAAGACAGGCATTGAAATTTTGCATATATTGAATTAGATATCCTATATATCATAAAATGAATGAAGTAGGACAGTAGGGTTTCACTTTGAAGTAGGATTCAACAAGAACTTTGGATTTCTAGGTTCAACCAAGGTTGTTAAGGTGTTCGAATAAGTAAATAACAGAGGCTGTTGGTAGATTAGAGGTTCTACTGAAGGTATTATGGCACTTGTTGAAAAGAGACTTGTTTTTATTACTTTATGGTGTACAATTTTATTTTTGTTCTTTTACTTTTCCTATACCTGTTTCCTTGTTTTACTTTAAAAGTAAGTATTTATATTACATGTGCACAGACATGTTGGGAGTCTGTCTCAAAGGCTCATTGTCGGGCATCTCGTACCTCTTGTCAACCACCGATGCAAATGCTCACTTGGTGTTTCATCGTCAATAAAATACATATTTTCTTGGCTGGTATTGCTGTCTTGTTTTAACAATGATAAGACTCCTATGTATCAATTGTTGTGACTGCAATCAATTTGAGGTCTAGGTAAGTCTCCTTGACCTCCTTATCTATTCATAAAATCATACTCATCAAAAAAATAATTCAAACTACTGTTGTTTACTTCAGTAGAAAATCTTGACAGAACTAGTATCCTCAATGTCACAATGATATTAGCAGGCAATCACTAACAAACAAACAAAAGAAGTTCCAGCTTCAAGAAAAGTTAAGATATTAAAAAAATAAACAAATAAAGATAGGCTAGACTAGTAAATGAAAATTCTAGTAATCAAATATTATCCTCAGATAAGGAAAAAAAAATGAAGTACCTTCACACGGTAACCTTTTTCCATCAATCTCTTAATCATATCTGCTTTCATCTGAAGGTCCTTTTGTTCCTGGAAGCAGAAGCAATATATTTCAGATTTGTTCTTTAACCACAAGTCATAGCTTAAAAAGGGAATAGAAGAATATCAGCATGCTGCATTAGGACAAACAAAATAATCTTATTTTTGTATAAAAATAAAATGGGATAGACTAGTTGCATGTCACTAGTTTCTGGTTGCACACCAACCTTTAAAAAATAGCTTTTTTTATTATTTATAGGCTCTATTTTAACCTACTAATTTCACTTCATTACAGTAACCTTAGGATTCAGGGTTTCGTTTTCTTTGCCCATATAAATTGTAAACATGCTTACGAAACAAACCAACTATTTCTTGCAAAAAATATTGAACCATCAGTAATTTTTGTGGGTATGGTTGAAGAAGGATGAAAAACAAGGAGTAAACATTTTTATTATTATTATTTTTGGAGTGCAATCATCCAAATGGAATGCAAATGGAAAACCTCAAGTGATCTAGTGCAATTGGTAGTGGGTGGTGTGCAACTAGTCGGTCCCAAATACGATAGATACCAAAATAAGGTTATTTTTAGTTATGCGTCTTAAATAAATAAATAATAATAATTTATTGAAGAAGCATAACTAAAAAGATTTATAACCATTACGGGTAGCTAGTGTCAGCTATGGTTCTTACCGGTAGCTTGTGTCTTGGGTTTTGATTCAATAACATCACACTTATTTTGAATTTAATAACAATACTCTTATTCCAAATATAATTCCACTAAGGACTTAAATCCAATCTCTAACGAGCTTCAATGTTCGCTATTGATCAATATTCATGAAAAAATGGGGAAAACTGACAAATAAACACTAATTGCACAGAAAAGATACATAGGGGCCATTTGGAGGGAGTCAAAACACATTTGTCTCTATTTTCAAGGTGCACAACTACCTTTTGGGTAACCATAGTTTTTGTACAATATTAGCACAACTTGACAAAGTTAATTTTTGTCTTTGGTTTTTCAGTATCCAGCCTTGTTCCTACCAAATGGGCCCTTCAAAGGCACATCGATAACTAACAAGTTTCCCTCTTTAATTTCACAACTGCTAAGCTTCAGGAGTACTTACCAAGAAAAAAAGAAGAAGAAACACTCAGGAATTATCAGCTGTCTAATGTGAATAGAAGAACAAGTGAGACAAAAGAACTTACTGTTTTCCCTGAGAAACGGACTTCTTTGGCACACCCTTTGCGTGGAGTCATTCCTGCCTGCATAAAAAAGTCAAACATATTAAAATTTTCAAGGATGGATTCCCAAATATATATATAAAGAAAAAGAATTTATTAATGAAAAGAGAGGAGGGAGCTGACGTAGTGGAAGTGTATAAATCAATAGATTCAATAGGTAAGCAAGCAATAACTTGAAAGCAAATAAAACATGAAGCTAAAAAGTAATTAAGAGAGAGAATATAATTGAATTGATATGTTTGAATTGAATTTCTTTTTTGAAATTCCTTATATAGATAACTTCAACATAACAACTTAAAAACATTCTAAAACACTAAAATGTAACTTTCTAATTTATCCATAATATAATACTAACCTTCTAATCTTATTAGAACTCAATTTGGACACTTCTAATAATAGCCTAAAGATTAAAAACGAGATTATAAAAAAATTGAAACCTAAAAAAAAATTAGAGATTAAACAAATTAGAAACTAAATAAAATAGAAACTAACCAAACAATTTCTAAAACTAAACACTTAGGACTAAAATCAGAATTGGGTCAAGTATGGACTCAATTGGGTCAACCCGAACCAGGCTGGTCAAACCTGAGTTGATCAGGTTTGACTGAGTCAACTCAATCTGAAAATTATGGTCTTCCTCATGTAGATATCCTACATCAGTAGCCCAAGTAGGATGCCCACACAAGCTCACAAAATAGGAAAAACAAGAAAAAACATCAAATACAAAACACATGCATCACATAAAAGGTCCCATTTAAACATGAAGCCATCAAAAAAAGGATCCTCTAAATTCGTTATAGATTTTCCCCAAAGATGATAAGCCCCATTATGGATAAAATGACCTCGTTCAGTGAATGCTCATTTCCTTCAAAGACCCTATTATTTTGCTTCATCCAGATTCTCCAACATACAACACGTAGGGTGAGGGACCATAGAATTATTTTTTAGAAAGATACATTCAGGTGGCAACTTTAAAACAAAGCTAATTCTGAAGGAAGCACCGACATTTGGAATGATGGTATAAACTAGAAAGGGAGCCCACACCATCCTAGCAAAGGAACAATGAATCAGAAGATGGTTGACCAATTCTCCGCTTGATTTACATAAGTAGCAGAACTTGACAGTGATAATACCACTAGTCATAATAATGTCAGAGATAGGAAAAGAACTATGATTAGGCAATTTCAATGTCTTGTAGAAAGACTTCATAGAGAACTTTATCCTTACTAAAATCTCAATTTCAATTGTCCTCCTAATATGGATTTGAGAGATGCATTAAATAAGAGCAACAACCTCTTGAATCTCCTAATCATTAAAGTTCATTCTGAAGCCAAAATCCCACGAATTTTGAATCTCTAAATGAATCATGAAATCCTTGACAAAAGACTCTTTTTTGCGAGATAAGGGGAACAAATTTAGAAATTGGGACCTTAGAGGTAAAACTCCACTCCAATGATCTTCCCAAAATCTAACTCTATACCCTTAACCAACTCTGAATGCAATCCTTTTTCAAAATTCCAGCAAAATCTTAAAGATTCCTTTCGAAAGACCACACCTATAAGTGAAAAACATTGGGTACACTCCCAACCTTATCGGTCAATCCCACATCTTTCTTTAATGACATCCTTCCATTAATTACAATTCTCGTCCCCAAGGCTCTAAAGCCACTTCCCAAGAAGGGCCCAATTCATCACTACAATCTTTCTGATGCCAAGGCCTCCATTTTTCTTAGGAAGGCAGATCTGTTTCGCTAGATGAGCTGAAGTTTCCTACCACCTTCCTTCTCATTTCATAAAAAAATGTGGATCATTCTCTTTATTTGAAATTCAACACTTATGGGCATAATGAATAAACATAGAAAGTAAATCGAGATGTTTGATAAGGTGTTCTTGATCAGGGTTATTTTACCTCCTTTAGAAAGATATTTTGATTTTTAAGACCCAATTCTCCTCGTTATACGCTTGATGATTGATCCCAAATTGCCTTACTTTCGTAAGTAGCGCCTAGATGAAGGCTTTGCTTCTATAAGCCGCATTTAAATTACCAATGTGCATAGTACTTCTTTCCCACTTGAACCCCTACAAAAAGATTCTATTAAGTAACTAATACCTTCTTTCACGTGGTTCTACTTACAACCCCACTTATACTTTCCATTCTAAAATCAAAATTTTCAAATTATTATGTGAATAAACTTCCCAACGCAAAGAAGTTTTCTAACTAATCTTAGTGTTATAGTGAGAGAAGCGAAGTAGAGAGTTTCCACACAAAAATTTGGATCTCACAAATGCTCTCACCTTTACATTTAAATTTCATATAATTAAATATAATCAGAGTCATTTTGGTCAAAAACCAAGAAAATTGCAATCCCATGTTGGTTAATTTTCAAAATTACAAAATATCCTTTCTTTTTATAGATAAAGGGTTAATTGTTAGCAAATGAAGTTGGGTTCAAAGGGGTTTGAACCTATAGGACGTGGTAACAACACTCCACACATCTTACCACTTAGCTAAGTTGGCACTTCACAAAAATATCCTTTTTACTTTGTAATCTTCAAAAACTCTTTAATTAATATTTTAAATTACAAAGAAGCCCTTTTAATACATGTGTGTTTGCTAATAACACCTTCTAGTTCCTATTAGAGACAATTGTTATAATCATTAGTTTATGTTGAGTAGGGTAGTTGTGTTATATTCGATGTGTAGCCCCACCTTGCTTGCAAGTTGCTTTTGTAGTTAATTGTTCGCCAACATAAAGGAGCTTAGGTCTTTGTGCAATACATCCAATTCAATAAAACTCTTTTAACATGGTATCAGAGCACTTGGTCATCTGATCAAGCTCTAAGTTCTTTTTCCCAAAGGAACGATAGCCAGTAACCATGCAACAACCAAAGCCTCTTCTTATCCAAACTTCCCCCACTAAGCAATTTTCCAATGTCTCTAACTTCTTTTCTTGGAAAATCATTGAATTTGTTTTCCATCTTCTAGTTACTTGCTTCACAATGACTTTATGATCCTTTTCTATGTGCCCTTTGACATTTGTGTGTGTGCATCAATCCTTGCTCAATAGATATTAACACCTTGTCTTAGAATGTATCACCTCTTATCAATTCCAACCTTCATGCACTTTTTCTAATAACAACAAAACCTTATCCCAAAGATTTGGGGTTGGCTAAACGAATCATGTTCCTCCACTCCACTCGTTCCATATGTATCTAATATGGGCCATATTTGTGAGTGAGTTTAGCATCCTCGCTCATTACCATGAAAAAAATCAATTGGAGAATTTTGATGCTTCAAAAACGACCCTAGTAAGATGAATCTTATCCTCAACATACCGCTCCAACTCCAAAATCTTGCTTCCCCTTCCGATCAAAAAAATCGTTCCACCTCTAATTTCTGATGATGATTATCCCACTTCCAACATAGAGCCACTTCCTCTAACTAAGAGGACCCGTGAACCCCCCCACCCATTGCAAGGTGTGTCTTGAGTACAAAATCTGATGCCCCTTTGTGATTACTGATTAGTGTAGAGGCTTTCAACCATAGCTCAAAGCAGAAATGTCTTGGTCCCCTACTTGCAAGGAGTGTCTAAGGCCAAAATCTGATGCCTCTTTTATGATAAGTGTACTCTGCCTTCAACCATATCTGAAAGCAGAAAAGTCTTATTTCAAATGCAATCGATAGCTCACTGCTACTGTCACATATCACTAGCATCAACCACATTGTAAGATACTAAGATTCACAATGCTTTCGTCTCTATTAGCTTCACATCCTGCTAAATACCCCTTTCATTGCCTAACCCAGCATCCAACTAGGAGCCTCAACAACTACGATAAATAAGAAGGGGGGAACAAGGTCACCTCACCACAAACTCCTTCGGCTCTTGAAAAGTTAGGTGTCCTTTTACCAGAATGGAGCAATGGGTAAGGAAAGTTTCTATGAATTTAATATTTAAATATTATCTTTGCAAGGACATCCAACGATAGTTTATAAAAATAATCATGTGTATCTTCACAAATGTAATTAAAGGTAAGTATGAATATAGAGAAGACATTTTCTAAGAAAGATCAATTTCCTAGGAAAATGGTACAAAGAGAATGAATTTCCTCAGGTGAGACTTGTTGGTGTTTGACCACCCAATGAAAATGCCAAAAATATATTTTTGAGCATGGCGGTAATCATGGGAGAATAATATCAAGATTTTTCTGTCCTGGCGAAAAAATATTTTTGCTAGGATGTTGAGTTGGAGAATATGCCCCCACCAAGACAAGGAACATCATTTTCTCAAGGAAAATGATTTTCCAGCAAAAGTGAGCAATCAAAAACCTGATTTTTGCATTTTCTTGTCAATTTTATTGCGCAATCATACAGACCAAAGTGCTGATAAAACATTTATCTGGGGTATAATTAAGAATTGGGATTTTATTTAACACATCTTAACTGAGTGAACAGAACATAATGATATGATGGGCCACTAAAATTTGGAGGTTTTAGGATTATGGAAACATAACACTAAACCATAAGAGGTGTAAATTGCAACACTGTTGGGTTCAGCATAGCACAGTTGGTTGACTTATTGCACCACAATCATGAATTGCCCTGCCAGCACTATTACTTGCACAACCCTAGTTCATAATCTTCCTCACAATGCAAAAACATCTTAACAAGAAGCCATTGTCGACATGACTCCAAAGTACTACACACCAGCCAAAAAAGCATTCAAGCATTACATTAGGATTAATAAGTGAACAGTCAATCTACAGGCAGCTAAGTTCCACAGCATTTCTCATGCTCATCATCTTCGGGAAGCAGAAAGCAAAATAGGAATACTATTAATAAAAAAATAAATTATGATGGAGTTCCATTCCTTTGAAAACGAAAATAAATATTCCTACTCAGCCAAGAATTTAATTTAACTATCATTCTGTTAAGTACCTTTGCACAATACAGAACGTACATACCTTGCTTTTGGCACGGTCTTTTTCCTTTAATTCTTGTTTGTATTTTTCCCTATGGAAGTCCATGATTTTACAAACAGGCGGTTTTGCATGTCTCTGAACCTGTAAAAAAATTTAAAAAAGAAAAAACCTCTAAAAACATATTTAGAAGAAAAGAAAGTAATGAATCCCATTACAAGTATTACGTGAATGTGAGGTACAAAATAGGTCCCCAGAAAAACATAAAGAGGTCTAGACTGATATCTTATAATGTTCGGAAAATTATCAAAAAAGGGGCTGTTATAGTAAACTATCAGAAAATAGTAATATCCCTCCCTCCCTCACTCTCTTTTTGATAGGCAAAATAGTACTCTGTTAAAAATTACAAAAAAAAAGGACTTAAATCGCTGGACTGTCCAGCGTTTTAGTAACTCCCTGGACAGTCCAGCATTTTATGTTATTTTGTGAATTTGAATGGTAAAAATTCCCAAAGGCCTTCATAGGTAGAGGAACATTTTCAGTGTTTTCATTTAAAATACAATGTAAAACGCTGGACTGTCCAGCAAGTTACTAAAATGGAGTAGATGCCAGATTCAGTTCCTCTGCGGAATCAACAATTGGCTTTGAAACTAGATTTGAACATGGATCAAAGGAATATTCTTGCCCATCTATGGGTGCTAGTAAAGGATAGATAGGTTCTTACTTACTTGAATATCCCTTTCCATTCACCCATTCCCACTTCAACTTTCTCACCCTCTAAAGCCCTCCCAGTCAGCTTGCCATGTGAGGAATGGATTTCAATATCTATCATCGTTTTCTTAACCCACTACATCAAAACATTGGATCGTCGGCTGGTAAGGTTGGTGGTTATTCCACGATACCTTACCCATACCTAGGAGGTTCCATTGTACTTATCCTAAAAATTCTCTCATGTCAATAGTAGTAGTAGCTTAGCTTGAACGTGTAGCAAAAATTTCCAGCAATTAAACCTTTCAAGCCAAACGGAAATGTTTCGTCTAACGTGCACTTCACATTGCACAAAAACTAACAAGATTTTCAACATATAATTTGAGAGAAATGAGAAACAATAAAAAAAATTTATGTAAACTTGAAGAGAAAAAAATTATGAAACCTTGAATTACGTAAATGAACTTGAATAATACAACCTTGTTAATTACTTTTTTCCTCTCTTTTCTTAAGGAACTATGCGGATAGACACAAAATTCTAACGGACCAATATACCTCAACTAAATCGAGCTTGAGCTCCCTTGCACGATCCAATGCCTCCCGCCTTGAGACAACCCCATGCCCTGCAAAGAAACATACATTCCGTTGTGAATACACAAATGGTCCACAACAGCCCTAAGGCATCGATAACATACATAAGTAGTAAACTAGCTCATCTGGTGTTTGGTTCATGTCTATGTAATAATGACCTGGACATGTGTGATATATATGCATATACAAAGCATCTTCGAGCAGTCTTAAACTTACATACACCCTTAAACATGTATTATGGTAAACATGCATTATAATATAGTTGTTAGTTATTACATTTAAATGCAAATATTCTTTTAGACTTTTTATAAGGAAATATATATATATATAAAGTAATAAAAGAAAATATTTTCATACACCATAGACCTATCCAAATTCCGAGGATGAACTACTCTAACTGACAACATAAACACTTATAACTTATAATCTATAAGTAAGGGAAGTGATGCACTCAACCTCCAAATCATTCAAATCTCTTTTGAAACCAAAATCAGTGAGCGTCTTCACTGACCCCGACTATGAACTTGTTTGTAACATCCTCTTGGAATGTGACTTATGAATGGTCATCTTTTTAAGTTTTCTCCAATTTTTCTTTTTTATTATATTTTTTACTATTACTAATTTTATATTTAGTTATTTATATATTTTTTTAAAGTGCGTACTCTTAAGTAATAAACCTTTCGAATATTTCACCACAAGACTTTGACTAGTGAGATGCATTCCTTATGCCTTCGCATTAAAAAATACCGCTACCAAGTTATATAGGACAGAAGTTTGAGGACTTGCTGATGACATGTGCTTCCTACACAAACAAAATGGTAGTACATAAGACTAACAATGCCACTAGCAATGTATTTTAAGTTTTATCCACTCTATTTTTTTTTTTTGAAAAGTATAATATATTGAGCAAAAGAAGGAGAACTACAAAGAGAGAGGCCGAGAGAGCCTCAAGAACAAACAACAAGCAAAAAGCAGCAAATCAAAGAAAAAACAAAAAACAAAAACAACATCACTGATTACATAAAGAGTCTCATCTAAAAACAAAATCGTCGAAGGTAGTCCCCGCGAACTCTATATTCTGCTTCGACCAAATGTATAATAGACCCAAAATTTCCAAGAATCTTGCACGAGTGGTACTGCTCTTGTTGTTGAACACTCTGTTGTTTCTCTCGTTCCAGACTCCCCAAGCAATAGCCGAGGGAAGCATAGCCCATAGGATCCTTTTTCTGATGTGGAAAGCGTTATTGGTCCATTCAACTAACACCGAAGAAAACTTACGAGGGAGGACCCAGTTCATACCGAACATACCAAGGAAGATTGACCAAATATTATCCACTCTATTTTGTTGTTGTCTTTTGTTTGTGTTTGCACTTGTGAGACAGATAAACGGGTAAACGGATAAAGGGCCCAACTCGGTATAAACTAAAGTACAATTGCTCTACTCAATCAACGTATCCACGGCATAGAAGGGCCAAACTCTACAGCAATCACATCCCATCTCTTCAAAGACATCAAAGTTGAATCACGTCTATAAAAAGAATAATTTCAAGAATGTTATCTCTCTCTCTTCCTATTGATTAAATTTAAAAAAAAAAATACGCGAAAAGCGAAATCATTTATTCTTCGATATACGCAAGCAGACACAAAATGTCTTCAGAGCATTTAACCAAACCATAGACTTTAGTACTAAACAACCATTCAGAAGAAATGTGACTAACATTTACAATGACATATGATCCAAATCTGTTGAACACAGATAAAATTAACAAATACCCAATTGAATCACATTAAAAATACCTTCATCGGAAACAAGCCTAATGAATTCAGAAGTAATCTGGTCATTAAGCCGAGGCGCATTTGAATCTTTCGTTTCTGGCTTTGGCTTAGCCTGAAATTCAATTAATTAACCTAACCAATCAGTCCAGTCAAACAAGAGGGCACTAAAAAAAAAAATCGAAGTTGATCCATCAAAATTACCTTGACAGCGACAGAGAAAAACCTTAAAGCACCGTGAAAGTCACTCGATTTCTGCCAATCAAACGAATTGGGTTTATCAAAAACCCTAATTTTTGTCCCTCCGGCAATGTAATTGGCGGAACTAACTCCAGGAATCTGGAAGTACCATCTCTTACATTGATGGGATAAGCATTCGATCCTCGAATATCTGATTCGACACCAAAGAACCATCTTTGCTTTTGGAGATCTCAGACCACCATTGATTGTCGTTCGAGCTTCTGATGTTCAGAACAAAACCCTGCAGCTGAGAAATCAGAAAAACGAGAAATGTCGCTTTTATCAGAGACTAACTTATGTCGATTCGATTTGACCCCAAACAGAACTAAGTTGCACCCTTGATTTGGGTCGCCCAGATTGTTGTTATAGGTTGTTGATTTGGGCCGCCTTGATTTCTGCCAATCAAACGAATTGGGTTTATCAAACCGAATTAAGTTGCACCCTTAATTTTTAGTTGGTTTTACTGGTTTCTAATCGATCGATCGATCGCCCAGGTTCGTATTCTTCTGATCGATCGCTCTTCGCCCTTTAACAAAACCCTCGAAGCAGCACTGTTGGGGGGGGGGGGGGAATCGATTTTAGGTTTCTGTGAGAGGGTAATTTGGGAATTTCATTAAAATCTAAGGGACATTTAAGACATTTCAATTTTTACGAATTTTTTAAGGGGTCGCAGATATGCAACTCAAACGCTTGGCCGCTTCAAATTGGACTGGAAAGTAAACAAAGCGGATTCTTCAATCTAGGTTTTTGTAGTGTCTCTACGCTCATTCCATGTTTCTATCCAATTCTAATCCTATTCTTCGTAGAAATTCTCCAATCTAGGTTTCATAATTTCTTTTTTAATTTGAATATTTTGCATTATAATTTTAATCTTTCTATTTTAATTCTCATCAATTCTTGCTTCTTTTGTGTATGGGATATTATGTGGATATTAGATTGTGTATTATGTAGATATTTTCTTTATCAGAAAAATTTTATATGTCTATTTTTAAGAGAAGATGCTGTCAAAATTTCGATAAAATCATAAAATTTATATATTTATTTAAATTAAAAATAATTATTTTAATAAAATTTTAATATAAATTTATTATATATATTAGTGTAATTATATATTTTTTGTGCATTCTGAGTGTATTATCAACATTAAGGGTATTCTGATTAATTTACCAGAATCCAACAATAAAAAATTATAAAATGAATAGGCTTTTTATAACTTCTGTGTTTATGTAACGAACAAGCTTCTGCTAAATATGACTTTTGACTTCTGCTTCTTTCAGAAGTCAATTTTTGGAATTGGAGTTGACTTCTGTAAATAACATACCCTGAGCGTTTTTTACCTTAGTTTGAATCATTTTGCACCGTATGGCATGGGTAATCATTCTTTCATTTCTTGCCAATCAACTTAATTCAAAGAAACATGATTTTATCTCCGGTATCCTTATTTATAGAGATTTATGATTTAATAGATTGTGTGGTCCCAACAAGAATCACGACCAAATTCAAAATCAAACCGAACCAAACTAAACTAAGGTGAAGTTGGTTGTTGGGTTGCTAATATCCTATAACCTGCTTCCAAAATAGCGCACACTTTTTTATTAAAACAGTTGGATTTTTACGAAAATAATGTCTAGGATTTTGTGTATATATATATATATATATATATATTATTTTATGCGAGGTGTGATTAACGAAGAAACCATTAGGACAAGGTTGATCCAAATATGTTCCAATAAGAAATCGGATTAGATTCTTATCAAAATCCAAAACATCACCTGAAGTTATCGGTTTGGAACGAATCAAATTTCAGATTTGATATGATATAGTGACAACACTACTAATTTGAACCAACCCAAACCTACAAGCTTAGTTTGGTCCTCGGTTTGAACAAGATCAAGTTGCACCCGCTAACCCAAACGGCACGCAATACACTCATTCACTTACTCGTGCGCCCATGGCCCTTTTCAGCAATCCGTCATTTTATTCATGGTTTTTGTGTTATTTCAATAGAAGTATTATTATATTGAATACTACAATCATTTGAAAATTTTGCATACTTTAATAAGAAAGCGAATAAAAGGTATGTTTGTTTTTTATTTTAGAAAACAACTATAAAAAAAAAAAAAAAAAAAAAATTATGAATATTGTAATATTAGACAAGATAACGTTAACCTAAGTTATCAACAAAGTTCAAGTCTCTTCCATTGATTGGACTTCTCAATCTCTCTTCGGCAATTCAATCTAAAGAAAATAAAAAATCAAACTTGAAAGTAATGAAGAAGTGGGTTTGAAATTAAAATGATCTCTACAACTTCGTAGAAATAAAACTGAAGTTGAATTCATTTACGCAACTCTTTATAATTTTGTTTATTGTATTTCTTTCTCTTCACAACAAAGATACACACACTGTCTCTCTCTCTCATTGATTCTATTTCAAGGGATGTTCATATATTTTATTGTATTTTTCTAGTTAATTATGCATTGGATTGTTTTGGTGGTTGTTTGAGATCTAAGTTGTACTTACGCCACAGTATAGGGTGTGGCATTAGTAAAAGTTGGTGCGACAATAATGACTCTTTTAAATATTTATGATTATTTAAATTTTTTCATTGATCATATGATTATTTTTCTATTAAAATATTTACAATATTTTATTAAATTTTCAGATTGATAGTTAAATAATCCTAATACACGGCATACTTATAATAAATTAGAATCTAAAAATAATTAATTCCACCCCCCCTAACAATTCAGTAAACAATTAAAATTATTATTTTTGTATTACTTATTATTTTTTTATTATGATTTATTATATGTATGACATTAATTTTTTATAATATTTTGTAGGTACCCACTGAATTTACTAAAGTAAGTTTGATCTAAACTTACCGAACAAAATTTGTCAAAAAAATCTTTGAGTTCTTCAATTCAAAATTGTCGATGAGATTTTAATTGCAATTTTTTCATTTTTCTTGATGCTCAAATGCAAATAAAAAAATTTAGAACTAAATAGTAAACCTACCAACCAAATGCCAAATTGGTAAAAAAATAATAATAAATAGACCAAATAATGTTCCTTGTTCAAGTAAAAATAAAAATAATACTACAAATGAGATTCATACTCAACAATCTTCACGCATTATCTGTTTTGGTTAAAATGCTTCATTAGCCAAATTTGTTTCTAGTTCATGTCTGTCATGACCATAAAAACACGTGCAAAACTTCCATCTTTTGAAATAAAATCTAATGCTTCAATCCTTGCACCCACGTCAAGAGATGTCGTATTTTCAATCTCTTTTGTTGCCGCATTCATCAAAGATGTCCTTAAATCTTTAGTATGCGCTTCAAACGCATCTGCAACCATTTCCATGGTTCCCGTGACATTAACAAAATCTTCATATAAGACAGAGATTCCTTGTTTATTTATTTTTCTCTGTAATTTTACTTGAGAATTAGATTCTTCAACCGGGTTGGATGGTTGACTCCTTTGCACCGAGATCATCTATATTTTCATCTTCAGTAAGATAGATTGGATAAGTGTCGTCATCTAACATTGGCCTGTTGCAATACCAACTCATGTGGCAATGTCACATCCCAAAATATCAGCCCACTCTTAGTATTTATGCATTCATTTTCCCTTATATTTCTTGAGGCTAGACTTTTTCTATAACATAAAAACATAATGATATTAAATTGCTTAAATATACAAATGAACTTCTAACAAGTTAAAAAATATATATGATATGATAAAATGTTACACCTTTACCAAATTTTCCCAAACAGAGTCATCAAAAGTAATCATCTCCCTCACATGGTCCCAATTGAACCCACTCAAATTTCCAACTCCTTAACATCTCTGATGCGTCCTCTCCAAGTCTTAATCTTGCTTTTTATATTTTCATTAACAATAATTATATTTAACGTCTCTTTCATAATTTTTTAATTCAAGTATACGTAGGATCTTTCATTCCATTATTTGTACTTATTCCACTTAACACATCACCTTTTAGTGCCTCCAAGAGGATTCGATCCATTGCATCATTCCAGATGATATGAGATTTTGTTGAATAAGCATATGCAACATTCAAATTTTTTGCTTCCATACCCATGATTGAAGATGATTTTGTCAAAATTTAAACAATCTTAAATGCATTTATATAAAAAAAAACCACAAGTAAATTGTGAGATTAAATCATACAAATTAACTATATTAAAACAAATAAAATTTTAATTACCATATATTCTAATATGTTCATATCTCAAAATGACAATTCATATCAACAAAATCGATAACATAAATAAGAAGTAAATTTTAAATAAAAACTAGAGAATCTATGGATGATGACGATCATATTCATTTCACATAACTTCATCTAATTGATTCCTAAAGGTCGTCCATGTTGTAATTGGTTCAAACGTTGATATCTCCTCTGTTGGAGTTAGATCATCATGTTCTTCTTCCTCAAGAATTTCCCATTCTTCACCTAAATCATTTGGATCTACCTCCATTACCTGACTGTGAATTACACAGCAAGCAATTATCAATCTTGTTTGTGTATTTATACGGACGAAAGGGCAAGTTCATACATACACAAATCTTTTATTCAATAAACCAAATACTCGTTCAATTACATTTCATAGAGATGAATGACGATAATTATATAGCTCAGGTGCATTTGCAGGCACACGACCTCTGTGCTCATTTAGATGGTATTGAACTTCATGAAATGGAATAAGATATCTCAGAACTTGGGCAAAACCTGCGTCGCCCAGATAGTATTTTCCTAAATAAAAAATATATTATTAGAAAATAATAAAAAATATAATAAAATTGTTAGAAACAAACTTCAACTATGACTAACACTTTTCTAAATACCTGGTGGCATTATAAACTTGTCTACTACTATTGTTATCGCAAAGCTCAAAATCCTTTCCAACCAGTAAGTACATATATTATACGTATGTCAAAAGAGCACGAGGCAATAACGTTTTGTCTAATTTTTCTTTTTCGATTTTGATATCTCACATGGTATTCTATTGGTATTGTACCATGGATGAAGGTGCTATCAATGGCTCCAACACAATCCTACAATAAAGATAATTGAACTAATTATATATTTTTTACTTCTAGATATATAACAATTTAGAACTCAACTACACTTATACCTGAAAGTAATTGTACCATGGTCGTATATTATTACTCATATGAGGTAAATATTCTAATTGAGTACACTTTATGACATCTTTGACAAACTAATTATAGCCTAGAGCATATTGTGAAAAAGGCAATGAACCGTTTCCCTGAATGTATGAAATCGAATTTTGCATGACGATTTCTTACATCATGACCAATTATTAAAAGAAAAATGGCTAATTACTTTTTCACCCCTACAAATCAACCATTACGTAAACCTTTATCTTCTAAACGCGTGCAACCATTATGTAAACCTTTACCTTCTAAGTGCGTGCAAAGTTTATTAAAACTATTCCTATTCATTCATAGCATTTCATGATAATTATTCTCATATTCCTCATACATTCTTCTTAGTATTAAGGATCGTTCAACATCTCTATTCCTAATAGGTGCTCTACCTACAAATTGGATTATCTCAATTGCAGCCATCATCATATACCTTACTGTTGTAACCGTCACAAAGGTAGTTATTTCCTCTTCTTCATAAGAGATATCCATCTTCCTAATTAAAAAATAAAACAAAAACCCCAAACCTTAAACATCTTGCCTAAGAAATTGCAATCCACATTCAAATATCAAATAGATATACTCTTAAGGTCAAGTTTATGAAGATATTCCAAGAAATGGTCATATTAATGTAAATAATAATTTTAGATTTGAGTAAAATATATATTAATAGGTTATAATTGAACTAGACATTGAAATGATGATGAATATAGCTGATTGTTGTGTTCAATACCTTGGAGATAATAGAATTATTGGGTGATGGTTTAAAACGTTTGTAATATATAGAGTTTGGAGATAATAGAATTATTGGATGGTCGGAGGTTGGTCGGAAAGGATGGTCAGAAATAGGTTGGAGGTTGGTCGGAGAAGATGATTGGAAGTTGGTCGTTAGAAATTGCAGAGAAGGGGTTTTATTTCCCAATCAAGCTAAAAGGGAAGCTTTATAAGAAGTAAGATCGGCCATACTTTAATGGGTTGAATGTTGGAAATTCAAGAAATAGATTGAACAATAGAAAATACGAGGATGCTAAGATAGATCAGTGGAAAAAACAAAATAAATTTTGAGATGAATGCATTCATGAAAATTTAGGAGTAGTCACATAGGTAATAATTTAGGGGAAAGCTGATTGGGATAGTCTAGCCCTGTGAAATGGAGGCCAATTACATCCTCCATTAGAATAAATCATGAAGTTAAATGTTTAAGTGAGGAAAACCAATAAAACATAAAAGATCTAGGTAAACATGGAGATTTAGATTGAATTGAATGGCGAACTATATTCATTCAGCCAACACAAAATTTTTGTGGCGTGGCATTGATGATGACTGGTAATGTTAACACGCTATGATATTTCTCATAAATAGTGATTACAATATCTGTTTGTAATTATATAAAAGTGGAAAGGAATTCGTTACTAAATAAGTTTTTTAGCATAGATTACTTATTTAATTCTTATTTTCAACTTCCATCATGATCATGTATGTTGGAAAATCAAGAAATAGATTGAACATAGAAAATACGAGGATGCTAAGATAGATAAGTCGAAAAAACAAAATAAATTTTGAGATGAATGCATTCTTGAAAATTTAGGAGTAGTCACATAGGTGATAATCCAGGGGAAAGCTGTTTGGGATAGTCTAGCCCTATGGAACGGAGGCCAATTACATCCCCTATTAGAAGAAATCATCAAGTTGAATGTTTAGGTGAGGAAAACCAATAAAACATAAAAGAATTGGGTGAACATGGAGATTTAGATTGAATTGAATGGGGAACTATATTCATTCAGCCAACACAAATTTTTTTGTGGCGTGGCATTGATGATGAATGGTAATGTTAACACGCTATGATATTTCTCATAAATAGTGATTACAATATCTGCTTGTAATTATATAAAAGCGGAAATGAATTCTTTACTAAATAAGTTTTTTAGCATAGATTACTTTTTTAATTCTTATTTTCGACTTCCATCATGTATCTTGTTGTGCCATTAAAGTACTTAATTAATTTTGTTTTTTTTTGATAAACAAGGGATGAAGATGGATATTGGACTAAAGATTTGCAGCATGTGATAACATTTCAATATCATTTAAGTGATGTGTTTATTTGACTATGGAATTTAGAAATAACTATTGTTCAAACTCGTGAGAGTTTGTGTGAATAGATGGTGGTGTGTGCCATAAGTACATTAATAACAAAAGGGTAAAATGATAATTTGCTCTGTTTTTCCGTAACAAAATTACAAAAGTCACTTAAGTGAGTACAAGTGCAATTGGCCATTTCGGTGTGTGCAATTAGAGCAACCCATTTCGAATGACTAAAAAGGTACATTACTAGAGCAGTAGAGCCTAGAGCCTTCGTAAATTCACTCCCTCTCGCTCCCTCAACTTTTTTCTTTATAAAACCTCAAATAAACCCTTCATTCTCTTCTACTCCAAAGCTACACCTCTCTGCAACCGAAACCTCTAACCCTACATTTCTTCCCTTCAACATTAGTCTCAAGCTTCAACTTCAATGGCCGCCATGATGGTAAGTAATTATTCTCTCTTTACTTCCTTTACAAGCTAAAAACAATACTTCTCTTCGAAACCCTAAATTTTATATCTGAATCTGCTATAACGTGTTTGATGTTTGCGGGATCAACAGCAACCCCAGATCATATTATTGAAGGAAGGAACGGACACATCACAAGGGAAGGCACAGCTCGTAAGCAACATCAATGCTTGCACGGTGGTTGCGGACTCTGTGCGCACGACACTTGGCCCTAGAGGGATGGACAAGCTGATCCATGACGATAAGGGCAACACCACTATCTCCAACGATGGAGCCACCATTATGAAACTTCTCGACATAGTTCATCCCGCTGCGAAGATCCTCGTTGACATTGCAAAGTCCCAGGATTCCGAGGTATACAATTACAACCCTTTAGAAGAAAACCCTAATTCCGTTTTGTCAAAGTTCTCATTTTTTTAAATTACTTTTAGTTGTAGTTGGATCCACTCTTTGAATTTGTATTTTATTTCAAATTAATTATCATGGGTTTTTTGTTTCTGCGAGTTTTCTTTAACAAGTTCTGAGGCAAGAGATGATCCAGAAAGCCAACTACTCGATTGATTTTAGTTAGGATGGGATTTCTTTAAAAAATGTGCCAAAAATCGCAAGTCTGTAGCAAAGATCCTTAAAATTTCTTTGCTGATAAAATCAGAACCACACGATTCACCATGCTTAGATGTTAGTTTTTCTGCCTTAGATTTGTGAATCATCGATGTGCCTATAACTCCTATGGTGGGGCAGGATTCCTTAGTGGAGTTGAGATCACCTCATTTCCAATGGTTAGCATGGTTACCATGTTCAAGAGTAGTTGGTCCAGTGGACCAACCACCTTACCCATATGTGTATAAATGCACACACACACACACACACACACACACACACATATAATTGTATATGTAAAATGTAAGATCTTTCATTGACATGTCATATAAGGGCAGTTATTTTGGAATGCCTTCTGGAAGTGTTAAGTTTTTCTGGTTATGTCCAGGTTGGTGATGGAACCACTACTGTGGTGCTTTTCGCTGGAGAGTTTCTAAAGGAGGCTAAACCTTTCATCGAGGATGGGGTTCATCCTCAAAATCTAATAAGGAGTTATCGGACCGCATGCAGTTTGGTATACCTTGATTTATTATAAATTTTTTGATAACTAATTTGGTTTATTATTATTATTATTAACTATTAATTATTATTATTTGACTGTGATGCCATGTCAACTTTTTGTGTGAATTTTTTGTGTTTCAGGCAATTAATAAAATCAAAGAACTTGCTGTGAGCATAGAGGGGAAAAGTCTGGAGGACAAGAAGAGCTTATTGGCGAAATGTGCTGCTACAACACTCTCCTCAAAGCTAATTGGTGGAGAAAAGGAGTTCTTTGCATCTATGGTCGTGGAGGCTGTCATTGCAATTGGCTATGATGATAGACTTAATTTAATTGGGATAAAGAAGGTACACCTATTTGTGTTGGAACCTTATGATTATGTTAATCTTATTATTATTTTTTATCTATATAGTTCATGTTTCTCGAGAGCACTCACCTTAATGAGTCATTTAATTTTCTAGATTGATTTGGCATCATTTTCCTGCTTTCAACTTTGAGCTGCCTATTGTCAGCTCTCTCTTTCAGGCCATTTGCTAAGACGAACTCAAAACAGTCTTCTAGGAAATCAAGTTCACCTTAAAAGTGAAATGTTGTCCAACTCCAAATGAATTAACATCTTCTGGACTCAAGGGTCAGAGTTAGATTCAAAGGATGCTGAGCCTATTGGTTGTCAAAATGTAATTGGGTTAGAGTTCCTAGGGAGGAGAAATGAACGGTGATATGATATGCTACCTCTGATTGTTGGAACTCAAGCATCAATATGTGCTTGCCCTAAATTTCTTAGTAATCCAGGTGATTCATTTGCTATATATGAATCAAAATTCCTTTGTGTGTTGGAGCACACACACTGGGTGGGTAGGACATGGATTTGTAGTTCCTTTCTTTCTTGACTTGACGCTATTCAACTGGCCCAGTTACATTAATTCCTGTTCAAGTTTCCTTCTTGATCAGGCTATGATTGTCTGTCTTTATTACCCTAAGAATATTTTTCAGTCTCAAAACATATATTGATATGCTCTATTGCCTAGGGTGTTGTGCTGTCTGGTGTTGCATGCATATGTATGATTATACATGCATGCTTTTGTTGACAAGCTATTTCGAGGAATGGAGCCTGATTTAGGTACAAAACACTGGAAGGCAATGTTTATTTTACATAAGGGTTAAAAATAAGCCTATTGATGCATCACATAGTGTTGCTTTATATATGCTAAACTTTATTGCTCAGATGCTGAACTTAATCAGTGATGCTAGATAAAGTTTCACTCTTATGGGGTCACTCAAGAATGACATTTGCACCGAGGTTATGTTCACTCATATTCCACACACTTTTTTATGATGAAACAGCTGAAACATAAAATCCCTCGTGGAAGAGCTTCTCTGACATAGTTCCATACGATGTTTACCTACGCTCTCAAACTGGGTGGTTGATTCTAGATAACTTGTTTTATACACCATAATTGCACTTCCCATTTGATGTTTTATATTTTTTGCCCCTTATTTTGTTTTCTTTGCAAGTGCCGATATATTTACAGGGCATAAAGACTGATTGTCTCAATATGAACTCGAAATACTTGATTGACTATTGAGAAGGGTTTTGTTTTAAAAAGACAAAACACGGGAATTTATTAAAGCTCCAATGGCTTTAAGCGGTTGTCCATGGTTGTTTTAGCCTATCGTCTAGGACTCGTTTCTCCTTGTGTTACCTACAACAGGATGCTAAAGGAAAGATTAAAGCTTGAAATGGCATTTTCTTTTTCACATGTACGAAAACATGTTCTCATGAAATCTTCTCTGCCAGATTTTTGGGAAAAGTGTTGTTTTGCCAAGAATATCTTTTACTGCCCATTTCTAGTTCTATTTGATTGGTATTTTCTTTCATTAGGCGGGCAACATCTAATGAGATAAATTCTACTCTATCTACCTTTGGTGTTTGAACCCTATTTTACTCTCTTTCTTCCCATGCAATGATCCTTTTTTTGTGATTTTTTTTCGTATAACCTATAATAATTACTAGATATTTTTTTATTGGTTTTTAAGACATCCAATCTAGAAGTTCTAGTTGACTTTAAGCAGATCATCATTGGCAGAGTAAAGTTTCTACATTTTCAATTGTGTTCCTGGTACAGTTGTTATTAATGAGAGATTATTTTGTGAATGCTTTTTTAGTTCTGTGCACACCTGTGATTTTGTGGTGCCTTGATTTTTTGATAGAAGTTGCAGAAATGGTCCTAAATTACATATAAAAAAAAGAAAAAAAAAAGGACCTAAATTGTGAGTTTGGCTTACTTGTAGGTTCCCGGGGGTAACATGCGGGATTCTTTTCTTGTCAATGGGGTTGCCTTTAAGAAGACATTTTCCTATGCTGGATTTGAGCAGCAACCAAAGAAGTTTTTGAATCCTAAGATACTCTTACTTAACATTGAACTAGAACTGAAATCAGAGAAGGAAAATGCGGAGATTAGGTAATGGTTTGTCTTTTTTTTTTTTTTCACGTGATCTGAGGAAGTGCTTCTACCTAATTATGCTGAATTAATTTTTTTTTCCTGTTTGCAGACTTTCTGATCCTTTGCAGTACCAGTCAATTGTTGATGCTGAATGGAATATCATCTATGACAAATTAGATAAATGTTGCCAAAGTGGAGCTAAAATAGTCCTTTCACGACTGGCAATTGGTGATCTAGCAACACAGGTGACTTTTCCGACATGTCATAAATAGCACTATGGTTTTCAAAATCTTCACTATCATGTTACTGAGATTGTAAAACCTGATAAAAAAGTTCAATTTCTTGTTAGAAATTACATTTTTGGCCCAAACTCGATCAATTTTAATTTCCTTGCAAAATTTCACAGTAGAAGTGAGATTGTCATGAGATTTTGACGGTTAATTTAGCAGATAGATTTATTGTTTATCACAGTTTTTCATTAAATTTCTCATTCTTTTAATAGAATCATTTGGAAAGAAAGTTTACAATATCCCAAAGAAAATATTTTGGATAAGGAATTATGGTGGCAGAGATTTTTGATAAGAATGATCCTATTGGTCCATCGTCTGGTTGGTTTTTTTGTGCAGTATTTTGCAGACAGGGACATTTTCTGTGCCGGTCGTGTAACTGAAGAAGATTTGCACCGTGTTTCTGCGGCGACTGGGGGAACCGTACAAACATCTGTCAACAACATTATTGATGAGGTTTCTCCTATATTCCCTCCTGATTCTAACAATATATTGGAAAAATAAAACTTTTTGGGTGGCATTATTGATGCATATTGTTGGGCATTTAAAAGAACAACATGGGCAATTAACCAATTTATGCTGAGCACCTTTTTATCTTTGTCTTCTTTTCATCTAACATGATAATTTGGTGTTGTAAAGGTTCTTGGATCCTGTGAGCTTTTCGAGGAAAGGCAGGTTGGAAATGAACGTTTTAACATATTCAGTGGATGTCCATCAGGTCAGACGGCAACTATTGTTCTTCGTGGTGGGGCTGATCAGGTATTGTTGGTACTTATGGTATTCTGCTTAATGAATGCTTGCATTAGTCAATCATGAAGTTCATTGATGCTTTTGTTTCAGTTCATTGAGGAAGCCGAGCGGAGTCTGCATGATGCCATTATGATAGTCAGAAGGGCTTTAAAGAACTCCACTGTTGTTGCGGGTGGTGGTGCTATAGATGTATATAACTTATCACAACTTAAGAGGAATGTAGTAACATTTCTTGAGGATGCTTTTAGACTTACTGATAAAACTTTTGTTGTTATGAAAGATGGAGATAAGTCGGTACTTGAGACAACATGCACGGACAATAGCTGGGAAGTCTCAGCTTTTTATAAACTCCTATGCAAAAGCACTTGAGGTAGACTTTGTGTTGCTTTTATGCTTTTTTTCTCTTCTCATTTTTGGTGCAGGAATGCTTTCTTTTTAATATATCTGTTTTCTTCCCCTGTTGTGTGATCTTTCATTCTGATTCTGGTACTGTTTACACTTTACATCACTTCAAATGCCTTGGGTCTTGTTTACATTGATAGGTAAGATAAGTGGTTAAAACATTTCTAAGTTACTACAAGCTTACAAAGATGCAAAAGTCATCTATTTGATGTCATCATCATCATTAAAAGCCTTATCCCAAAAATTAGAGTCGACTAAACAAATCCTGAGTTCTGAATGAAATGAAGGATCAAGGTTCATGTTAGGAGATGGCAAAGCTTTTTTCTAGAAGTAACCCTCGTTATCAGGGATTAGGATTGGTGGGCAATACATTGTAAGGAAATTCTACCCAAGTGGCGTTTTTATGTAAGTGATATTGCTGAGTCATATCAAGTTCCATATGAGGGTAAGATAGCAACTATATTTTCTATTTATATTAATGTTTTTTTGTGGGACTGGGGAGGTGCTCAGCCAAATGTTTGCTTGCTGTATGAACAAAATTTTCTTCCACAGTGAAAAGGGCAGAACCCGCCGCGGTTAGGGGGGAGGAGGACGAGGGGCAGTTGTCCCCCTCAATTTGTTGGGTCATTTAGATACCCCTTCCTTTTGGTGAATATTTGAGATGCCCCTTATAATTTTAAATTTATGACATGCCCCTACACCTTGCCTGCTCTATGTTTTTGTGAATACATATTTAAGATACCCTCCTATATTTTCAAACTGATTATACAGCCTCTTTGACCTTGCCCCCCACCACACACACACACACACACAACCAAGTTTTTTTGGGTGATACAGACACCCCTCTACATTTTGATAAATATTTGAGATACCCCCGTGTTTTCAAATTGAGGACATGCCTCCTTTGACCTTGTTATTCTTTACTAGACTAATAAAATATAGCCTAAATATCCTCATTTTCAACCTGTAACTGAAAACCCATATTGTTTTTTTTCCTGTAAATCTAACCATTCTCAAGCTTTTCAACCTCAATAGTAAATTAATTTTAATTTTAGGATGTTTTACCAAGTCATACTTGAAAGTTTGATTAATTACCATATCAATGCATTTTAAAAAATATTTCTCAAAATCGTTAATTTACCATGTATAGAAGGGAAAAATTCGTTTCTTAATTTTTTAAAAACATTTTTTCTGAAAATTACATTAGTACGCCCCTAATTTGAAAAATAACTAAATACTGAAAAATAACTAATTACTCGTCTTCAACCTGTATCCAAAAATATGGTGTGTCTGCCTCTACTCTCTCTCTCCCCTCTTCTATTCTTCTTCGCTTTGTTCTTTCTTTTATGTTTATTACTATCCTTTTCAACCTTAAATATTATATCTACTTCAACCTTCTAACCTCAAGAACAAGATAGGATATTTGAAGTAGAAGATGAAAATAAGGTTTGGTTTAAGAGTTTTGATTAGAAAAATCAAGGATTTCTACAAGGTATTTAGGCAAGGTTGAAAATGTGATGGTAGAAGATGAAAATTAATAGATTAAAGTAATGTACCTAGAGGTTGTAGAGCTTGACGATGATTGGTTTGTGATGAAAAATCAATGGTAATGGTTTTTGTAGGTGAGGGCATTTAAGGTCATTGTTAACCAGTCTATAACCAAAAAAACTGTGAGCAAAGAGAAAAAAATTTGTTTTTATTTTTATTTTTTAAATACTCAATGATTATCTACCAATTTGAGGAAAATTTTTAAATGTGGCGTTCTAACAATTTTCTTAGTACTTGGTTCTGGTATTTTCCCCTTTTATCTGTTTAACCTCATCTTCAACCCATTGCCTTAATACCTTGTAAAAAATCCTATAAAAAATATCAGTAACTTCTACTTGGAAAATCATATCTAGTTCTTTAGATTTGAAAGTTGGAAGTGTATTAATCTTAAGGTTGAAGTTTAGGGTAACATATTTTCCCAAGAGATTCAAGACAACTGATTTTGTGAAGAGAAATCAAAGGGTTTTGGTTTCAGTTTGAAGAAAGGGTATTGAGGTCTTTTTGCATTAGTGTATTTGTGAAGATTGTTGTCAAGGGGCATGCAGGTGTTTTGGTGAATATTTGAGATACCCTATCCTCTTATACCGATATCATTTCATGGACTAATGAGAAATGACCTAAGTGTTCTTTTCCTCAATCTCTAATAAAAACAGTTGAATTAGCTTCCCTAAACCTGTCATCTTCAAGATGTTCAACCCTTACCAGTTTAACTATAGTTTGAAGAAACTCTTGGTTCCGCCCCTGCATAGTGGTACTGGCAAACATGCATATTGTTCAGGAAACCATCTTTTTTGAAAGTGAAATGACATCCACAGGGTTATATTAAAAAATTTCTTAGCATATTTATACAAAAAATAGATTAGCATTAATATTGTTAATTGCATGAACATGATGACCAGTCAAGATTTTAATATTAGCTATTAACCATCTCATTGACCTAGCATGATTAGTATGCAAATTTTTTGTACCGTGGGAACTACATACACTAATCAGTCGATTGGTTCACAAACTATTCCACAACTATAATGAGGTTGGATTTTTGGTTCAGTCAATTGGCTCAGTAAAATAATGCACTGCAGGTCCATAGAGTGGATGGTTAATATCATCCAGTTGCGTCAAGTCTCTTGGTGTGACCTATTCCCCAGTTTATGTGCACGTGTACAAAGTTTCAGGATACCCAGTGTTCCTGCCTTTAATGTGGGAAATGAGAGATTATTCAATATTGGGGAGGGGTTTAGAATATTGATCTTGGTCAAGAAAAGGAAGCAAATTAGGGAAGCCAATATTAGCAATTGTTCTACACCTGCTTATTGAAGTTTCGATTAAAAATTCTTATGTTTCACATTGTGCAGGTTATTCCAAGGCAGCTATGTGACAATGCTGGTTTTGATGCAACTGATGTACTGAACAAACTCAGACAGAAACATGCCCTTCCATCTGGTAAGCTGCTTCTTTCCTTTTCTAGGGGTGGGACCCACTACTTGATGGTTCCCACATGGGAGATCTGTGGCAAAAATCAACCAAGATCATTGTAACCGACTTATGGGCTGGGCTACATACCTACCTTCTTTCTGTCCAAAAGGATGTAATAGTTCTGATGGTTATATGATCATTTGATCAGCCCTAGTGGTCCCTATTTGGGCGGGGTCTTTGTTGTTGCGTATCTGTTTTTTCTGATAACTTCAAGGCTTGTCATAGGTGAGGGTGCCCTTTATGGAGTGGATATTAACACTGGCGGAATAGCAGATTCATTTGCCAACTTTGTGTGGGAACCTGCAGTTGTGAAGGTATTCTATATCTCATTTTATTGCTGCATTCACTGTTGACTCCAGTTGGAGTTTACTGTTGTTTATGATTTATGACTGTAAATTGTTTCAGATTAATGCTATAAATGCTGCAACGGAGGCAGCTTGCCTTATTCTAAGTGTGGATGAGACGGTTAAAAACCCAAAGGTAGGCAGGCTATTATTGATTCATTTATTTAGTTTCCTTTAAAGATAATGGCACATTACCAGAATATCAGCATTTTCAAGGTTGCCCTAAAACATACTGTTGAATCTTTTCCAAAACACAATAATCTAATTCTTTTTATGCCACACCCACTTCATCTCAAGATGTCTTAGATTTTTTGGGAGTCAGTTGTTTATGGTTCCTGTTGACGTTGATAATGCAGTCAGAGAGTGCACAAGGAGACGCTGCTGCGGGTGGTATGGGTCGAGGGCGTGGTGGGCCGGCTTTCCGTGGACGTGGAAGAGGAATGCGAAGGTGATGAACTCAGAGATTCTTGATCACTTATTCTCGAGGTATGGTTGATTATTGCAGGCAAGATTTTGTGAGAAAAACAGCTAACTTTTTGGAAGTTTATACTTCTCTCTCCTCACCCCCATTGTCTATTTCAATTTGGTGTGTATTATGAGTTGTTCTCCTGTTTGATTTAATTTCAAATTGTAAGCAAACACACGCCGTAGATCAATTCTAGGCCTAGGTGAGAGATCTGATTATTGTTCTTGGGTATAAACACTTACTTTTAAGAAAAAAGGGTCATTTAGTTTTGAAAAATTCTAAGTGGCTTCTGAGTGATTTTGAGTGTTCTTAAAACCATAGATGCTTTTTCTTGTGATACTTTTAAGAAAAAAGGGTCATTTAGTTTTGAAAAATTCCAACTGGCTTGAAATAAGACTCTTCACACTGAGTGATTTTGAGTGTGTTGTAAAAACCATAGATGCTTTTTCTTGTGATACTAAGTATTAGGCACTTGGGGGAAATCATGGTTCTCTGTATACAGTGCGACTTTTGTCTTTGAGGCACTGTAGGAAGGCTGTTTAGTTTTACACCCCAAATGCTCTGAAATAAGGGAGTGGATTAAATTGGTGCATCTTGGCTATTTATTGGAGAATTTGCAATATGTTTGGAGTTTCTTGTCAAAACCTATCATCTTCAAACTCTCTAACAACCCTGTCTTTTGAAGGTGAGGAGTAAAATGTCATTTGATTAATCTGTTAATTCACCAAATTTATCAGCTAATCCTTCATTCCGAGAATTTTGTGATTATGATCCCATCTTGCTTTTGCAAGAGATAAGAGGGATAACTAAAATCTCCTTTTCTTAATTATAGTGTTAAGATCAGGTACTTTTCAGCAGATGACCGCTCTCTTACCAAACCCTATAGTAGACAACTACATCATCAGTTTATAGGCCACCTTGCCTATCTGATGCAGAATCTTGAATGGTCCAAAGAATCGTGGTGCGAGTTCCAGATTTTCTTGTGCACTAATAATCATTGTTCGTTCACTCTGTATCGTGAATGGAATTCGCCACAAGAGTACTATGACAAGCTCTCTTTTCTTCCTCACTTAAAAGCATATTGTTCTAATCACATAGGCTCATACATTTCCACGTTCTGTTACGACCTATATATGGTATACTACTACACTCCTTATTATAAAGACAATCAGGGACTCATTCAGACATTCTGTAGGAGCCACTCGTTATCTGAGGTTTGTTTATCTATAAGCTTTGGTGGTGCCAAGCGGCTTTGCCCCTTTTTCAGTAAGGGAGCGAAGCTAAGGTAAAATGTACTTTTGGATGATAAAGAAGCATTAAATGAAAGAAAAAGAAGTTTCTAAGTTGGTCTTAAAAATAATAGTATGAGCACGTCCACAGCTCTTTTAGAGTTATCATACAAACGATTGAGTTAAAATTTTATTTTCACCATTAAAATCAATATCTCCAGCACATTGATTAAAGCATTCCCAAACAATTTGACTATTAGATTGTTTTTAGGACTGAATTACCTTCTTATTGTAGATTAGTGTATGTTATTTTGTCCCTTATTGTTTTAGAAGATTGAACTTTGGAATTACATGTATTCGATTTTATTTATATCATTTTATCAATTAAAACTATCATTCTATCTTTCTTATCTTCTATAAGAAACTAGAGCTCTTCAGGTTATAAACTCTTAACAACAAAATGCAGTAAGACTTATAATACCATTATTCAATTCTCAAGTCAGGTTTAATTTCAATAAACTGAAGTTCCTTTGATGGTGGGATATAATACACAACTTAAAGATCATATCTCACATACTTATCGCAAGTATTCATAAATGGATATTAAAATGCAACTACAGTTTCTTTTGAATACTAGACGACAGTTTATTGCATACATGGCAAGAAAAATATAAGTAAATCCGGCATCCACATGGAAAACTTAACTTCCCCATTACATCTAGCAAGCTCTTAAAACAAATTACATTAAAACTGCTATCTTAACTGCTTGAACTTTAAACGATTAAATTTAAGATTGATAGCCCATTGGGAAGAAAAAAGAAAAAATTTCTAACAGCATAGATTCTTTAGATTTTCATTTTCCCCAAACCATCTCCTTATGGCAGAGAGCCTGTTTTGGTTATACCATCTACCATATGAACGAAAACCTTAAAGAAAATATTTCATAATTTCCCTTTCAGAAACCCTAAAAAATTTGGTTAGGGCGGTGCTCCATGCACCCCCAGCCTGTTGACCATTGGGACCCCTGATTCTGCACCCTCACAGCTAGCGTAACCCCAACATAATACAAGACATTTACTCAACAATAGGTTTCTAATCAAATACAAAATTGATTCTTAAAGCAATAATTAGAATGCATCATGAATTTAGAACTCTTTTCTCAAGCCTAACTAGATAAAATTATCTTTCACTATATATATATTTAATACAGAGAGGGGGTAACCCATACTGCTTGTTGAATGTTTAATCTAGATTTAACCATGCAGCAACATGGAAATGGTTCAATACTTTCGTCCTCCTGGTTAAACATTCCTAGATCATGACCCCCGCCTTTGCCATCAGTGCAAGCACCACCCTCCAAATGGCCATCAGTAAAGTAGATGCTATTAGCTTTACATTCAGGGAAGTCCTTTGCAGAGAGTGCCAGCGAACAATTATCACCGAGGAATAACATGGAGTCACCTAAACTATTCAACTTCACCCACTTTTGATGATCATTATTAATCAACTTAAAAACATTAAAAATCAATGTCTCAAGTAGATGACCTCTCTCACCATCATCATATATAACCATAGATCCTTTTCTGCGTCTAAAGACCAGTAGGAGCTCCCCGGAACACACCACCAAATACTTCTCGTCACAATTACTACATATATTTACTGGTGGTTGAATCGTTATCGTCTTTGGACAAGTATCGTTGATATCACAAACAACAACTCTTCCCTTACAGTTTACAGCATAGAATTGTTCTTTCCAATATATGATGCCTTCATAGGCAGGGTACTTTCCAGCTTCATCTATTATAGTCCACTTCTCGTCTCCTGATCTATAAAAAGCCAATTTTCTCATACCTCCAAACATAGCCATGACAATGTAATTGGCCTCTTTGGGATTTTTGGACAAGATTACTTTCTCCATGTAAAAGCTTGTGACATGCTTACTGCTAAAGATGGTTTTTTCCCATCACCACTCCTAACAACATATTCATTACTAACTTGGGAGACACGGAAATCCAATACGTCTGGAATTGCTGTGAGCGGTAGGAGTTGGATTTGAGCCCTTGTGAGAGGATTCAATAGTGAGATGGAGGGACTCTCTTCTTCTACAAAAACCAACCAACCTTGGCTAGATCCACAACAACGTTTGCCACGAACTTCAGGTAGCTTCAACCTATAAATCTTAGAGTTTAATAAACTGAAGAAGCGACGATGTGAGTTGTCATCGTACCTATTATAAGGTAGCATCAACCATGGAAGTTGGCATGGTAGGTGATGTGAATTCTCTGATAAATCAGATCGCCAAGAAACACGTAAGGCGTGAAATCGAACATAATCCACAATCATGGTAAACCTCTTGGATATTTCAAGAACCAAATCCTTGGGAAGGTTAGACCAATCACCCATCGTTGCTGCTTGTTTAATCTTGTTCAATTAAAATTTTGAAGCGATGGAAGAGGAATTGAATGGTAGATAGATACTTAATCTCTATCGGATTAGAATTCGATAATGCATAAATCCCTCTTCTATCAGACCTCTCCTCTCCCTCTTAGAGCCGTATTATAATACTTCTTGTAATTGAAGGTCGGAGAAGATCGGGTTAGGCAACGAACGATTTGCGCATATATTATATTTAGCTGAGTTGCTTAAACTGCAAAGAAAATCTTTTGTTAAAAGGATTTGGAAAAGATAATCTTGTAATTCTAAATGGATTTGGAAAGAAAAACACTTTCCTCACTAACTTTGTAAGATTTTAACTCGTAAGGTTCCTCGAGTTCAAATTGGATTACCGCATTGGCAATCCAACACCACAGCCCTCAATATATATATACATATTTATTTTAGAATTGTGATGAATGCACGTCGTCTTTGTCGGGTATGCGGTGACGTGGTAATGGCACAGAATCGCACATCTTTTTTCTTACGTATCCCGATGAAAAAGATCACATCAGAACTTGCACGGAACTCCCAAATTTTGAAATTAAAATTCAATGGTGAAAAATATCTCCGCTATTTTAATCAATTAATTTTTTTTAATGTTGATAGAATTTTGTCCTCAACAGCTCTGTGAGGATGTGACAGTGCCACATGGACAGCCCAACCACCCTGTAAAGACTTGAAATCTTACTTAGTAAGGCTAGTCTGTATCATTTGAAAAAGAGTTATGTAAATGGCCTAACGGGTCCGCATCTATTGATCCAAGACTTCCAATTCCACCCAACTCTGAAATTTCAATTTCAAATTATTGGAATTTTCTTTTTAATTTAAGAAAAATGGATGATTTAGACATGTCCCTTGGAGTGTCAATCCTAAGGTATTTAGAATGGGAAATTACATTTTTGTCGGTTCAAATTATAAAATAAGTGGATCTAGAATCGAAATCTCCAAGAAATGAGAGTACCCGTTGGTTCCAATTCTCAAGAATCATATAAAAAAAGTTATTTTGAATTATTGTAAAATAAAATTCTTTCATAAAATATACATATAATCTACATAAAAAAATCAACTTAATTACAATTTTGTTCTAGAGTTAATGATTTTTTTTTTTCAAAATTAAAATGTATCTTCATTACGAATAAACAACTTTTTGAAGAGATTACCTATTTTAAGCTCCAATACATAATTTATATGAAAAATTGAAGATCTTTTATGTAGAATGTATGAGTTTAAAATGTTAAAAATCTTAATCATCTATAATATGAAAAAATAAAAAATAAATCGATTGTGGGTTACCTGCGGGTACCCATCAAATAGAACCTAACGGTTCCAATTCTTTTCTTTCCTATTGGTTCGATTCCATTTTAGACCCGACTCTAATTGGTTCTAATAAAAAAGGAGTCGGAATTGGAGTTTTCGGTTTAGATTCTAAGTAAATGGGCACCATTGACACCCCTACATGTCCCCCGCGTGTTGATCAATTTAGAGATGCTTGTATGTTTTCAAATTGATGAAATAACCCACTGAGCTAGGTTTTGCTTAGGAGAATAATAGAAAATGACCTAAATGCCATTGTTTTAAATCTCAAGCTAAAAACCCCTTCATTTTTCTTGGAGAAAATTTGTCATTTTCAACTTAGGGTATGTTTGATTGCATAGAAAGTCACTTTTCATGGAATTTGAAATCCATAAAAAATTAGTTGTAGAAAATAGGTAGGGTTGGAAAATCAAATTCCATTGTTTGATTTCACTTTGATAAAATCATGAAAAATATATGAGAAAAAATAAGAGGAGAAAGAGGACGAAGATGAGAGGAGGGGGAGAAGAAGAAGAAGATGACGAGGAAGAGGGAGGGGGGAGGATGTGACGATGAAGGTGGCAGCGACGACGGCGACAGCGATGACGATGGCGGTGGTGATGGCAACGGTGGCGACGACGATAATGACGAAGGTAAGTGAGGAAGATGTGGGGAGAACGTGGTGGTGGTGGTGGTGGCGGAGGAGGTGAGGAATGGAGAAGAAGGAGAAGAAGAAAAATAAGAAAAAGAAGAAGAGAGAGAAAAGGTGGTCGGAGACGGAGCCGACGACGATGGCAATGGTAACAACGACGATGACGACGACGACGAGGTTAGTGGTGGTGGTAGGGAGGAATTGAGGATGAAAAATATGGGTGGATTTCATTTTCCCTCCCATATGGTTGGGAAAGTGAAATCCATAATTTAGTGGACTTTTTGAATGGGGTAGAAAATGAATTTTCATTTTCATGTGTAATCAAACACTTGAAAAATGTCATTTTCCATGGAAATTGATTTTCCACCATATTTTCCATGTGCAATCAAACATACCCTTATTGATCTCATCCTCAACCTCATCTTATATTAAATCTGCTGTTTTCTACTTGTTGAACCTCATTTGTATTAAATTTCTTCAATGAAATACAGAAAAAAATTTATTTATTTTTTATCCCGAAGTCCATCATTCTTTAAAAAATCCTACTTGTTTTTAAGGTTTGAAGGTTGGAAGATATTGAATGTTAGGATTGAGGAAGAAGGTAGATATCTTCAATCTTCAAGCCATCAAACACTAGGACTAGATCTTTTCTTCATTGTCACATAGAAACTTTGATTTTTCAATCAAACATTCCATATGTATCTGGGAATCCTATTTAAAAATCTGCAATCTTTAAAAACCCCTAGAATCTCTACTTTTTACCTATTCAATATCATCTTCAAAGGTTATAGAAACCCTTCATTTTTATACCTAAAATTTCATCATTCTTAAAAAAAATCATGACTTATTCTTGCAGCTTGAAGTTTGTGGAAGAAAGAATCTTAAACTTAAAAAAGAGGTTAAAAACTTCATAACATGACTAATTTTGGAGAAAAAATAGAGACTAAAATGTTGATTTTGGGGAAAAAATCAGCACAGGTTGAAGACAATGGCATTTATGTCATTTTTATTTAGTTGATTTTGGAAGAGACAAAATTTGTCCTATATAATTTAAAGTTTATAGATTGGGCAGATTTTTTGTGATGATGATATCTTTGGTGAGGAGATCATCCTCAGCCCCATCAAAAGTGGATTACAAAGTTGAAGAATTGTGTACCGTTGATATCTATCATTAATTTGTAAATGACTTTTATGAGGTTAGAAGATTTAGATTGGGATGATTTTTTGTGAGGATGATCTCCTAACCATAGAGATCATCCTCACCAAAAACCAGCCCAATACCAAACTTTTAAGTCATATAAGACAAATTTTGTCTCCCAACATTGTCCCCCTAAAATTGTATGCCGAAAGCTATCATATACTATGCAATCTTCAAAACCACACTTTAATTAATATTTGAAAGTAAAAAAAAGCCCTTCAAAAACATGTGCGTTTGCACATGCCACCTTCTAGTTTTCAATAATTTTTTTTTATAAATAGTAAATTCTGTTTTAGTTTATTTTTTAGGGTATTTTGAGTCAGGATTTCTTTTAGAAGATCTATATTAATATTCCTAATGGGAGTTTTAATGGAATTGGAATATTAATACTTATAACAATATTATATTGTGTAGTTGACATTAATAATCTTAATATTATTTTGATTATAATAATGTAATAACATACATATTAACCTAACACAGCAACCAGTGCCGAGTGCACTCTCATGGTTCCCATCTATGGTACAATCTCATGGTGGAGGAGGTGGTGCTGGCAGCCACACTTGTAGTTGGAATGGTATTTGGAAGACATTATGTGATTTTGGAAAGACCAACAAATAATATAAGATTAATATTTAAAATATAGTGTTTCAAAATGACATTTTAATTTATTTGAGCCATACTGAAAATAGGAGGCTCGGTCATTTTGAAAAATGTTAAAAGAATAATTATTATTTTAACTGACTTTCTTGACTCGACGCTATTCAACTGGTCCAGTTACATTAATTCCCGTTCAAGTTTCCTTCTTGACCAGGTTATGATTGTCTGTCTTTATTACCCTAAGCAGGGGCGGAGCCAGGATTTTGCTTATGTGGGGGCAACCAAGAGTAGAAAAAAATTTGTAGGAACAATTAGGAGTGAAGGGAGGGAGGGAAGGGGGGGGGGGGGGGACTAAGAGTAAAATAATATTAAAATACTTCATTAATATAAAGCATATGTCGAGTGTTAATTAACTGAAGAGTCGTGCTGGGATTTCACAGGATTTACTGTGATTCTCACAATTCTGATGTGGAGATGCATACATAACCTTAGATGGTTTTTACTCATATCGCGAGCAAACACATCTATGGTTATGTGCACATCACACACCAGAGTTGTGAGAATCACAGTAGTGTCATTCCAGCATTTTCCTTTACTGAAACACCCATTTGCATCATTGATAAATCAAGTATCGAAACAATCTTGATGAAAGTTAAAATAAATATTGTTGTTTGTTCATTCTTTATTGTGAATGGAAGTCGCCACAAGAGTACTATGACAAGCTCTCTTTTCTTCCTCACTTAAAAATATAGTGTTCTAATCACATAAGTTCATACATTTCCGCATTCTGTTAAGACTTATATATGGTATACTAATACACTCCTTGTTATAAAGCCAATCGGGGACTCATTCAGACATTCTGTAGACGCCACTCGCCATCTGAGGCTCGCTATGTACAATTTGTTTATCTATAAGCTTTGGTGGTGCCAAGCGGCTTTGCCCCTTTTTCAGTAAGGGAGCAAAGCTAAGGTAAAACGTACTTTTGGATGATAAAGAAGCATTAAATGAAAGAAAAAGAAGTTTCTTAGTTGGTCTTAAAAATAATAGTATGAGCACTTCCACAGCTCTTTTAGAGTTATCATACAAACTATTGAGTTAGAATTTTTTTTTTCATCATTAAAATCAATTAAAGCATTCCCAAACAATTTGGCTTCTAGATTGTTTTTAGGAATGAATTACCTTCTTATTGTAGATCAGTGTATATGATTTTGTCCCTTATTGTTTGAGAAGATTGAACTTTGGAATTACGTTTTATTTATATCTTTTTATCAATTAAAACTTTCATTCTATCTTTCTTATCTTCTATAAGGAACTAGAGCTCTTCAGGTTATAAGCTCTTAACAACAAAATGCAGTAAGACTTATAATACTATTATTCAATTATCAAGTCTGATTTAATTTCAATAAACTGAAGTTCCTTTGATGGTGGGTATAATACACAACTTAAAAGATCACATTTCATCATATACTTATTGCAAGTATTCATAAATGGATATTGAAATGAAACTAAAGTTTCTTTCGAATACTAGACGACATTTTATTCCATACATCGCAAGAAAAATATATTAGTAAATCACATAATTCCCCCATTACATCTAGCAAACTCTTAAAACAAATTACATTAAAACTGCTATCTTAACTGCTTGAACTGAAACGACTAAATTTAAGATTGATAACCCAATGGGAAGTAAAAAAGAAATTTTTTTTAAGTTGATTAATAATGATCATCAAAAGTGGGTGAAGTTGAATAGTTTAGGTGATTCCATGTTATTCCTCGGTGATAATTGTTCGCTGGCACTCTCTGCAAAGGACTTCCCTGAATCTATGATAGCATAGATTCTTGTCAATTTCATTTTCCCCACCATCTCCCTATGGCAGAGAGCCTGTTTTGGTTATACCATCTACCATACGAATGAAAAACCTAAAGAAAATATTTCATAATTTCCCTTTCAGTAACCCTAAAAAATTTGGTTAGGGGCGTGCTGCTCCCTGCACCCCCAGCCTGTGGACCAGGGGGACCCCTGATAGGGGGCGTTGACTCTGCACACCCATAGCTAGTGTACCCCCAACATAATACAAGACATTTACTCATCAATAGGTTTCTAATCAATTACAAAATTGATTATTCTTAAAGTAATAATTAGAATGCATCATGAATTTAGAAGAGTCTTTTCTCAAGCGCAACTAGATAAAACTATCTTTCACTATATATATATTTAATACAGAGAGGGGGTAACCCATACTGCTTGTTGAATGTTTAATCTAGATTTAACCATGCAGCTACATGGAAATGGTTCGATACTTTGGTCCTCCAAGTTAAAGATTCCTAGATCATGACCCCCGCCTTTGCCATCGGTGCAAGCACCACCATCCAAATGGCCATCAGTAAAGTAGATGCGATTAGCTTTACATTCAGGGAAGTCCTTTGCAGAGAGTGCAAGCGAACAATTATCACCGAGGAATAACATGGAAGCACCTAAACTATTCAACTTCACCCACTTTTGATGATCATTATTAATCAACTTAAAAACATTAAAAACCAATGTTTTAAGTAGAAGACCTTTCTCACCATCATCATATATAACCATAGATCCTTTTCTGCGTCTAAAGACCAGTAGGAGCTCCCCGGAACACACCACCAAATACTTCTTGTCACAATTACTACATATATTTACTGGTGGTTGAATCGTTATCGTCTTTGGACAAGTATCGTTGATATCACAAACAACAACTCTTCCCTTACAGTTCACAGCATAGAATTGTTCCTTCCAATATATGATGTCTTCATAGGCAGGGTACTTTCCAGCTTCATCTATTATAGTCCACTTCTCGTCTCCCGATCTATAAAAAGCCAATTTTCTCCTCTCTCCAAACATAGCCATGACAATGTAATTGGCCTCTTTAGGATTTTTGGACAAGATGACTTTCTCCATGTAAAAGCTTGTGACATGCTTACTGCTAAAGATGGCCATTCGCCCATTACTATTCCTAAGAACATATTCATTACCAACTTGGGAGACACGGAAATCCAATACATCTGGAATTGCTGTGAGCGGTAGGAGTTGGATTTGAGCCCTTGTGAGAGGATTCAATAGTGAGATGGATGGACTCTCTTCTTCTACAAAAACCAACCAACCTTGGCTAGATCCGCAACAACGTTTGCCACGAACTTCAGGTAGCTTCAACCTATAAATCTTAGAGTTTAATAAATTGAAGAAGCGACGCTGTGAGTTGTTGTCGTATCTATTATAAGGTAGCATCAACCATGGAAGTTGGCATGGTAGGTGATGTGAATTCTCTGATAAATCAAATCGCCAAGAAACACATAAGGCGTGAAATCGAACATAATCCGCATTGATGGTAAGCCTCTTGGATATTTCAAGAACCAAATCCTTGGGAAGGTTAGACCAATCACTCATCGTTGCTGCTTGTTTAATTAGTTCAATTAAAAATTTAAAGCGATGGAGGAGGAGGAGGAGGAACTAAATTGTAGATAGATACTTAATCTCGATCGGATTAGAATTCGATTATGTATAAATCCCTCTTCTATCAGACCTCTCCTCTCCCTCTTAGAGCCTTATTATAATACTTCTTGTAGTTGTAGGTCGAAAGAAGATCCGGTTAAGCGACTAACGATTTGCGCATATATTATATTTAGCTGAGTTGCTTAAACTGCAAAGAGAATCTTTTGTCAAAAGGATTTGGAAAAGATAAACTTGTAATTCTAAATGGATTTGGAAAGAAAAACACTTTCCTCACTAACCTAACTTCCTAAGATTTTAACTCTTAAGGTTCCTCGAGTTCAAATTGGATTATATATTTATTTATTTTATTTAGAATAGTGATGAATGGACGCCGTCTTGGTAGGGTACACGCTGACGTGGCAATGATACAGAATCACACATCTTTTTTTTCTACGTATGCCAATGAAAAAGATCACATCAGAACTTACACGGAACTCTCAAATTTTGAAATTAACATTCAATGGTCAAAAATATCTCCACTATTTTAATTAATTAATTAATTTTTTTTAATGTTGATAGAATTTTGTCCTCAACAGCCCCTGTGAGGATGTGACAGTGCCACATGACAGCCCAACCACCCTCTAAGAGTAAGAGTTGAAATCTTGCTAAGTTAGTAAGGCTAATTTGTATCATTTTAAAAAAGAGTTAAGTAAGGGGCGTAACGGGTCGGCATCCATTGATCCAAGACTTCCAATTCCACCCAACTCTGAAATTTCAATTTCGAATTATTGGATTTTTCCTTTTAATTTAAGAAAAATGGGTGATTTAGACATGTCCCTTGGAGTGTCAATCCTAAGGTATTTAGAATGGGAAATTACATTTTTGTCGGTTCAGATTATAAAATAAGTGGATCTAGAATTGAAACCTCCAAGAACTGAGAGCACCCGTCAGTTCAAATTCTCCATAATCATATAAAAAAAAAGTTATTTTGAATTATTGTAAAATAAAATTCTTTCATAAAATTAACATATAATCTACACATAAAAAATCAACTTAATTACAATTTTGTTCTAGAGTTAATGATTTTTTTTTCAATAAATTAACATAAAATGTATCTTCCTTACGAATAAACAACTTTTTGAAGAGATTACCTATTTAAAACTCCAATACATAATTTATATGAAAAATTGAAGATCTTTTATGTAGAATGTATGAATTTAAAATGTGAAAAATCTTAATCATCTATAATATGAAAAATAAAAAATAAATCGATTTCTGATTGCCCTCAGGTATCTATCGGATAAAACTTAACGGTTCTAGTTTCTTTTCTTTCCTATTGGTTTGATTCCATTTTAGACCCGACTCTAATTGGTTCTAATAAAAAAGGAGTCAGAATTGGAGTTTTCAATTTTGATTCCAGGTAAATCGACACCCATTGACCCCCCTACATGTCCCCCACATGTTGATCAATTTAGAGATGCTTGTATGTTTTCAAATTGATGAAATAACCCATTGAGCTATGTTTTGTTTAGAAGAATAATAGAAAATGACCTACATGCCATTGTTTTAAACCTCAAGCCAAAAACCCCTTCATTTTTCTTTTAGAAAATTTGTCATTTTCAACTTATTGAACTCATCCTCAACCTCATCTTATATTAAATCAGCTGTTTTCTACTTATTGAACCTCATTTGTATTAAATTTCTTCAATGAAATACAGAAAAAAAATTTAAATTTTTATTATCCCAAAGTCCATCTTTCTTTAAATCCTACTTGTTTTTAAGGTTTGAAGGTTTGAGGATATAGAATGTTAGAATTGAGGAAGAAGGTAGATATCTTCAATCTTCAAGCCATCAAACACTAGGACTAGATCTTTTCTTTTTTGTCACGTAGAAACTTTGATTTATTAATCAAACATTCCATATGTCTCCAAGAATTCTATTTAAAAATCTTCAATCTTCAAAAACCCCTAGGATCTCTACTTTTTACCTATTCAATATCATCTTCAAAGGCTATAGAAACCCTTCATTTTTATACCTAAAATTTCATCAATCTTACAAAAAAATCATGACTTATTCTTGCAGGTTGAAGTTTGTGGAAGAAAGAATCATAAACTTAAAAAAGAGGTTAAAAAACTTTATAAGATGACTAGTTTTGGAGAAAAAATAGGGACTAAAATGTTGATTTTGGGTAGAGAATCAGCACAAGGTTCAAGACAGTGGCATTTAAGTCATTTTTTATTAGTTGATTTTGGGTAGACAAAATTTGTCCTATATAACTTAAAGTTTTAAGATTGGGCAAACTTTTTGTGATGACGATATCTATGGTGAAGAGATCATTCTCACAAAAAACCAGTCCAATCTTAAACATTTAGCCCCATCAAAAGTGGATTACAAAGTTGAAGAATTGTAGACCGTTGATATCTATCGTCAATTTGTAAATAACTATTATAGGGTTAGAAGATTCAGATTGAGATGATTTTTTGTGAGGATGATCTCCTCACTATAAAGATCAACCTTAAAAAACAAGCCCAATCCCAAACTTTTAAGTCTTATAAGACAAATTTTGTCTCCCAACATTGTTCCCCTAAAATTGTATGCTGAACGCTACCATATACCATGCAATCTTCAAAACCACACTTTAATTAATATTTTAAAGTATAAAAAAGCCCTTCAAAAACATATGCGTTTGCAAATGCCACCTTCTAGTTTTCAATAATTTTTTTACAAGTATGAAAACATAATCAAACCAAAACAAACTTATTATAAGAAAACTCCTAAGCAACGGAAGAAGAAACCTTTTGAACGTTTTAAACAAGCAAACCAAAAGAAAAAGATACCTACATGTTTCAAATGTGGAAAAGTAGGACATTACAAGAACCAATGTAAAGTAAAGCAGAAAATAAATGAACTAGAAATAGACAAAGATCTAAAGGAACAATTAGAAAACTTAATGATAAATTCTGATTACAATAACACTAGTAGTAGCCAAGAAGAAACAATTGAAGAAACAACACCAAGCTCTAGTGAACAAGAAGAACCAAAACATTCACTACAATTTTGTAATACAACTTGTAAGTGTAAGTCAATAAATACCTTGACCAGGGAACAAAGAATATTATTCGACTACATAGACAAGATAAAAGACCCAGAGTTACAAAAATGATACTTACTACAATTAAGACAAACAATAAAGAAAGAAGAAACAAAACCCCCAGACTTTCAAGGATATAATCTTCAGGAAATATTCAAGAGGATTAAAACACCAGAAAAAGAAATAACTATCCAAGACTTACAAAGAGAAGTAAACCAAATCAAAGAAGAAATAAAAAGATTACATATCATAAATAAAGGACAACAAGAACAAATAGATCTCTTGAATTTTAACAAGCTAAAACAAAAAGAAGCAATACAAGAAGAAGAACAAACAGAAGAACAACATTTTATTCAGATAATCAACAAAATCCAATATCAAAAATGGTTTGTTAACATTGAGTTAGTAATAAATAGAGAGTTTACCATAACAATTGTTGCCTTAATAGATTCAGGAGCAGACTTAAACTGTATACAAGAAGGAATAATACCGACAAAGTATTTTGAGAAAACTACAGAAGGAGTGTCAACAGCAGATGGTTCTAGTTTAAAAATAAAATATAAACTAACAAATGTCCATGTCTGTAACCAAGGAATCTGTATAAATACCCATTTTATTCTAGTAAAAAATCTAACAAAATTTGTGATATTAGGAACACCCTTTTTGGCTTTAATTCAACCCTTTACAGTAGATTCAAAAGGAATAAAATCCAGACTGTTAGATCAAGAAGTACATTTTGAATTCATAGAAGAACCTCAAGAAAAAGAACTACATATAATAAAAAACAAGGTTATTACAAAAACTATTAATTTAATAGACAGAAAAAAGAAACAAGTAAAGTTTTTGAAACAAGAAATAAATTCGTTAAAAATCAAAAAACAACTAAAAGACCCAGAATTAAAATTACGGATACAGAGTTACAAAGAAAACCTTGAAAAAGAAATATGTTCAAAACTACCAAATGCATTTTGGCATAGAAAATAACATGAAGTTACCCTTCCATACGAACCAGATTTTATTGAAAGAGAAATCAAAACCAAAGCCAGGCCCATTCAAATGAAAAAAGAAGATCTAGAATATTGCAAGATAGAAATACAAGATCTATTAAAAAAGAACCTAATAAGACCAAGTAATTCTCCTTGGAGTTGCCCCGCTTTCTATGTTAGAAAACATTCAGAAATAGAAAGAGGAGCTCCTAGACTAGTAATCAATTATAAACTATTAAACAATGCCCTTAGATGGATAAGATATCCAATACCTAATAAAAAAGACTTACTAAACAGGTTATATGAAGCAACCATCTTCTCAAAATTTGATATGAAATCAGGATTTTGGCAAATCAAGATAGCAGAACAAGATAGGTATAAAACAGCATTCACAGTACCGTTTGGACATTATGAATGGAATGTAATGCCATTCGGATTAAAAAATTCCCCCAGTGAATTCCAGAAGATTATGAATGACATATTTAACCCTTTTTCAAAATTCATTATAGTTTATATAGATGATGTCCTTATATATTCAAAATCAATAGAACAACATTTGAAACATTTAGAAGCCTTTGTCAATACCATCAAGCTCAATGGATTAGTCATATCAGCTCCAAAGATAGTTTTATTTCAAACTCAAATCAAATTCTTAGGACATAATATCAAAGATGAGACAATAATACCAATAGAAAGATCACTACAAGTTGCAAACAAATTTTCTGATGAGATAAAGGATAGAAAGCAGTTACAAAGATTCTTAGGAAGCTTAAATTATATAAGAGACTTTTACCCCAATCTTCATACCATAGCAAAACCCTTATTTCAAAGACTAAGAAAGAAGGCACCAGAATGGAGTAAAGAACATACAGAAGCAATTAAACAATTAAAAATAAGATTACAAGAATTACCTTGCTTAAATATCCCAGATCCACAACTCTTAAAAATAGTAGAAACTGACGCCAGTGATATAGGTTATGGATGAATATTAAAACAAGAAACAGATAAAAAACAAGAACAATTAGTAAGGTATACCTCGGGAATATGAAATCCTACACAACAAAAATATTCTACAATCAAAAAGGAAATTTTGTCCATTGTTTTGTGAATCTCCAAATTTCAAGATGATTTACTCAATCAAGAATTTGTTTTAAAAGTAGATTGCAAATCAGCAAAGTTTGTTTTAGAAAAAGATGTCAAAAATATTGCTTCAAAACATATTTTTGCTAGATGGCAAGTTATATTATCTATTTTTGATTTCAAAATAGAATATATAAAAGGAGAAGCTAATTCTATACCAGATTTTCTTACCAGATAATTTTTGTAAGGAAAACAAGATGAGTGAAAATCCTATAAAACCCAAAACCAAGAGTTCATATGCCATGGCAACTGCCACACCAGCATCTACCCCAACCAAGATAACTCCAGTAAATCCTCTTCAATTCGGATCTCCAAGCAACCTGTCCAATAGATTTCAAGTTTTAGGTACCACAAGTCCAAGCTCAGTAAAGACATTTGCAACTACCTCATCAAACCAAGAACAAGAACCCAGTTCTCCTTTTTCTCTAAGGCCTCAGTATATTTATAAGTCCAATTTAAGCCCCATAATAACAATAGAACCAGAGATGGAAAAATCATGTCCAAAGACAATTGTCCAGTCAATTTTTGTCAAGCCAAATCATTTTATCTCCTCTGTCCACACCAAAACCCAAAAATTTTATGAATTCATCCTAGTCGATTCAGACTCAGCACTCATTACTCATACCCCAGATAAAAATGATCCAAGTAGAATATCTCACTCCAAATGTCAAATTCTAAAGATTTTTACCCTCACATCCTGGGGACAAAATCCTAACACCATGAAGAAACTATCCCAACCATTCAATCCTCAATATTACAATTACTGGGATTACCAAAAGGCTTGGTTCAACACTTTTACCTTCCAGAATGACCAATATAACCATTCATGATTTTTCCTCTTCAACAATCAAATCAAGATCCAATTTCCAAACTGGTTCGCAGATTGGTGGAATCAATATGGACCAATCCCAGCCATCCTCCCTGCACCAGTACAGGAAGGATTTCAATATTTCATCCAGAATTTCATGGCCCCAGAACATTTAAGCCAAACTCCCAATCTTTTAACCTTTTTTGCTCAATTTTCCCTAGCATGGATTTGTTGCTGGGAATATTGCATAGGTTCAATATCCCAATTTCACCCATTACCAGTATTTTCCAAAAAATTCAAAGTTAAATGGTGGGTCAACCTGCACTTCGACAAAGCCACCAAAGCTGGTGTAACAGCATGGTTACACAGTCATCCCCAACAGTCAAGAATAACTGCACCAAGTTCTTCAGATTTTCCCTTATCCAAGTCACAATTACAATCTAAATTAGCAGGAGCCTCTTCAAAAGCAGAGATGCGCAAGCATTTACTAGAAGCACTGTCTCAAGTAGATGAGGATGAAGACCCTTATGAAGACTTCACACCTCTCAATGAAGATGATTGCGAAGGCATTCTCCCTCCATGCCATTTTCCACAACTATGAAAATACAAGAAAGAAAGTCAAGTCAAGTCAAGTCATCAGCAATAATTGAGATCAAGATATCACCCCTTCAAGAATCTTCAAGAAAGTCAAAAGTCAAGTCAAGTCCTTCAACAATAATTGAATCTTTGCTATCTTTTTAGGAACTTTCAAGAAAAATCAAGTTTGCCCAAATAATTATCTCTAGTGGGAAACCGCCCAAAGGCAGCCGCCTATGTGCTGTTAGAGATAAGAGGGAATCTTTGGTAAAAGAAAACATTAAAATATTGTCTTCTCTGAAGAAAACAAGATGACCATCCTAATCCTAAAAACTTTTATCCTATTATGGTCAAAAGTTGTGTCCTTACTTTCAAAAAGAAAGAGCCAAGTCTCCAAGTTGCTAAAGCTGTCTCCTCACTTTCCAAAAGAAAGAGCCCCCAAGTATCCAAATTGCAAGAATCTCAATCAATGTTCATCCAGACTCCAAATTTTCAATTTCAAGTCCGTATGCTATAAAAGAAAACAAAACTTCAAAAAGAGGCATCCGAAAATTGTCTAAGAGCCTCCGAGACCAGAAATCCTTGAAAAAATTCCAGCCTTCATAACCAAGCAACCCCTTTTGACCCAATCGCCTTTCACCAACATACCTTTTGTCAACTATAATCCAGAGAAGAAACTATTTTAGGTAATCTTTTATCAAATATTTCCTATCTTTTTCTTACGTTTTTATTCTTCATAGTTTTGTAAACAAGTCTGTAAACAAGTTTATTTAAGCATAGTTTGTCTTGTTTTATTACCATGCCTCGTTATAATTTTGGTGTAAAAGAAAGATTAGAAATCCTGAAAATATATTATCAAGAATTATATAGTATACATGCTTCTTATGTAAGAGAAAATAGACCAAGAGATGAAGAATATGAGGATAATTATCAAAAGTTATGTGAAATTAGACAAGAATATTTGAAATTATTATTATTATAAAATTGTTTCAATAATTTTTTTATAAATAGTAAATTCTGTTTTAGCTTATTTTAGGGCATTTTGAGTGTGGATTTCTTTTAGAAGATCTATATTAATTAATTTTCCTAAGATTAGTATGGAAGTTTTAATTCTACACAGAGAATATTAATACTTATGACAATATTTTATTGCATAGTTGATATTAATAATCTTAATACTATTTTGATTATAATAATGTAATAACATACATGTTGACCTAACACAGCAACCAGTGCCGAGTGCCGACACGTTCGCGGTTCCCACCTATGGTACAATCTCATGGTGGAGGAGGTGGTGGTGGCAGCCACACTTGAACTTGGAATGGTATTTGGAAGACATTATGTGATTTTGGAAAGACTAATAAATAATATGAAATTAATATTTATAATATAGTGTTTCAAAACGACATATTGAAAAATGTTAAAAGATAATTATTATTTTAACTGACTTTCTTGACTCGACACTATTCAACTGGTCCAGTTACATTAATTCCCGTTCAAGTTTCCTTCTTGACCAGGCTATGATTGTCTGTATTTATTACGACTTTGCTTATGTGGGGGTAATCAAGAGTAGAAAAAACATTTGTTGGTATAATTAAGAGTGAAAAAAATAGTTGGGGTGTGTGGGTGGGTGTTGAGTGTTAATTTACTGAAGAGTTGTGCTGGGATGACACAGGATTTATAGTGATTCTCACAATTCTGATGTGGAGATGCATACATAACCTTAAATGATTTTTAGTCATATCACGAGGAAACATATCTATGGTTATGTGCACATCCCACATCAAATTTGTGAGAATCGCAGTAAAATAATATTAAAATACTTCATTAATATAAAGCATATGTTGAGTGTTAATTTATTGAAGAGTCGTGCTGGGATGACACAGGATTTACTGTGATTCTCACAATTCTGACGTGGAGATGCATACAGAACCGTAGATGGTTTTACTTATATCGCGAGGAAACACATCTATGGTTATGTGCACATCCCACGTCAAATTTGTGAGAATCGCAGTAAATACCATGTGTCATGCCAGCATTTTCCTTTATTGAAACACCCATTCACGTAATTGATAAATCAAGTATCGAAATGATCTTGATGAAAGTTAAAATCAATATTGTTGTTTGTTCAATCTTTATCGTGAATGGAAGTCGCCACAAGAGTACTATGACAAGCACTCTTTTCTTTCTCACTTAAAAACATAGTGTTCTAATAACATAAGTACATACAATTTCGTTCTGTTACGACTTATATATGGTATACTACTACACTCCTTGATATAAAGCCAATCGGGGACTCATTCCGATATTTTGTAGATGTCACTCGCCATTTGAGGCTCACTATGTACAATTTGTTTATCTATAAGCTTTGGTGGTGCCAAGCGGCTTTGCCCCTTTTTCGTTAAGGGAGTGAAGCTAAAGTAAAACGTACTTTTGGATGATAAAAAAGTATTAAATGAAAGAAAAAAGAAGTTTCTAAGGTGGTCTTAAAAATAATAGTATGAGCACTTCCACTGTTTTTTTTTTTTTTTTGATAAGTAGCATTGCATTCAAGAGAAAAAATCAAATCGATCGAGTTGACCACTCTGGAAGGCCTTACAAACCAGATCTAATCACGCAAAAACCCACAAATCCTATCCCAATTATACAAAAAATCCTCAAAACACAAACCGCTAAGCTCTTTATAAACTTTGGACCAACAAAAGATAAAGCCTAAAATAGACATAATTGAATCTGTGTAGTCTTTGTATTTCTCTTCAAAAATTCGTCTATTCCTTTCAAACCACACCCCTCAACAAATTGCGAATGGTGTAATGCTCCACAACATCCTCTTTATGCTATCAAACGAGTGTCCAATTGTCGACCAACCAATGAATATATCCTTAACCGATTTCAATAAGCATGTCACAACCCCAAATAACTTAAAAAAATGAACCCAAATGACATGTGAGAATTTACAATGGATTAGAAGGTGATCCGATGATTCTCCGTTATCCATACATAGCACACACCGACTCACCTCGCACCATCCACGCCGCATCAAAAAGTCCGTCGTTTGAATCCTTCCTAAAGTCGTCGTCCATGGGAAAAAGGCAACTTTGCTTGGCACTTTCGGGCCCCAAATTGAAACATGAAGGAATAACGATTCCCCATCCTTGCACAAGGCTTGGTAGAATGAACGAACCGAAAACCTTCCATCCTTACTCGCTATCCATATTCTCTCATCTTTACTTCCCGTGCGTAGCTCGATACTTGAAGTGTCGATAACTAGTCTACTAACTTCTTGCAGTTCCAACTCATTAATATTTCTTCAAAAACCGAGATCCCATTCCCATTCTCTACCCACATCTTTTTGGATAGAAGTGATCGATTGCCCTTTCTTCGAGGATATGGAGTATAAGTTGGGAACACCTCTATTAGAGGTCGATTACCACACCATGTGTCTTCCTAAAACCTTACTTGGTTGCCTCGACCCACCTTGAATTTGATTCTCATTATGAATAATGGGATGATCTTCATAATGCTTTTCCACAATCCGCACCCATATGGTTGTCTTATTGGTCTGCTTTCCCACCCTGTCCAGTTAGATCCGTACTTGTCTTCTATGACTTGTCTCCATAAACTGTTCCCATCAGTCTCGAATTTTCCCAACCACTTCCCCCTCAATGCCAAGTTCATTTCCTAGAGCCTTCTAATATCGAGGCCACTTTGCTTCTTAGCTGAGCAAACCTGTTTCTAATTTACTAGATGATGCTTTCTACTCCCTTCTCTGTCATGCCATAAAAAGTTACGAAATGGCTTATCTAACCTTAGTTCTACACTTCAGAGCATTGAAAGAAGAGAGAGAAAGTATATTAGTATACTAGAAAGTACGTTTTTTTTTATCAATGTCAGTTTACTTACCTCCCTTGGATAGTGATCGGTTGTAAAACTTGCTGTGTAAATTCAGAGATAGAGATTTAAGATATAGATTATGGGTAAGTTGAATTCGTTCCACAGGGACAGTTGGGATTCAAATGTTCATTCAGTTAAAAACCAAAACAGAATTTTAAAACAGATTCTTTAAAAACAAAATAGATTTGTTGCACAAATAAAATGAAAACTAACTTGCAATTAAAACTAGAACATAAATTAGAGATTGAAACTCTGAGAGAGAAGGCTTAGAGAAGTCAATCAAACATTTGCAAATCATCTATAATGTAGATTAGTTCCAAGAATAACTCAATCCATGGAGCAAGTCATTGCTCATGGATCGGAAGGTGGAGCAATTAAATCAACGAAAGTAATTAAAATTTATTCATGAAAATCCTAATCTGATTGAAATTGTCTAACTTATATTCTGATTCTACACAGAGCATAGCTGTTCTTAAACTTATCTAAGTAATGACTATCAAAGTTGAATCAAGAATATAGGCTAGATTACCTTAATTAGAGGAGAGTTTTCAGAATAATAAATATGTAAGCAAAGTAAGAATCTAAAATTACATTATAAGAATGAATTTGCTCTGACATTCTTGACCTATTTAATGAGAGTCTAGCTACTCATTGCAGGGTTCATAGTTGCAAAAATAAGAAAATACAGAAAATGACAAATGAAGAAAATGATGTAAAATAAAGATGCAACTTGGTTTCTTCTTGACTGGATCTCCAAAAGAGTTACAATAAGAAATAAATGATGAAATCACTCTTGTTGTTCTCACTACAATCAAAAGCTCTCTCAAAGAAGAAAATTACAGAGAATTAAAGAAAGAAAATGAAAAATTCCACAAGAAGAAAAGGACCCCTTCTCTGAAATTAACCCTATACCATTCGTAATCGGGTCATTGGGTTGATTTTCCGGATGATTTGCTTCGAAAGAACCATTATGTTACAACCACCGAAGCTTCTAGAACATCTCATGCAAATCTCAAGGACAAATTCTTCCAGATAATTGCGGAGCACCCAAGTCTAGCCGCGGAGTAGCGACGTGGCACCCTTTTCAATTCATTTTCGATCATTTTTCTCATTTTTGCACCCACATTGTAACCGACTTTGTTAATCGTTTGGTACCTTCCACGTGCACTTTATTTATCTGTAATTAGCAATAATATCTCATTAGCTCTATTAAATTGGATAAATAATTTAATTTTGTAATTATTTATGGTAATTAACAATTATATGATGATAATCTTAGTGTAATTACGGTCCCAAAATCGAATAATTGGGACCTTATCAGATAGATAATTGGCCTGTCACATTGCTAGCTTCCTTTCGATCTTTCCACTGTTGAATCCCAACCACCCTCCTATACGGGGTCCCCAGAGGCATCCCCAAGTCTGATGAGGGCAGACTCCCCACCTGCCAACCCAGCGAAGCTGCCAGAAGAGTTACGTATCTCATCAATCCAACCGAGAGAACCTTACTTTTCCTTGTGTTGATTGGGATACCTGACACCGTTTTGAAGTAACACAACAATCCACTTAATCTCCTTGTCTGATCTATGGAATCATCCAAAAATACTAGTGTATCACCTGCAACTTGAAGATGTGAAATAGTCACAGTGCCCGCACCTATTGAAAATCCCGAGAAATATCCATTCGTTGCTCCTCTTTCCATCATCTTCCCAAATGCTTTTGCTACTATGATAAATAAGAAAGGGGACAAAGGGTCCCCTTGTCTAAGCCCTCTTGTGCTCCTAAAGAAACTGTGGGACATCCCATTCACTAACACCGAGTAAGACGGAGAAGTAACGCACGCCATAACCCATGAGATCCATCTCCTACCACTTCCACTGTTTTTTTAGAGTTATCATACAAACTATTGAGTTAGAATTTTATTTTCACCATTAAAATCAATTAAAGCATTCCCAAATAATTTGGCTTCTAGATTGTTTTTAGGAATGAATTACCTTCTTATTGTAGATCAATCTATACGATTTTGTCCCTTATTGTTTGAGAAGATTGAACTTACAAAAAATCAACCCATTCCAAACATTTTTGCCCATATAAGACAAAACACGCTGTAGCTTTATGTGTATACGAATCCTAATCCTATATATATAGGGTCCCGTTCGATGCCCTACTGTTTGCCAAACATATTCCGTGCATTGGATAACAAGCAAATGAGCGGACGAGATTCAAACAAACGCCGATTGATTTAAGTGAGAGATTATACGTTTATTTACAGCGCCATCCCTACAAAATATGTAAATTAGTGCCACTTCCCTAGGGCAATTATCAAACAACTTAACAGAGAATAGAGTTCTCTATCGAATCTGTAGAACTGAACCATCTCTCTCTCGCTCTCGCCTGAAACACTCAAATGTATGATCTCTCTCGCTCTCGCTTTTTCTCTCGTACGAAACACGAACGACATTTCGTGAGCAATCTTGAAGAAATGCAAGGTTGCATCAAGACCAAGTCGTTGCTCGTAGAAATCAAAGTGAAGCATTTTGTTGCTTACATCCCAATGTACGAACTCTACCCTATATTTATTCATGAGACTTTGAATTCGTGGGTTAACGGCCAATCGTAGCTCATCGTTTGTGTGATTGCACACCCATGCGAGGGTGTAAATTGGGTCCTCCCTACAAATGTTGTAGCCCCTAGTGATAATTTTGTTGGCTCGAATGAATTCCAACATCTGGTTAGCTAAGGTGTAGTTGATTTTGCTTGGGTGGGGTTCTGTCGCATACCATTTTAGCTCATTTTCGAACACTGCAGCATTAAACCGCTTGACGAACCAATCTTGAAATTATTCCAAGCTGTTAATTGATCGATTGTAAAGCTTACTAAATAAATGCAGAGATAAAAAAATTAAAATAAGACTTTGGGCAAGTCGAATTCGTTTCACAGGGACAATTTGGATTCAAAATCTCATTTGGATAAAAATCAAAATAGAGTTTAAAACAAATTATTTAAAAACAAAATAGATTTGTTACAAATTAGAAAATGAAAATTAGTAATAGAAAAGAGAAATTGAAACTAGTGAGAAAAGGCTTAGAGAGCTCAAGTCTACCATTACAAGTCATCCAAAATGCTAATTAATTCTAAATATGACTCAGTCTACGTAGCAAGTTATTGCTCGTGGATTGGAAGATGATTCAATGTATTCATGAAAATCTCTAATTTAGGCAAGATTGTCCGACTTATGCTTCCATTCATCACAGAGCATGAGTGTTCTTGAATTTATCTAAGTAATACTCATCAAAGCTTGAATTAGAAGCATGAGTTAGATGATCTTATCATGAAGAGATTCACAGATTTAACATTAAACACAGAAATATATAATTGAAATAACATGAGTAAAATGAACTTGTTCCGGCATCCTTGATCTCTCTAAAGAGGATCTAGCCGATAATCGCAAGGATCATATTACAACAATAATAAAAACAAGAAGATGATAGATGGAGAAGAGAAGGTAGAATAGTATTGCAACTTGATTTTGTCCTTGATGATCTCTCGAAAGAGTTACAATAGAGCTAATGGATTACTCTTGATGTTCTCACTCCTCTCAAAAGCTCACCCAAAAGAAAATTACAGAGAATTCTAAAGCAAGAAAAATTAAAAATTATGGAAGAAGAAGGATAGAAGAGACCAAGAGGGACCCAAGAGGGGACCCCTTCTCTCAAATAAACCATCCAATTTATAATGTTCGTATTCGGATAATCGAGGTGATTTGGCGGATAATTCGATTCGAATGACCCAATCAGTTACAACCACCGAAGTTTCTAGAAGGTTCTATACAAATATCGAGGAAAAATTCCTCGAGATGACCGCGACGCGGTCATACCTAGCCGCGGTGCGGTGACGTGGCGCTCAAATCAGTTTTGCTTCTGCTGATTGTTTCTTCTTTGCTCGCATGTTGTAACAGTAATTGTTATGCTTTTTGTTGGTTACCGAATGTACCTTTTTTACTTGAAATTAGTAACAAACTATTGTTAGCCACATTAATTTGAGATTTAATATAATTTATTATTATTTTAAGGGAACTAGTGCTTAAACTTTGATAATCTTGGTGAAATTAAGGTCCCAAAATGAGATTATTGGGACCTTATCATTAATTAAACTTGTGATCAAGTTATAATTGGTTGATTAAGATTATCCAAGTAGGTCAAATTTCTAATTGAGCTCACCTAATAAGTCAGATTCCCTAGAATGGTTCTAGCAATTGCAAAACCAAATGGGAAATATTTGGAGATTTGCTAAACTGCTATCTAAGCGAGAGAGAATGAGAGAGTGAGAGATAGGGTCTGTTCAACACTTCAACGAGAGAAGATGAGAGAGATCGAAATTTCGAACAGAAGAACGTCTGTTCTCTATTCTATCGGGTTTAAAGAGAAAAGGGATGGCGCTGTAATATATATAAGTTATAACGTTTAAGTTAAATCATGCGAGATATAATATCGTCCGTCGGATTGCCTTATATCGAACGGTCCGAAAATGTTTGACAAACAGTGTGGCAAACAGTAGGGTGTCGAACAAGACCCATATATATATATGGGGGCGGTTTAGCAGCCTAAAGTTTGCCAAACATTTTTCAAAACATGGGTTATAAACTTTGGAATGAGCTGATTTTTTGTGAGGATGATCTCTATGATGAGGAGATCATTCTCACCAAAAATCAACCTATTCCAAAACTTCTAGTCCCATCAAAAGTGATTTAAAAAAATTGGACGTTCCACGATTCTTCAACTTGTAAATTAGGGTTAGAAGTTTCAAAATGAGCTGATTTTTTATGAGGATGATCTCTTCACCGTAGAGATCATCCTCACAAAAAATCAGCCTATTCCAAAACTTCTAACCCCATCAAAAGTGATTTACAAAAGATGTTTGGCAAACTTTAGGACTGTCGAACCGCTCCTTATATATATATGGGGACGGTTCGACAGTCCTAAAGTTTGCCAAGTTTGGTGCCAAACATTTTTCAACATATGGGTTAGAAGCTTTGGAATGAGCTGATTTTTTGTGAGAATGATCTCTATAATAAGGAGATCATCCTCACCAAAAATCAGCCTATTCCAAAACTTCTAACCCCATCAAAAGTAATTTACAAAAATTGAACGGTCCACGATTCTTCAACTTGTAAACTAGGGTTAGAAGTTTCAAAATGAACTGATTTTTTGTGAGGATGATCACTTCATCGTAGAGATCATCCTTACAAAAAATCAGCCTATTCCAAAACTTTTAACCCCATCAAAAGTGATTTACAAAAAATATTTGGCACCAAACTTGGCAAACTTTAGGGCTGCCGAACCACTCCATATATATATATATATATATATATATATATATATATATATATATATGGGTCAAGTTCAAATGACAACCATTTCAACACACATATAGACAACGTGTTTTGTCTTATATGAGCAAAAATGTTTGGAATGGGCTGATTTTTTGTGAGGATGATCTCTGTGGTGAGGAGATCATCCTTACCAAAAATCAGCTTATTATGAAACTTCTAGACCGTCCAATTTTTGTAAATCAATTTTGATGAGGTTACAAGTTTTGGAATGGGATGATTTTTTGCCAGGATGATCCCCTCATCACAGAGATCATCCTCACAAAAAATCAGCCCATTCCAAACATTTTTGCCCATATAAGACAACACGTTGTTTATATGTGTGCCACAGGAACCCGACCTTATATATATATATATAGGGTCAGGTTCAAACGACAACCATTTCAACACACATATAGACAACGTGTTTTGTCTTATATGGGCAAAAATGTTTAGAATGGGCTGATTTTTTGTGAGGATGATCTCTGTGGTGAGGAGATCATCCTTACCAAAAATCAGCTTATTATGAAACTTCTAGACCGTCCAATTTTTGTTGAAAAATTATAGACTGTCCAATTTTTGTAAATCAATTTTGATGAGGTTACAAGTTTTGGAATGGGATGATTTTTTGCCAGGATGATCCCCTCATCACAGAGATCATCCTCACAAAAAATCAGCCCATTCCAAACATTTTTGCCCATATAAGACAAACACGTTGTTTATATGTGTGCCACAGGAACCCGACCTTATATATATATATATAGGGTCAGGTTCAAACGACAACCATTTCAACACACATATAGACAACGTGTTTTGTCTTATATGGGCAAAAATGTTTAGAATGGGCTGATTTTTTGTGAGGATGATCTCTGTGGTGAGGAGATCATCCTTGCCAAAAATCAGCTCATTATGAAACTTCTAGACCGTCCAATTTTTGTTGAAAAATTATAGACCGTCCAATTTTTGTAAATCAATTTTGATGGGGTTACAAGTTTTGGAATGGGATGATTTTTTGCCAGGATGCTCCCCTCATCACAGAGATCATCCTCACAAAAAATCAGCCCATTCCAAACATTTTTGCCCATATAAGACAAACACGTTGTCTATATGTGTGTCGCAATGTGTGTTGCAGGAACCCGACCCATATATATATATATATGGGAAATGTTCAGCAACAAACATTTTGACAAACATTTTGGCAAAACATTTTTCAAAACATGGGTTAGAGGTTTTGAAATGGGCTGATTTTTGGTGAGGATGATCTCTACGGTGAGGAGATCATCATCATCAAAAATCAGCCCATTTCAAAACATCTAACCCATGTTTTGAAAAATGTTTTGCCAAAATGTTTGTTGCTGAACGAGACCCATATATATATATATAGGGTCCCGTTATTTGGCCAACAGTTTGGCAAACATTTTGGCAAACACTTTTTCAAAACATGGGTTAAAGGTCTTGGAATGGGCTGATTTTTGGTGAGGATAATCTCTACGGTGAGGATGATCATCCTCACCAAAAATCAGCTCATTCCAAAACTTCTAGCCCTAGTTTATAGGTTGAAAAATCGTGAACTGTCCATTTTTTGTAAACCATTTTTGATGGGGTTAGAAGTTTTGGAATGGGCTGATTTTTGGTGATGATGATCTCCTCACCGTAGAGATCATCCTCACCAAAAATCAGCTCATTCCAAGACCTCTAACCCATGTTTTGAAAAATGTGTTTGCCAAATTGTTTGCCAAACTGTTGGCCAAATAACGCTACCCATATATATATATAGGGGAGCGTTCAGCAACAAACATTTTGGCAAAACATTTTTCAAAAGATGGGTTAGAGGTTTTGGAATGGGCTGATTTTTCGTGAGGATGATCTCTACAATGAGGAGATCATCCTCACCAAAAATCAGCCCATTCCAAAATTTCTAGCCCCAGTTTACAAGTTGAAAAATCGTGGACCGTCCATTTTTTGTAAACCATTTTTGATGGGGTTAGAAGTGGCGAGGAGATCATCATCACCAAAAATCAGCCCATTCCAAAACCTCTAACCCATGTTTTGCCAAAATGTTTGTTGCTGAACATTTCTCATATATATATATAGGATGGCGTTATTACAACCCCTATTACGACTCACATTGCGACACACCGTTTGTCTTATATGGGCAAAAATGTTAGGAATGGGCTGATTTTTTGTGAGAATGATCTCTGTGATGAGGGGATCATCCTGGCAAAAAATCAGCCCATTCCAAAACTTCCAACCCCATCAAAATTGATTTACAAAAATTGGATGGTCTAAAATTTTTCAACTTGTAAACATGGGACTAGAAGTTTCATAATGAGCTGATTTTTGGCAAGGATGATCTCCTCACCATATAGATCATCCTCACAAAAAATCAGCCCATTCCAAACATTTTTGCCCATATAAGACAAAACGGTGTGTCGCAATGTGAGTCGTAATAGGGATATACAGAACCCGAACCCATATAGGATGGCGTTATTACGACCCCTATTACGACTCACATTGCGACACACCGTTTGTCTTATATGGGCAAAAATGTTTGGAATGGGCTGATTTTTTGTGAGAATGATCTCTATGGTGAGGAGATCATCCTTGCCAAAATCATCCCATTATGAAACTTCTAGCCCCATGTTTACAAGTTGAAAATATTTAGACCGTCCAATTTTTGTAAATCACTTTTGATGGGGTTAGAAGTTTTGGAATAGAATGATTTTTTGCAAGGATGATCCCCTCACCATAGAGATCATCCACACAAAAAATCAGCCTATTCCAAACCTTTTTAACCATATAAGATAAAAACGTTGTAGCTTTATGTGTCTACGAAACTCAACCCTATATATATATATATGGGGGCAGTTCGAGGGACATATGTAAAAACAATGATTTTTCAAAATATGGGTTAGAGGTTTTGGATTGAGTTGATTTTTTGCAAGGATAATCACTATGATGAGAAGATCATCCTCACAAAAAATCAGCTTAATCTGAAACTTCTAAATCCATCAAAAGTGATTTACAAATTATTGACAAAAATTAAAAAAAAAAAATTGATAGTTTCACATTCTAAATCACTTTTAATGGGGTTAGAAGTTTTAGATTGGACTGATTTTTTTTTTTTTTTTTGGGATGATCTTCCCATCATAGAGATCATTCTCACAAAAAATCAGCTCAATCTGAAACTTCTAACCCATATTTTGAAAATTTATTAATGTTACATTATTTTTACATATGTGTTTTCATATGTCCCTTGATCCTGACCCTATATGTATATATATATAAAATCCGTAGGTTATTTTTAAAAGGATTTGGAAAAGAGAATCTTGTAATTCTACATGAATTTAAAAAGAAAAACACTTTCCTTACTAACTTAGTAAGATTTTAACTCTTACCAAGAGTCATCAAGTTCAAATGGATTAGCGCATGGCAATCCAATACGACAACCCTCAAGATTTCATAGAAAAACTCAAATCCAATATATAAAAAATTCCATTATAAAATTTTTCTTTTGGATTTGATCTAAAGTTTTGAAAATGGACGACTACTTCCATGAAATTTTCAAATTTAAAAATTAAAATTCCATGATAAAAAATAGATATTTTTTATTATTTATTTTAATGTTTATAGAATTTTATCCCCTACAACCCTGTGACAACGCTACAAGGAGAGTTCAACCACCCTGTAGGAGATGAAATCTTAGTAACTTAGTAAGGCTAGTCTATCTCTTAAGGAAAAAGGTTAACTTAGTAACGGGCCCACATCAATTGATCCACCACTTCCAATTCCACTCCACTCTGAAATTTCAATTTCAAATTCAAATTCTTGGATTTTTTAATTTATTTAGTTTTTAATTTTTATTTTTGTCTTTTTAATGAATAATGATTTTCTAATTAGAAAGTATTCATTTTGTCAATACTCGGCTGACATGTTCCAGACACACAAATACACTCTTTTATGGGAATTTGCATTTATATATCTTGAGAAAATATATTTATGGTTACATGTCCATAACATGTCAGCCGAGTATTGACAGAGTGAAGACTCTCTAATTAGAATATCAACACTTTCTTTTAATGTAAGAAAAATGGGTGATTTAGACATGTCCATGTGGCTGCCGATGGGTTGGTTCATGAGGTATGTATAATCAGAATGTTGGGCATCCCAACATCTCTTACAAGATATGGAATAATCTCTAAGAAATGTCCACATACTTTGATTTACCGTGCCCTACAAATATGACTTGGCCTAAAGAGTTACGATCTTCATAACCGAAACTCGCCCCAACATTTGAAAGTGAACCATCATCAGTATTTAACTTGCTGATTCCTTCTTGAGGATGGATCCAACGGACATATTGATGCTGATTTGCCACCACTGTAAAAAAAACAGCCCTATTTGTCAAATACATCCTTAATATTTGCGCTGCTCTGTACACCATCGAAGGCTCCTTGAAGATCCATTTGCATTACAAATAATATTACTGAGGTTGTTTTTTATTTTCAAAGATGCACAAATTTCTCTCTCACCATATGTTATAAACTGTTGAATGGAAAGCCATTTTAAGTATATTCGACACCAACATGTTCATCATAGGTATGGTTTAACAGCACTTGAACTTCATCAAGACTTGAGTGTGTGTGTGTATGATTTTTTACGGGACATATGTAAAAAACAATGATTTTTCAAAATATGGGTTAGAGGTTTTGGATTGAGCTGATTTTTTACAAGGATGGTCGCTATGATGAGAAGATCATCCTCACAAAAAATTAGCTAAATTTGAAACTTCTAAATCCATCAAAAGTGACTTATAAATTATTGGCAAAAATTGATAAAAAATCAACGATCCACATTCTAAATCACTTTTAATGCGGTTAGAAGTTTCAGATTAGACTGATTTTTTTTTTCGAATGATCTTCCTATCATAGAGATCATCCTCACAAAAAATCAGCTCAATCCGAAACTTCTAACCCATATTTTAAAATTTTATTAATGTTACATTGTTTTTACATAAGTTTTTCCATATGTCCCTTGATCCGTGTTCTCTCTCTCTCTCTCTCTATATATATATATATGGGGCGGTTCAAAGGATATATGTAAAAAATAATGATTTTTCAAAATATGGGTTAGAGGTTTTGGATTGAGTTGATTTTTTGCGAGGTTGGTCACTATGATGAGAAGATCATCCTTACAAAAAATCAGTTCAATCTGAAACTTCTAAATCCATCAAAAGTAATTTACAAATTATTGACGAAAAATTGACGGTCTACATTCTAAATCACTTTTAATGGGGTTAGAAGTTTCAGGTTCGATTGATTTTTTTTTTCCAGATGACCTCCCCGTCATAGAGATCATCCTCACAAAAAATCAACTAAATCTAAAACTTCTAACCCATATTTTGAAAGTTTATTAATGTTACATTGTTTTTACATATGTTTTTTCATATATCCCTTGATCCGTTTCCACATATATATGGGGTAGATCAATGGACGTATATAAAAATAATGGTTGTTCAAAATATGAGTTAGAGGTTTTGGATTGAGCTGATTTTTCGTAAGGATGTTCTCTATGACGAGAAGATCATCCTCACAAAAAATCAGCTCAATCTGAAACTTGCAAGTCCATCAAAAGTGGTTTGCAAATTATTGGTAAAAAATCGACGGTCTATTCTAAATCACTTTTGATGGGATTAGAAGTTTCAAATTGGACTGATCTTTTTTTTATGATGATCTTCTCATCATAGGCATTATCCTAAAAACAAATCAGATCAATCCAAAACCGCTAACCCATATTTTGAAAATTTATTAATGTTACATTAGTTTTACATATGATATATATATATATATATATAAGTGTCCAACATTTCATATTTGGGGCGGTTCATGGGACATATGTAAAAACAATGGTTTTTCAAAATATGGGTTAGAGGTTTTGGATTGAGCTGATTTTTTTCAAGGATGATCACTATAATGAGAAGATCATCCTCACAAAAAATCAGTTCAATCTGAAACTTCTAAATCCATCAAAAGTGATTTACAAATTATTGATAAAAAATCGACGTTCCACATTGTAAATCACTTTTAATAGGGTTAAAAGTTTCAGATTGGACTGATTTTTTTTTTCAAATGATCTTCCCATCATAGAGATCATCCTCACAAAAAATCAATTCAATATGAAACTTTTAACCTATATTTTAAAATTTTATTAATGTTACATTGTTTTTACGTATGTTTTCTCATATGTCCCTTGATCCTGACCCTTCGTATTTTTCTTTTAATATGTAAGTGTATTAAGGTTAATTTTATATTCTTCTTGGATCCAATGGAAGTACGTTTGAAGACATTTGAATTAATGTACTTAATAATTTTAGATTGAACTAAATAGGATAATTTAATGGACCCACCCTAAAGATCTGGATAGGACTTTGATGACACCAACGTTTCAATTGATCACATTTGATTTAGTTAGACAAATTTCAAGATTCATATTAGAAAAGGATAGAGTGGCAGTTGGGTCCAATTACATAATATCCATAACCCATTATATTGCCATATGGACCTAAGACAATGATTCAATTTAACACAAGTGCAGTAGCTGGTCACACAAACTTCAAAATTCATAGACACAAGGATGGGATGGCATCTGGGCCAATAATATAATATCCATGACCCCTTTATTGTTATGTAGGGGTGTGAATGGGTTGGTTCCGGTTCAGTTCCTAAGGAACTTATAATCATAACCACTGTAATAGTCGGTTTTGGTTCTTGTGGGTTTTGAGTCCGATTCCAAAATAAATGGAATCGGAACCACCAAAAATCATGATTACTCATTTGTTCTGACTCTCAAGAATCAAATGACAAAAAAGTATTTCAAATCATTATCAAAAAAATTTCCTTTTAAAAAATTAACATATTATCAGCAAAATTGTTAATTTAATTGTAATTTATTATACTTAAGCTATAAATTAATGAGTAACTCATTTTAAGTTTCAATCGATAATTTGTATGAAAAATTGATGAATTTTATATAATATGCATTTATTTTTTAAATAAAAAACACTTGAAATCATCTATAGTATGAAAAAAAAAATGACAAAATAAATTGATTTCGGGAACCCATGGTTACCCATTGGATTCTTAACAATTCCGGTTCCTATCGGTTCGATTCCATTTTAGACCCGACTCTAATCAATTCCAATAAAAAGAGATCTAGAACTGGGGTATTCGATTTTGATTTTGATTTGATTTCAATTAAATGAGTACCCATTGACACCCCTATTGCAATGGCCTTAACGGGCAAACTCAAATGCCATTGCATTGCACATTGAGTCTCTAACCAATGACTAAGTTGGAAAGTAAAACACAACTTTCTTAGGAATTGTGACATGTTTCCTTGATATCAATTCCGTTTGGCTTCCCATCCCAATCAACTCCCACCACCTTGGTCATGAGAATTGTCCACAGGTCAAGCACAATTTTCATTTTGCAATTTTCATTCATTTTGCATTATCACATGTATCATACCTAATTGTTTAATAGACCAAATTTCAAAACTAAGTTATAAATAAGTCTTCCAATGTTTTATATAATCTGCATAATATAACAATTTGCTGAGTACTGAAATCTCTTTTTAATATTACTTCTAAATTTAAAATAGCTTACAATTAATTTATCTTATTTTGATCTATTTGTTTTCATATTATTTGTTTACATTTTTTTATTTTATTTTATAGATATCATGGAAAATATTGACAGAGAAAAATTTGTCTATTTAAATTGTGAAAGGGAGTGGTATGAACTTAAATATTTTTGAATGCAAATATAAAATTGTTAAATGTTATTTGAGATAAACACCTCACTTGATATCCATAATGATGGCAGGAATTTGGTCGACGTTAATGCTTTCCGTACTCATAATCAACAAGTTCATAAATTCCTTATTTATGAATGCAAACATAAAAATTGTCACAACGTCTTTGAGACAGCCACTCTACTTGCTATCCATACGTCTGAACGTCATCCGTAAGTAAATTTTAAATTTTATTATTAATTTTACTATTAATTATTACTATTATTTATTATTTTGGTTTTTTTCTATATGAGTTAGCCCTGGTCCTTCTCGACATAAGAAGCCACCCAAACATTGAAGCGGGTGAAAGTTTGGTTTCTCAATAATCAACTACGGTACTATTACTTAAATGCATTATTTATATAGTGACAATTATTATTCACTTACTATTTGTATTTTTCATTTGAGAAGAAACACTCATCTACTTAAAAAAAATCATGCAAAGATATTATAATCCATTTATTATTTATTGAATTTGTGATAGCTTAAAAAAACTTAAAACTCTACTAACCATTTTTAAGAAAAAATTCTTCTCTTTCTGAGAAAATAAAAATAAAAATAAAAATGTTAATTGTTGAACTAACTTACTTGATTTTGTTGTATAGGAGATGGAGCTTGTTTGGTGCAGATCACAAATGCATAAATAAATATTAATTAGGAGTATCTTTCATTGACGTTTATTTTCTAAGTTTGATCAATGTAATAATTATAAAACTCATGAGAGTTTATGGAATAGAATATAAATATTTGAATTAAAATAAATTGATTTCTAATTTCTTGTTTCTTAAAATAATTATCTAAATTTATTTCCATAATTTCTAATGCCATATTTACTTTTCATATATAACACACCATTGAATAAATAAGCATACTTTCAATATCAACGTAAATACATACTTGGCCACAACTGTTGAGAAATTTTAAACTACCCCACCGTCTCTCCAATCTCCAGTCATCTCCCCATAAAGCCCAAAAAACCATAAAAAAGTCATCAATGGCCACCATGACCAACACCTAACTCCTAAATCTTTAAAGCCCAAAACCTTCTCGGACAATCAATCACCATCTTGCCTCCAACCTATCAAATTCACCACAATAAAACATGTTCCCTCTACATGTCTTCTTATACCTCTTCTTACTACCTACTTTTTGGGTGGGTGAGGCAGAAAGAAAATAAATGGGGAGAATTACTTATTGAACCCTAAGGGTGGGATTTTTTTCTAAATGCCCTCTTAAATTTTGATGATAATCCAGTTAGTAAACTTTCTCTTTCTTAATGCCCCTCACCCCCTTTCAATCGTTGTGATTAATGATTTGATTCATCGAGATTGACCATTGATCCAATCGTCGAGATGATCAATCTTTTACAACAATCAAAATCAAGCATTATAAATCGTTGATCTCAACGATTTTAACAATTTGACTTTCATATTTATAGGGGTGAGGGAGGGGCATTAAGAAAGAAAGATTTTACTACTTGTCAAGCTATCACCCAAAAATCAGGAATTCTTACACATTAAGTAATTTTCTCAAAAATATAGATCCAGAACATCACTTGTTTTTTTTTTTTATGGATAGTCTTATATTATGGTTTTGTAAAGTGTAATTGTATTTTTGGGGGGTCTAAACCATCATTTGTCTTAGAATAAAAACCAATTACTCTAGTAATTGGCACGTGTAAACACACATGTATTATAAAAATTTTGAATTATGAATTATTAAAATTTTATTATAACTACTTAAAAAAATTATTACAAAAATCCGGGGGCCCTTTCCCCTCTAACACTAGTTACCATGAATACCTTATACGTGATCAGACATGTAATTCCTCAATTGAGAGTTTTGACTCCAACCATGAATTCTTCAAACAAGTCAAATCTTGTAAAGGAAAAAACTTAGATAAGTATAATACAGAATATTTATTTGTGATTGAAATTGAAAAGGAATGTAGAATATGAATTACTGTTTGGTAAAAAATAAAAAATTCATTATCTTTATATTTTAACTTTAGTTAAAGTACATTTATTCTTTGTTAATAGTTCTTAGATTAGTAATTTTATTATAAATAAAATAATTTTTTAGTCAATCAATGCTCATTTGGACGTCTGATTCTTATTGGTTCCCTAATATGACTACCTAGAACCAGACCCAAAAATAGAGTCCATAATGGTGACCCAAAATCAACTAATCATTTTGAGCACTTCCAGTAATTGGCTAATTTTGTACCTATTGTGTTATGAAAATACGGTGCACATGATCTGAAGAATAAAGAAAAATAGAGCAATCACACGAGTAAAGATTTACATAGTTCAACAAGATTGCCTACATCCACGGGGTAGAACAATTTCTTATTCCCTAAGATAGTGAAGAAAAGTGTACAACTCGACTCACCTCTTACCAACTCCCCAAATTGGGTCACCCTAGAAAAATCAATTACAGATTACAACCCAATACCCGAATATATATATATATATATAAAGAGGGAGGCTAAAGATTAACTAGGATTCAAATTAGAGGTGGTGGAGTGGTGTTTATGAAGGATGAAACTTGGTCTAGTTCAAACTTTGTCAGTGTAGGAAGTTTTTTACATTATCATAAAGAGAATGAATACAAAATATAATCTCGATCTTGTACTCCAGGCACTTAAGTAGCTATCCAACTCCATGTCTTATTTACCAGTCCTTCATTTTGACTCACTCATCTGTCCCAGAGTGTTTTGCCAATCTTTTATTGGGCCTACAAACTAAAAATCAATCAATACTTATTGAACAATAGCATGGGCCGGTGCCAAGCCTGTGATAAAAAATTATCAGAACCAATGATTTGAAATCAACAATCAGGTTGGATGGAATGTTCCATGTGTGGGAAGTGTCACACATTACAAGTCGAATACTCTCTTTTTTCATCTCACCTTTTGATTTACTGCCTCATCAAGCATTGGCATGTAGATTGACCATTGGTTGGGTGGACTACTATTAGTCACATTAACCAATAATTACGATACAAATTAAATTCCAATGGGCCAAAATTAAATGGGAAGATTGCCAAGTTTGAAGTGTGTCCAATCAACACTTGTGAATTGTGTACGTAACGATTTAGGTTTCAATCTGTATGGAACTTGCGACGCATCTATTTGTGTCCAAAACGACATCATCATCATCTCGTTGTCTTCTTTGGAAATTGTTGATGCTACACAATAAATAACTAGCTGGACAGGGCCAATTGATTTGTACACCACTATTGCAACCCACTTGTACTTGCCTACTTGGTGCTTTTGGAAGTGGATCCTCTATGTATGGCATGTCTTTCCCATAACACCTTTTCAATGACTCACATAGTGTCACGTTGAAGGGGAAAAAAAGAAAAAGCAATACCTCTTCTTTATTGGGATTTCAGTGGGTGTCCATTTTTTATTATTTTATTTTTTAAATCTGACATAGAGCTTGAATCGTAGGCCATAAATCCTAAAAATGTGATTTTGGACTTGAATTATACAGTGCTAAAAGAAAAAAAAAACGTGCAACTGGGAGAGAGAGAGAGAGAGAGAGTATTTGAAAAATGATACAAGATGAAGGAAGAGTCCATACGTTCCAATTCAGGAGTCAATGTGATGTAACGAAACTTAGGACAACCCGTTAAAGAGAAGCACATAGAAATCATTTTTGAGGGTGGAGGGAGGCGTTCAGTAAGATTTGGGTCCATTTTTCACACCTTGTGTGCGTGCATCAAAGGGAAGACTGAAAGCGAACCCCATTTTCTTTATGTCCCGGTCATTACATCTCAATTTCCTATTTATAATTTTTTGATTCTCTGTTTACCGATCCCCACCTCCTCCGTCGATTCCTCCCCATCACAAATCCCCCTTTCAATGGCGCCAATGAGTTCAATTCTATTTTTCTTTTCGATCCTAAACTCTTGACTTCATCGATTTCAACATCCTCTTATCTTTTATGATCATTTATTAACATGATGATCATCCTCAATTAATGATGTAGGACGTACCGTTGAAGACTAAATGGAGTGGACCAAAAGAAGGAGGTTTGAAAGGCTAAACATTCACCTCAGCGTCAAAATTGCATAATTTCGTGACTGTTTATTGAAAGGTCTATTATATGTCATCGTATTCATATTTATAAGCACTAGAACAAAAGCAATAGAAGATTATTTCTTGGATCCGTTTAAGTTCATGAAAAAAGAAGTGGTCAAAATATACTTCTTTGCTATTATAATAATTAAAAAAAAAGGTGGAGTAGAAGTGGTTTAACACCAAATTTTGGATTTAAAAAACAAGCCTATCTTTAACATTTTAACTTAATATAATGAGTATCATTTTAGTCAAAAATTAAAAAAATCTTTATTACTACAACGAGAAAAGGCAGAGTAGAAGTGGTTCAACACCAAAATTTCAATTCTAAAAGTGCCCCTATTTTAACATTTAAACTTAATAAATTGAAATTCATTTTGATCAAAAATCAAGAAAATTGTAATCACACATCCTTAAAATCAGGTTTGTTAGTTTTCAAAATTACATACATATATATATATATATATATGGGAAATGTTCAGTAACAAACATTTTGGCAAAACATTTTTCAAAACATGAGTTAGAGGTTTTGGAATGGGCTGATTTTTGGTGAGGATGATCTCTACGGTGAGGAGATCATCATCACCAAAAATCATCCCATTCCAAAACTTCTAACCCCAACAAAAATGGTTTACAAAAAATGGACGGTTCACAATTTTTCAACTTGTAAACTGGGGCTAGAAGTTTTGGAATGGGCTGATTTTTGGTGAGGATGATCTCCACACCGTAGATATCATCCTCACCAAAAATCAGCCCATTCCAAAACCTCTAACCCATGTTTTGAAAAATATTTTGCCAAAATGTTTGTTGCTGAACGGGACCCTACCCTATATATATATATATATATATATATATATGGGTCCCTTTCAGCAACAAACATTTTGACAAACATTTTGGCAAAACATTTTTCAAAACATGGGTTAAAGGTTTTGGAATGGGCTGATTTTTGGTGAGGATGATCTCCTCACCGAGGAGATCATCCTCACCAAAAATCAGCCCATTCCAAAACTTCTAGCCCCATGTTTACAAGTTGAAAAATCGTGGACCGTCCATTTTTTGTAAACCATTTTTGATGGGTTAGAAGTTTTGGAATGGGCTGATTTTTGGTGATGATAATCTCCTCACCGTAAAAATCATCCTCAACAAAAATCAACCCATTCCAAAACCTCTAACCTATATTTTGAAAAATGTTTTGTCAAAATGTTTGTTGCTGAACATTTCCCTATATATATATATATAAGGTAGCGTTCAATGGCAAACTTTTTAGCAAACTTTTTGGCAAAACATTTTTCAAAACATGAGTTAGAGGTTTTGGAATTGGCTGATTTTTGGTGAGGATGATCTCTACGGTGAGGAGATCATCATCACCAAAAATCAGCCCATTCCAAAACTTCTAACCCATGTTTACAAGTTGAAAACTCGTGGATCGTCCATTTTTTGTAAACTGTTTTTGATGGGGTTAGAAGTTTTGGAATGGGCTGATTTTTGGTGATGATGATCTCCTCACCATAGAAATCATCCTCACCAAAAATCAGCCCATTCCAAAATCTCTAACTCATGTTTTGAAAAATGTTTTGCCAAAAAGTTTGCCATTGAATGCCCCCCCCCATATATATATATATATATATATAGGGGGCGGTTCGAGGGACTTCTAAAAAACCGTCTTCAAAACAGATGTTTTATAAACATTGGATTTAACGGGTTTAATGGTTTGGATTAGAGGAGACTGAGAGTGCAATACAGCTGTATGTTATAAAAGATTAGAGGTATTTATTTTTACCTCCCTCTCTATTTAATTTTTTTTAAAGAAAATAAATACCTCACTGTACTCACTGTCTCTTCTCTCACAGTCTCACTATCACTTCTCTCTCTCTCTCTCTCTCTCTCGGTCAACTCAAATGATTCGAGCTCTCTCGATCTGCACCTTACCAATTCAATTTTGTAGGAAAACTCTTTGTTACCAAGTACCAATCCAATGGAACCTTGGAAATTTGGCAAGAAACCTGTACTTAAAGATGAGAAATTTGAAAATTCCCCCTCTTTTTAGAATACATACAGTACATTAAAGATGTTGTTTAAAGAATGTTGGAGCAAGAATTCATAATACAACACCCTAGTTTCCTTTCAATAGCATCATCTTATTTTATAACCCCTTCTTTGTTTGTCATGGTTTTCACCACCTTAATTTACCATTAGTTTTTTCTAATTACGTGAGTCGCTTTGAACATGACTTCGGTTTTATCGAACAAATGTTTATAGTAGAATAATACCACCTTTAGCATAAGCTTGCCTCTAATGGTAATATTTCTTCATGTAGTGCAATAAGAACAGGTGATATTATTCCATTTACATACAACAGGAGGATGAGGGGAGAAGAGCTCCAAGGATTAAATATAGAAGAGTTTCAGCAACTAGAGAACTCCTTCGAAGCAGGATTGAGTCGTGTTCTAGAACAGGAGGATAAGGGGCGGTTCTTTGAAGCCAGAGAGAGAGAGAGAAGAGAGAGAGAGAGAGAGAGAGAGAGGGGGGGGGCTGAGCTATGTTCTCTAATTTCAACTCGAGCAAGAGAAGAGACAGTGAGAGATTTATTTCCTTTAAATCGGGTCGACGATCGAGAAAGAGAGAGAGAGAGGGCTGAGTTCTGTTGTCTGTAATTTCAGACCGAGAGAGAGAGAAGAGACAGTGAGACTAAGAAAGAAGAGAGTGAGTACAGTGAGATATTTATTTAGTTAAAAATAAATAAAATGGAGAGGGAGGTAAAAATAAATACCTCTAATCTTTTATAACATACAGCTGTATTGCACTCTCGGTCTCCTCTAATCCAAACCGTTAAACCCGTTAAATCCAATGTTTATAAAACATCTGTTTTGAAGACGGTTTTTTAGAAGTCCCTCGAACCGCCCCCATATATATATATATATAGGGAAATGTTCAGCAACAAACATTTTGGCAAAACATTTTTCAAACACATGGGTTAAAGGTTTTGGAATGGGCTGATTTTTTATGAGGATGATCTCTACGGTGAGGAGATCATCATCATCAAAAATCAGCCCATTCCAAAACTTTTAGCCCCAGTTTACAAGTTAAAAAATTTTGGACCGTTCATTTTTTGTAAATCATTTTTGATGGGGCTAGAAGTTTTGGAATGGGCTGATTTTTTATGATGATGATCTCCTCACCATAGAAATCATCCTCACCAAAAATCAGTCCATTCAAAAACCTCTAACCCATGTTTTGAAAAATGTTTTGTCAAAATGTTTGTTGTGAACATTTCCCTATATATATATATATAAGGTAGCGTTCAATGGCAAACTTTTTAGCAAACTTTTTGGCAAAACATTTTTCAAAACATGAGTTAGAGGTTTTGGAATTGGCTGATTTTTGGTGAGGATGATCTCTACGGTGAGGAGATCATCATCACCAAAAATCAGCCCATTCCAAAACTTCTAACCCATGTTTACAAGTTGAAAACTCGTGGACCGTCCATTTTTTGTAAACTATTTTTGATGGGGTTAGAAGTTTTGGAATGGGCTGATTTTTGGTGATGATGATCTCCTCACCGTAGAGATCATCCTCACCAAAAATCAGCCCATTCCAAAATCTCTAACTCATGTTTTGAAAAATGTTTTGCCAAAAAGTTTGCCATTGAATGCCCCCCCCCATATATATATATATATATATATAGGGGGCGGTTCGAGGGACTTCTAAAAAACCGTCTTCAAAACAGATGTTTTATAAACATTGGATTTAACGGGTTTAATGGTTTGGATTAGAGGAGACTGAGAGTGCAATACAGCTGTATGTTATAAAAGATTAGAGGTATTTATTTTTACCTCCCTCTCTATTTAATTTTTTTTAAAGAAAATAAATACCTCACTGTACTCACTGTCTCTTCTCTCACAGTCTCACTATCACTTCTCTCTCTCTCTCTCTCTCTCTCGGTCAACTCAAATGATTCGAGCTCTCTCGATCTGCACCTTACCAATTCAATTTTGTAGGAAAACTCTTTGTTACCAAGTACCAATCCAATGGAACCTTGGAAATTTGGCAAGAAACCTGTACTTAAAGATGAGAAATTTGAAAATTCCCCCTCTTTTTAGAATACATACAGTACATTAAAGATGTTGTTTAAAGAATGTTGGAGCAAGAATTCATAATACAACACCCTAGTTTCCTTTCAATAGCATCATCTTATTTTATAACCCCTTCTTTGTTTGTCATGGTTTTCACCACCTTAATTTACCATTAGTTTTTTCTAATTACGTGAGTCGCTTTGAACATGACTTCGGTTTTATCGAACAAATGTTTATAGTAGAATAATACCACCTTTAGCATAAGCTTGCCTCTAATGGTAATATTTCTTCATGTAGTGCAATAAGAACAGGTGATATTATTCCATTTACATACAACAGGAGGATGAGGGGAGAAGAGCTCCAAGGATTAAATATAGAAGAGTTTCAGCAACTAGAGAACTCCTTCGAAGCAGGATTGAGTCGTGTTCTAGAACAGGAGGATAAGGGGCGGTTCTTTGAAGCCAGAGAGAGAGAGAGAGAGAGAGGGGGGGGGCTGAGTTATGTTCTCTAATTTCAACTCGAGCAAGAGAAGAGACAGTGAGAGATTTATTTCTTTTAAATCGAGTCGACCGATCGAGAAAGAGAGAGAGAGAGAGAGGGTTGAGTCTGTTGTCTGTAATTTCAGACCGAGAGAGAGAGAAGAGACAGTGAGATTGAGAAAGAAGAGAGTGAGTACAGTGAGATATTTATTTACTTAAAAATAAATAAAATGGAGAGGGAGGTAAAAATAAATACCTCTAATCTTTTATAACATACAGCTGTATTGCACTCTCGGTCTCCTCTAATCCAAACCGTTAAACCCGTTAAATCCAATGTTTATAAAACATCTGTTTTGAAGACGGTTTTTTAGAAGTCCCTCGAACCGCCCCCATATATATATATATATAGGGAAATGTTCAGCAACAAACATTTTGGCAAAACATTTTTCAAACACATGGGTTAAAGGTTTTGGAATGGGCTGATTTTTTATGAGGATGATCTCTACGGTGAGGAGATCATCATCATCAAAAATCAGCCCATTCCAAAACTTTTAGCCCCAGTTTACAAGTTAAAAAATTTTGGACCGTTCATTTTTTGTAAATCATTTTTGATGGGGCTAGAAGTTTTGGAATGGGCTGATTTTTTATGATGATGATCTCCTCACCATAGAAATCATCCTCACCAAAAATCAGTCCATTCAAAAACCTCTAACCCATGTTTTGAAAAATGTTTTGCCAAAATGTTTGTTGCTGAATGGGACCCATGTATATATATATATATATATGGGAAGTGTTCGGAGGCCCTAAAGAAAACTAAATATTATGCCAAACATTTTTGAAAGTAAAGGGTTAAAAGTTTTAGAATGGGCTGATTTTTTGTGAGGATGACCTCTATGGTGAAGAAATCATCATCGCCAAAAATCAGCTCATTATGAAACATTTAATCCTAATTTACAAGTTAAAGAATTGTGGATTGTCCAATTTTTATAAATCACTTTTGATGAGGTTAGAAGTTTTGGAATGGTCTAATTTTTGGTGAGGATGATCTCCTCGTCGTAGAGATCATCCTTACAAAAAATCAGTCCATTTCAAAGCATTTAACTCATACATAGAAAAAATGTATATATATATGGGTGGCCTTTTTTTGACAAAATCCTAGATAATATTCTAGACAAAGCATTTTGTCCTATATGGACTAAAATTTTTAGAATTGGCTGAATTTTTGGTAGGATGATCTCTATGATGAGAAAATCATCCTCTAAAAAAAATCAGCAAATTCTGAAATTTCCAACCCTAGTTTATAAGATGAAGAATCATGAACCGTCCATTTTTACCATTAATTTTGTAACTACTTTTCACGAGGTTAGAAGTTTCAGAATTGACTGATTTTTTGTGAGGATTATCTACTAACTATAGAGATCATCATCACAAAAAAATGTTTGGCATAATATTTGGTTGTCTTTAATTATTATTTTATCGTACAAATAAGCCTTTAAAAGACATCTGTGTTTGCACATGCAACCTTCTAGTTTGGGATAATTTTTTATATTAATAGTAAATTCTGTTTTAGCATATTTTAGGGTATTGTGAGTCACCTTAGCTTCAAAATGACATAACTTTGTGGTCTTGTACGGAAAAGTCTATTATTACATGCCATTGTATTTGTTTAAGCAGTATAACAAAAGTAATATAATTTTATGTCTTGGAGGAAGGAGGGGGGAGGGGATTTTTACCAATAATAAATGTTATTTTAACATATTTTAAGGTATTTTGAGTTCAGATTTCTTTTAGAAGGCCAATATTAATTATCCTAAGATTGGTATGAAAATTTTTGTCGAATTAGAGCTAGAGTTGTGGCGCTGGAGTGACAATTTTGAAAATCTTATTGTCATTTGATTAATGAAGCCTGACTCCCTTTTTTTTACGCTCTCTGGCCTTGCAGTTCATAGTATCATAATCTTTTTTACATGTGTATCCCAAAGCAAATGATCTATGGTTCTGGGTAGGGAATGTAAAAAAAAAAAAAAAAAAAAAGAAAAGCTCTTGGGATTTTTGTGATGATGATTGGTGAGGGGGGCCCCCTATCATCTACAAGCCCAAAAAGAATTTGACCGATTTTGGATCCATCATCCTCTCAATGGACCCTACCTCACATTGTCCTATCAACTCATCAATCTGCCTTTTCACAGATCCATTAGAGTATCACTTTTGCCTCGCATTAGCGTTGGCGTGTCACGTGTGTTTGGTGCCTATTAAATAGGGGTGATATTGTTCCCTGTTTGGTACGATCATTTTGTGCGTGGATAAACTCCCATGGGACCGACGATCCCCTTTGGTACACTATCCAACATTATTAGTTCACTTCATCAAGTATTTGCTCTTAATTAATTTAGGGATCATTTGCAACTTCAAAATCTGGACCAAACACCCTTTAATTTTCACGAATTTGTTCATTTATAATTTTATATTTCTTAATCTTTATACTCACCAGTCTTGCCATCTTCAATTATAATACTAAATCTATTAATATATTGCTTCTTGATTCTCAAATGTTAAATTACATGAAACATAGTCAATCTTGTTGTCATCTTATAACAATTTTCCTTTAATTTGATTGTAATGTGTTGATCACATTGCACTCCATAAACACAGCTTGGGTTTCATCATCCAACTCTAACTCTATAGGTCACTATTTGTATAATAAAGCAAAGAAGAAAAAGTTAGGCTTTGGGGTATTTCAAGATCACTATCTTTAATAGTCATTCCCATCTAGTGTTGTCTTTACAAAAGTTGCACTATAAATACTATGTATTGGTTCGACTTATTCTTTTGTAATTCTACTTTGAAATAGTTTTCTAGAGTTCTAGTTTGACTCTATCTCCCTCTCTCGTCCCATCGAGTAACATTCACTTCTTTTAGATATTGCAAAAACCCTTTATTATGATTGATGGCATGGATTAAATAGTATCCCTCTTTTTCGCATTGCTCGCTAAACTTTCTTTTGTAAATATTGTAAGTTGTAAGTTTTAGCTTTTTATTCCAAAGAAAAGATGAACAATAGAGTTTTCTTTTGATAGGCATTAACAATTGAGTATTGTCAAACAATGTGTCTTTAGATCTTTTCCTACTACCAAACAGAGCTCAATATAGAAAATAAATATAATTTTGACCAATATTTAACATGAGCCATGCATCAAAAGGATGATAAGGGTTGGAATTCTCGAGATGGGTGCAAAAGGATAAACATTTTCGCTAGAAAAACTCTAGTGTGACTAAATTAATCAGATTAAAAGCCTTACTAAGGCTTTTAAGCGTGTTTTGTGAAGGGAGAATCAATTATATGGTCCATTTTCTCTTCATCGTTGTTTAGTTTTCCTTTATGTGGCCCCAAGAAGTCATAGTAAGGTTGGCAGCCTGACTATGTTAGTTAGGCTAGCCCTATTCCCCGTCAACATTGTCATAAATACACATGTCCCGCAGATGGGTCCTCCTTCATTGTCTCCATTGATTTGGCACATATTTTGTTGACCTCCACGCACAATAAGATTGGAGATTGTAAGAGTTGTAACTGGTGGACGTGAGGGCAATTACACTACTTAGTCACAACTAACCGATTGTGATGGCAGATTTTAAGATTTGTGACTAGTGGATGTGAGGGCTGGGCAATTTTCACTAAATCACAACTAATCATTTTGAGTCGACTACTAACAAAAATACATAGAATCTGATTGATGACTATACAAGTGGACGATTGCGATGTTTGAGCAGCACGTAATCAGCCTATGACCCAACCCACCTTCACATGTATTCTCAAATCATAGATTTGAACATCAAAAGATTAAGAACCAATGTTTTTATTTGATTTTTTCAATGTTTTAACAATCAAATCATTTATTAGTGGATAATTTTTTTTGTAAATAAGACCCAGAATTAATTTGCTTCAAGTAACTTATATTTATTAAAAAACTAATAGCCTCACACTTTGTTCACTAATCAAATCGATTTTGTTAAAAAATCAGATTAAAACTTTTTGGACCACAACTTCCATCCGGTTTTTAAAACATTGGATTTTCTCCAACTAGCACTTCATGGCACATGTCATCAGAGAATTAGTGTCTAATTGGTTTTCATATGAACTATATTTAAATAAGGAGTCGTGATTAATGCATGCGATCTTGGTAAGTGACTGACGTGATAAGGGAACAAAATCGCATATCTTTTTCTTTTACATTCCAACGAAAATAAACTATAGTTCTATGCCTTTACCATCTCAGCCGCATATCAAAACAGCGTGCATTCACCATTATTTTTAAACATAATTTCATAAAACAATCCATGGTTCTGTGTCTTTACCATGTCAGCCGCGTATCAAAACAGCGTGCATTCACCATTATTCTTAAACATAATTTCATACTTGACCCGAAAGGTAGAGCCCATATATTCCAATTCAGGAGTCAATGTGATGTGAATGTACCCGAATCCCAATATAAACTTAAAAATCAAGAATTCATGGGCGGTTTCTTGACCAAATGACCAATTAAAGAAAAGCAAACAGAAATCATTTTGAGGGAGGCGTTAACTAACTTAGACTTTGATTTGAGATTCTTTCCTTTGGTCACTTTTCAAACCATGCATGTATCAAACTTCCCTTTTTAATTGTTTGACAAAATGACTTATATTTAATGCTCCTCATTGAATGAGGTGTTGACTGTGAATTAGGACTGTTAATGGATCTGGTTTGGGTCCATATGGGTACCAATCCAATGAAGAATATATTAGATCCTGACCAAATCTGGATCGGAGTCTATCATTTTTAAAGTTTGGAGTTGATATGATATGAAAAATCAATATTTAATGCACGTCATTTATATATGAGATATGATTATATGGACCGCAGTACCATGTCTCAACATGGTGCCCAAACACACCATCGGGTGCTACATGTATGTAGAGAATAAAATTATATGAACTTTCAAATTTTCTTTTATATTTTTGATCAGAGATGGATTTAAAATTCAAATCTGGGAATTCATTAGTCATCCATTTCAAATTCAAGATCCCACTCAAAAAATAATTTTGTTTTTGGGCAATAAATTTTTTTTTTTTTTTTTTTTTTTAAAATCCAATCTAGATCACAAACAAGAGAATTGAATTGTCATTTGGACGACGAGGATTTTCCATGTGACCCAAATGCGTATCTCGGTTATGCTACCTTTTCCCTTTATGTATTACAAATATATTATCAGATTGGATTCCCATTGGATTGACAATAGTTGTTCCAACATCGACCAGATCAATATGGGTCTGAATTAAATCTGATCCAATCCTTTGACAGCCCCAGTGTCGACAAGGTACCCAAATGAATTACCTTGTGAAGAATTTGGTTAGGTTACCCTATCAAAATCAAATGATGGATGTACACCCGGTCTAGGTATATGGATACGTAATATTTAGATCCAACTCAAATATTAATAGAGTTTAGAGGAAAAGATCTTAAGCCCAACATCGGGAATCAGGCCTATTCAATTTGGATGATTGGATATTTATATGGCTTAAGTGGTGGGTATAAGATCTAATGGAGTATAGGTTTATTATCCTCTATTTGAAGTAACTTATATTATTGCCAATATTAGGAGAAGGAAGGGCATGTGTGATGCATATGGTGGTCAAGAGAGTAGGTTATATTCAATAAATGGATTTGGTTAAGCTGCTTTTGTGAATGGTCAATTTTTTTTCTAGAAAAAAAAGGGAAAAGAGAACAATGAAAGACCACAAAAAAAAAAAAAATGACAAACTCAAATTATTATATTATTATTCTTTGTTATAGTTTTAGTCACAAAGAGCCATACTTTAATGGTGATCATAGAAATTTTATATAAATATTAATTTTTGTTTTTTATAATTAAAATATAATTAATAATTAATATCATTGTAAATATCTCAATGAGACCCTTTGTGCAATTATCTTTAATGCAATCAATTTGCTAATCCAAGTTATAATGTTCTTAAAAAATGGCTATTATACCATCATTCTTCTATTGAAAATAGATTTTTTATTTTTTCAGTTTGGTCAATTAATAAATAGTGTAGGAATAGTTTAAAGGAGAAGATATTCCATCTAGTACTAATCCTTAAAAAGAAAATCTATATCTATATTTTCATTCAATTATTCATTGGAAATCATGAAAAGGTTTAATAATGAATCATTGAGTTGAAATTTCAAAGACAGTTGAACCAAAAAAAATATAAGTCATAAAGTATGTTTTTGTTGCAAGTAGTAAACATCTAGATATTTCTAAAAAAAAAAAAAAAAAGATTTTGATGGTTAAGGAAAGTTAGGCAATTCCACATTGGCCAGAAAAAGTTCATAAAAGTTACTGTTTGTGGGTCAATCCATGAAAGATCCCTCTCCAAAAACCTGTTTGAAGCTAATTTTGTTATAATTTTGACAAAGAAGCTGATAGTGGTGTAGGATAAGATCTTCATGTACTCTAATCATTTAGTTTGGGTCAAATCTCATCACAGAGGGCGGTAGGGTGTCTTGTACCATACATCATGCATGTGGCGCACTTTAGGCTTCAGAAGCCTAATGTGAGGGTACACTTTTGTCCATCGCTTTCTCACCCCCTCCAGCCCCTTCCCTACTCTTTTTATTTCAACTCTATACCACACAGATGGGCTCTATGCTCTTGTCCCTTTAGTCACAAAATTCTAAAATTCTCTAAATTAGCCGATTAATTTGACGATTCAAGAAATTAATGGATGATTTATGGATTGATTTAAATGTATGATAATATTTTTGCCTTTCAACGTTCAACTCTTGGAGAACAAGCAATGTTCTTTCAGGGGTTGAAGATAATCAAACCGGTTTTGGTAAGAAAACTATGAAATTCGAAAACATCGTTAGTATAATTTCTAAAATTTTCTCTATTTTTTAATGAAATTTATTTGAATTTATTTGAATTAATCAAATTAAAGTCCCTCCAAATAATCATTGAATCGGAACTTTATTATGGTATGTTTCAGTAGGAATAAGCATTGGTCGAGTCTATTTTGAATTGGCTGATCCCATCTGACTTGGCTGAGTCAAACTCAAATGGCTTCAATCTAATTTTTTATTAATTCTTAAGTTTATATTTAAAATAGATTAATAAGAGCAAAGATTTGGTGTTGCAAATATTTTGTGCTAAGTTGATGAACCAATGGTATTCATGGTCACGTGTATTGAAAAATCTGTAAAATTCAAGCACTCAGACCTTGCAGATAATTTCTCCACAATTTTCTCTCCGCTAATCAGTCACTATTTCTATTTCAATGCATGTTACGTCATGCCAATAGTTCATAAGCTTAGCACCAAAAAATTATAACAACAAATCTTTGTCCGATTAATAGATCCAATATCACAAACTTTCATCATTTGTAGGAATCACAAATATTGTAAATTTTTAAAAACCATTTGCACACATGACAAAAGCATCGAAATCAATCTAAACAGATTTACTCAATCAAAATTTATGGAATCTACCCATTTGTTTTGTTTTTTAAGTTTGCCTTTCTAAGAAGAAGAACAATTGATTTAAAATGATTTTTGGCAGAGTGACACTTGAGATGTACACTCACAAGAATGAAATTAAAAGAGGGCCCCCTAGGGAATTTTAATTCAAATGGTGCATTTTGCCCAGGTGGGGGCAATTATAAGAGTGAATTTTATTTATTTTTTATTTTTTTGTGAGAAGAGCTAAGAGTTAAAAATAAATAAAAAATTGTGGGAGTAATAATGGCCGCCACTATTATTTGTTGCAATAGCTAACTAAACTTTTGATTTTGAAAGTTCTCCGCTCCTGCTCGTCATCTGATCATGTAGTTATAAGATGACCAATTATGAAGATTTGATCAATTCAAATTGGCAAACTTAGAGTTGATTAGGACTCAAATAAATTTTAAAAATCTTGCTAGTTTGGGGTTGAAACATTAGGTGAAGGGGCATATCTATATTATAATATATATATATGGGAAATGTTCAGCATCAAACATTTTGGCAAAACATGGGTTAAAGGTTTTGGAATGGGCTGATTTTTGGTGAGGATGATCTCTACGGTGAGGAGATCATCATCACCAAAAATCAGCCCATTTCAAAACCTCTAAACCATGTTTTGAAAAATATTTTGTCAAAATATTTGTTGTTGAACAGGACCATATATATATTATTGATTGAATATTTATACATTAATCTATTATCCCATCAAAAGAAAATAAGTATTTAAGAAAGTGGGTCCACCATTATTTATGTGTTTTCATTTATTTATTTTATTTTGCAATAGATTACTAAGGAAGAAAAAAAATATGGTGAGGACTTTCACATGGGAAAAATGGGTGGTTGTAACATGTACTTTGTTACTTCGACCACATTCACATGAATTGAATGGTTAATAAAGGTGTGGTGGTGGGGAAGAGAAGTGAAAAAGGCAAAATGAAAAAGAAGAAGATTGAAGTACAATGGGGTCATAATCGCTTTTGGGCCCACTTGACCCATGGTTTTTGGCCCTTTCCCTTGTTGGTCCCATACACCTAAAATCATCTGATTAGTGATTTCTACATGTTAGATTTGATTATTTGAAATCTAATATTTTCCTTTTATTTATTTTTTATTTAAATTTTGTTGTATGATAAAAATGCTAAAATCAATTTGCAAGAAATCTACCAAAAGATATATATATATATATATATATATATATATAGGGTTGGGTTCTTACGACCCCTATTACGACTCATATTGCGACACACCATTTTGTCTTATATGGGCAAAAATGTTTGGAATGGACTGATTTTGTGTGAGGATGATTTCTATGGTGAGGAGATCATCTTTGCCAAAAATCAGCTCATTATGAAACTTCTAGACCGTCCAATTTTTGTTGAAAAATTATAGACCGTCCAATTTTTGTAAATCAATTTTGATGGGGTTAGAAGTTTTGGAATTGGATGATTTTTTGTCAGGATGATCCTCTCATCATAGAGATCATCCTCACAAAAAATCAGCCCATTCCAAACATTTTTGTCCATATAAGACAAAATGGTGTGTCGAAATATGAGTCGTAATAGGGGTCGTAATAACGCTGTTCATATATATATATATATATATATATAAATTTTGGTGTAAAGAGGTGAATCCAATTTTCATAGAATTGGAGGCTCCAAAAGAAGTATTTCTCTTGCCATTTTCGAGAGTATAACAACAACAAAGTCTTTTATCACAATTATTTGAGATTAACTAAAAGAATTATAATACTCCACTCTATTTTGTCCATAGTCAAGTTTTGTGTACCTTCATTTTGTTAGGAGAATGAATAAGACAATTTAAAGATAATCATATTAGTGGTTGATGTTATTGACTTGGTACCCTGACATGTACTTTACACGGTAAAAAAAAAAAACGTCGACTAATAATTTAATATAACCTTAACCAAAGGTAAAGTTAAGAATGTTATAATATGTCTACCAATTAAAATTTGAGGTCAAACTTTGATGAAATTTTTTGTAGAAATAATATTCTTGCTTATTTTGATGATCTCTACTAATAATATACAAGAAACAGTCCAAATGGATTTCTATCTAACTTGAACCAAAGCCACATGATTGAGTAAATAAATGTCGAAGAATGAAAACAAATGATTAAGATGAGCGAATGCTCCTTGGGATTTCCTTGATAATTTATATTGATCTTAAGTTGTATTTTCTTAAAAGAAAGCCTCAAACTTCTAGGTTACAAAAGTCCATTAATCAATAATCATCAAAATTTTAATCTAGAAAATTTGGTTTCACTTAAGTTCTTGTATCCTTTTTAATTTCTGTTTTATGATTCCTTATTATGGTTTTTACCATAAATAAAGGGAAAACCAGTGGAGCTTTCCACGAAAAAAGTTAGAAAAAATCTAAACTTTGAAGGAGATTTTTTTTTTTCTTTTCTGTGGGTGAGGAGTTAAGTTTTGCAAAAAGTTTTTATTAGTTTATTGTGTAGAGCACAGTCATCTGTTTGAAAGGTTAAAAAGGGAATATCAAATAAATAATCATGAAGATCTCTTTATTAATTAGAATAGATGATTTAGACATACCGCTCATGTTGGTCAATCTTTGAGATACCCTCTTTTCAAAACATACATCCGTTGATTTCAGTCTACTGTGAAAGACTATTAAAAATTTACCTAAATATCTTCAATCTTTATGATCTTTAACCTCTGTGTGAAATTATTTTAAACCTATTGAAACTTATCAAAAAATCTGTCATTTCCAACCTTGTTGAAAGTAAAATCCTTGATTTTTTAACCAAAAAACTTACTTTTACTTCCCAAAATCATATTTTTATTCATGTGATTTGTGGTTTTATGGAGAGAACATCTAAAGTTTGAAGATGAGAGTGAAAAATTAAGATTAAGAGAATTTTGAAAAGAAAAATTAAGGGGTTTTGGCTTCGTATTGGAGATGAGGGTATTTGGTCATTTTATTAGTTTATGATAGAAGACCAAGGTCAAGGGTTCTACCATCAGTTTGAAAACATGGGTGTATCTTAAATATTCTCTAAGAACGAGAGGGGTATGCCAAAATTCCATTTTAAATCGTTCTTGTCACCCATGAAACTAGTTAAAAAATAGTCTGTCTTCCTCTCTCTCCTCTCTCCTCTCTCTATGCGTGGTGGAGCCCAGAGCTGACCTTGTGCTTTGCTGGCCTTTGAGTTCTCTCTTTTGGTGATTTTTATGGAGTTTTGTCTGGTGAGAGAGACGAGAGTTTCAGTTTCCCCAATCACACATACACTAATTAATAACTCCTTTTCATCTCTCTCCTCACCACGCCCACAAGAGAGAAAAACTACAGAGGAAAAGAAAGCAAACAAAATTCCTCATCTATTTCTACCTGATTTGATGGATCTCCAGATCTAAGGCTTTTACAGCTATATAGATTACTCTCTCTTTTTCATAAATCCATCATTTCCAAATAGTTGATCAAATCGGGATAAAAGTTTTGTGGTAACGGTGAGCTTTGTTCTTCAATTTCTGTATTTTTTAATTTTCATGGTTATTTAAACAAAAAATTTGTAAAATATGTGTTGTATTATTTAAGGGTTTTTGACGATTTTGGTTTCTGGGTTTTCTTGAGTGTGTGAAAATGGAAAGGGGTTTTTGATATTAGGTCTTGGGGAGACCTTCTGGAACTGGTATCGCTGACCTAACACTTGTCTTTGAGAAAAAAAAAGTTGAAATAAAAGTTGGGTTTGACCCTCTCTCTTTTTTCCCCCTCTCCACCCCTCTTTGTTGTTTCGGTTGTTTTCAATTATTGTGGCTGTTGTGGTTCTGGGTTACTATTTCAAGAAGAAAAAAAAGATGGGTTTTATAAATTTCAGGCCTTTCCTGTTTTTTTTTTTGAAACTGAATTAAGTAAACAAAGGGTTGGGTAATTGGATTCTCTTCATTTACTTGATATAATGTCTTCTGTTTTTGTTGCTAAAATTATGTGGCTCTTTTGATTTTTGTTGGGTTTTGTTTGTTGGGGTGATTCAGTGGAGAAGAAGGTAGGTTTGGGTTTTATTAGGGTAGTTGTTCTGTTACATCCTTATTGGATGTGGAGAAATTGGAGGGTAGTTTGGGTGAAATGAGGGATGTTATCAAGGTTGATGAATTTTCTGAGGGCCTGTTGGCGGCCATCCTCGGATCGTTATGTTCATACGGGTTCGGATGCGGTGGGACGACAAGACGGTCTTCTTTGGTACAAAGACACTGGGCAGCACTTGAATGGTGAGTTCTCGATGGCCGTGGTCCAGGCCAACAATTTACTTGAGGATCAGAGCCAGATTGAGTCTGGTTCTTTGAGCTCGCTCGAATCAGGTCCTTATGGGACCTTTATCGGAATATATGATGGGCATGGTGGGCCTGAGACGTCTCGCTACATCAATGATCACCTCTTCCCCCATCTCAAAAGTAAGAACATATTGAAATGGTTTGGTTCTTGTGCTAGACGTTAAAAAAAAAAAGAATTTTTAGATTAAAATTGATAGAATTGTTTATTTTTTGACTGTTTCTATGCAGGGTTCGCATCTGAGCAACAATCCATGTCAGTGGATGTGATACGAAAAGCTTTTCAAGCAACAGAAGAGGGGTTTCTATCTATTGTTACTAGGCAATGGTCAATGAAACCCCAGATCGCTGCTGTTGGATCTTGCTGTCTGGTCGGTGTTATCTGTGGTGGGACCCTCTACATTGGGAACGTCGGCGACTCCCGTGCTGTTTTGGGGAGGCTTGTTAAAGCAACTGGGGAGGTTCTGTCAGTCCAGCTGTCGGCGGAGCACAATGCCAGCATAGAGTCTGTAAGACAGGAACTTCATGCTTTGCATCCAGATGACTCGCAGATTGTAGTTTTAAAGCACAATGTCTGGCGTGTTAAGGGCCTCATACAGGTGATCCATTCATCTCTCAAGAAATGGGGATTGATATTTAATTTTTATTGTCTTGGATTAGTTTAAATTATCTCATTGTGACTGATTTCTGCGCTGTTACCAATTTTCAGCTTGTTTGATAGGAACTTCTAGTCCACAAATTTAGAATTCAAAAGCATTTAGTAGACTAGATGAGTTGCAACTATCTGGTACTATTGGAGTTATTAGTAGTGTATTATTTATCTCTTATACTCTCATAGGCCAATAGGAAAGTAGTTTTTGTATTTCTATTTTTCGTTTTTATTTTAAGCTTGTTTGAAGTTTGAAGCGAATTCTAGTTTTCGTTTATGTTTTGGGGTGGTTTTGATCCCTGTTTGGCTAGTAAATTCGAGATGGATAAAAGTGGGAGTAGATGGAGGTCTTTGTTTCGATCTATTGTTGAAGTTCTCCTGTTTTTTTCCTCACCAAGAAATGGGTAGGAATCTCTTAAAGTATATGAATCATTTCTACTCACTGAAGATACTGGGGGGGGGGGGGGGGGGTCACCATTTGACTCACCATATCTTGAAACCACACTGATCTAACAATCTAGACCATGACCAGGTGCCTGTATTTGGGCGGTTCAAATAACATGTAGAAGTGTCTAGAGAAAGGTCCATCTTTCATTCAGTTTGAGAAGTTTGATACAATATTTAAAATATTGGTTTCAATGTCTCAATACCTGATGATATATATGTTTGATTTGAGGTATCATGTATTGCAATCTCTTAGGGTGAATCAGGTTGATGTGGACCAGCAATTATATAATTTTTGGGGACGAGGGAATACAATTCTGACTTTTGATCTAAATTGATCCGAGTGATTTATTTACAGATACATCTAGTTGAATGTATATTTTCCTCCACTCGAGAGTGTCATACCCCAATTAAGCCCCGTGACCCTCTTATAATCATAGTTCTCCTCCTCTCCAATAGGTCTTTTGGAGTATTTGGTTGGTTTACATGGTATCAAAGCGCTAGGTTTGTGTAGGTCACGGGTTCTATTCTTTTGGTCGTGTTGAGTGTATTTTTCCTCCACTCTTGAGTGTGTCATACCCCAGTTAATCCCCGTGACCCTCTTATATTCATAGTTCTCCTCCTCCCACAGATCGGTCTTTTGGAGTAGTTGGTTGGTTAACATGGTATCAGAGCGCTAGGTTCGTAGATGTCACGGGTTTGATTCTTTCCACCCTTATGGGTGAGGGGGATTGTTGAGTATATATTTTCCTCTACTCCCGAGCGTGTCACACCCTAATTAAGCTCCTTGACCCTCTTATATTCATAGTTCTCCCCCTCTCCAACAGATTGGTCTTTTGGAGTAGTTGGTTGGTTAACATAAATATACTTTTTTGCAAAATATTATATTTGGAGGAGTCCATTCCCTTGCAAGTATTTGTGTGATTCTTTGGAGAATGGACAAGGCTTTTAATCATCTCAGAGCTTTTAAAATCTGATTTAAAAGAATTTCTGTTTATAGGGAGGTCAAGAGCATGTGATATCGTTTGGTTGTATGGCTTCCTCTTTTGGAAGGAGCCTATCCTTTACACAAGGGCCTTCATTTTCTAGAAAAGAAACAAAAGAAGGGAGAGAGGTGAAGATTTTTAACTCATGTTTTTCATCTCCTTGGGACGTGTGCAAAAAGTTCTCTCTCCCTTGTTACATAATGGATGTAATCTAGGCACTTACATCCCTTGTCATTCTTTCTTATAAGGGAATGAAACATGTCACTCTCATTTAATGAGAAAAGGATATCTCCGAGTTATTTAGCTAATATTGAGTATTTATCCAATGGTCTTTTGGGTTAGTTCAGGATCCTCTCTCTTTTGAGACCTATTAGCTTCTCGGATTCCAAGGGATTTGTGAAGAACAATTGCAAGAGATCTTCTTCTAGTTATGGATAGCTGTCTATAATATATCAGTTTACGCTCTTGCAACTTCACGTCAAAAGGAAATGACACAAGTGTGCTCAAGGATTTGTGATTTAACACGTGCATTTCCAAAAAAAAAAGCATCATCTGTCAAGGCTCCAGGGAAGGAACTAGAGCAGAACCTGATATAATATCAAGGTTGATCTACAGTTGAGAAAGGAGGAAAATATGATCTCCGTCTGAGTTACTTGACTATGCTATCAAAAATATTGAAGATCACATAAAAGCACACTGTTGTCATCATCGCCACCACCATCACCATGATCATGATCATCACCCAAGTCTTTTCTCAACTTTTTGGGGTCAGATTCATTAATCCCTTTCAGCCATTCTATTCTATCCAGCATCCTTGTTCATCCTCCACTGATGAATATATTTTCAAATCATATCTAGGGGGTCCTTAACTTGCACCAATGCACTCTTTACCAGTTCCATGAATGGCCTTCGCTGCACATCGAAATGTTAAACTCTCTTACTTTATACCCACAAAGGCTATTGCTTTACAGAGTTTTGTTATATTATTTCTTGTCGTTGTTACTAGAATTGACATGGTTATGTTAATATGGACTGGAACATACCCCTGTTGATCCCTAACATGCTTTACTTGTTTTGTCTGCTTGTCATTTGTAAATGAGTTTTATTGATCATCAACCTAGTCATATCTTGGGTATAGATTTGTATGACTCATTTGAGTTGGTTCAACTTTTTTAGGTACTCTGTAGTGGCTGTGACTTAAAACATGCGGAAGTAACATTTTCAAAAAAAACAAAAATGTATGATGATCTGTTTATATAATATATGTACTTATGTATAGTTTGAATGTATATTTATTGTGGTTAATTTATTCTCACAAAGACTCGGTCAAGTTATATTTGATTTGTTGAGTTGACTTTGCTCCGACTTGATTTGGATGCTGGATAGATCACTGTCAAAATGGTCTTTTGATCCGTGCTTGTTTTTGTCACAAAATGTTACATGAATCGTATGGAAATTCATACATGTTTTGTGGGTTTTTTCCCTCACTGATTATTTCAATTGGCACGATAGGCACCATGGTGGCTTTTCGGTAAAGGAATGTTGTAAACTTCAATTCAAGTAAGTCATGATAATTCATTTCATGTGAAGAAGAATTCATAGAAAAACTGATTGGACCTTGAAAATTTATAGCTGAGGCTGCTGGCTCAATGATGTAATTAATATCATAAATATAATGTTTTACGTACATTTTTAATAAACTGGGGCAATTCATTGTTGCTTATTTCTCTGTTACTCTAGTCCAGATAAGGCATATATGATGATGATGATGATCTATCTATACATAAATATGGATGGTTATTATCATCGTTTGCTCCTGGTTGACTGAGCCAATGACTCTCCTTTTGGTTTTCTTGAAAGGAGAATTTCTTCCACTGCAAATAGATATGATATTGTTCAAAGCCTTTCCTAAATTACCTAAAGATCCCTAGGGTCATCTGACTCATCTCAACCCATCTTGTTGCTCCTCTATTCAATTATATCTGAAGCCATGTCATATATTAATTCAAATGTCTTCATGTATGCTCTCACTACCTCAATCAGCTTTGATTTTAGTTTTCCTCTCGCTCTCTTAGAGCCTTCAATCTCCATGTTCTTTCCAACTATTACTGTTCTAATTACTGTATTCTAAAAAATTTATTTTTATTTAATTGGAATTTGTCGAGCTAGGACTATCTGCCTATTCCTGATTTCTGATTTTGAGAGTAGCATGAATTGGAGCTCAATATCCCCTAGATTTGTCTTGTTTCCTTTCCTGTTACTTTATAGTGTGTTTTCTTTACATTCTTCTAATTCTTGAGTGTCTGCAAGTGATCATAACTTATGTCTATCCAGTAATGGATGTTTTGATCTTTTGTGGTAGCTTCCTATTCTTGTGTTGATTTTCTTCAAGAAGCATTTGAGTTTTTTTTTTTTTTGAGAATTAAATGACTAATAAGTTTATTATTAAATATGTATCCAAATAGTTTGTCCGTCTTTTGGAAACATGGTAACTTTTCAAACTCGTCATTCTTGTGTAGAATCAAAAAGTACTTAAGAGAGTAAATAGTTGACAATAGACAATACCAATGTACTCTCTCCCTGGGAGCTTGGTGGTTGTAGTATTGGTACCCTGTGCATGTGTCTGGGAGCTTGGTGGTTGTAGTATTGGTACCCTGTGATGTTGACACATGCACCCATACTGCGATAGTATGGGTTTTTTACCCAAACCTCTGAACAAATATCTTTTGGTTTTGGCTAAAATGGCAGATCAGTTATTGATTATGCTATTCTTAATATATTTTTACCAAAGCTTTCCATCATTTCCTTTTCATTGGGCTCTTCATCCTGGTTCTTCTTTTTTGGTTGGTGGATGGATATCAGGTACTGTCATCTTTTGATTTCGTGAAGGATTCTATTAAGCAGGCCCCAGTACTACGCATGGCTGGACATCAGTGTTTAGGAGGAAGGATTGGTATCATGTTTCAAATACTCAAGTGGGAAGAATTATATTAGTTTGATTGGTTCCTGGTTATGGTTACTGGGTGTGGACTTGGCAAATTCAATGGGTTCTTATTGAGACCTGGATTTAGCCGGGTCAAATGGGTATTGACTCTGTTCTGTTGTTGGCTGAGTCACTGCTAGTTGATTTGAGTATTCAAATCCTGATTATCAAACTTTGATTATCTGTGCCTTCAAACCTTTTTTCTAATAGCAATGGCTGATGAGGAATATTTTTCTTCATAGTTTTTATCTCCGGTTATAGAAATCAATACTGCTCTGGCTTTTAGTTTCATCTAAGTGCAAGTACTAAATGATGTAGAACGTAGTTTTATTTTTATGTCCTTTTATGTTGGGCGATCTTTATTTAGGAACTTACATAAATTAACTCCTTTGTTGATTGCACTTACAAGAAACAAAGAACCTGAACAGTAAATGGAGTTATCTTGTTAAATATACTCTTAGTTGCTCTATATTAGTTTATGTCCTTAGATGCTCCTACTTCCTGACATTTTGTGCAGTACCCTTACACCTATACTACTTTCAATATAATGTATTTGGAAGATTAAATGTAACGATGCAAGTAAATATACTGAGGTTAACCTCCTTACCTGTCTAATTTACAGGAGGGGTTAGAATACTAGAACGCATTTTGTTTGGCAAATGGTGTTGGAATCCAAGAATGTATTTTATTTGGTTTGAAACCTGAACGCATTTTGTTTTCCTCTTTTTCACTTTCATGATTAAACACTTCTGAGATTATCACATGGATACTAAAAGATGCATAGTCCACATAAGCTTCTAGCAAAATGTTGTTTAATATTTGTTTTCTATGGTGTCCCTAGAATTGACACATTTTGACTGTTTTTTTTATTATTTCCTTTGAATGGTTCCGTCATGGTCATACAGGTTTCTAGATCTATTGGTGATGTGTATTTAAAAAGGGCCGAGTTCAACAGAGAGCCTTTATATGCAAAGTTTCGCCTCCGCGAACCTTTCAAAAGGCCAATACTGAGTTCTGATCCTTCAGTTTCTGTGCACCAACTTCAGCCTCATGATCAATTTCTTATATTTGCATCTGATGGGCTTTGGGAGCACCTTAGCAATCAAGAAGCGGTGGATATGGTTCAAAATAATCCACGCAATGTAAGATGTTTATCTCAGAAGAAACCCATCTCTATATTTGTTTGAGTAAACTTTAACTTTAATGAGTTCTAATTTTAGTAAGTACAGAAATTGAAATAATTTGTCCATGCTGTTTATGCAGGGAAGTGCACGGAGGCTTGTGAAGGCAGCACTTCAAGAAGCAGCAAAGAAACGAGAAATGAGGTACTCAGACTTAAAGAAAATTGACCGTGGGGTCCGCCGGCATTTCCACGATGACATCACAGTTGTAGTTGTGTTTCTAGATTCTAATCTTGTGAGCAGGGCTAGCACAGTAAAGGACCCAATGGTATCTGTAAGGGGAGGCGGGATAAGCTTACCTGCGAACACTCTTGCCCCTTGTGCCACGCCAACTGAACTTGGTACCACTAGATGAAATGGGTTCTTTCTTTTTAGTCTCCCTGTTGTATTAATGTGGGGGCCATTTGGATCCTCTTTTATCTTGTGTGAGTAGGTAAACCATGGGAGAGGTAAGGAGCAGACCTTCAATTCTTTGATGTACAACACTGTAACATTTAACTGGGAAGTCAGGTACTTGATTTAGTTTCTAAGCAAAAGATTAAACAAGAGAGCTTCAAGGTGACGGTTAAAATTATTTCCGTAGGACACTTATTTTCTTTCTTTTGGGGTTATCTGTCTTTTGTAAATTGTGTGAAACAAACATCCATGGCAATCTAAATTTCCTTTACTTTTGTTTGCTTGTTTATACTGTTAAGTACACTAATGGTGAGTGCAGCTGTCAACATGTTATGAGAAAGATGATTGAGTTCAAGCTCTAGAACGGTGGGGATGGATTTACACAGACAGCCCTCCCTTGATGGTGAATGGATACAGAAATCCATGGAAGCTCGTGGGTGACTGATAAAATTTGGCTGAGATGTAGTGGCAAAGTTTTTTATTTTCTTGATGTGCTTGAATAATTTGCATGATTGATATAGCTTTCTCTGTTTAGTTTATAAGCCTGTTTCAGTTGAATGATGGTTTAGTTACAAAAATTAATTCAGTTCAAATGTTTACAAGTAAAGAGCCCTCTCTTTCATTTGAATGTGTTTTAGTTTCCAAACCGACTGGCCGCCACTGCTATCAAATTGGGTTTAGAAAATGTTTTTGCATTTGATAAAGATCTGATTATGATCGAATAATTATCCGATCACAACCAGATGTAATCCATTGTCGGCCCTCCTTGCATCTTCCCGACTCTCGGTACTAGAGACAGTGTAGGTCCTTTGCTTGTATCGAATTGGTGCACAAGATCATTGATCAGGATGGGCCCACATCTCAAAAATTACAACTGATCACCAATAAGCACTATTTAATAAGATATAATTGATGAAGATGTGGATGTGGGCCATCAATGGGCCTCTTTATAAATAGGCAATCAATAGATGGTTTACATATAGTTTGTATATTGTGCGTCTAACAGCCATATCCACCCTACTTGAGAGCAAATCAGCCCACTGGTACAGTCAATCCAATCAAGGAAGTAGCTCTTTGATGGGTCAGAATCTGAACATGATCCTTGGGGGAACCACGATGATCCAAATTACAAATATGTTATGTTAATAAAACAGGATATTTCAGACACGAGGTAAAAAAAAAAATGCCATCTTTAAATGAGAAACCAGTCACTATCGTTTAGAAATAACCCGTTACATACTACAAGGAAAAGCTTGAACGATGCAAACAAAAGAGTACGTGTGTGTGTGTAGAGAATGCCCATGGGCACAACACAACTCTTTAAAGATAAGCTCACACCAATCAGAATGAACAAACGAAGGGATCAAAACTCACCCTTTTAACTATGACAACAGATTTAATCTTGACCACAAATTTAATAATCAACAACTCTTCCCAATGGAGGGTGATTGGCTGATTGTGAAAATAAGTTGAACATAAAGCTTATTATCAACAATATGCTTGATTGTATTTCTTTTGATACTAGTTACTATCTTTCTTATTCAGGCAGATTTGTACAGTTGGCGTATATATTGTCCAAGATTTAGCACTGATATTGAGACGAGCAAAATCATTAGAAGAATACAAATCAATTAAGAGGGCAGATTATAATTGCCACTTGTCATGGTGGGATTAGTTAAGGAACAAGGTAACATAAGATGACATTTATGAGGACAACTCAATATTAAAGAATATGATTTAATGGAGAACATTTTAGACTAATAAGATTAAGAGGTTGATTCACCATCTACAATGAACCATTCCTTGGGTTGTTCTCCTCTTTACCACCTTTGATTTTTTCCTTTCTAACTCACCTTTCAATCTCTTCTCCTAACCATCTGCCAAGTCTAGAATCACCTTCAAGCCTTTGAACTGCTGAGAGTAGTTTCTTTAGAACCACTATTGGCACCACCTCCCTCACCTTCTTAACTCTAGAATGAGTATTAAAATCTAGCACTACGACCACCATTGTAGAAGAATTCTATACTATATTTTGCAGAAAAAGAGATGGGTAGTGCTACTTCTAAGCCAGAAGAAGAGTTGGTGGTCTCCCTCTGCAAAGAGAGGAAATACTTCTTGAAACTAGCCATAGAGCGCCGAAACACTCTCGCTGACGCACATAGCAGGTACATCGATTCATTCTTAGCCATAGCTGCAGCAATAAAACTGTTTGTTACTCGACATTCCTCTCCGTCTTCACCATTCCTCATCAGCTTTCATCCTTGTGTTGCCCCTCTCCCCACCGATAACATTGTCTCCAATCCAATATCCCCCCAGCAGATTCCATCCAAATCAACCGAAGAACCCAAGGGTCATCACTTATCCAATTATTCGATTTCTTCGGATTCTTCAGAGGTGGAGAGGGAGGAAGAATTGGGCAGAGAAGAAGAAGTTTGTCCATACTTCTATATGAGTACTCCACCGCCAATGCCATCCCCACAGAGAGATTCCGGGTGGGATTTCTTCAATACATTCAGCATGGTAAGACCAGAGATGGAAGACTTAGAAGAGACAATACCCATGGAAATATATGTGGGAGTGACTGCGAAGGATGATAAGTGTGGGTTGGAGATAGTGGAGGTAATGGATGGGGCTAATGTGAGCCTAGGGGGGCATCAGGGGCTGATGGCTACCGATACCCCTATGAGGGGGTTAGAGCTGTTGAAAGCATTGAAGGATGTGGAGGACAATTTCATCAAGGCTTACGATTCTGTCAAGGACATCTCCAAGATGCTCGAGGCCAAAAGAGTTCATTTGCAACCTAGTTTGGAGGAAATAAAAGGTGGTTTATCTTTCCCTTGCTTTATAGTGTTGAAAACTAAGTTCATACTGCATAGGGTTCAATTTTTCTCTTAATCTTGAATGAAATAAAGTTGGTTGTACTTGGTTCCTCTAAAAAAGAGTTCTTGGAAGAATAGCATACCCTTGTCTAACTATATTCATCTGTATTGTCCGTTAGTGTGACTTGTTGGAAGAATAGGTTAACATTGTTGCATACTTATCAATTTCAATTTCTATTCTCTCTTTCATGCATTCATTCCATTTTGAATGTAGAGAACTCAATCAAACTTAATCGAAATATAAAATGGCGCCGGTTCACTATGTCTTGGTCAACATCATCTAAGAGTCTACTTTCATCAAGCCCCAAAAGTTCATCTACATGTACAGAATTGAAGAGTGGTCTATATGATGATTATGGAGGAATGGAATCAGGGAGCCATTCAATGACATTAGGAAGGTTATATGCCTGGGAAAATAAGCTCTATGAAGAGATTAAGGTAAGCAAACTAAACAAAATGTCTTCGTACCATCTTCATCTTTATGGCAATGTCCTATGGCTTATCCTAGTCTCTGCCACCTTTAGATGTGTATTACCTGAAATATATATATATATATTTTGTTCTCTGTTCTTGTATATTTGGATAATTAACCAAAAGATTACATATAACCAAAAGCTAACATTCAACTTGTTGCTTTCACTTGCCTCCCTGCACCTCCCATGCTTCCTCTTCCTGATATGTAGTGAGTGACTAAAGAGGCACCTCCCTAGTGTTGATTGAAGGAAAGCTTGTTAGAACTAGGACAAATAAAAGAGTGTCTCAGGGGAACGATGAGAAGTTCAGTGTCAAATGGATCACTGCTTCTAGCCATGAATTAAAGCTATTCATGGGTAGCTAATATTCTGTTGGATATAACTAGAAGTTCAGATAAAATTACTGTGAACAAATGACAACTCTTTTACATATGAGAATTGCATATTTGTTGAAAGAAAAAACTATAGAACTATTCCAAGACTTGGAAAGTGTTGGTGATTGGGATTAAGTTCTAAGTTTAAGAAACCTATTTCCATTATAGTAAAATCATTAACAATGAAGTTATGTACATCGCTGTTAATAGAAACTAAAATTTTGAGGGCAAAAATGTGATAAGCAGCTTCTTTCAGCTTTAGTTGTTTTCATACTATCCAGATTTGCAGTTCACCTCTGGTTTTCATTAGACCTCTTGAGAATTCCCTACTTTGTTTTATCAAAGAGTTTTCCTACTTAAATCATTTTGGTTCATTTAATCTGATATTATGCACAGCATAAATTTTGAAATTCATGTCTAATATTTCTATCATTGAACATAGCCAACTAGTAAAAAAATGGACAAAAAGGAAATGGGCCTAGCAGATCTTCTACACCATCTCTAACTGATTAAATGATCAGCCAAAGTCGGCCAAGCTCTACACAATATGAGCTACAGGGGTTAGGACTCACCATTCAGTCATTCTCCATGGGAAATCATCTGTACAATCTGATCTATTGCACTGTTTTCTAGAAAAAAAAGAACAATTACAAGGAACTTCACAGGAAGAGATCCATGTATCAGATTTTTTGGTAAAGAATCTCAACAGAATGTGGCTGCTTTTGGTTGCCTGTCAGGAAAAAAATGTGGGAGTTTTTTGTTTTTGGCTTTTCTTTTCTTCCCCCACCACGCACCCAACATGATGTGTAATAATAATACTATTCTTTGATATACTATCTTCATCACCTCAGGCAGGAAATCGTACGAGAAAAATGTATGAGCGGAAATGTACAAAACTGAGAAACCAGGATGATGACAAGCTCTCAATGGATAAACCAGGGTCTGCAGTTAAAGATTTATATACTAGGATCTTGGTAGGCATCCGTACTGCTGAGATGACCTCAAAGAGAATTCAGAAACTGAGAGACGAAGAGTTGCAGCCACAACTTATTGAGTTGCTACAAGGGTAAGGAAGTAAAAGAGATGAACTGTTTGCAGAGGTCCTAGTACTCTTGGATCTTATTTGTAATTATGGGTTTTGCCTAATTTTTGCCTTCTTGTGCAGCCTAATGAGAACCTGGAAGATTATGTTGGAATCACATGAAACCCAGAAACTCATTATGTCAGAAGTGAAAGCTTTTATATGCCCTGCTTATGGCAAGTTCTGCGATGAGTCTCACCGGCTGGCCACACTCAAACTTTATCTCGAGCTTCAGAATTGGCGCGCATGCTTTACCGAGTACTTCTCTGCACAAAGGGCGTATGTTGAAGCTCTCAATGGATGGCTGTCCAAGTTCTTCATCCCCGAAGTTGAATTTTACTCGAGGACCATATCTTCGGTCCCACCATATATAGTCAATGGGCCCCCATTGCTCATGATCTGTTGTGACTGGTTAACATCCCTCAAGAATTTACCAGTTAAGGCAGTTACATATTCCATGAAGAGCTTTGCCAAAGATGTCAAGGTCTTGTGGGTTCAACAAGGGAAGGAACTGCAGCAGAAAAGGAAAGTTGAGAGTCTCACTAAAGAATTTGACAGGAAGGTTCATGCATTTGAGAAGGCAGAAAGCAGCATTCTTGAGCCCAAGCTTTCAGAAACAAAAGCTGTGCAGGATATGCGGCATCAGGTTGAGTACTTGGCAGAAAGGAAGGACTTGTTGATCAAGTTCAGAAAGAGGCTTGAGGCAGAGAAGACAAAGCACCACAATTTCATGCAGGACACACAGAGGATCACATTAAATGGATTTCAGACAGGGTTATCTTTGATTTTTGCGTCGCTTGTGGACTTCTCAAAGGCTTCTCTAAAGATTTACAATGAGGTGTTGACATACAGTGAAAAGGCGAAGTAAGGAGCTGAGTAGGGTGGAAAACTATCTTTCCTAGAGGGCTCTTAAGTTATAAATTGATAGTAGATGAAATTGGAAATAAGAAAAGCAGTTTGAGTATTTGGCATTTCAAGATTTTTGTTTGTTTGTTTTGTTTTTGAAAGGTACATTTCAAGGGTCTTTGGGATCTTGAGATGGACTCTCGTCCGATGGAATTAAAGCAGCTCATGAAAATACATTCATATATATTCTGGTTGCCCACAAATTTGTTGAAGCACCTATAAAATCCTCAATTCTAACATCTCTCGTGGCCAAAAGCCACAAAAACGTGTAGTGGGAATTGAGTTGGGAATAACTATTGCAGGTGTAATTTCAATGCTGTATAGCATGCAAATGATGAAGGTGGGTATTGAACCTAGGTCTATGTTATTACAACATACATACTTTACCAACTTACCAAGTACGCACATTTTCTATTTCAGAGAATTGCAGAAACTGGTTTGGGTGGAAGGCTTTTGTCTGTGATTGAACTTGGATCTTTAACACATTTAGCTTGTGTGAGGCTCTGAAAGTGAAAGGAAAGGTGCTTCTATAGCTACAAGTGTTTGTTGCCTGTACGTCGAACAGGCATTCTACTATGACCATATAACAAATCATAGTAAGAAACAATTTAATAAGAATGGAAAGAAAGAACTCTTTGTATGGAAGTACAGATAATTAGATTCTTTATAGATCCTCAAATGCTCCCAGTTAAAACATAATTCAAAGAAATTAATCATTCAAAAAATGCTTCCCATTACTCACCAAGGAAAAAAATAGAATAAGGAACAAATAGTAGCAAAGATAACCCATACAAGTAACAGCAACATTCAAACATAGTGCTAACTTTTGTTCGATTAAAACCATCACTAAAGAAATATCAATGTTATCCAGATATTTTCGTGGTGGATGAAACGAAATCTTAATTTATTGAAGAAGAGGTGCATTATTTGTTTGTTGTTGACAACGAACAAACTTCAACAAAAAAAAAAAATTCAACTATGGAAATTTAAGTTGGGAAATTACCTGGACAATGAATCATGGTTCACATTGCCAGACAGAGAAGCATGGTATTTCACTTCTTAGTCACAGCAGATCCTCCATGGATGATAGCCGAGAAGAAAAAAGGCGGTTTAGAAAGATATAAGAAAAACAATTTTAATTAGGATTAGGAATTGAGAGATGGAAGGTAAGGAACAAACGGAATTCAATATTAGGATTAAGGAAACATGATTTTGGGAAATTGATATATGAGAGAGCATATAAAAGAAAAAGGAGGATTAGGGATGCCATGTGGTGGAGAGGAAGAACAAGATTTTGGCGACAGCTTTATATTTATATAAGGATTAAGGATTAGGGATGCCATGAGATGGAGAGGGAAAACAGGGTTTGTTTGGGCATCAGCTACTCAAGTTTACATAAATAAATTAAATTTGAACATTTGTCACTTAAGGATGCGAAAAGATGAACGGATAGGCTAATTTCTGTATAAGCTCCAAATATTAACCTTCTCTGATTACTTTTATCAATACCCATCACATTCCTTCCCTGGATTCTCTTAAGGGGAGCAAATAAGTTTGCATAATAGCATATTTTAAAAGATCTCAGCAGGAACAACAAGCATGCTCATGTGCTATTCTCACGCAGATCTGTATCTGATAGTGCAACTTAAGATCTCCATAAAAAATATCGCTGAACTTGAAACAAATATTTCATATTGGCAAGGGAATAAAATATCTTCTAAGTTTTTTTTTTAACGCTGGATAGCAAAAGCTGTACATACCCATTGAAATTTCTAGAGCAGAATCCTTACATAATTTTAGCTCTGATGCATTTATTTTCTGTACCAGTTGGTGATTATACATCCTACTAGGAAAGCACGACATCTTAATGGTCATGCAAAAGAATACACCACCAAACAGTTAGAATAATATTTACAGCTATCGGAGTTTAAGTTACAATAGTTCCTGCTCCAAACCCTATCTTAGATACAAGGAGACCAAGAACTGAGAAAAGAGTACAAATTCACTTACTACTACAGCAGGGGAGCGTATGCCAAAAAATGGAACAACGTCTACTTGCAGCCAGTTCTCAACTGCTGAACCCACAACTGCACCAATGACAAGGCCCCCAATAGTTATTAAAGTCGCCTTTCCTGCAAAATTACATGACCAAGCACTTCTTAGATACTTCCACTTAAGCTGCCGACAAGAGAACTGAAACTGTGAGGTGCTTGCAGAAGCACATTCTTGAAAAAAAATATACGGTAAATGGCACACAATAAACTTTAATTTGGGGATCAATATAAGTAAGATGCTTGATGGAAACTTGGTATTTTATGGAAGAACATGAACTTATGTTGCATGTAAGTTAATGGGTATTCCAATCTGCAAAAGTACATTTTCTTCTATAGCTTAGAGAGTGATCATCTGAACATGTTTAGTGTGTTTCTATCCTATAAGATATTCCATCAGATGCTTACGGTTCCATGCATAAGATCACTAAAAAAAGGGTAAATTACATTTTGTCCCCCTATAGTTTGGCATAATTCCATGTTGACCCCTTAACCTTTTTAATAACTTCACTTACCTCCCTTGTCAGGATGATGTTAATGTTCCAATGTTATTTGACCATTTTAATCCCCCTCATTTTTATATTTTCTATTGTAAAAAAAAAAAAAAAAAAAAAGAAAAAAGAAAAAAGAAAAAGACAAAGCCCCTGTTGAATAAACTTTATTTCCTGATTCCTCTGTTCTCAACTCTTAATAAAAAGTTCGTGCTCCCTACGTTCTCAACTCTGAAAAAGGGGTAAAATATTCTTTATAAAAAGTAAAATGTATTTCTAATTGTTTTATTGGCAGAAAATGGATGAAAAGGGTCTAAATGAATCCTTTTGACAACTTTAGGGGAGGTAAGTTCAATTGTCAAAACATTAGGGGGTTAATATGAAATTACGCCAAAGCATAAGGGCTCAAAGTGTAATTTACCCTTTAAAAAAATACCTCCTTACCCAGGTTAATGCTCTTTTTGGTCAACAAGTACAATGAAGCTCCAAAGCTAGTAGCTAAGATTAGCCCAGGAACATCAGCCCCAACATATGGCCCAGCTGAAGATGTGGAGGCACCATTGGCATACATTAAGACCATTAAGGCTCCAAAAACCCCTGCTTGTATGCCCAAGTCGCTAGCAGAAGGTGCTTCAACCGAAACAGGTGAATTTTTAACTGTATCTTGTAGCCACCTAGGCATTGAATCCATTCCTGGGCCATTTGCAGGTTTAACATCAGCATAACGAATGCTGCTATTTACAACTCTTCCTGCCTGGCGCTGTGTTAAGCTATGCAAAAGTAACATGTCATAGGCAGCCTCTACCTGAGACACAAACCAGCACATTACTTCCATGGTTGAAATGATGAGAAAATACAATGAAATTATTTGTTGGACCCCAATGGTTGTCTGCAAAAGAAAACAAGTACCAGTGGTGGACATGCAGGGTTTGAGGCACAGCATCTGGCTGACTATGTAAGATCTCCAAAACCAAAAATCAACCTGAGCTGATGATTTATATGGGCAAGAAAATTTGGCAGAAGCTCTGGTAGAAGAAAAATCCACAGAAATTGATGGTTATGATCATCTGATCAGGATGGTTTTTGGGATGGTATATCTCCAAATGGGACTTTGGAGAGATCATACACCTTCATGGTGTCGGTTGGCTTATAGGTAGATTGTCATTTATATATTTTTTTGATCGGAAAAGCTAATTTTATTAAGAGAAGAAAGGGAAAGAAGGGGGGTCGAGAGGACCAACCCAAAAACAAGGGAACAAACAAAAAGAAAAAAAGTAAAAAAACCCCAAACAAACTACCCCAACGACAAATTACAGACCCTCTCCCATCTAAAAAGAAAATCTCCGAAAAAGACCCCTTCGAATTCCTTGAACAGTTTGCTCCAAGAGAACAAGAGCATCATAATCGATAAAATCAAATTCTGAAGCTCGGAATCCTTCCCCTAAAAAATATGACTATTTCAATCTTTCCAAATGCCCCAACAGATCGCAAACGGCACGAAGCACCAAAGAATCCTCTTTGATTGATAAGGAAAACGAACCTCTCCAAGCAAGCCACAATTTAAACAATGTCTTAACCGATTGTGAAAAACAATCCACTAAGGCAAAAAGCAATAAGAAATGTGTCCAAATCTAACGAGCAACCTGACAGTGAAGGAAAAGATGATCTGAAGTTTCTGCACAAGAACTACACATGCAACACTGATTTGGAGAAATGAAACCTCTATTGATTAACTGGTCCAAAGTTGGTAATGTCCCTTAAGCTGCTAGCTAAGTAAAAGCCGAGATCTTTGAGGGCACCTTCCCACCCCAGACAAACATGTGAGGGAAGACCATAGAGCTCGTTGGAGCAATCGAGTGATACATTGATTTGACAGAGAAACTCCCATCCCTTGCGCCACCCTACAGTCTACGATTATCCAAGGCAGCCTCCGTAAGATTATTTTCCACCAAATGGATCGACCTCCCCAAGCTCTCCAACTCCCAATCATTAAAAGCCCTTCTAAACCCAAAATCTTAGTTGGTGTCCCCATTCCCAATGGTTCTAAGAAGAGAAATAACTTGACATTTTTTCAAAGACAACTCAAAAAGATCAGAGAATTTATCCTTAAGCGACCCATTCTCATATCTTAGAATTTCAAAGAATGGCGCTAATGGAAGAGATAAGTTGGAAACAAAAATCGAGGGTCAAATGGTTGAAAGAGGGGGATAATAATACAAAATTCTTTCACAAAATTGCCAACTTCCATAGAAGAAGTAATCAGATTAATAAGCTTTCCATTGAGGATGTCGTAGTGGTGGGAGAAGATGAGATTAGGGAAGGTGTGGTGAGATACTACAAAGATCTTTACAAGGAAAAAGAACCTCGGAGACCTCGGCCGGATAACCTAGAGTTTACTGCGTTAAGTCAAGAAGATAGGGATTGGTTGGAAAGACAAATTGAGGAAGAGGAGGTTAGATCGGTTCTTTGCTCTATGAGTGGGGAAAAGGCCCCGAGGCCAGACGGTTTTACTATGGAATTTTTCAAACATTGCTGGGATGTTGTCGCCAAAGATTTCATGAAAGTCATCAAAGAATTGCAAGACAAAAATTGCATGGATTACAGTCTCAATAGTACTTTCGTGGCCTTGATCCTCAAGAAAGTTGGGTCGGATAAGTTAAGTGATTTCAGACCTATTAGTTTGGTGGGTTCGGTGTACAAGATTATATCCAAAGTGTTAGCTTCGAGGTTGAAAGTAGTCCTACCCAAACTTATCGATGACGAACAAGGAGCCTTCATGAGGGGAAGACAAATTCTTGATGGTGTTTTGATGGCTAATGAATGTCTTGACTCAAGGATTAAGGAAAAGAAAGAGGGCATGATTAGAAAAATAGACTTATAAAAGGCTTACGATCATGTGAGTTGGGACTTTTTGGAATATATGATGGGGAGAATGGGATTTGGGGTAAAATGGATTAATTGGATTATGAAATGTGTTACATCGGTCTCCTACTCGATTCTTGTCAACGGGAGTCCGGCTGGCTTTTTTAGAGGATCAAGAGGACTGAGGCAAGGGGATCCGCTTTCTCCGTTCTTGTTTCTTATCATAGCAGAAGCTCTGGGTAGATTGTTTAGGAGAGCAGTCGAAATAGGAAAGCTTTCAGGGTTTAGGGTGAATGATGAGCTGATGATTTCTCATTTACAATTTGCGGACGATACTTTGATTTTCCTAGATCACTCTAGGGATCAGGTGAGGGTGTTACGGGTTCTTTTGTGTTGCTTCGAGGCTATGTCTGATTTACATATCAATTTGCAAAAGAGCAAGATTTTTGGGGTAGGAAACGTGAGTGATATACATCTGATGGTTGCAACCTTGGGATGTGGGCATGAAGTTTTACCTACGACTTATCTGGGATTACCATTGGGAGCACCCTACAATAGCATCAAAATTTGGGAAGGGGTGCTGGAGAAAATGGAGAAAAGATTGAGTATGTGAAAGGCCAAGTACTTATCCATAGGAGGGAGAGTTACCTTGATAAAGAACACCTTGACGAGTATCCCGGTTTACCTTCTATCCCTATTCACACTTCCTAGGTCAGTTGAAATCAGATTGGAGAGGCTTATGAGAAACTTTCTATGGAATGACAAGAACGGTAAGAGGAAGTATCACCTAGTTAGATGGAAGGTTATATGTATGCCCAAGAAGAATGGGGGGTTGGGGATTAGGGGTCTTAGACTTGCTAATAGAACACTTTTAGGGAAATGGCTATGGAGGTTTGGAGAGGAAAGGGGTAGATTATGGAGGAGGGTCATTTTGGTGAAGTATGGGGAAAAGAGACTGGGTTGGTATAGTGGCGAGGCTAAAGGCTCATACGGGTGTAGTGTTTGGAAGGGTATCTTGAAAATGAGCGAGGAGTTCGAGAAAGGGATTAGGTTCAAGGCGGGAACGGGTAATAAGATCAGATTCTGGGAGGATAGTTGGTGTGGCACATCGCCTCTAGCAATTCAATTTCCGTCCTTGTACGCCTGTTCTACAAAAAAGAACTGCTCGATTCAGCAGTGTTTGATTCGCAATGAGTTCACTTCCACTTGGGATTTGGGATTCAGGAGAAGCTTTAATGATTGGGAGATAACGGATGTGATATCTTTTCTTGATCTCTTGCACTCGTGTCCTCTCAACGAAAGTGAACAGGACAGATGGGAATGAACGAGGGCCAAGGACTTGAGGTTCTCTGTCAGCTCATTCTTTAAGTGCCTCAATTCTTATGCCAAGCGATCATTCTTGGGATCTATCATTTGGACCACTTCCATTCCATCTAAAATATCCTTTTTTGTTTGGTTGGCTTCCCTTGGAAAAATTCTTACATTGGATAATTTGATTGCTCGAGGGTGGATCACACCTAATTGTTGTCCCCTGTGCATGAAAGATGGGGAGTCTGTCGACCACATCTTAATTCATTGCACATTCTCTCATCAAATTTGGTCATTATTCCTTGGTCTTTTTCGTATTCAGTGGGTCATTCCTTGTAAGTTCTCCTTGTTGTTAGAAGGGTGGGCCAGTAATGTTTTCTCTTCCAGAAAAAGATTTTTGTGGGCTATTCTTCCCTCGACTATTGCTTGGGGGGTGTGGAATGAGAGAAATAACAGGGTGTTTAACAATAAGATGAGAAGCTCTCACGGCACATTCTTGGAGATTTTGGGCTTGTTATACCTTTGGGCGAAGCAGAACATTGAGTTCAAGGGGATTACTTTTGATGACTTCGTTTTTAGATGGAACTCGTTATGTAGTCTTTGATGCTTTAACTTCTTTTTGATTTGTAGATTGTTTAGAGGCTTTCTCGGCCTCTTTGTACTTTGTTTTCTTTCATTCAATATATTACACTTATCAAAAAAAAAATCTCACCTTAGTTCCTCTCCCAACTTTGAACTTAACTTTTTTCTTATATAATGAAAGACTTCTCTAGATACCTTTCCACACCCCACAACCAAATGACCCTTTAGTCGGACCACTCTCCCACCCATTCTCATTTACCCCATACTTTTCCACAATCACTTTCCGCCAAAGACTCTTACCCTCCTCCCCAAACCTCCATAACCATTTACCCAACATAGCCGAATTTATTGATTTGAAATTTCTAAACCCCAAACCACTGTTCTTCTTAGGCAAGCACAAGTTTTTTTTCCAAATCACCCAACGATACTTCTTCATTCCATCGTTATCATGCCAAAAGAAATCGCGACAAATTCTATCCAATTGCAGTTCAACACTCCTCGGTAGAGAAAACATAGAAGAAAAATAAATAGGGATGCTAGATAACGTACTCTTGATGAGAGTAATTTTCCCCCCTTCAGATAAAAGCTTGGCCTTCCACCTACTTAATCTCTTCCTTACCCTTTCTAGATTAGGCTCCCAAATTTCCTTACTATTGTATGCTGCTCCTAATGGAAGTCCCAAATATGTGGATGGTAAAAACCCCATTTGGAAGGCCATAGATGCTGCCCCTACCTCCACTCCTTCTGCTTCACCCACCCCCTAAAGTTTACTCTTGCAAAGGTTTATCGGGATACCAGAAATTGCTTCAAAGCAACCAAGAATTTCACTAAAAAAACTCAACTTCCTAGGCAAATAATCCAAGAAGATCAACGTATCATCCACGGATAAAGATGAGAAGTCAATATCAACAACCTTGGCCAATATCCTCCCTAAGAACATCAAATAATAGGATGAGAACAGGATAGCTACGAGGTTTGGAAATTCAACAAGGTTAGAGTACAAATATGATCATGTCTCCCAAATATGAGAAATTCGCTATCCAAGGTAGAAGTTTCATATTTTATATTGGTCCCAAAGCTCAAACATCATACTCAGTCTCCAAGTAACCAATATAGATCACAAACCCAAATGAATTTTAGATTTTCAAATGGTTCCAAAATTCAAAGACATTGGTTCTCCAAGAGTCCAAGTAATGAAAACATAAAAAAATTGTAGATCCAAATTAAAACATTGGTTTTACAAGGACCTGCAAACCCCAATCGGATACAGAGTCTTGTAACACAAGTTCACAAAAACAGACAAGTTCTAGATTCTCAACTGGGTCCAAATATCAAACATAATACTTGCTCTCCAGGTAACCAACTAAGATCTCAAACTCAAAAACCCAAATGAAAAATGTTAGTTTCTGTACTGACTGAATGCTCAAGTACACCATTAGGTCTGAAACTAACCAACTCAGAGCACACACAAAAAAAAACATACGAAAACTTTTAGTATTTCTATTGGCATGATGGCATCATTGCTCAAAAACATTATTGTGGTCTCCAAGTAATCGACTCGGATCACAAACCTAAATGAAAATAGAAAAAAATTAGTTTCTCTATTGGCTCCAAAGCTCAAACAAAGCCGTGGGTCTCCAAGTAACCAATCACAAATTCACATACCTTTATTCAAATTTTAGTTTCTCTACTGGCCCAATAGCTTATACACACAAAATTGGTTCTCTCCCAGTTTCCTCACAACCATCTCAGATAAAAGAATTCTCAAACCCAATGGAAAATTTTAGTTTTTCTACAACTATAGTTCATCGGCTATAAAAAAATAATAATAATAAAATAAAAACCCATATCGAAATCCCAAAAATCAATCTTAAGAAAAAGAGAACCAAAAATACTATAATTCACACACACACACACAAAATGGTGCAGGTTTAGGTGATTTATAATATAAACCTGCGCCACGGCATCTTGGTCATCCTTACAGGAATCTAGAATTGAATTCTTGGCGCGAAGGATGTCATCGAAGGAAGCTTCTGCAGAGACGCCAAGTAGTTTCAAGGCGTTGTCCACAGACATCTCAAAAGGAGCCGAATCGTCTGCTCTCGACCTGGCGAGGATGATTGGGGTGGTCCGTGCTAATGTCAGCCGAGAGGGGAGGACCACTACCCATCTCCCTATGTTATTCGTCCTCCTTAGTGGCGGTGGTGTTGCAGATAGACGAACCAAAGGTGGAGCCCAGAGGGATCTGGTTGGGATTGGTACGAAGGAGAGAGAAGTTGCCATTTCCATATCTCTAGTCCCTTAAAGCGAGAAGTAAGAGGTGCTTACTTTATTATTATCCAACAACCTTTTTATTATAATTTTTAGATTATAAAATTATGTTTATGCGTTTAATAAATAAATACACATTAGAATATTACAATTTTACTTTATATTTTTAAAACATGAAATATAAGTTTATGATCTATAAAAATATTTAGGATTCTGTAAATGTAAAAGATTAAATCTGTCTAATCAAGAATGCTTGTAATCTTAATCGAGATTAATAAGATAAGAGTATCTTCAATAATGCTCTTTAAAATGAAGAGTATATTTTGTCAAAAAATGACAAATGTTATTTTTACTAGTCTAAATTTATTAAGTGCTCCAAGAGACTAACAAATCTTTCTCCACTCTTAATATTTAATATTATTTTATTTTACAAATAAATATTTACTAAAACATGTTCAAATTTACTAAGAGTCGTGATCTTACATCTTGAAATCCAAAAACATGATTTGATGCCACAGGCTTCTAGAGAAAGAAAATCTAAGAACTTTGAAAAAAGAGTATTTTTCACTGTTGAATTTAATTTTAAATTTGGGAGTTTTGAAGTTGTCCATTTTCAACACCTTGAATCAAGCTTAAAAAAAATTAAATTTTTTTTATGAATATGATTTTTTCCATGAAATCTAGAAGAATGATGTGTTAGATTGTCAATGTGATAATCTATGTAGGCCCAACGAGTTTTAGTAAGATTTCAAATCTTACTTAGTTAGTAAAGAAAATATTTTTTCTATGATTTTATATAATTATTTTTATTAATAACAAGTTAAAGCATCCTCACTATATGTAGTGAGTCTATGTCTCGATTTTTATGTCCCCTACTTTAACATGGGGGGAGTAAAGAGTTTGTTGAACTTGATTTTTGTTGTTTGGCTCTTTATAAGAAGAATGATGATGAATGCACACGGAAAATCATACACGGTCTGTACACGGCTGATGTGGTAAGAGCATAGAACAACATATCTTTTTCCTTATATATCCCAAAGAAAAGATATATGATTTTGTGCCCTTGCCACGTCAACCACATATGATTTATTGCATGCATTCATCACCTTATAATAAAAGAGCGTCTTTTGTTTAAATAGTCTGTTGAGTTGCTCTTACTAGGTAGTTGGATATTATAATTGTTCTCGAGTGAAGTACAAACAATATTAATTTGTAAAGTTTATGAATAATGTATCATTGAATTTAATTCCTACCATCACTACATTTGTTAACCTCAATTGATAATAAATTTAGTGATAAGAAAATAAAATTTAGTAATAGTATTGCTATTAGAACAAATTAATAAATAAATTAAAGATAATAATATCTATTATGAGTGGAATGTCAACCTTACTCCCTTAGACCAATCGGTTTTTAAGGCTTACACCAATCGATTTGTGAGCATGATATCATATAGAATAATGATTTTCTAACTCTCCCTCTACTCTCGTAACGTGGCATGCGCATAGAACCATAGATTTTTTTTCTTTCTCTAGATACACAAATGCACATATTATTAGGGATGTGCAATTGTGTATCTCAAGGAAATCGATGGTTCCATGCACATGCCACGTTAGGAGAGTAGAGAGGGGAGTATGTCAGAGTGGGGAGGCAGATTATCACAAGTCTTTCATATGACAGGTTGATTTCTCCTCTCGTTTTCCATGAAACCCTCTAGTCACTAAAGTAAACAACGTAGAAAAAGCACCCATTTCTGTACCAATTCCAAAAGAGCCAAGAAAAAAGGGGATGTTATGTTAATAAGAACAAGACATCTAGAGTCATGTTCCAAACCCTATTTGTCGGTTGCACAAATCGTTGTATAGATTAAAACAGACACTTAGGACATGGTTTAGCTCCTTGAGCACGTTTTCGAAGGATATGGGATTCACTGCAAGTAGGTCTAGAACAATCTTATGTCTCAACTTTGATGGACCACAAGTACTCTTATAAAGATCTATGTGCATGATTTGCTAATAACATGCACGTAGATCTCACCATAGTACATATTTTGTCCATCAATACTCTCTCAAAGATCTGGAGAATTTACATACTTTCTTGGTGCATATACAATATTAGCATTAGTTACTAAATCATGATAACAATGCAATACGTCTGACTTTATGGATAGATTTTAAAAATAAAAAGGATAAGAAATCTTTTATTTATTTTTTCATTTCAATTGCCTTTCACACTCCTCTTTTTGAAAGTAATGTAAATTTTCTAGGCGTTCAATTTTACTAGATAATTTTAAGGTATTTTCTTGAATCAACACGAATATGTTCTAAAGTTACTAGATCATGGGCACATCATGATCACTCAGGGGCGGAGTCAGGATTTTCTTGTAGTGGGGGCAAACTATGGTTAGTTGTATAGTTGAAGAACTTGAAGATGAATGATTTTAAGGACAAATTCAAAGGTTTTTGGTCAAAAGTTGAAGAAAATGATATTTAGATCATTTTCAATTAGTATTTGAGAATGCCCAGTCAAGAGGAGGGGGGACAAATAAGACATGTAATTAGTTGAAAATATAAGGGTGTTTCAAAGTTCTGTGGAAGCAATTGCCCCCACCAGCTCCTTACTAGCTCTGCGCTCTCAACATCAATAATAAAGCTTATTGATGTTTCTTTGTTGTGGATTATGCCCATGGCCTAATGTATTCTCGAAGACTGCACTCAAATTTATTTGGATGCAAACTCTTAACTGCTTGGTTCACGCTATTCTTGCTCATCCAAAAGAATAACAAATAGATTTGTGTAGAAATCTTTTATCAGTTACCAAAACTGTTATTTACCCCAATTCTTATATGTGACTAAGCTGAAAAAGGTCAGTTGTCAACTCCGCTGACAATCTATGGAAACTTTATCCAAGCACTTGTCTGAGTTCATTGGCTTTCCAACTTCAAATCATTTTCCAAATGTGATGATCTTTTCTTTTTCTTTTTAACTAGACAAGCAAAGTGGTTACCTGAAAGTGGGTTCAATGGGATTTGAACCTAGGTCATGGGATCAACACTCTCCACGCCTTTACCAACCTAGCTAAGTTGACACCGTCAATAGAATGTAAGAGACCCGAGATAAATCCCATAGGGTGGCTCCTAAGGTGGAGATCGAACTCAAGATCTCCACCTCCTAAGGCATAATCATAATCGGCTTTTAAGCACTCTTTCCGATATTTGTGGCTTAGGAAATCTATACCTTTCCCAACCTATTTTTGGCCCTGTTACACTAGCCAATATGGAACATGCACAACATGATGATGTTCCAATTCAATGTATCTTATGTTTCTTGATTTGAATGGTTAGATGTTCTATTAATTGTTTTTGTAATTCGGACAATACAAAGATCAGATATGGATATGTAATTAAAATGAAAGTCTCCCGTTACACCTACTGATTTCCCTATTAATTGGTCCAAGTTGTTCATATTAACAAATATCATCATCATCAAAGCCTCATCCTAAATATTTGGGATCGCTGAAACAAAATCCTATCCCTCCATTCAATTCCTATAAAAGCAAAATAAACTTTAATTGGAAAAACAAGAAAGACATTAACTTCAATTCCTATAGAAACAACAAACAGGAGGAACTCAAAAAATGTATACAAAATTTCTTCGTTTATACGCATCTGATGGTGTATCTTTAATTGGAAAACAAGAAAGACATGAACTTAAATTCCTATAGAAACAAGAAATAGGAGGAACTCAAAAATTCTGTACAAAATTGCTCAGTTTATACTGATGAGATGGTGTATTTCCAATACCAGATACAAACTGGGTTATGAGGAATTGAAATTAATCAATGACAAAACCTCATGATATATTAGTAAAACAAAGGGGAAATTTTTTTTTTCTCTTGATCTTGTAAATTACAGGAGCACTACAGATCCCTTCTGCATAGTGGACAAGAACCTTGCTTGACAAGCCATGCATCGATACAAGGTACATGAAATTTGTGGTGACAGTGAGGCAAGCTTCGAACTGTCTCCCCGGGCTGGAAGTCCTGAAAATAGAAAAATAAAAAATAAAAATCGGGAACAATGGTATAAGCCCCTTCATATTTTATCAAATCAATGAGATTCTAGAAAGAGAACTTAGTTGGTAGAGAATTAAGGATTGAACCTGAAGGCATACTGAACAAGAGATCCTCTCCCCTGAGGCATCAACATTGTTCTTGGTTGTGATTTTAATCTTTGGGATCTTTTCAACTGAATCTCCTGACAAGCCCTTTACCTCACTGATCTCAAATATGTTGGAAACATCTTCAAAGCCTAATTCAATAGCACCCATCTGATAACAAACATCCTTTAATTAATTAAACCATGATATATGTTGTCTATAGTGTTTCGAAATCCATAACTCAACTAAAGATGTGGGGTACCTGGCTTTGTACTGCATTTAGCATGGCTGGACCGATCTGTTCCCGAACTAGTCTTCCACTTAAAAGGCTAACAATGACATCAACCTGTCGAAAATTAAACAATTATGAATTGAGTACCCACTGAAAATCACAACACAACATCTAAGTTTTGAGATTAAATTCAGAAGTGTTGCTATCTATTGGAACCTAAATGATTTCTTCTCCTTCTTTTACATACCGTACTGAGGAAAAAGAAGAAGAAAGGAGTTGAAAAGCAAACAAGTCACTTACCAAGTAGAGGAGACACCCCATTCCTGTGTCGTCGGACTGCCAGAGAAGAAGTGAATACTCGAAGACCTGGATCGAGAAAACAGCTCCGGAAATGGCTCCAACTGCGGCCCCTCGGAAGAACCCGCACTCGGTTTCTTGGCCTATCAATGCACCAGTCATGGCTCCTAAAGTAGAGCCCACTACAAATAAACAGAAATACAGGCTTGTTTCATTACTAACAGTTTGAAGAAACCTTGTCAGTCCTCCCAATTTAGATGCTTAATACCCCCAACTCTTAAATAATCAAACAACATTGAGAACTACAAGGATTTAACAAGAAAACTCCAAATTTTATTAGATGAAAAAACAGTTTTTTTGTGTGTGTCTGCGTGTGTGTGATTTTAATTCCAAAAAAAGGATGCACAAATGAGTTCTAGATTACGAGAACAATTCTTCAAGAAAAAAGGAGAAAAAAAACTCAACAAAAAGAAGGTTACCCAGATGAGTAAACTCCACTATTTCTGGGGAAAGAATAGGTAGGTATCATGGAAATTAAAATTAATGATGGAAAATCAAGAAAACAAACTAGAATTTACAATAATAAAGCATTGAAAGAACAACAGAAGCATATATGCTAAAAAGAAAATACAAATAAAAAGAAGAAGAATTACCACACAAAAAAAAAAGTCACAAAACGAAAGGAAGATCGATAATCTGCACCCATTTCATTAAAAAAAAAAATGCATTCTAAGACAAAATCATTTAAGAAAGGAAGAAGATAACAGCAAACCATTTTTTTCCTCTTTTCCTCTTTTCCAACTTCAACAAAGCTCATCTTCTTTTAATCAGGTTTTAGAGCAGAAAAAAAAAATTGAATAAAGGGAAAGAAAAAACAATGAAAATTAATAAACGCATCAAGGAGAAAAAGAGACTCACCCACTGCGAAAAAGAAGGTAAAAATTGCAGAGAAAAGGTTCCCAAAAACTGCAGACACCACAGAACTACATATCTCTGTGACTCTATCAACCCAAATCCCAAAAGAATATGATGATGATGATGATAAAGATGATGAAGGAGAAGGAGAAGGAGAAAGAGGAAGAGATGGGCAGGTATAAATTTCCATTGTTTGGTCCAAAAACTAATCAAAATTTGGATCAAGATAGGTAGATTGGGCGGTGACTAAATATATAGAGACGTAACAGAGATGCTTAGACGTTAAGAGAACGTTAATAGAGAAATTGTGGAATGTGGACCTCTGTTTCAGGGTGATTTAGAAATACCCCCTTCCATGTTGAGGTGAACATTTGAGATACCTCTGTTTTTAAATTGATGACATGCCACTTGACCTTTTAGTACTCTAAAACACTAACTAAAATGACCTAAATGCTCTCATTTTCAAACTTCTAATCAAAAAAATATTTCCAACCTCATCTCAACATCTTGAAATACCCCCACCCTTAATTTTTCTACTCTAAAATCCATCTTCTTCTCTACTTTTGTACAAATCTCATTTATCGTGGTTGTTAAGTTTGATGGAGATAAGATCTTAAAATTAAAGTTCATGGTAAAAAAAAATTAGCCTAAAATATTGAAGATGAGTGATTTTGAAGAGAAAAATTGAAGGATTTTTTTTACCATAGATTGCAGATGAGAGTTAGGTAATTCATGTTAGTATCTCAAGGAAGACTCAGGTCAAGAGGTGTATCTAGGGCTTTGAAAACATAGGGTATGTCAAATATTTAAAAAACATGGATGAGTAAGACTAAATCATCCAATATTTTATTATTATATTATTATTTATTTTTTTCGGGTCATTTTAAAACTGGATGGTTCACCTCTAATCTCAGCTAACTTGACTTGACTCATTGGAATTTGTAGTTGAATGTAGACAAACATGAAAAGGGTCCTTTATCAACTCAGCTTAGAAACTCGGTGGGCCAATTTGTAAACTCGTTGAATTGAGATTAGAAACTTAGCGAGACAATTATTATGTTACTATGTTTAGTATTGAAGGTGTCAATGACCTAGGTTCAATTCTCGTTGAATCCACGTTTATTTCATCACTCATTCGAAAGTACAAATTTAGTTAAGTTGGTTAAAGCATAGATTAATGTTGAAGTAACATTGTAGGGGATATCATGGGGGACATTTCTAACAATGAAAGTGTGTAGGAACCATGAATACTTTTCATTGAGATATACACACTTTCATTGTCAAAAATGTCCCTCGCAATGTTGCTCCAACACGACTGAAAGGCATATGGAAGGTTGATACCACAAGTTAGGATCAAATCCCAATAAACACACTTTCACAATGACAACTAACCACCTTGCTTGCTTAGAAAATTTAAAAAAAAAAAAAAAAAAAAATCGATATGTTTTGAGTCGGCTTTTAGATTATGTCAAAAAATAAAGAAAACAATTAAGAAACACGAGATTCGTGTGATCTAACAAGATTGCCTCATTCCATGGGCATTGATGAGATCATATCACTATTTTCATAGAAAAATAAGGTTACAATCTCTCAAGCTCACTTCCACCCAAAAAAAATTGAAAATCTCCCAGGAATGAACTGTAAAATAAGTAATTGTCATGAATTTATAGTTTGTCCAAAAGACAAAATTTCCCTAGGACTAAAGTTACAAAATTGAGGGGAAAATACCCAAAAAAGATGAGAATACTAAGATTCATAAAATGGAAAGACTAAGAAAATAAAATTAGAAATGAAAGTATTTATGAAAATATAGGAAAATCCCAATTAAGAAGATTTGGTCATGTGCAAAAAAAATTATACATATATCGGTAATGATTCGAGTTACAAAAAAAGAACATTTGAAGTTTGAGCTCAGGTCGGGGGATCAACATTCCACATGCACTACCAACTCAGCTGAGTTGACACTTTAGAGGTATTAAGAACATATGTGAACAAATTTGAATTAACAAAAGATATAGCTGTAGATATTATTGAATTGAGGAACATGGATCTTTTCTTTTTTTTTTTCCTTAATCAATCATAAACTTTTAAGATAATTAAGGATTTAATGACAAATGTATGTAATGACTTTGATCTTGAGTCCAAAGAGAAAGACCTGCCATTAAATAGGTCTTGATGATCTCTGCTCTTCAGAATGCCTCCCGTGTTTCATGGAGGGCTACTTCATGGCATTTGTTACATGTGTTTGAGATTACTTAGACTGTGTGGTCTTATGAGAAAGAAAGGAAGAGAGAGGGAGAGACTTAACAAGGAAGCAAAAACTAGGGGCACAAGAAGCCTTCACTATCTCAAAGAGCAACATATAATAAATGTCGTCAATGTTATGACTTCTAATAAATGAGTTATATAGATAAAAATATGAGTAACCTTTAAAGGCCTACTTAACTTAATTAACACGTAAACTCTTAAAAAAAATATGCACAAAAAAAGCATCAAAACTTGATGCTAAAAGAATGAAAACATGCCACAAAAGCATGATATATGCGATGGACTTGGATTGATGGCACGTGGATTATTTTAGGATGTAATAAGGGGGTGGCTATTTGCACACACTAAAATGGCTCATTTCATCAACTCACCTTAACTTTAAAATAACTATCTACACACACTTATTAAATATATTTTAATCTAAATTGTTTATTTCAACCAGTTAAAGGTATCAAATCATTCTTCTTCTTCTTCGTCCTCCTCTCTCTCTCACTTCTTTTTCTTTATATTTAAAAAGTTCCAATGAGAATTTTAAGCTTTGATCTTACTTTTTTTTATAACCAAAACACTTCCAATCATGATAAAGTTTGCTCGGTAGGTACCTACTGAATTGGTTTTGTAAAGTAAATTCGGTCTGAACCTACCGAACAGAACTATCAAAAAATATTCGAGTTCTTCAATTGAAAATCGTCGTTTTAAGATTTTTAATAACGGTTTTCCATCTTCCTTGATGATTAAATGCAAAAAAAAAAAATTTAAAAACAAGATGACTAGAAAAAAAAAAAAAAAAAAAAACCTAAAACCTAATCTATTTTGATTCAACCTCTAACAAAACTAAAAAGGAGATGGATATGAAGAAAAAGAAGAAGATGAGGAAGGAAGGCATAAGAAGAAAAAGAAAGTGGGTTTTTGTTCACTTGGTAGCGGTGGGTGCAATAAGTCAAAATGAAAGGGTGAAATGATAATTTACTTTTTTTATTATTTATATATACATAAGTGACTTAAGTGGGTGCATTGAGCCATTTAGTGTATGCAAATAGTTGCCCCTATGTAATAATCACCAAATAAGATGACAAACGAAATATTAAATAAAATGACAAACGGTTTTGATATAATGAAAAGAATAATGATTTTCTAACTCCCCTCCCTCATACATCCCCATCACAGAACCACGATCATTTGCCTTGGGATACGTATAATCATACATCTTTTATAATGTATCCTGAGGCTAATGATATACAGTTCTATGATGGGGGCATAGAGGAGCGTATGTCAGAGGGGAGCGTAAGATTATGACGACTTTAATGAAAATTATGATATATATTGGAGTTTATGCTTACTTCGTAGAGCGTTCTCTAACATTAATAATCAAAATCTTGGAGAAATTGCAATTTTAGTGATGACAACTGAATTGCATCCTTCCAAGGAGAAGAGGGGCATACTAACAATAGAGATTATTATAAGATACTCGATGGAATGCGCTTGCATAATTTCTTTAATAATGACGGTACAAAAAGGATTTTTGTGAGGTTGTTGTGAAAACGATAGTCCCACATCGCCTGTGGGATCCCAATCCATACGGTACAAAAAGGATTTTTGTGTGGTTGAATTAGGCCATGGACCTTAATAACTTTACAAAAAAGGGCTAAGCATTATGTAAAAATTACTAATTTCTAGGAAATCTGCATTTTTCCTCAAATCCCACTGTCATGAGGTTAGAAAAGTCCTTGTAAGGAAAATGCTAGCCTTAACCCTCCATCAACTTGACCGTTGGGATGTTAGGGATTCCCAAGAAAAATGTATCCTTAGAAAAATGTGTGTCAATCCCTAGAAGATTGGTACTGATCTCTAGGAAATCTGCAATTTTTCGCGAATCCCATCGGCCATGTTGATGAAGAGCCTCCAGCAGAGGGAAACAAATATCTGAAGATGGCAATTTTGTGTTTTACACAAGAATTGATTGTGATGCATTTAATGTGAGTGGGCAGTATGAAAATGAAAAAACGATCATTATTGAGATCATCTTGAAATGATGGGCCATAGATAAGAAAATTGATTCCCAATTCATGTTGTGGGGCACACCAAATACACTAGATTCAGATTATTGTAACGTATTTAATGCATCCAGCAGTGTAGAAGAAATTCTGCTTGTAGTATAAGTTCATGGTTATGGGCTGCAGATAAGGATCTAACCCTTGTAATGTAATACCAGGTTCAGACCAATATTCATGGATACACAGGGATACTTCAATTAATTGTTTGTATGTTATAAAAAAAGGTTGGTGTGGCACTATAAGCATGGTTTTAATTCTCGATTTGACGTTTAGTCTCCTTTATGGATAAGACCGAGTTGTCTTGAATGAGTCATCTCAACGTGGATGAGACAAATCATTTAACTCGATTTATAATTACTTAAATAATAATTATAACTTTTTTAAAATAAAATTAGATAGATTAGAAGATGCTTAGTCATAAGATCACATTTTTATTTGGATTAAATTAATAAAATATACTAAATCTTGATTGGCTCGGTCGAATTTTATTGATACAATTGAGATTTTCAAAATATTGTCAAAGTCAACACATTTATCACACGCGACAATGTGTAATATGATTCACATCGAATTGAATATCCATATGAGTAATATCAAGATAACTTGGGCAAGTCATCTCGGTCTTGAAGTTGAACAAGTTTTGGAAACATGACTATAAGATCTCAAAGGAATGTTTTTAAGGATATTATACCAAAAATATAAATAATTATATATTTTAACAAATATTTAAGAAGATACAACTGTAAATTTATTACCCAGAAGTTTTCTATTTCAATTATTTAAATCTCGAACCAGCTTAGAAAAGGAAGGGCATTGATTTTTGTAAAGTTGAAGTATAAAAATTATTTTTTACACAAAATATACATGAGAAGATATGGTTGATTGTAATGAAAGTTATATAAATTTAAGCACTTAAAGGAATGATTATATAGGCATCAAATCTTCCAGTCCATTAAACGTATGTATTTTATACATCCTCTGGGATTATAGTTGGTCCATAATCCTTGAAATAATGATAAATTATTAATTAAGGGTTCAACCTAATATCGGTTTTCCTTTCACCATCCATGAGATTTATTTTAATAAACAAGGGAGAAGAAAAGTACTAAATTTTATTTATGAAAAAAAAAAGGGACTTGTTAATGTGTGCCCTAAGGGCACATGTTAAAGTACACTAAATACACTTTGGAAATTGGAAACTGAAGGTATTTTGAAAAAAAAAAAAAGTTATTGTCATTCTGGATGACCTAATCCAATGATGCAATAATTGGAGATTCCAAAAGTGATATTGATCCCTAGGACACGTGTTAACAAAACCCTTAAAAGAAGGTTATTATTACCTCTGAAGACCTAATCCAATGACACAAACACTGGAGATTTCAAAAGTGATATTGAACCCTAGGAAAATTAAGTTTCCTTAACTTTCTGTTTTCAAAGACAAGTTCATTTAAATCGGCCTTTATATATATATAGGAGAATGCTAACATTCAAGACTTTATGAGGACATTAACATTCTCCAACATTTTTTTTCAAATACTATCATTATCCATTTAGTGAAAAAGATAAAAGTATACTAGTTTTTTTAACATAATAAATATTTATTTATGTAATTAATTCTTGTCTCTTTTATAATAAATGCTAAGGGCGTTTAATCTTTAGAATTAAATGTCTTGTCGTAATCAATGATTTGACAATCAATACAAACAAGTATTTATTGTGTAAAAGATCAACATATCTCTATTTATTTTCACTAAAAGAAAAAATAAATTAGGATATTATTAAAAAAATAAAGTGTAGGAGAATCCTAACGTCCCTATAAAATCTTAGACCTTATGACATTAGTATTTCCTATATATATATATATATTGTCTCGCAGTTTTCTTTAAGGGGTTTTATTAATGTATGTCCTAAGGGCACACATAAAATGCAATAATTTTAAATACACTTTGAAAATTGGAATTTTAGGGTATTTTGATAAATAAAAAAATTTAAAAAAAAAAATTAAGGGCATTATCAGTACAAATTCCAATTTCCGCTTAATTTATTGCACTTTAACATGTTCCCTTGGGGGACACGTTAAGAAGATCCAAAGTGTTCAACAACACTAATAAAATAAGATATTGACACATGGGTAGAGAAGTATATTAGGGAATTTGATCGCTTAGATTCGTAGCTACCTCTCATAATAATGGCTACTTAGATTATAATAGGCATGGCATAAATTTATTGGTGTTTGATGCTTCTGTGGCCGACTTCATTGGATATATAATTCTATTTTTTTCCAGTAACATATTCTATCCTACAACCCGGACCAATCCTTCCTATCACATGTCCTGACCCTACAAGAAGGAGAAAGGTTATACGTAGTAGGCCACCCACTAATAATGTATACTTTAATAATTTGACAGGGATTTTTACTTTTTTGGGCATTGGAGATACTTTAGGAAGAATTGTGAATATATGACTACCCCACATGGCACACTTAATCGATGACAAATTTGAGAGTTGTAGATTTGTACATCTCGGGATACACTATTTTACTTCCTCATAAAAAATGTGATATTGAGGGAATTGTGTATTCCAAGGCAAATATATCTATGATTCCCAAATTTGTTCACGTCATAGAGTCAATTGAGTATGCCACCTGGTGAATCATATTATCAGGACTCTTTCGGAAGTAAAGAGGATAGAAGAGTCTTTGATAATCTAAAGATAAGGCAATTGGTTCAAGTGGACTCTGCCCATGTACAAGTACTTTGATCTCGTATTAAACATGTGTCGTTTGATGCGTAGATCTACATATAAATGCAATGCTTCCAATTTCTTATTCTCTTCTTCTATTTGAGCTTTTAAAGTGGTGAGACCAGCTTTTCAAGCTGTAAAAGGATTGGTTTTAATTTTAAGAGAGTGATAGAGAAAGAAATTGAAGATTGATTGCCAATCAATTTCGGTCAAAATCATTGCTTTTTTTTTTTTTCCAGCTAGTAGCCAAAGGTAGTCTACTTGCCTCCTAGGCCCCCTATCTCTCTCTTGACTCTCGGAAAGAAATAGGAGAAAGGGCATATGAAAACGATGACTCTTGGTTGACTGTCCTGCCCGACGAAAGGTGGTTATTCCTCATATTATATTGACCCTCGCTTGACCCTCGCTTCTCCGAACCACTGATTAACCTGATTGCTTGCAGAACATATGTTACGATCTACTGAGTCTTTCCATATTGATTGTGTGCAGGTCTATGATTCATGGGACTAAGGACAAGTCATCCTCTAACTCCGGCTTCAGGCGGCTTGATCTGTCTTTATCCTTATTAATTAGATGTGTTACATATAATAATTTCTTTGATTTTTGTGTTAAAAAATGTTAGAGTTGTGATAGTAAATCTCCAAAGAAATGTTTTTAAAATATTATAAGAAAACATAAACAATAGTTTTATATTAAATTTTTTAATTTAATAACAAATATTATTATTAATATATTAACTTTAACAAAACTATATTAACGTGACCCTTGACAAATTAAAACATACAAATTACTTTTAAATAAAAAACACACAGAAAAATATAGTTGATTAAAATGAAAGTAATATAAATTGGGTTTTGTAACCTAATTTATATTAGGATACATGGGACTAAGGGCAAGCCATCTTCTAACTCCGGCTTTAGGCGGTTTGATCTGTCTTTATCCTTATTAATTAGATGTGTTATATGTAATAATTTCTTTGACTTTTGTGTTAAAAAATGTTGGAGTTGTGATAGTAATTCTCCAAAGAAATGTTCTTAAAATATTATAAGAAAACATAAACAGTAGTTTTATATTAAATTTTTTGATTTAATAATAAATATTATTATAAATATATTAACTTTAACTAAACTATGTTAACGCGACCCATCACAAATTAAAACATACAAATTACTTTTAATGAAAAATACACATAAAGATATAGTTGATTCAAATAAAAGTAATATAAATTGGGTTTTGTGTCCTAAGTTAAGGTGCATTAAATACACCTTGAAAATAAGCATTTGAGGGTGCGAGGGCATTTTTGATAAGAAAATAAAATTTGGAGATATATTTAATGCATCTTAACGTGTGCCCTAGGGCATATGTTAAGAAAACCTATATAAATTTAAGCAACTTAAAGGATAATATCATTGTAGTCTCATTACAAAAAGTGAGGGTCGATTGAACACATTATCTTCCCCAATGCCATTTAAAAATGCCTCCATAAATTATAAATTTAACCACAAGTGGGTGGTGGTACGTCTGCTTATGGTTCCCTGCGGCCAACCTACTAATACCAAAATGATAAAACTACTAATTAAGGATTCAACCTAATGTCAATTTACTTACAAAAAATAATACTATTGGCCCCAACAAGATTGGAATCGTAACATCAATTCAAGACCATTGGATAATTCATGGGATTCATATGTTGTGATTTTCTAGGTCTATCCAATGACTTGGATCTTGTGACTATTGTGTCTGATGCTGCTGATGGAAGCGCAGCCTTTTTCACTTACTTTAGGTAAGAATTAGAATAAAGTAAAGGTCATATGAGCTGTTACTAGTTATATTAAAATTTTATTATTTTTAAAATAATTTGTTAAGAGTCACTCTTTGTTGGATGTTTAATATGTCCAACGTCGATAAGATATTGGATAGGTATCCAGCCAGCATTACGCATACCTCAATATTACTGGTGTTGGATGATTTTGTATCCAACACAGTTGGACACTGGCATTATTTTTGGATTTTTTAAAAAAAATTGTGTTTTTTTTTTCTCAATGATGTATATTTTTGGATGGAAGTAAAGGGTCTTTGAGGACCCAAAGTAAGACAATTGGTTAAAGTACAGTGCTTGAATCAAATGTGTCATGGGTAGGTCATGTTTGGTCAACTGAAATGGCCTATCATCGTCAACAGTTAATGAGAATGGGACTGTAGGGCTCATAGGACGTGGGCCCAACCCATCCCATTAGTCTCAAACAATATATATATATATATATACGATTCAATTCAAACCAGAAGATTTTATAATGGGCTTTTGGGATTTGATAAAGATATGATTCGGACTTCAGATACTCGGATTCAAATCCACTGTGATTCGACCCTATATTTGATCCAATACTAAGCCAACACGATCAATATCCGATCAGCAAAGTCAATTGAGATGACAATCCCTTTGAATGTGAACACTTACCTACTTCCTTACATGACATATGTCCACTCGAAGTGATATCTATATACTTAAAATATTATTATATTGATATAAAATATAAATTTAGGTTATCAAACGATAATATATGATGATTAATTAAATATTTCAAACTTATACAAATTGACATATATAATGTAATAGTTGAATATATATTAATTAAATATTAAATAATGAGAGTAGAAGTTACCATTTGCACTTACGATCTATGTTTTCTGAAAAATATATGCAAGAAAATTTACATAATTTTTAATTTTTTTGATAAGCAGTTGTCACAATTTTTCACAGCTCCATCATGACCATGGTATGCATGGCTAATAGAAGATTCAATTTAATAATTCGTTAAGTTATGAAAGTTAAAGGTGTCAATGGGTTGGTGCGGATTTGTTTCCTATAGGAACCAAAATTGGAACAATTAATTTTTCTTGGTTCCTACAATTCTTATCAGTTTCAATTTTGACTCTCAAATTAGTTAAATAGATCTTGAACGGTCCAAAAAAAAAAAATTCTTTAAATGATTTCGGTTCTTAATTTTAACTAGTTCCTTTTGGTTTTGGTTTTTAATTGATTCAATTCCAAAAGACCAAACTCGAATCAGTTCCAATAGAAAGGGACCCAAAACCATCTAATCTATTTCATTGTGGTTCAGCTCCTAATAAATGGGTACCGATTGACACCCCTAAATTTGAAAGTTATGTTATTTTCACTTACAAAAATGATTTTTATTAAAAACATGGAAATCGAACTTATAAGAATATTGTAAACAATTTCATAGTAATGAAACTATAAAATCATATGTTTAAGGTTATGTTTGGATTGAGAGAAGTGGAGAGAAGAGAAACTCATTAAGAGAAGAGAAGCTCAATTTCTCTCCACCATGTTTGGATTGAGGAGAGAACTTGGGACAACTTTAAAATTTTGAATTATCTTAAAAGAGATCTAAGGGCAGAGTTGAAATTATGAAATCTTAACAATTTTATTTTATTCCAAATTAAAGGTTATGATACTTTGGAAATTTCCAAAAAATATAAAAAAAAAATTTACATTTTCATGGAATAGAAGAGAGTTAAACAACCTTTTACAAGGTAAACGTTAGGGCTGCAAATTGGGCGAGTTGGCCCGAACTCAATTCGATTGATGGGCAAGCATGGGCTAAGTCAAGTAGAAGATGAGTTGAACATGAGTTAGAATATCTCAACCCGACTTCAATTTGGGTTGAGGGTTCTAGCAATCAGATGCTATTTATTAATATATAAATATGTTTATATTAATTATTTTCATTATTTCTTCTTATATATCTATTGTAGTAACTAAAAGTTTTCTTTCTTTACTTTTCTTTCTAATTGAATCCATTTCTATTTATGTTTATATTATATGCAGATGAAGAATTATTTTATTAATGATATTGAGATTAAAGATTAAGGAGTGAAGGGAAGCATTATCGAGATTTTTTTAAAAACTTTTTTATTCATCTTATTATTATGGATTGTAGATAATTTGATATTATTATTGTGGGCATTGGTTTAATTCTAGTATGGATCGTCTAAATATTTTTTTCAATGATGGATTTGGAGGTTGTATGTAATTTTATATTGTTTTTCTTGTTTAAAATGTACAAGTTATTTGTTGATCAAAATGAATTTAATTAAATTGTTCAACGAGCTCAACCTGCCCAACCTGTCCAAAATGACCTAATTCGAGCTAACCTGAGCTCAACCCAATTTTAAAAGCTCAAACTCAGGTTGAGCTTGGGTTAATGAACTCTGACTTGATGGTTAGATTGAATTGAGCTCGGGTTGAGGATTCTACCACTCGGGTTAAGCCTGACTTTACCCTCCAACGTGCCTAGGTTGCAACCTAAGTAAACATATGTCCAAAACATCCTAAACCATATCTACTGTTTTGCAACCATGATTTGGTTAGCTTCAGTTTAGAATAAAAAGATATCAATAACACATATCATTGATGCTTTTTATACATAATATACTATAGTATAGTATACAATGGAGATCGAAAAAGTTTTTAAATGGGGATTTATGCAGAAATGCATCTTGGACGGATTAGGTTGGATTTGGGGTAGACAATTGCCCAACCTGAACTTCAAACATTTCCTTCCAAGCCCAATTCAATTGAATCCAAACCATGGCCCAATCCAAGTTGTTCATCTTTGAGGCCAATATCTATTATAAAAACAACTTTTCTTTTAATTTGGAAAGGGGTATTTGGTTTAGGAAGGGAAGATAGCTCTTTGTGCCACCCATGGTACATGGTGCAAGAGACTTTGAGCCCATCCAAGGGTCTGATTGTAAATAATAATAATACTAAAATAAAATAAAAGTTTTCAAGGGAACATGAATTCCTTGGAAAAATGTTAATGAGAAAATGAATTTTCACCATTTGGTCACACTAGTTATTGGTTTTGGGGATGGGATGGTATGAGAGACGAATATTAGGTGGTTGGAAAATCAATTTCCCATGGGTGAGATGGGAATATATTTTTCCCACCTAGGGGGGTGCTTTGGATCGTAAAATATTTTTTAGAAAAAAATTACAATCGTGCATCTGATTAAATGTATCCCACCAAAGAGATCTTAAATGTCAAAACTTCAATCCAATTGATGATGGGAACTACTTTTGGCTCATGAAATCGAGACATCAATAAAATGATGACACGGGATCTAATATGGTGTCTCGTTCCTATAAAATAGATTAGGTGCTTATGTGGCTTTTAGTTGGTGTTTAAAACACATTGAGATTATAATCAAACCATTTATGCTGCCCAATGTATTTATTTCTTAATCAAATTGTGCCATGTAGACACCATTTGTATCTATAGAAATGTGACACCGTATGGGATCTTGACTCTAAAATGATTGGTATATTGACATGCCCATATGTGCATGTAACCTCAAGAAGTTTGAAAATTGGGAAAGGCACGACAAGACATTTCCTTTGATTTGAGGGCATCGTGCTTGTAAAGAAGAGGAATGACAAGTCAGCCATTTCACATCCTAAGTATCCCCATCGGCGTGGGTTTCACAATTGTTCTAAGAAGAGTGATGGAAAGCCATTGGACTAGATCAGGTTGCCATGCAAGGTAACATTTCTCAAAGGAGTGGTGGTTACTAGGAAAAAATTTCTATTTCTCTCTTTTTTTTTCAAATTTCCATTAACTAAGTAGGGATTAAGAGTTGTGGGTTCGACCTTAAAATTCCATCTGATCACTCTTTGAAGCCATTGACCTATGAATGCTTGGGCTATCTTTGTCGGCTCCTGCAAACCACAAATCAGTCTGATTGGTTAGTTCTACCTTATTTTCAGTATTTTTTTGATTATTAGGATCCAATGGTTCTAAGTCACCAATCAAGCTGAACCCAAGTCATGGGGTTCAATTCTCCTCAAGCCTTAGACTAACTTAGCTAAGTTGCACCTTCGAGCTGATGGGACGCGAAACGATAAAATAATAAGAAAATCTGAAATCCCTAAGAAAAGAACTCTTACAAAGAAAATTTATTAAACTAGATATGATTTCTACGTTGGGGTTACAACTCTTTTATAGATATTTTTTAAATCTTAATAGAATATGAAAATAGTTAAAAATACAAAAATTATTAAAAATAACAAAGACAAATTAAACATGAAAATACAAACTATTTAAGCCTAAAAGTAAAGCAGAATCAACGGTGTGTGATTCTGATTTCTATAACTAAACTTATTAACAAAATAAAAATTATCAAAAATAGTCAAATTACTTAAAAGATAAGAGGTGTAAAGAAAGGAATCAAGCCTAAAAATGAAAATTCCATCACAAACCAATGGATCTTAAAAATCTTGACGTTTCCATCCACGACTTGGTCTCCTCAGACGATTATGACTCCATCGCTTGTTTGGATCCGTGGGCCCACATGAGACTAGGCCTTACATTAGGACTTTTGACGATCCAAACATTCTATAAACTCTTTTGCAACTAATCTTACATCACAATTATATCTCAAGTATACATGTGAATTGACTTTTGAAGGTGCTACCTTAACTAACTTGGTTGAGCCGTTTTATACGGACTTCTTACAACATTGTACTTACGTGGAGGTGTGCAAGGAATCATATATGCTCTTCACTTATATATCGAGGAAAAGCATTTATGATTTTGTGCACATCTCCACACCAGCGCAATGTTGAACACAGTGGCGTAGGAGACTAGTTTAGCATTTTTCAAGTTGGTTAGTGTGTGATCATTGAGTTGTTCTAAATTGATTACTCTCGATGTTGCGTTTGATGTTGTGCTTGAGGAAAAAATCTATGGTTCTAGAGATACTACCACGTCAGTACAATGTCAAACGCAGTGATGAGCACACTCAATTCAACATTTTCCTTCGTCATTTTATCCCAATTCCCACAACTCAAGTCAATCCTTATTGCCTAGCAAAAAAAGAAAATATGAATTTAGTATATAAAAAAAGGTAATAATTGGAACCACAAATTCATGATGAAATATTCTGAATTCAACCAATTTGATAGAATGATTTTTTTTTTTTTTCTATGCAATTGCAAGGCTGCTCCACCACTTAACATCAAAGATTTGTACGTTTAAAACTAGATAGACTAAGCATATACACCCAAGGCAAGATGAAGTCAGTAATTACCCCCATTCCACAATTGGATTTGGGCTATGGATTGGATCAGACCCGAAAGTCGTCTAATCCATTCTGACTTAATAACTATGGACTGAAAGCAGAGTTGTAGGAAGTTAGATTAGCATTTCATATCGTAATCACCAATATTTTCATCATCATTATCTTATTTCAAAGGTTGAAGATGAATGATTTCAAGGATAATTGTTTTTTAAGGTTTTTAAACCATTTTTCTTTCATCTATAAGAAAGGACCGTGGTCAAGGGACATGTCAAATATTTATCAAAAAATAATAATAAAATAATCCACGTGTCTTTATGAGAAGGGAAGTAACCACGCTCTTTACATTACTTAGTGGCGTTGTAGCTAAGCTAATTGACACGTGTAGACCTCTCGATTGGTGAACACGTTTATGTTTGTGAGTTGGAGAAGCTTTCCTTCGCTTCCAGTTTTGAACTCTTAGAAAACCTCATATCGGATGAGATGACGAAATTACCCATAAGCGATCTGTTGTTCGCGTGGGCAATTACGGAAATCTACGAGCAACGGTAACTTTAAAAGCTCAAAAAGCCTGATCCCACGCAACGAATCAGGAAACAGACACAAAACACAGAGCAACACTTCTCTATCTGATACAAGCAAAGTACTTGACAGATACAAAGAAAATATGAAATTTGATGACTACAATCCAAAATATACCAAACAAAAAAGTGGAAAGAAAGGAAGAAATCGATTCCCCTCCATTTCTCGCACCTTCAAATACTTCTCTCTCTCTCTCTCTCCAAAGTCCAAACCCACCAAAAAAAAAAAATCTCTAAACAACATCTTCTCAAATGGGTAATTGTTTTAAAAAAACCTATGAAATCCCAATCTCCTCCTCCCCAGAGAACACTCCTCCTCATCACTACCTACCACAATCCAAGTACCCTCAAGAACAGAGGAATCAAATACCAGTTACATCACCATCATCAAGATCAAAATTTTTTTCGCCAAATTCACCCAAACACCCTTCATCTTCACAGACTGGTACAATTCTAGGAACCCCTCTTATTGATTTAAGCTCAATTTATGCTCTTGATAAAGAATTGGGTAAAGGGCAATTTGGGATTACTTATCTTTGCACTGAAAAGGCGACAGGGATCAACTATGCTTGTAAGTCGATATCGAAGCGAAAGCTAACCAAAAAGAAGGATATTGAGGATGTCCGAAGAGAGATTTTGATCTTACAGCACCTTACAGGACAGCCCAATATTGTGGAATTCAAAGGGGCTTATGAGGACAAACAAAATGTGCATTTGGTGATGGAATTGTGTTCGGGTGGAGAGCTTTTTGATCGTATTACTGCTAAAGGGAGTTATTCGGAGCGGGCAGCAGCAGATATATTTAGGCAAATTGCGAATGTGGTTCATGTTTGTCATTTCATGGGGGTGATGCATAGAGACTTGAAGCCGGAGAATTTCTTGTTAGTAAATAGTAGTGAGAATTCGACTATCAAGGCAACTGATTTTGGACTCTCGGTCTTCATTGAGGAAGGTTAGTTTTTTATTTTTACTTTTATAAATGTTATCTTTAATTTGAATTTTGGTTAAATTCTCCTCTCTTTTTTTTCAATTGAATTGTTTGAATTTATGCATAGGAGTTATGTATTTCTTCAATTTGATTGATTTGTTTGTGTTCATCATCGATAATCTTTCAAGTTTAAGAAACTCAATTTTTTATTCCAATAGTCTGAATTGTTTCTTTGGGGATTCAAATTCAATTCTGATTACTTTGTTCTGTAAAGTGATGTTGTAGAACTGTGGTGAAACAAAAGAGAAAATCACTGTCTTCTTCCTTATGAAAACATCTTGAATCCTCAAGGCAACATATGAGAAATAATTCTCTAAGAAAATTTTAGATTTAATGCAAGTCTGGATGAATAACTAATAATAAATTTCTTAAATTGAATTAAAAAGACTTCAGACTTTTAATTTGACTCTACTTTGTACTCCTACCGTACTTATCCAAAATAGTAAATTTTCAAAAAATAGTATCAAGCATTCTTACTATTTCTTAGGTTCATGGACCAAATTCGATTCAGTGGGATTTTTCACTTACATTCTTTTTCCACCAAGAACGTTTTATGAAACTCTTTGACCCCCCCAAATTTGGAATATCCTACTTTCACGTGAAAAAAATTCCAGTTCAACTAAAACTTTCCCTCTAATCTTATAACATTTAATAAGAACCTTCTAAAATAATTTAGGACTCATACCCTAAAAGTACATTTTCTTGATATACTGTAGATGGTTTTGTTAGCTTCCCGAATTGATATTATAATAGAAATTCCGACTTATGATCGTAAAGTTATGCCTATTTGAAGCTACGGTGCATGTTTAGCCATTCAACCTAGCCCATCTTATTTTGGTTTTCTTTCCTAAGATCCTGTCCTGCACCATAAAGCTAGGACCTACATAAAGAAGATATGTAATTTCAAGGCCACTAGGATTTTGAAGTGAATAATAGATCTTTTAAATATAATTATATAATGGATATTTATGCAAAATGTTCCAAGACTCATACCTGAATAAGAATTCATTCAAATTGATGAAGAAAACAGATGAATCAAACAAGTTGCAAATTATTTCGAAAATATTTAAAATTTTCAAGATATCACCATTTAATATCCCACAAAATTGATAAGTTTTCGCATCCTTGGTCATCAGAGACCCAAACTGATGGGGAAATTTTTTGAACAGAGGTTTTATCAAGTGAGGGGGGAGACTTATGTGGTAGATTATGTCATGAAAATCCTATTATATCCATGGCATATCTTTCATTTGGGAAAGTGGACGAAAATAGGGTGGGGAAAAGTGCTAGAAACAAGTTGAATGACTATTAGCCTCAATAATATTTTCCAGTGATTTAGTCCAATTGGCTTAAGTTGGTTCCATTTGAAATAAAAGGAAACAAAACATTTGTAGTTCTTATCTGAGAGATATGCACTTTACCACTGTATCTAATATGTTTGGTTATTATCGACCTAGTAAGCTTCTTTTACAAAATATAGTGCCTTGCAAATCCAGGGAAAGTTTACCATGACATTGTGGGAAGTGCTTATTACGTGGCCCCTGAGGTATTAGCTAAGGCGTACGGGAAGGAAATGGATGTCTGGAGTGCTGGGGTCATATTATATATCCTTCTAAGTGGTGTTCCTCCTTTTTGGGCAGGTGAGAAATTTTCTAGTTTTTAGTTCAGTTGCTATTGCTTTTGCAAAATCTGTAGATTTTCTGAAAGAAAACAAATATAATGTAAAACTATCTTATTAATGGCAACAATGGTTCTATCAATAACACTAGGTAAGAACCCATCATGGACTTAATTCTATAAAGTACATCTTGGCTACATTAGCCATTTGGTCTCCTGTTTATAGAACCAATACTTTCTTTACTGAATACAATTTTAAAATAACTGATGTGATGCTCAGATGAATAAATTGACTGCAGAGACAGAGAAAGGCATATTTGATGCTATCTTAGAAGGTCGAATTGACTTCAAAAGCTCACCATGGCCTTCTATATCCAACTCGGCAAAGGATCTCATCATGAAGATGTTAACATGGGAACCAAAGAAACGGATTACTGCTGCCCAAATCCTCGGTAAGTTGTGTATATTGTATTTATAAGTCTAATGTGCGACCACCTATAACTTGGCCTGTCCCTTTAATTGGTGGACGTTGGTTATCGCCACAAAACCATAGCAATTGGACAATCCTAACCATTCAAACATCGATTGATTAGGATTGTCTAATGGGATTTTGAAGAGCAGTTATAGAACTGTCCTGTCACACCCCCAAATCCGAATATTCAAGATCCTCTAGCTTTGGACACGGATTTTGAGGTGTGACAAATGGTATCAGAGATGAGGACAACTCTTCTTGTTTCATGTTAGGAAGGTTGTCAAGGCCTCTCCAGTGCGCCACTGGGTGAACGTGAAAAGGGCTGCAGAGACCGAGGGGTCGAAGTGGAGCCGTCACGTTGAGGGGTGGAATGGCAGGGAGGAGTGTGATTAGTCCCACATAGGACGAGAATGTTCAGAAACTGATCTATAAGGACAAACATTGTCATAATTTTGTTATATGATATATGAACCAGAACATCCATGGATGAAAGATGAGGGTGAAGCATTTGACAAGCCTATCGATAGTGCTGTTTTAACTAGGCTGAAGCAATTCAGAGCAATGAACAAGCTAAAGAAACTTGCTCTTAAGGTCTGTTCCTTATCTCATTACTACCACATTTTCCCATAGGTGCACATATTTCTGTAGAAAAGAGAGCTACCCATGTCTTACACATATCAGATTCCAATAAGTATTGTGTGGATGCATGAGGGCACATGGAACAGCAAGACACAACTAAACCCCATTCCCGGGCCCAGGGAAGGCAGTAACTACAGCACATACCTTAGCCTTATCCACCAATGTGAATGCCAGGAGTTGGGTGCAAATTGTCCCAATATGTCATTTGTTACATCGTTTTGTTGGTAGCTCCTGCTTAATTATAGGAAAAAATAATAATACCAAACTGACTTCCTACGGCACTTGCCTTCAACACTGCGCTGACATGGTGGTGCAGTATCATAGGAAGTTAGTGTAGAACGGCTCTTAATTATAATTATAGTATCTAGCTACCATGTTAAAATCTGTTCAATTATATTTATAGCAAGTACCACGTTTAAATCTTTTCAATCAAGTTGTATATTATAAAGTCTATTGTGTCCTAAATCGTAGCTATAACCTTTACGACTTGCTATTTTTATGCCCATTTGGCTGCTTACTTTACTCTTCTTCTTCTCATGTTTTTGCCATGACTGTTGTGAATAGTATCATACGTAGGTTATTGCTTTGATTTTGTCACATTCATACATTTTGAAATGGTAAAATGTTTAGAATTAATTCTTTTGACTTTAAAAATAGTAACTAGCTTGAAAACAACATGCCCCTTGTGCCTGTCCTAGTGTGGTAGCATCTCAGATGCGCCTTTTGCCTTCAACTACATTGATTCCGAGGCTCCAGAGTCAGCCCGACAAAACTTTTGACTACATTCTTTTCATTTTCTTTTTTCCAATTGCACAGAAATTGAAATTACAGTAACCATTGGTTGAGTGAGGCTCTCTTTTCTCTTATACGAAAGAATATAATTTTGCAACCAACCATTGGATGGATCCCACCAAATTGATCTCCTAGGACAAAAATAAATCAGATTGATGATCTTAAACTGTCCAATTTATTGCATTAGCATCAGTTTTACTTTTGGCTAAAGTGATTTTCTGGATGTATCCGATCCATATGTCATGTATCGTAACTCTGTTCCTCCTAATTGTACATTTCTTTTAGGTCATGGCAGAAAATCTTTCAGAGGAAGATATCAAGGGTTTGCAGCACATGTTCAACAACATGGACACTGATCGAAGTGGTTCAATTACATTTGAAGAGCTGAAAGTTGGACTGTCTAGACTGGGATCGAAACTTACTGAAGCGGAAATCCAGCAACTGATGGATGCAGTAAGTTACTCTATAACAAGTATACTTCTATTCGTTACTATTATTAAGGCTTATTAAATTTTTGATTGATTTTTTGTCAGGCTGATGTTGATAAAAATGGAAGTATCGATTACATTGAGTTCATTACTGCTACTATGCATCGACATAGGCTAGAAAAAGGAGAGAACCTGTATAAAGCTTTTCAGTGGTTCGACAAGGATGGGAGCGGGTAAGTACTCTATTTCTACCCTCTAAAAAACTTGGGTTTATTCTTTAATTCTGTTTTTTTTCTTCTTTCTGGTTTTTAGGACTTGTAGATGTTCTTGTCCGAGCTCCTCCTCCCTTAAAAACTTAAAAATGCGATTAAAAAAAGGAAAAATGCTTAACTGACTTCGTTGGACAGTGAGCTGACATGGCAGTGCATAGAGAACCGTTGATTTTTTATCTTGCATCTCAAAAAAAGAAAATACAATGATAATCTGAAGCTCCTTTTTTCTGACACCCCCTTACGCTCCCTGACATGGCAGTTACATAATCATAAATCTTTTTCTTGTGTATCCCGAAACAAAGGTTCTACGGTTCTGTGATGTATGTTGGGGAGGGGGGGGGGCATCTGAAAAAAAAAGCATCAGATTATCACGACTCAAAAAGAAATCTATGTTTATCTGTGCACTGCCACATGAGCACAGTGTTGAATACAGTGTCCAACAAAGTCAGTGTAGCAAAACAGTAGAATTGGTGAGCCTTTCCACCCAGCAGAGTCCATAGGATAGCGAACGCAAACCCATTTCAAGTGAGAAACTCGCAATGCAACAACCACCTAAAAAATCAAGCATGGGTTTAAGTCTTGTTATGAGCTTCTAGCATGACTTGGTAATCAATCTTTAGATTGGATGGATGGATCACTACGTGAAAAAGGGGTAAATTCAACGGATCTTGGCATCCAATTGACACCTTTTTCAAGTAGTGTATGAGAATTAAAAATTGCCAGCTTCATGTAAAAATCAGGCCAAGTCAACTAATTGACTTGGCAAGCTTTTCATAAATCTGGAGTTTGAATACTTTTCAGCCCCACCTACAAGAAGAACGAGTTAATGCAGGCGAGTTCTTAGTAAGTTGGTACATTTTTTGAACACTGGTTCAAACATATTGTTTGTGTCTTTTATTGGAGACGAGTGAGTGTTCAGCGTAGTGTGATCTTAATCTTAATGATCAAACATGGATTATAAATTTTTATCATCAACAGGTTTATCACGAGAGATGAATTGAAACAAGCAATGACTGAATACGGAATGGGTGACGAAGCTACAATAGATGAAGTACTCAATGACGTCGACACGGATAAAGTGAGTTTTCATTTCTTTTATTTTGTAATCATCCTTGTTTTACTTTTCTCACTGGCAGTGTCTGAAGTTCTTTTATGTTGATTTTATAATGTAGGATGGGAAGATCAATTATGAGGAGTTCGTAAACATGATGAAAAAGGGAACTAATGAATCTGAAGGAAAACAGATATCAATTGTGTGAAAATATGAAATCCAAAGTTTTCCTCATTTCATCCAAAGCTATTCTGTTTAATCTAAATTGGGTAGCATTATTCTTGTGATGTCAGTAACATAATTCTTGTTCTTACGAGTAATAATGGGTTGTTCTCTGTGGATTGAGTTGTTAAATATAAGACTAGACATGTTAACGATCCAAATGTATACATATTTGTTAATATTATGTTTACTGTTTTTTCCTATATCAAAGATCACAAAAGCAGATGATGTTATTAAATCTCTTGATTCTACTGGACGTTTGAAAGGAAAAAAAAAAGAACACAAACGATGACCTGAAAAAGAATAAATGCATATAGATTGGATTGGCAGGTATTAATGTCCAATTAATCTTTCAGAGCTCCATGTCTGAACTAGAACACTCTAATGGATGCAACAATTTTGATACTAATGGTATTTGTGCTACTAAAATTCTAAGGGCTCATTTGGGGGGAACGGAGATTTGCTATTTCGTAATTTATGTGCTAAGCTGATGAACCAATTTCATGATGCCATATGTATAAAAAATACTAAAATAAAGCACTTAAACTGCTTCAAAATTTTCTCTCTAGTGACCAATCACTCTTGCTCAGCTTAGCACATATATTTAGAAACAGCAAATATTTATTCCGGGGTGACATTCCCTTCTAACTGAAATGTTTCTATGGATTCACTTCTCTTTAAATCAGTTCTTTAATTGTGAATGTTTAATATGTCATTTGGAGAAAGTGGTTAGGAATTGTTTTTTTGTGTCTAGAAGTTTTTATAATCGTTGTTAGTAAATTGGTAAAAAATAATTTCTGGATACTAGATTGTGTTTGAACGATCATAATGCCCTTTAAATAATAAGTGGGGCATATTATTATACAAAACATCATTAATTTTGGTCTCCCATGATCGGTTGTAAAACTTGTAGTGTAAATGTTGAGATATAGAAATTAAAATAAGACTTTGGGCAAGTCGAATTTGTTCCACAGGGACAGTTTGGATTCAAAAACTCATTCGGATAAAAAGGTCAAAATAGAGTTAGAAAACAGATTTTTCTTTAAACAAATTGATTTGTAAAAACAGAGAAGAAGGTAACAACTAATTTGGAAATGAGATTGAAACTAAAATCAAAATAAGAAATAAAGACTGAAAATCTAAGAGAAAGAGATTAGAGAAGTCAAGTAAGCTTTTGCAATGAATCCATAATGTAGATAAATTCTAAATATAACTCAATCCATGGAGCAAGTCATTGCTCATGGATCGGATGGTAGAACAATTAAATCCTTGAAAGTAATCAAGAGCTATTCATGAAAATACTAATATGATTTAGATTGCCCAACTTATCTTCTAATTTTTCACAGAGCGTAACCATTCTTGAACTTATCTAAGTAATGGCTATTTAAGTTGGATTAAAACTATAAGCTAGATTACCTTAATCAGAAGAGAATTTTTAGAATAATAACATGTAAGCAAAGCAAGAATCTAAATCTACATTAGAGGGATTAATTAGCTCTGGCTTTCTTAACTTCTCTAATGAGAATTTAGTCAATCATTGCAAGCATTGTAATTGCAGAAAATAACAAAAGAACAAAGAACAAAGAACATGGGTGAAAAAGATGATTATCGATTTGTAATCTTTCTTTTTTACCTCTCCAAAGAATTACAAAAACAATGAATGGATCACTCTTGATGTTCTCACTACATTCAAGAGCTTTCTCAAAAGGAAATTACAGAGAATTAAAGAAAGAAAAATAAAAAATTACAGAAGAAGAAAGCCCATTTCTCTGAAATCAACCTTTCAATTTACAACATTCGTATTCGAGTAATCGGGTCGATTTGACGGATGATTTGATTCGAATGACCCAATCAGTTACAACCACCGAAACAATTGGAAGCTTTTGTGCGAATTTCGATGACACATTCTTCGAAATGATCGCGACGCGATCTTGCCTAGCCGCGGCGCGGTGATGTGGCACTCAAATCGATCAAGCTTTGACTGATTGCTTCCTCTTTGCTCGCATGTTGTAATAGTAACTATTACACCTTTTGTTGGTTTCCAAATATACCATTTTTCACTTGAAATTAGTAACAAACTATTGTTAGCCACATTAATTTGGGATTTGAATATAATTTATTATTATTTTTAAGGAACTAATATTTAAACTTTGATAATCTTGGTGAAATTACGGTCCCAAAGTGAAATTATTGGGACCTTATCATCCCAAAGCAAATACTTTTTACTTGTAAGTATTTCATTGGTATGTCAATTGAAAACGTAAATCATATAAAGTATTATAAAGTCTAGACAAATTAAAATTACCAATAAAGACATATTTATTAATGGAAAAGCTGATGATGTGACTTGAGAGATGTAGGGGAGAAAATGGGAAGTGGATCCTCTCTAGCACACGGCACACTTTAAATGATTGAGAGAGAGGTATTTTAAAAAAAATTAACTCAGCCTCTTGTGATTATGACTTAGATCTGATTAAAAAAATAATCAAAAAACAAGATTTTTTTAATGTAGATCCATGTCTTTAAAAATGAACAGTTATTAAACTCCCCGGATTTTAAGTGTAAGATCTAATTTTATTGTTGATGTGGCGTCTTTCCAACTGTTTAAAGTGTGCTACAGGGTTGCTATAGAACCATATGTACAAAGGATCCACTTCGAAGAAAGTGGGGCTGCCGAACCCTTCCACTAATAGGCTAGGTTGGTACTGTTTGGAATTAATAATTGTTCAAGAAATCGTATTTTATATGTTCGTTTGTCGAGCCATCCCAAGAATGCCAGAAATGGATCCAACTCGCTTATGATTCTGGGCTATTTTTGGCTTCTAGTACTTTTTGGGGGGTCGAATAGCAAAGATTTGGCCGCTAAACGTTCCATCAAATGCTACCTAAGCTCCCAAGTTGCAAAATGTAAAGTGTGCAATTTTGTTGACAAAAGTATCTTAAGTTTATAAAAACTCAGCTCAGGCTACTTTATTAAGTAACATTTATATAATCTATATTATAAAATCTGGTGATTTTTTTTAGTTTATAGAAAAATAAGATATATTTTAAAAAATTATTTAATCGATTTTAATGAGATGACTCAGATGAGTAAACTAGGTTTGGAAGCCATGCATGGAAAGGGTCAATCTATTCGCACCTACCAAAATAGCGAGAAAATAAAATTTGCTCAGAGAAATCTAGGATCCACCAATCACATGTATTCACATGTACTGAATGACATCCTTAATTTACAAAAGTACCCTTGTTAGCAAAAAATAACTCACCATTAGCCAGTTGGACAGGGGTGAAGCTGGTAAGGAGACATTGGGAGCAATTGCCCCCACTCAACTTTTTTGGGTATTTTAGATACCTTTGAATTTATGCTTAAATTTGAGATGCCCCTATGCTATGAACTATTGACTTGTCTTGTTTGAGCTTGTTGCCCTCACTCCCTCATTTTCCTCCAATTTTTGCCCCCTCCCCCTTCCAATTAACTATAAGTTTGTTCCCACTAAAAGAAAATCTTGGCTCCGCACCTACCATTAAATCCACATTAATTTTTACATACCTAATATATGTACTTTAATTTAAATTATTTATTTCACCTACCTAAAAGTATTAAATGATTTTTTTTTCTTTACATCTAAAAAGATTTCAATGATGATTTTAAGCTTTCAGCTTACTTTTTTTTTTTTCCCCCTACTCTGAACTTTCAATCAAGCTGAAGTCATTTACATGAGAAAATTTTGTTCAATAGGTACTTACTGAATTTGTTTGGTAATATTTAGTAGGTACATACTAAATTTATTAAAGCAAGTTCGGTCTAAATTTATCAAATAAAATTTGTCAAATGTTTTTTGAATTCTTCAATTTAAAATCACCGTTTTGAAGTTTTAATGGTAATTTTTTCATCTTTCTTGATGATTAAATGAAAAAATCAAATAAATAAGGTAATTTGAAAAAAAAAATCTAAAACTTAATCTTCATTAATTCAACCTCTCACAAAACTCAGGAAGAGACGAATATGAAGAAGAATCGGATTTTGGGTTTTTCATTTGGTAGGTGGTAGTGTATGCAATAAGTAATACTGAAAAAGTAAAATGATAATTTACTTTTTTTTTTTTACAAAAATCACAAAAGTGGGTGTGATTGACCATTTGGATATATGCAAATAGAACGTCCCAGGAAAAGTCTTCTCTCATTCGGTCATTCTTGCAGATAAACATATGCTCATGGGATAATCAAATATATCTATTGTCAACGCAAATATCGAGGTTTCATTTAGGTTTGGTAAAAAAAAACATCACAACCATTTTAAATGAGGACTGTATTTTATCTTTCTGAGAAAGTTTGTGTAAATCAAAAAAATTGAATTGTGTCAATTGCCTTGGCTACAAATGAGTTGGGGATAGGTGTCCAATAAAGAAGGTGAGTTCTAAGCTTTGTAATTATTCTTTCCATGATTATCATTGATTATGTAATTTGGACCATCCGATGTTATGGCAACATTGCTATTACTAAGGATGCAACTTGGTTTGATTTGAGGTTAAATTGAAACTGAATCGACATAGGTTGGTTCCATTTAATAAGAACCAAAATCGAACCAACCCTAATCGAACTAAAGTCAATTTGGTTCTATGGGTTGCCAATATTTTATAAATTGTAAGTAACATTTTAATAAAATTAATAAATATATAATAAACATAAATTTTCATAGAATAAATTACTAATCTATCTATAAAAAATCATTAGTTTATCAATAAAAGACCATTAACTTATGTCCCAACTCCTAAAACAATTATTATACACATATATATTTATTTATTGTATAAGGGTTTGGTTCGCAATTTTACTAAATTTTATATAATCTTGATCCAAGAACTGAATCAAATTGATCGACTCTCCATTTTTGTAATTCAAAATTGAATTGCACCTTGTTCTAAATTGAACTAGACAGTTCGATTCTCTATTTGAACAAGACCAAGTTGCACCCCTAACTATTACCATATCCTCCCACAAGTATTGTGGAAACATCTTGATGGTGTGTACGTGTTGGAGGTGTATTGTACAAATTGGATGGGTTCTTGGTCCGTCCAAAGGACGTTGAATCGGTCTATATAGGATGTCTACTCGTATTGAACTCCACAAAATATGCCCGGTGAGATTAAATACTATTGAGTGGGTTTCAATACGTAAGGTCACATCACAATAAATTTTTAATCTGACACTTTCAATGGATTTGGCATCCCAATTGATTCTCCAATTTATTTGCTAATTAGTCTATTTTATTAATAATCCTTTCTATTTTATAAATACTATGAGACTATTTAATTAATAATCTTTCGATTAAATTTTCTAGAAGGTTGCATGTGCAAAAGGCACATTTATCAAGAATGATTTATTTATAATATAAAGTATACATTGATAGAAGTCTTTTTAAAATTACATAGTAAAAAAAAGGAAAATGTCGCGGTGACGACGTGGGGTATTACTACGATTCTCACAATTCTGATGTGGAATGTGTATATAATCATAGATGTGTTTTCTCGTGATATGAGTAAAAATCATTTATAGTTATGTACGCATCTCCACGTCAGACTTGTGAGAATCACAATAAATCCTGTGTCACCTCAGCACGACTCTAAAAAAATGGTACTTTTATGATTTTAAAAACTAAACTATATTGTTATATCATGAATGTCGTGGATTGCAATTTTCTTCGATTTTATCAAAATGCCTTTAGTTATATTAAATTTAAATATAAAAATAAGGTATTCATTCAAACTCTACGACGATTCACTTTTACTCCATCTTCTCTCATCATAATAATAAATATGAGAATTATTCATACGCATCTATCCATCAAAGTATTTGTATAACAAGATTTTTATAAAGATATGGTACAAACTCTGACATAACATATAAACTTGACAAAATGAAGTTATATTTTAAAGACGAATTCACTGGCACTCTCATTTAGGGGGGGGGAGGGATCTATAATTTATAGATCAATATAGTAATCTATGTGCCTCAAAATAATTTTTAATTGAGTTGTGATAATTGGTCTTCATCATGTGGCATATTTAAAATACTCTCCTGACGTGACATGTGTTAGAATCATAAACTTTATGCCTTGAGATACACAATTGTAAATCCTCATAAAATTGTGTTGTTGTATATCTCGATGAAAGAAAAATCTATAATTCTAGCACATCTCATGTCAAGAGAGTATTTTGAGTGTGCCACGTGGGGGTGTCATATCATCATTACACTTTTTAATTATCCATTATACTTATAATCATCTCTCCTCTTTTTCGTTTCATATTATTTTCCGCACAAAACCTATAAACATTAGGCCCCATCCTTCTAGATTGATTTTTTTAAATCAAATTTCCTAGGGGTCAGATGCGTTTGAGGTGAGCTTCGAAATCAATCAACTCCCGTCAAGCGGCCTAGTCGATTCGTTCTAAATTTATTCTAATACATATCTATTTTATTGACAAAGTTATAATCAAGTTTTAAAAATAATCATTTTATATTATCAGTTACAAATATTAATAAATGCTGACAACAACCAAATCCTCTCTTAAATCAATCATTAAAAATTATTCCAGACGTGTGTCCCAAATTGCACTTTTTGTGGAAAATTTCTTCGGAGGAACGTTCCTCCTACAGAAGAAACCAATTCACATTTGTCTCTCACAACCTTCCAAGTGTCACTTTCCCTGAAATCTCTTAATCCTAAAAACGCGTGATGCCATGTGTCGGCTTCGACACGGTTTTGCCCACACAACTTCTCTCTTCACGTTAAAGATTGGGTACCTTACAAGACATTACCTCTCCCTTTCTTCTAACCGAAAAAGCCTCTATAAATATACCACATATCATTGTTCCTCGTCTTATCCAACTCCCTAAAATACATTTTCTTCAACCTTCCTAAATTATCTCTTACGTCCTTCTTAAGCAATGGATTCAACTTCTCTTTGTTCCTCTGTTCTTCTTCCTCTACAACAATTTTCGACTAGTCGAAAATTCAAGTCCCCATGTCCGAAGAAGAGAGATTCTTCTTCTAGGATTTGTGCTACAAGAAGAGAACCGTATGATCATCAAGACTATGATGGAAAGCTTGTTGATGAGAGCATGATTGTTCTACGTAAGCGAGTTCATGAGATGAAGATGGTAGAAAGAAATTATGAACCTCCTTCAAATTGGATGGATTGGGAGAAGCAGTACACGAGTTATGATTCGGACGTATGTGAAGCAATGGGATTGCTTCAAACACAGCTGATGAACACTAGGCCAAGCTTGGCATTAGGGATGGTGGTTCTTGTTGCATTGAGCGTGCCGACCTCAGCGGTCGTGATTATGTTTCATTTGATGGAGATTGCCAAGGGGATCTTATCTGGGATTCATCTTAGTTGAGATATGGTTCTATCAGCAAGAACCATTGTATGCATGTAAATATGGATGAAACATAGGTGTAGTTGCTTTATATTTTTGTTAATCTTTTGCTCTATCCAGCTAAATCTTTTATTAATTTTATTTTTTTGGGCTACCTCCTCCAAGAAGTGGCCTGCCGAAACGGTGATCAATTTTCATGATTCCAGGTATAATGTTGTTGTTGTTGTTGTTTGACTCAGATTTCATCCAATATATGTGAATCAGATCCTATTATTCTTGGATGGTAATTTGATTCAAATATGGAGATCTAATTAGGATTGAATCCCTTAAGGACTCAGTCCAAATAAGCTGTAAGATTGGTTTCAAATATGGCTCAACTCAATAACTCTTATGAAATTGGTAAATTATGTGCCTAAGAATTATCTTTTCCAAAAAAATAATTTTCCTGCACATTTTCCAAGCACAAGTATACAGACCTTAATTCATTTATTAACCTTGAATCCAACTATTATAAACACAATCCAAAATGTATATATACTGTGGTGGATTGATATTGCTCACTGTTTGTTATTGTTTTGTTGAAAACAGCACACGAGCGTCAATCTCTTCCAATCATTAGATGTTCACATTTGATTGATTGTTGTCTGATGACTGCTTCTCAACCAGGATATTCAAACTTGTTTTGATGTCTCATCTCGGACGAGTCGTTTGATTTATTCGAGCGAGACCAGACATCTTGTTCAATAATGACACAATAGACACAATAAACTGAGTTTTGACGAACACATCAGATTTGAGATGACTTGTCAACCCGTCTAATTGGTGGAAGATACTGAGACAAATTGTATAGAACAAGTCATCTCGTCTTGAACAAGATTTAAAACCATATTCTCAACCCTTTTGTTGTCCTTAATTAACTCTAACAGGTTTGACACTTTTTCTACCTTGTCCGACTGCAAAATGACATAGGATCATCCATCATTTATTATAGAGTCGTATAAGTAGTTGTGTATCCCGAGGAAAAATATATGATTCTAACCCATGCCACGTCAAGAGCATATGGGAGCGTATATAAGAAGAGGGCGTCAGAAAATCATTATTCTTTATTATATTACTGTATTATTTAAAAACATGAAATTTTCAGAGCCAAACCCAGACCTGTTCCATTTCAAGGTTGATTCACAGTTGATTTGGTTAAACCTTTGTTTTAAAAACTTGGCTGATTATATTGACTTGATGAATTTTGCTCGTTATAACTTGCCATGTCTTCTGTACCACTAAATTTTCCTCGAGATTTGTGGCTCTGGACCATCAAACGATCAGACGACGTAACAGTTATTTCATCTGACGGAGGATGTTGACTCTTATCATGACCAAAATAGCCTTCCTTAGGAGTTGAAATAACGAAATTACCCTCTCCGTCTTTCCAAAATCCAAATGCAAGACAGACTGCAACAAACAATGCTAAACGAAAGGAAAGGATGTTCTCACTCTCCTCCACCACTTATTCATCAGCTCCCTCAGCGAAATCTCTCTGTAACTCCTCCTCCTCCTTCTTCTTCCCCAAAATTAAAAACCCTAGAATATCTTCTAGGGTTTTCAGAATAATCATCAACTCTTCTTCCTCTATTTCGACCGAAGACTCGGTTTCCGATCAATCTCAAGAACCTCTTTCCATTCAGAGAGGCAATTACGCCGGAGTTCGATTGCAAGAGACAGTCCAGAAGGGTTCGGAGAAATCCAGAATCGATTCTTGGATTTCTTCTCGTATTAGTTGTGTTAGTAGAGCTCGCGTTCAATCGAGTATTCGATCAGGTCTCGTCAGCGTTAATGGCCGAGTTATCGATAAGGTAACTCTCTACTAAGCCTTTTCATTTCTTTTAGGAACTTTTTAAATGTTAATGGCCTTTGCTTCTGTACTCTATAAAGAGTTATTTTTATATTAATAAAGCTTTATTTTTCAAGAAGAACTATGTAGTATTTAAGGTTTTCTTCTTTGTGAGGAAATGTAGCTAAGCTGTTAGTGTTTGAGCTGATTTTAGTGAGAAATCTAGGAGATGGATTATTTTTATTTGCTTAAAAGTCTTAGTTCACCGAAGAATTTCCTATTACGAAATTTGGATTGCATTATTCATGAAAATAGAGCCAAGTCTTTGTTTTGGGTATTAATTGACCCAAAACTGGAATCAAATGCAGTTCTTACCCGTCATGTCGCCCATACTGAGTATAATGTTCCAATTCCCTTCCACAGTTCCACGTTTTGGGTACCCATTGTTGCATTTAAAGATGAAAACAATATATTTTATTAGGATAAACTTGACATCTTTGGCACTATTAGATGTGCCAGCTCCAGGTCCTTTCAATTTTGGTTTCAACTTGGGTTGTATCCCACCTGGATCCGGAAACTATATACAACGATTCTTATTATTGCAGATTTCCTGTTCTGTCACCGATATAGGTTTTCCTGGAACTGGGATAAATAACTCCAGTTCTAATTGGGTATCCATTGTCACCCCTGTATCCGAGATTGAGTACTAACTTGTCCTAATTTGTGATTTTTTCAGTCACCTATGTGTGTGTGTGTGCGTTTTTTTCAAAAAAAAATTCAGCAATATTCTAACCTCTGGTTTGGACTAAAGGATGTGCCAAAATTGACTTCGGCTATATGATCTACTGAATTTCTTCGATCGATGGAAAATGATACAGAAAATATATCTACATATTAATTGTTCATGTTCGTCTGATTAGTTCTTTTGCACTGTTATGACTTTGTCGTATTCCTTGTGCAATTATTTAAGCCAAGCTTGGAAGTAAAGACTTTGCTTATTTGACATTTGTATGCTTGAGCAGGTTGCACATGTTATCAAAGTGGGGGATAAGGTTAATTGCACAATTTCAGAGTTGCAACCATTAAGGGCTGAACCAGAAGATATACCTTTGAATATAGTTTATGAAGATACACATGTTCTTGTTGTAAACAAACCTGCACATATGGTATTTATCTGAACCAGAAGATATACCTTTGAGCTTTTCTTTCCTCGTGTTGGACATAATTTGATCTACTGTGCTTAATAAAAGATGAAAATTCGTGTATTGATGGAATGCAGTTTGGTGAAGGTTGTTTGATCTACGAGGAAAGGAAAATGATTCCTTGGTAGAAATACAAGTGAGGAATAAAATAAATATTTGCCTTTGCAATGTTGGTCATATTTTTTGAGTTCATTGCAAAACCATGAATTATTTCTACACAAGATTCAGTTTCCACTTGCTTCTAGTTTTTTTTTTTTTTTACTGATGTACTGAATGGAGCAATTAAACAAGCTAAAAATGAAATCTCTCCTGAATCATTTATTCCTTGGTGTAATTTGACATTTGGACTAATTCCCAACCAATGATGGGACTGTGATAAATATGCATAAGGGGTCAGTTTGTGGTAGTTCTTGTAAGTTTACATTGTCGTTGGTTACTTTTGATTTTTGTTTTTCTTTTAGAGATAGTGTGGCTGGCCTCCGGTTAGTTTTTTCCCATTTGAAACCATGCATATTCTTCTTCTTTTACTACTGATGCATTTGAAATTTAAAAAAAAGGTATACTTGACAAACTTTGGAAACCATGTGAACTCTATAAATTTTGAATTCCTTTCTTACACTGTAAATACCATTTTTTGTGATGAGTTACATTGTTCATATGTTTGCACCATATATCTCCTTTGTGATATAGAAAAGGAAAAATGTCCTTGTATCAATATTCTTTCAGAGTCCTTGAATCCAGGGGCGGAGCCAGGATTTTCTTGTAGTGGGGGCAAACTATGGTTAGTTGTATAGTTGAAGAACTAGAAGATGAATAATGGTTTTAGGGAGAAATTTAGAGGTTTTTGGTTAGAAGTCGAAGAAAGGATATTTAAGTCATTTCCAATTAATACATGAGAAGGCCCTGTCAAGAGGCAATGTCATCAACAAAAAATTGAAGGGGGGAGGAGGTAAAAATTGGAGGGAGGTGAGGGTGTGGGGGCAAATAGGGAAAGAGGTGAGGGAGTGGGGACAAATGGGGCATGTAATTAGTTGAAAATATAGGGGTGTCTCAAAATTCTGTGGGGGCAATTGCCCCCACCAGCTCCTTACTAGCTCCGCCCCTACTTGAATCTTCTTACATCTTTTTCTTGTCTTTATCTTTCTTAGCACTCCCAATTCTTCTTCAAATGGAAATTGGTCATTGCCTTTTTCCAAGAAGCAAATGAAGTAACCAAGAGTACAATATTACTCCTTAAGTTTCCCTTTCTTTTCTCTTAAAAATTTCCTAAGAGACTGCAAGTTGCTATTCTGAACTTGCTCGTCAAAAGAAAAGTTGCAATTTAAACTTGGAAAATAGATTTATTAACTTGTAGTAATTTCTGTTTTCGAGCATTTTCTAGTCCTTTTTTTACAGAAAGAAGAGAATAGGGTTTGATATTCGATCAAAGAGCAGCCTGGTGAAATTCCTGAAAATGTTAAGAGTCCTTTTCTTTGAAGCACCTATACAACACACGGAACACTTACTTCATCTCTAATGGAAGTTGTGCAATTTTTGGATAGTGTTTTGACTGACAATCCTACGAGCTTGCTTATTGCCTCACTGACCAGCTTCCCTTTTTAATCAAATCCACCAAACTCACCCCCGTTCAGCCCCCGCCCCCATCCCCACCCCCATTCCCCCTTTTCATCCCCCCACGCTCTTATAACAGACGATTACGAGACTATTTGCCTGGCTAGACAGTTTCTTTGGTAAATCAACAAGATGGTTGGGGATCTCTAGCTCACTCTTTCAAGTGTTCGTTTGAATCACACCTGTGTGCCTGTTCTGTTGCTTGCCTTCTTGTTACTGTACTGCACTGCTGTCAGCCTTGCTTGCTTGGAAGGAAAGAGACTTTTGAAGAATCTAATCTGCTTGCCTTTTGAGTTGTATTATCAATTGTTTATTTGGGTCAAGAACTCAAAATGATGAATACAAATGCTGTTCTCTGTTCTTTTTGAGCTCCATTTGAACTGTCAGCCTTCTTGCAATGGAGACGTCTTATTTAACCTTTCCTTTCAAAAAGAAAGTCAAAGCTGTCTTTGCTTTGTGATAGAAGTTTTCATTTATTTTGGCCTGTCTTGTTTCCTATTTTTTATCTTCAAATTGGAAGCATTAGACTATATTCTGATGTTCTATCTCAAACCAAAGCTTCAAATTTTCTGTAGAGCCTTCTCATTTTCATTAGCTTCATTGATTCATTCTTTAGAGCAAGGGATAGTTCAGATTTCATAATTTCATTTTATTTTCCCTCATCTGCTCTTTTGTTGTATCAATTATAGGTTGTTCATCCGGCACCTGGCAATGCTAATGGTACACTTGTAAATGCCATTCTCCACCACTGCTCTCTTCCCACAGTTGCATTATCAAACGGTGAGATACTTTCAGAATTGGAGGATGATTCTGATAATGAGATCAGTAACTTTTCTTTAGATCAAAGTTCCCGTGAAGGGTTAAGTTCTAGAATATGTGGGGATTCCATTCGCCCTGGCATCGTGCACAGATTGGACAAAGGGACGAGTGGATTGCTCGTTATTGCCAAGGTGATATTCTTTTTTCTAAGAATTGCTCCAACTGTTGAAATTGGTAATATATATGGGTAGCATTCGGAGGCCCTAAAGACAGCCAAACATTTTTTCAATGTATTGGTTAGAAGTTTCGGAACAGGCTGATTTTTTGTGAGGATGATCTCTATGATGAGGAGACCATCCTCACCAAAAATCTGGCCATTCTGAAACTTCTTACCCTATCAAAAGTGGTTTACAAAAAACAGACAGTCCACGGTTCTTTAACTTGTAAACTAGGGGTAGAAGTTTCAGAATGAGCTGATTTTTGGTGCTGATGATCTCTTCACCATAGAGACCATCCTCACAAAAAATCAGCCCATTCCGAAACTTGTAACCCCTATTTTGAAAAATGTTTGGCACAATGTTGGCTCTTTGTAAGGCCTCTGAACGCTTCCCTATATATATATATATTTATTTTTTTCCTTTTTAATTCAAGGTTTCTCTTGTATGATTGCACTATTACTAATTTCCTTTTCATTTTTATTAATGGTTCAAACTTTGATTTGAGTTTTCCAAAATAAGGAAAGTCAAGTCCATTTCTTACTGAATTTTCTGAGATGCAAAAATACGCAATAGCTCCTATAGAATTAAATCACGCAATTCAGTAAAATTCACCAACTTTGACATTGAGCACCTTTTTTAATATCTATGTGAAAAAATTGAAAATTCAGGGATGTTTTGCAGAAAAATTGGTAATTGGGTTCTGCAGGAACTTTAATGATTGGAAAGATAATTGAGGTAACATCTTTCCTTCATATCCTTAACTCTTTCTAATTCAGGGAGAATGAACGGGATAAAAAGGAATGGATTAAAGCTAAGGATAAGAGATTCTCTGTCCACTCTTTCTACAAATCCCCTCTTCCTTAGTTTGATCGATCTTTCTCCGAGTCAATCGTTTGGTCTGCTGTAGTTCCTTCAAATGTATCCTTCTTTGTGAGGTTGGCTTCATTAGGGAGGATTCTAACCGTGGATAACTTGATCTCCCATGGTTGGATTACTCCAAATTTCCACCCCTTATGCAAGAGTGATGGGGAATCTGTTGATCACACCTTAATTCGCTACTCCTTTTCCAGGGAAATCTGATCATTGTTTTTTGCTCAATTTCAAATTACTTAGGTTTTACCTTCTGGAAAAGGCACCTATGGGCTATTCTTCCCTCCGCTATTACTTGGGGACTCTGGAAAGAAAGAAATAACTGGGTGTTTTAGGGTAAGGAAAGGAGTCCTTAAGGCGTTTTTATGGAAATTATGGGCTTGATCTATCTTTGGTCGAAGTTGAACAAGGACTTCTTGGGTGTTTCCTTTGAAAATTTTGTGTTTAGATGGGATTCTATATGTAATATGTAGTGCTGTTGCTGGTCTTCTATTGTTTTTCTTTGTTTTTTTTTCATCCTTTGTCTTTTCGTTTTGGAGCTATCTTTGCCTCCTCCTTTGGTTTTCTCTTTTGTAACCTCCTTTTATTAATACAATCTTACACTTATAAAAAATAAAAATAAAAATTGGTAATTTGGGAAGTTTGGGGAATTCCTGCAAAAATATTGAGACACGCTGATATTTGAACAAATGAAAAAACATACTCAAAAAAGATACTCATAAGTTATTATATCATGATGAATAACCATTTGGAGCTGGAAATGCAAAATCAATTGCATTCAATACATTATTGATGTTAATGGTGATTGTAATAATGATGGTGGTGATAATGAGGACATGGAGGTTACTGTTCCTTCGATTTTTAAAAGAAGACCAAAGTCAATGGATAAATCATCAATTGGAAAATAAAGTTGTAATCTTAAATAAATGTAGAGGGACATGTCTTTATTTTTTTAAAGATAAAAGAGACATTTGTCACGTAAAAAGGTGGATTCCTCCAAAATTTTGAAGCATGACTGCTTCAAACTCGACTTGTGTTGCACGTCACAACTTACAAGTTTACACTTTGCAACTTACAACAAATTATAGTAGCATTTTTTTTCCACCAAGTTTTATAAAAATTAGTAAAATTCGTAAAAAATGCATTTTATTTTTTTCAAACTTCAAATCTGTGAATTATTCAGAATAGTTCAATAATCTGGAGAATAATACTTTTATTGAACAAAAAAATTCAAGAATTAAACGGGAGATTGCTAACAATGGTTACAAACTGTATCCTCTCAGTTATAAACAATATGTATGTAAGTACAAATAGGTATCATTCTGTCATACTCATGAGCTCGGTACTACTGTAACATTCATCATCATCACTATATCCTTTTTCTAAAAACATTTGGCTCATCTGGACAAATCTTGTTCCTCCTCTCATTAAATACACTATAATATTATCAAGCCCTTCTAAGGTGGAGATAATGAAGGGGCTCATATATTCATTTAAGTATGATTTCTTCAGGTTATTAGGGAGCTATTTTTGGATTTTCTGTACTTCAACCAACATGATATTGAGTGTAGTTTTGGCTCTCACCTATTTCACAAGAGCACACCATCTTTTACGAATTTGCTTTTTTGACACACCTTCACCAATAACAATCAATTTATTGGCTTATATTAGTTCTCAACTATTATTTATGTATTTTATATATGCTTTGATGCTTAATAGCTAATCTGAGCATTTTTTTTTTTTTTTGATTTGCATAATTGCCAATATTTACCTCTTCTAACTTCTAGGATATGCAATAAGCCATACATACGATCAGCATATCAGGTTTGTGGGGGGTCGTGTGGTTGACATTTCGTTCAGCGTCTAACCCCTAAGACAGGTGTCCATTCTTTTCTAAGTAGGTTCTCAAAGTTTCAATATTTCAGATACATGCATCAATACGTATTGAAGTGAATGTACATTTTCCTTACTCCAAATGGTTGTTTGTACTGATATGATGAGAAAGTTTTCATGCTCATTTTATCATTTCTTCAAATATCAATGTGTTTGCAGAACTTGAATTAATTTGGACATTTAAGTTCTCAATGAATTTGAAGTTTAGTACTTTGATTTTATTTGTTCAAGCTAATGGTAGGCTATTTCAATCACCTTCTAAATGGCAGGATGACCACTCTCATGCCCATTTATCTGAGCAATTCAAGCAACACACCATCCATAGAGTGTACATCAGTCTTACTGCTGGAGTTCCCTCCCCTATGGCTGGACGCATTGAGGTCCCAATTGGCCGTGATTTAAATAATCGGATTCGCATGGTTGCTGTACCTGGCCCTAGTAACTGTAGACAGGTTCGCCATGCTGCTAGTAGGTGATTTATAGTTCTTTCTTGCTTTGTTTACTCATTAATAATATAATAACTGCTTACTTTCTTCTACTTAGTTTGTCACATGGATTTGCGTTTTATTTCTAAGACAATTCGCAAGCAAACAAAATGCTTACGGTTCAGTTCTCTTTCTTACTCTGTTATGTTAACAAAATGGTAAGAAACAGAAGGCCTGTGATCCAGAGTCAACTGTATTTGGCCGGTTTGTTGTTGCATAACTGCTGGTAGAAAATGTTTATAGCAAACCATCTGAAACAAGTCAGCATCAGGGTATCAGGCCATACTAATTCAGTGTTTCTCAATCTTGAACCACAACCGACTCGTTCATCTTTCATGGATTCTATGTAAATTGCAATTTCAATGGTGCTGGATACTTTCACTATAGGCTTTTATCATATTTTGTTCCTCCTCTATTGATTGGATAAAAAACCAAGCGTATCCATGCTTTGGAATCTACCCCGACAATTGCGATTTCATCAAGAAATAGTGATCCAACTTACATCAAATCACAGAGAGAATAGAGGAAAAGAAGTACATGATATTGGAAACCGTAATTATGGTAAAAGTGATCCTTGGTATCACTGATTTTGTTTATCTTACAAATATGATGCATTCTCATGGTTGAACCATGTGTATACCGGCTGAGGTACTGAAGTTTGGTTATAGGTCCCTTCAGCTTCAAAATTTACAAACATTTCCTTTCTTTTTCTTAACAAAAGTTAAAAACTGCATCAGGTACAAAGTAATTGAAGTTCTTGTCGGTGGTGGTTCTGCACTGGTTGAGTGGAGGCTAGAAACTGGGCGCACACATCAGGTAGTGTAATTCATCTATGACATTGAATTGTCAATTTACAATTTTAGATATTATAAGTTTAGGTTCTAAAAAAGCTGGAGGAAGACCAAAAACAATGTGGATTGAAGTAATGAAAGCGGATATGGATGCGCTAAACTTAACATAAGACATGGCTTTTGTTGGAGTCGAATGGAGGAACAAGATTTCTTCAGCCAACCCCACATTTTTTTAATAGGGCTTTGATATGATGATGATGCTGAAAAATAACCGCCCAAAAAGGAGTAGGGATTTCATTTACAATTATTTAGTTGAAGGTTCCAGTTGCTTGATGAGTGACAGTAGTTCCCTAGACATCTTGGGAGGTTTCACAGTCGTGCTCATTGAGAACGCTTACCGTGAGGCACTTGAAGGCTTTGTTCTACGAAGAAGCCTAGAGAAACCCATATACACACATGCATTCAAAACAACTCAAGAAGGCATTGGGCATATGGCAAAGCTCTTAGGCAGTTTTATTAATATGATGACAAGTTAAAAGGCAACACGGAGTATAGGGACATGGTACAATGTGACTTGTATGTTCAGGAGACATTGTTGGCATGTTGGCTTGGTAATACGCTTGTCATGTGCTTGGTGAAGGCCGGGCTTGTTCACCAAATGAACACCACTCTTTCAAAGTGTATGATAAGTCTTTAACCTTTCACCAGAAGGAAATATCAAATCTTCAGGCTAGTCATACTGTGTTTTATGAAGGTCCATTACTATTCCAAAGGCCAACAACTTGATTCATATAGAAGGACTCATACAAAAACATATGTACAAGGACTCATGATACACATATTTACATTGGCACGGCGTGGCACATACTAGACATAAGACTCTATGTACATGTCCATAACATTAGGGCTCTAAGTGACCAAAATTTAGTCTAATTTGTTAAATCTAGAATAATTAGAAGTTTAGAAAGAGCAGTGATTTCAGTATTTCTTTAATGAAATTACGAAGGATTTCATTAAAAATATTGTAATCCGAAAAAAAAAAGTACAAAAAATTGGACTATTGTAGCAACGGTCGATAGCAGGCCCTGGTTGCAAAGGAAAATGAACAAGATACCATGAGACTAATGAGCCACTGCAATCACAAGAAGAATAAATAAGATTAGTGTTTTACTGTATCCTGGGCTCTGATCTCTGGCTTTCTTTACACATCGCATAATGGATCTTTCATCTAAAATCATTCATCTTTATCATTGATCATAAGCAAGATTCCCTTTTTACTGAAAGATTTTTAATCCATATCTTAACCTCCTGAAACATTTATGTTCTTCTCACAATTCCCATGCTGCTATTTTGGTGTAGATTCGGGCACATGCTAAGCACCTAGGAATTCCTCTGTTAGGGGATGAAGTATATGGTGGAACCAAGAGCATGGCCCTGTCATTGCTTCAGTGTAGGACCCCCGCCAGCTGTCGTGGCAACCTTTCACAATTGGTTTCAAAGTTAGATAGGCCTTGTCTTCATGCTTTGGCTCTCGGGTGAGAAGATATAGCTGTATCTTTTAAAATCATTTCGATTTCCATTTTTTACTTACAAGATGAACAGCTGTTTTACTTGTGCCATGGTTGTAGGTTTAAGCATCCACACACTGGAGAAAATACACAATTTTCATGCCCACCCCCTGCAGACTTTGCAGAGATTTTGAGTCTACTTCGTAATATAAACACTGAAGAGGTAATTCCTCTGAGATGCAAATCACTAGTCCAAGATTATCACATTGGCCTTGCACCTTTTGGAACCCAAGATATACCTCTGCTGTCCACATGGCATGCATCCATGCCTTGGGATCATCCAATTGATTGCCTTCAACAATGAGATATCCTAGCCAAAAAATCACCTTGATGGGATTTACTCCAATAAATGATCATAGACAGGCCAGTTAAAGTTCCATTTATTGGGTGCTTTGGATCAGTTAACCAGGCTAATATATGGGCTATGGCCACTCCAAGAATATTACTAATTGGGTGGTTGACACCCACCTTGCAAGTTCAATATGATGAATGAAAGGAATACTGTAGTTGTACTATATTATTAAAATATGATTAGGTCTCTGTACCATACTATTTGGACCATCCATGCTAAATAGAATCAGTAGAAAATTAGTTAAAGTAGATGATGACAATATGATAGTAGAATTATTCCTGTACTCATTGTCCACAAAACAGTTGATAATATAGTTTTCATCATCTGGTTAGGCCATACAACTTCATGGTCTGACTTAATGGATCTGCACACCAGTTGTGCCATTGCAGCATTTCATCAATGCTGCCTGTTCATAATTTTTTATTTCTTGCAAGCATAACTTATCTGACCATTTGATATATGAAGTGCAGCCTTCATTCAAGAATTGATCAGATCCCTTCTAGTCAGTACATGTGTGAGTGATAGTGCAAAGAACAACCTGCGCACATTATGCTTGTAAGATTCCAGCATGTTGACACTGTTAATGACAATCAAAATATCTGCAATGTGCCTTAGAATTTGGCTACTTTTAGAATTGAGTCCTGGGAAGAATGCTGTTATTTCTCTTTTCCATGGAAACTACAGCTTGAATACAGAAGTGGAATGCGGGATCGGATAAGAAAGAAATGTGATGTACCATCCCCCGAAGCAAATGGGGTCATTGTAAAGAAACATTTTATCATATTTGGTGTTTGAGATGAAGTTGACTGGTGCCCAATCACAGGTCACTTTCAATGTGTTAGCGCTTGCCTACACAGGAGTACTTGTTCTTGGTGCAGTTTATTTTTCAATTTGGTAGAAGATCAATTCTTTTTTTTTCTTTAGAATTAGTTTGAATCAAAATATTGCTTCAATTTTATGGCCAAATTTTAATTTTTTGGCGTAGTGTGAACTTTGTTTCCTGTTGTGTTATTATTTCCATGTATTTGCTTCCATATATTGTGTTATCAATAAACCGGTAAACATGTTCATGAGTGTTGGCTTTAAACCTTTGTCATCAATAGTGCACCTTATCACAAAAGTTTTCTATTTTTTTATGGTTACAGATAGTTTTTACTTGTAGCAGACGCAAATCCAAAGGTAAATCTTGGCTTTCTCTTGGGAATTCAAAGTTTTGATGCTCTACCCCTGCTGAATTGTTTGTAATGCCCTCCCCCTCCCCATTAAACCCATGAAAATTCTTCGCCCCATCCTTTGGTGACCTTCCCTCCAAATATGATTCCGGAATGAAACATTTCCACTGCAAGCTTCATTAGTAAGCTTTTGTGTTCTAAGCTGGCCAAATACTTACAAATTGTTTATATGGCTCAAAATCATAACATCAATCAGTAGCTGCAATGAAGTGGTGTTTAATTATTTATTTTTTAATTCTCTTGACAAGTAATAAAACATGTAGTGTATGGCTTCCAGTTTTTAAATTTTAAAAATAATAGAGATAATTTTTTTTAAAACTTAGTAAGGGAACTGCTCTTATTACATCCCAATTTCTTAAATTATTTATCCCCAATAAAAGATTAAAAATACACTCTTCAAACTTTAGAAAGGGTTGACTCAGATTATAATATCAACATTACAAAACATTATCACTCATTCAAATCACTTCAGTAGCTGTTTACCATTAGGATTAGGTTTATAAAATCCTAAACTGAAAAAATAGAAATTTAGAATAAAAATGAGAGTTTTTATTGGCACCCCAACATTTACTTTTTTTTAATCATTCACTTTTTTTTTGTAATTGGGGTGTAATAATTGGGTGCCAATAGCTCTCTTTAAGAAGTAGTTGATTTTCTGTTATCAGTTGGATTAATGGTAACAAAATCTCATTTTTGACCAATATGTATCTCAGAAGATTCTACTTTCGCAGATGTGTCCCATAATGAACGTTTCTGTACGAGGGTGGAAAAAGACTTTTAGTGGCTGCTTCGGATTCAATGTATTATTTACATTTTCTACCATTTACGTGGATTCTATTCAAACCATTCTTTTCAACTTCATTGCAGATTCTTTACTAATTAAAAAAGTTTTCCTATTTTTATTTCAGGCAATGCTTAGGGTGACGTTTCTGTTCTACGACTACATTTTTTTTAAACACGTGTCCCATTTTCTGCTGTTTTAGAGACCAATTTATGCTTTCAGATTTGATGAAATGACGCATTATTTCTCTTATAAACTAATGAAATATGACTTCAATGCCCTCATCTTATTCAAGAGGTAGAAGATAATTGATTTTCTAATGAAGGTTTTTTTTGAGTCATTTTTCATTAATTTATTAGAGGAGATAAATCATGGAGGCAAGTCATCTATTTGAAATCGTAAGGGGTATATCTACGTTTAATTTATTAAATAAGTAAGAGAGTTTTTATTATAAAAATTGCAACAAATAGATCTGCCTAGTAAATATCTCTTTAATGTACGCAGTCATGAAGTGAGACCACCAACTTTCTTGATACTCTTCATCAATTGCAAGATGAAAAGACCATGACACTCCCTATTAAAACCTAAACCTTGTATAAAAAAATAAAATACCAAGGCTCGTATCATCTTTTGAATTTATTTTTATTTTTTTGAATCCTGATAAAATGACTCACTTGGTGGCACACTCAATTGACTCACTGGTGTGGACAAGTTTGGAAATCGTAGATCTTTACGTCTTAGGATACACTTTTTTATGGGAAAGTGTAATCGTTTATATCTAGGAGTACAGATCTATGATTTTCGAACTTATCACATCAATGAGTCAATTGAGTATGCCATCTGGCAAGTCATTTTATCATGACTTTTTTTTTCGTTTTTGTTTTGTTGATATAGTGGTATTTCCATAGATAACGGTCCTAGTACCCCATAAGGGCTTGTGCCCAGTAGTCTAGTGTCTTACCATCTTTTGAATTGTTCAAATTGCTAAAGTGGTCGTAGCTCAAAATTGAGTACTTAAAATTAGGAGTGCAACTTGGTCTAATTAAAATCGAGAAACAAACCAAACTGATAGGTTTGGAGCAAGTTTCAATTCTGTTCCAGGGTTGGGAAAATGCAGAACTGACCAATTCGGTTCTCTTATCAATCCAGAACTAGTATAGAACAGAACTAAACCAAGAATTGATTCTCTTATAAAATAAGTAATTTTATGAAATATAATTATGGATTGGAACATGGAAGAAGATGGTGTATGAGTGATTATTTGATTGTAATTACTACTTAGGAGTTAGGAAACAAATTAATATCAAATACATGTGATATTGGCAACCCAAGAACTAAACTGACGTAAATTAGCCTTAGATTGCTTGGTTTGTTCCGGTTCTAGTTCTTTTTTGAGCAATCATTTTTTGATGCCCCCTCTCACACCCCCCCCCCCCCCCAATCAGAACGGTAGATCATTTGCATCGGGATACACATAATTATAAAACTTTTTCTTGTGTATCCTGAGGCAAATGAACTATGATTCTATGATGGGGGTATAGGGGGGCGTAAAGGGGGAGGGGGGGGGGGGGGGTGGTTGGTTCATATTATCACAACTCTTCTTTTTAATAATAAAACCAACGTAAGTCGGTTCAGTTTTGATTTGATCTCAAATCGAACAAAGTTGCACCCCTACTTAAAATTTTCAATCAACCATACAAAATGCCAATCGAGTTTCATGAAAACCTCTCAAATGACTCAACCAATTATTCAAAAATATTTTTGAGTCGAACACCTAAAAAATTCATTGATTTGCAAATTTATTTTTTTGGTCCATAATTTTTTCATATGTATATTCAGATTGAATACGCGAACATTGAAGCCATTTTTCACTGGTCTACAAGAGAAGACCAAGGTCAAGTGAAAATGTTAGTAGATCGAGCATACTAGGATATCTCTTATTCTCATGTATTCACCATAGCGTGGATGTGCATCTCATTAAGTTAAAAACCTAAGGGCTTTGGAAAGACACGCACAATTATAATCTTTATTTTTCATTTTATTTTTTGAACTTACAATTTACAAGACTCACAATAATGATGGATGGACGATGAGAAGAAGGCTATGACAAACTGGACGCCGGAAAAAAAAAAAAAAAAACAAAACAAAACAGATTCTATTTATTGGTAATGATGGATGGTTGGACATCGACCAAAAAAATAAGTTATTGGCCGACGACAAAACTTGACAAATGAAAAAAAAGAAAAAAAATATTCCAAATAATTATAAAAGCACCCAACGAATTAATAAGAACACCCACACATAGCCAAACTTTTTTTTGTCTTATATAAATTAAAAGTTTTTGAATGAATTAATTTTTTGTGAGAATAAATTCTATGATAAGTAGATCATTCTCATAGAAAATCAGTTCATTCCAAAATTTCTAATCCTATCAAAACTGATTTACAAAACTGAAAAAATGGATGATTTATGATTTTTAAATTTCTTTTGATGGAATTAGAAGTGTTGGAATAGACTGATTTTTTTTTACGATGATCTCTTCATCATAAAGATCATTCTCATAAAAAATCAGTTCATTCTAAAACTTTTAAAGCAGATAAGACAAAATAATTAGGTTATACTGTGGGGGCCCTTATTAATTTGTGGGGGTGCTTTTATAATCATCCATCTACTTTTAAGATAGTAGAAGATTATGATGGGCCACCTTAAATTATAATGACAAAACGCCTAGTATGGTCGACATCAAATTTATATTTCAAAAATGCCCCTTATTATACTAAATCTTTATTATTGGAAGGAAAATGTTGCATTGACATGGAAATTGACATAAATTCACACGTTGCTGAGGTGGATGCATGTACACAACTATAGATGATTTTCATCGAGATATGAGTGAAAAGCATCTATGATTCTCGGCTCACCTCCGCATCAACGATGTGTGAATCAATGTCAATTTTAATGTTATTCCAACACAACTCTTATTATAATTATTTGTAAATAATAAAACAAGGTAAAGTAAAGTATAATTGACATCAAATTTATATTTCAAAAATTCCCTTCATTAAATTTATTCTTTACTATTATAATTAATAATAAAAATGAAAGTTTTTGGCATTTGTGTTAAATGAGTTTTTAAGCATGTGCCAACTTAGTTAATAGTTTTAAGTGATGATACTAGAGATTTAGGTTTAAATCTTGTCCGGAGCTACTGGCCTCATTAAAAATAGGATAACTGATCCAAAAAAAGTTTTTAAAAATATAAGGAAATCAAATTAAAAGTTTAGAATCCAAAACAATAATGGAAAATGGACAAAGAATCTTAAATGGAAAGAAATTTGAAAAAAGGAAAATTCTATGGGCATAAATTTGTTTATTTAAAATTAATTGATTCCGATTAAAATTTTAATGTGAATCTTACTTATATGTTGGAATCTCTTTGACATGTACCACACTGGACGCTTAGGTAGAGGTTCTATTACATGTGTTGGACTAGTGGTGTTGTGAATCATGAGGTGGTGGAATGGAAAAATACACCAGAATCTTATCATTTAAAAATAAATAATGATGAATGCATGCGGTCATGGTATGTGATTAGGTACATAACTGGCGTGGTAAAGGCACATAACCACACATCTTTTTTCTTGTGTATCCCTCTGAAAATGATTTATGGTTATGTGGCCTTGCCACGTTAGTCGCATACCCAACCTCCCGCATTCGTCACAACTCTTTAAAAATAAATGAATTTTGATAATATGGCACAATTTTTTATTAACGAACTAGACGCCATTTTCTCTCTCCTGCACATAGTTAAAAAAGAAAACCTTCTAATCTAATCACCTTGTGACATTCAAAAATATGATCCGATGCAATGGAATTGTAGAGGACAAAATTATATGAATTTAAAAAAAAAATTATATTTGATCGTTGAATTTTATTTTTAAATTTGGGTGCTCGTTGGTTGTCCATTTTTAATATCTTGGATCAAGCTCGAAAAATAATATTATATATATATATATAGGGGGCGGTTCAAGGGCCATATGAGAAAACATATGAAAAAACTTTCGTTTTTCAAAATAAGAGTTAGAGGTTTTGAATTGAGCTGATTTTTTGCAAGGATGGTCACTATGATGAAAAGATCATCCTCACAAAAAATCAACTCAATCAGAAACTTCTAAATCCATCAAAAGTGATTTACAAATTAGTGATAAAAATTGGTAAAAAATCGACGGTTCACATTCTAAATCACTTTTAATGGGGTTAGAAGTTTCAGATTGGGCTGATTTTTTTTTTTGGATGATCTTCCCATCATAGAGATCATCCTCACAAAAATCAGCTCAATCCAAAATTTCTAACCCATATTTTAAAATTTTATTAAAAACGAAAGTTTTTACATATGTTTTCTCATATGGCCCTTGAACCTGACCCATATATATATATATATATATATATATATATATATATATATATATATATATATACATAGGGGAGCATTCGGAAGCTCTAAAGTGAGTCAAACATTTTTCAAAACATAGCTTAGAAGTTTTGGAATAGATTGATTTTTTCGGAGGATGATCTCTATGATGAGGAGACCATCCTCACAAAAATCAGCCCATTCCAAAATTTCTAACCCTATCAAAAGTGATTTACAAAAATTGAACGGTCCACAATTCTTTAACTTGTAAATTAGGGTTAGAAGCTTTGAAATGATTTGATTTTTAATGAGGATGATCTCTCCTCACAAAAAAATCATCCCATTCTAAAGCTTCATTTTGAAAAATGTTTGACTTTTTTTAAGGCCTCTGAACCCTCTCAACATATATGTATATATGTGTGCATTTTAATATGAAAATTTTCATGAAATCTAAAATGCTGTGTTGATATAATGTAAATATGATAATTAATGTGATTCCAACAATTTTTTTAAGATTTAAAATCTAAAAAAATAAAAATATGAGCATTGTGCAAGAGAGAAAATCTTTCTATTGCTGATGTCTTTCGAGCCACATGTCAAATATTTGTTTGATTGTGAGTAAACACATGAGCGCCAAAATCGCGTCGTATTATCAGCACTCACGTTAAATACTTTATGAATGGTACCTGAGTTCGATTGAGGCCGGCCGCAAAACTTTATGTACACGTACGACACAAACGCATTTTCTGTTTGACGTGTGACGTTCCTGGAATTTCTTGAGAGTTATGTTGGTGTGACACAAAAGTGTACACAGGTGTGAATGAATGACGTGGTGGCACGCACATAACCGTAGATGTTTCTATGTGAGATACGAGTAATAAGAATCTATGAATATGTGCGCGCGCCACCACATTATTTGTGTCACACTTGTGTCCTTTGTCACTCCTCCAGCTTTAGTGATTGATTAATTACTCAAAACGCGGAAAAGTTAAGTATCTCAACTCACACGGTTTGTCCACATTCCTCCCCCCTTGAAGGATAAAGATAGCTTGGCCGTGTCTTCTTATTTGACAAAAACTTATAAATAGTGGAACCACAAGTTGCTCCTCTCCCTATAAATAAATCACCTCAAAACACTTCTTTTTCAACCTTAAACTATATACATTGTCATCACTTTTGTCTTTAGCAATGGAACCAACTTCTCTTTGTTCCTCTATGCTTCTTCCCCCACAACCATTTTCAACACATCGAAAGATCGAGGCCACACATCGGAAGAAGAGATATTCTTCTTCTAGGGTTTGTGCTTCAAGAAGAGACCCATATGATCATCGGGACTATGATGGAAAGCTCGTTGACGAAAGCCTGATCATTCTACGAATGCGAATTCATGAGATGAAGATGATAGAAAGAAATCACGAACCTCCTTTGGATTGGATGGATTGGGAGAAGCAGTACTACACGATGAATTACGACTCTGACATATGTGAAGCGATGAGGTTGCTTCAAACACAGCTGATGAACACTAGGCCAAGCTTGGCATTAGGGATGGTGGTTCTTGTTGCATTGAGTGTGCCTACATCGACGGTCGTGATTATGTTCCATTTGATGGAATTTGCTAAGGTGATCTTATCTGGGTTTCATCTCAGTTGATCAGATATGGTTCCATCTAAAAGATTAAAAGATGAGACTTATGTTTTTTCAAAAAATTACTGGGGAATTATGTTCCCATGTAATATGTTTGGTGTGTAGACAGTATGGGAACTTTAGGATATACAAAAGTCTTGGAATAAGTAAAAAACAAATCCTTATTGAATTAAATTTTTTTATCCGAATCTAATCTAATCTAAAACGTAAACACTAGAGGGCTGCTTTATTTGTGGATATCTGATTTATTAATTGTCATTTGTTTTTATATTTTAGATAGTTGAAACCCTTCAAAGTTAATAAATAGAAATGGCATTCATTACTTTAAATTTCCAAATAAACTATGCATTCAAGGTTAAAGTGGATCATATCTTTGTGAAGTTTATTATTTGATTATTTGTGAAAAATATGAATATTTTTAGTTTTTTTTAAAAAAAAAATATTAACTCATGTCTTTGATTATAAAAAATTGTAATTATACCAGTGATACTTTTGTATAAAATATGTCGTGTTTTTGGAGGAGAAAAACATTGCAATGATTCATAGGAAGTTTTTTTTTTTTTGGGTATTAGGTATTTTGTCATTGAAAATGCATGCAAAGAAGATGGAATTCTATTATCACTTGAGATAATTTTGTCATATTGCAATTCTTGAGACTTGGAAACGAAAGGTACCTTTAGTTCTTGGTGGTAGGGCATAAAATGGGTCAGATTTTATTTGAAATCTGAGTGATCCACCAAATTTAGTGGATTTGGACACTTGGAGTATATGCAAATAAAAAAATGGATCGAATATTATTTGATGAACCTTGATCTGAGTTGATCGAATACGGATTCATTCCTCATATCCACCTAGATTCGAATGATATTTTATATCAAAAATTATTATATTTTAGGTTTTTCAAAATATCATTTACTATTAGTTTAATATAACATAATGAGAAAAAGGCGGAGTATAAGTGGTTTAATTGCAACCAAATTTTGAGTGGCCATAATATTTAAATTTAATATAATCAGGGTCATTTTAGTAAAAACATCATGAAAATGCAACGATGATGTTGCATAGTTTTCAAAATTATAAAAGTATCCTGCTTTTACTATTTAATCTTCAAAATTCATTTAATTAATATTTTAAAATATAAATAAGTCCCTGTGATACATTTGTTTTTGCACATGCCAACTTCTGCTCTGTAATTAATGGTATTAGATTAACTTAGAAAAATTAGGGAATTTCAAGTTTATTCCTTTCAAAATCACTTATATTTAGAATTACTCCACCAAGTTGCAAGATTAGGTCATTAGGATATTGCCCTCTTAATTTTCGTCAATTGCCTGTTCACTCATCTGAAATGTCAAAAATGTTTTTCTCACTTTCTCTTTATTATCTCCCTTATATCTTTTTAGTATAAAAAAATTTCTTAGATGAGCCCATTGGTTTCTTTCTAGCTTCTTGCTTCTTCTCGCTTTTTCGATTTTTATTGGAAGTGTTTCCAACTTTTTTAGGTAACATCATTTCAAACTGCTTCTTTTTGAGCAAAAAATGCGAGAAGTGTGCTAAACGGGGCACCTTCGAACTTAAAAGGTAAATGCTGCAATCATAATTCTAAAAGAAGTGATTCCATATAAGCACTTCTATTGAATGTAGGGCCACCCCAAACGAGCCTTTATGTTTGTGTAATGCTTAGTTCTCTTCACTAAATCATGCTTGTCATTCTTCAGTCTGTAACTTCGTCCGAAATTCATATCAATTGATCTTCTTAAAATATGTTAAATTCAATTATATGTGTTGCGTCATGTGCAGTAAAAATTGGAAAAGGAAACTCGATTAACCTACATGTTTGGTTCAATGTATCATACAAGCTAAAGAAACTCGGTTGATAACTAAATAAAATTGACAAATTGTAAAATCTTTTGATATTAGTGTATCACAAAGATTATGTCGTTGCACCATATGTTCTAAGAGACAATAAAGAAACTTATATATCATAGATTACACATTGGTTCAATATATGCTAGAAATGACGGAAAACAGATTACTAATAGCAGGGACGGAGCCATGACTTTGCCCAAGTGGGGGCAACCAATAGTAGAAAAAAAAATTGTGGAGACAATTAGGGTGAAAAAAAATAAAATAGTTGTGGGGGCAATTAAAAGTGGAAAAAATAATTGTGGGGGCAATAGTGGCAAAAAATTTGATCTGTTGCTAAAATTCGTCGCAATAGCTCATTGATCCATAGACTTTAAAAATTCTTGTGGGGGCAAGCGCCCTGACCGTAAATCCACCCTTGACTAATAGAAAACATTTATTAAAAATGTAAAGTATTTTGAAATTAATGTGTCATATTAAATACGCGTGTTGCATGATGTGTAAGAATAAAAAATAAAAAAAGGAAACTTATGAAGGTTATTTGCACGGGTTCAACGTATGATACAAATTAACCATAGAAAATAAATAGATAATGGGAAATGATTTGACAAGTTGTAAAATCATTTAGAATTAATTACCATATATATTATGCATAATTGTATGACATGTTGTAGAGAACAAAAAAGGAAATTTATTAAAGGTTTCATGTTTGATTCTATGTATGATACAAACAAAAGAAAATTGATTACCGATAGAAATAAACTCAACGAGTTGTAAAATAATTTAAAATTAATGTGCCACATTAATTATTTGTGTTGAATGATCTCTAGAAAATATAAAATGGAAACTTTTTTAATGTTACATGATTGGTTGAATGTATGATACAAACAAAATAAAATAGATTATTAATAAATAAAAAGATTTGACAAAGTGTGAAATCTATTGAAATTAATTTATAATATTTCTTGCCTTCAAATTTGATGGTGTAACTTCTATATAAACCCATGCACCTTAGGCTTGTAACATCAAACATTGTTTTATTGAGGTATTTTTTTCATCTCTTTTAAATATGTTAGCCCTTTTTTTTAATTCAATATTCATTTGCATTTGTCAATGCAAATCTTGATCGTTGTTCTTGGCATTTCAAAATTCAAAGGTAAGTTCGTTATCACTTGGTTAAAAGCAGGAGCTTGAAGCCATTTGATGAAAATGAACTATAGACATCTGAAGGATGACCACTCTCATACCCATTGGCCGTGATTTATCACTTATATCTCGAGACTAGGAGCACGAAGCCAATATTGAAGTATTTTAGAAAATACCTCATCTAACTTCTAGGATATGCAACAAGCCATAAACAGACATGTCAGCGTATCGGGTTTGTGAGGGGGTCGTGTGCTTGAAGTGAAACAGGTGTCCGTTCTTTTCTACGTAAATTCTCAAAGTTTCAATATTTCAGATACATGCATCAATAAGTATTGAAGTGAACTTACATTTTCTTTACTCTAACAGGTTGTTTGTACTGATATTATGAGAAAGTTTTCATGCTCATTTTATCATTTATTCAAATATCAATTTGTTTGCAAAACTTGAATTAATTTGGACATTTAAGTTCTCAATAAATTTGTATTTTAGTACCTTGATTTTATATGTTTAAGCAATGGTAGGCTATTTCAATCACCTTCTAAATAACAGGATGACCACTCTCATGCCCATTTATCCGAGCAATTCAAGCAACACACCATCCGTATAGTGTACATCAGTCTTACTACTGGAGTTCACTCCCCTATGGCTGGACGCATTGAGGTCCTAATTGGCCGTGATTTAAATAATCGGATGGTTCTTTCTTGCTTTCTTTACTCATTAATAATATAATAGCAATAGCTGCTTACTTTCTTCTACTTAATTTGTCACATGGATTTGTGTTTTATTTCTAAGACACAATTCCTCTTAAGCAAACAAAATGCTTACAGTTCAGTTCTCTTTCTTACTCTTTTATGTTAACAAAATGGCAAGAAAGAGAAGGCCTATGATCCAAAGTCAACTGTAATTTATGGCCACTCCAAGAATATTACTGATTGGGTGGTTTATAGCCACCTTCAAAGTTCAATATGATGAATGGAAGGAATACTGTAGTTGTACTGTATTATTAAAATATGATTCGGTCTCTGTACCATACTATTTGGACCATCCACACTAAAGAGAGTCAGTAAATAAATTAGTTAAAGTAGTGCGCACCTTATCACAAAAGTTTTCACTTTTTCTTTTAAACTGTGGTTACAGACAGTTTTTACTAGTAGCAGACGCAAATCCAAAGGCAAATTTTGGCTGTCTCTTGGGAATTTAAAGTTTTGATGCAATACCCCTGCTGAATTGTTTGTGATGCCCTTTTTTTCCCATTAAACCCATGAATTCTTCGCCCCATCACCTTCCCTCCAAATATGATCCTGGAATGAAACATTTCCACTGCGAACTTCATTAGTAAGCTTTTGTGTTCTGAACTGTAAAATACTTACAAATTTTTTATATTTATAAATAATTAAAATGATCTTTAATTATTTATTTTTTAATTATCTTTGACAAGTAATAAAATATGAAATGTATGACTTCAATTTTTTAATTTAAAATTTAATAAAGATTTTTTTAAAATATAATAAGAAAACTACTAATGGTCCCTCAACTTTACTTATTACACTCCAATTTCTTAAATTATTTTTCCCCTAGTAAAAGATTAAAACAATCTTCAAAGATTAGAAAGGTTTGGTTCAGATTATAATCTCAACATTATAAAATAGTATCACTCATTCAAGCCACTTCAATAATTGTTTACAATTATGATTATGCTCATAAAATCTTAAATCAAAAAAATAAAAATCTAGAATAAAAATGAGAGAGTTTCCATTGGCAACCCAACATTTACTATTTACTTATTTTTAATCATTGGCTTATTTTCTTTATTTTTAATTGAGATGTAATAAATAAAAATTGAGTGTTAATAGCTCTCTTTAAAAAGTAGTTGATTTTCTGGTCTCAGTTGGATTAATGGTAACAAAATCTCATTTTTGACCAATATATATCAGAAGAATCAACTTTCGCTGATGTGTCCCATATTGAACGTTTGTGGAAAAAGTCTTAGTGGCTTCTTCGGATTCAATGTATTATATATACATTTTCAACCTTTTACGTGGATTCTATTCAAACCATTCTTTTCAACTTCACTGCAGATTCTTTACTATTTTAAAAGATATATTCTCTTAACTTTTACGTTTCTATCGTACAACTCTTCTTTTTCTAAGACATGTGTCCTATTCTCTGACATTTCATAGACCAACTTATGTTTTCAGATTGATGACATGACTCGTGGTCTTCTCTTGTAAACTAATGAAATATGACTTCAATACCCTCGTCAACATCACCATTTTATTCAACAGATCGAAGATAATTGATTTTGTGAAGAAAAACAAAAGTTTTTTAAATCATTTTTCATTAATTTATTAGATAAGATAAATCATGAGACATGTCACTTATTGAAAAATGTAAGGGTATGTAAAATATTTATCTAAAGGTAAAGATGTCATTGAAAATATTTATAATTTACTACTATTAAAATACTTGGGAAGAACCACTTGATTTGATTTATATTGATTTCCTTTCATTTATTTTTAAATTTTTGTGTAACTTGTTATTTTATGAGATATTGGATTGTTGAATTTGTTACGTATTTAATCGTGCTTGATGTTGTCTTAGATTTATGTGAGCCATCTACAACTTTGCTTGTCATTGAATTGTTTTTTAATGTAATCTACAATATATGTGAGCCTCTATTCAAAATGTATTTTGGGTTGAAATGATTTTAATATTTTTTTTATATAGTTTTCTTTACTTGGATTTCTTACGAATGTAAAATATCTTATTTTTATAATGCAGTCGTGAAGTGACACCAACCATGGTGCTTTACCCTACCACTACCTTTCTTGAAATGCACTTAAGGGTATTCCCGTAGACAACGGGTGCTAGTATCCTATCTGGGCTTGTGCGTAGTCCATAGACCATTGGGCCTTATCCGACATACTAGTCAATTAGGCATTGATCCAACCCACACAATCCTTTGCCAGGTAAGTCAAGAGACTTTGGAGGTTCGAACACATGATCATAGACAAGTCCCTACTAGTGTCTTACCATCTTTTGAATTGTTCAAATTGCTAAAGTGGTTGTAGCTCAAAATTTGAGTACTTAAAATTAGGGGTGCAACTTAGTCTAGTTAAAATCAATAAACAAGCCAAACTGATAGGTTTAAATTGGTTTGGAACAAGTTTCAATTCTGTTCTGGGTTGAGAAAATGCAAAACTAACCAATTCGATTCTCTTATCGATTCAGGACTAGTATAGAACCGAACTAAATCGAGAACAGACTCTCTTATAAAATAAATAATTATATGAAATATTATTATGGATTAGAACATGGAAGAAGATGGGGGATGAGTGATTATTTGATTGTAATTACTACTTAGGAGTTAGGAAACAATTTAATGGCTTACTGTATGAAAAATTTCTTATTGATTATTTATTTAGTTTTTTCCAATTAAAATATTGGTTATTTGGAAGCAAGTATTTATGATATTTGCAACCCAAGAACTAAACTGACCTCAATTAGCCTTATATTGTTTGGGTTGTTTTAGTTATTAGGTCAATTTGATTTTGTTCTAGTTTTTTTTTTGAGTAATAATTTTTTGATGAACCCCTCCTACACCCACCCCCCTCATAGAATGGTAGATCATTTGCATCGGGATATGCATAATCATAAAACCTTTTCTTATGTATCCCAAGGCAAATGATCTATGATTTTGTGATGGGGGGCTCGTGTCAGATGGAGGCATCATATTATCAATACACTTCTTTTTTATAGCAAAATCGATCTAAGTCAGTTCAAGTTTGATTGGGTCTCAAGCCAAACAAAGTTGCACACCTACTTAAAATTTTCAATCAACAATACAAAATGTCAATTGAGTTTTATGAAAACCTCTCAAATGACTCAACCAATTATTCAAAAATATTTTTTGAGTCCAATGCCTAATAAATTCGTTGATGTGCAAATTTATTTTTCCTTTTTTGGTCAATATTTTTTTCATATGTATATTCAGATTGAATACGCAAACATTGAATCCAATTTTCACTGGTCAAAAAGAGAAGACCAAGGCCAAGTAGGTATGTTACTAGATCGAGAATGCTAGGATATCTCACATTCTCATGTATTCACCATTGGGTGGAAGGGCATCTCATCCAATTTTTTTTTTTTTTTTAATTTCAATTTAAAAGACTAACAAAAGTGATGGATGATTGGACGACGGAAAAAAGACAAAGTGGACGACTGTAGAAAAAAACAGATATATTTATATATAATGATGGATGATTGGACAGCCACCGAACATATAAGTTGTATTTGCTTTTAAGAGGGTCGAGGATGTCAAAACTTGGACTAATGAAAAAAAAGTTCTATCAACTTTGAATAATTATAAAAGCACCACACCAATTAATAATGAGTCCAAAACTTCTAATCCAATAAAAAATGATTTACAAAATAAAAATAAAAATAAATAGAAGATTTGTGATTTTTAATTTGATGGGGTTAGAAGTGTTAGAATGGGTTGAATTTTTTTTATGATGATCTACGCATCATAAAAATCATTATCATTAAAAATCAGCTCATTCCGAAACTTTTAACTCATATAAGACAAAATAATTAGGTTATAGTGTGGGTTGCCCTTATTAATTCGTAGGGTGTTTTTATAATTACTCATCTACTTTTAAGATGGTAGAAGATTTTGATCAGTCACCTTAAATTATAATGAAAGAACACTAAGTATTGTTGACATCAAATTTAAATTTCAAAAATGCCTCTCACCATACGAAATCTTTATTATTGTAAGGAAAATGTTGAAGTGACATGAAAATTAACATCAATTCACACATTGTTGATGTGGGTGCATGTACAGTCATAGATGATATTCACTGAGATAGGAGTGAAAAGTATCTATGGTTCTCGGCTCACCTCCACATCAACCATATGTGAATCAATGTCAATTTTAATGTTACTCCAACAATACTCTTATTATAATTATTTATACATAACAAAATCAGGCGGAGGAAAGTATTATTGACTTCAAATTTATATTGCAAAAAGCCCCTTCATTAAACTTATTCTTCACTATTATAATTAATAATAAAAATTAATTTTTTTGAAATTTATCTTAAGTGAGTTTTAAGTTGGTGCCAGCTTAGTTGGTAGTCTTTAAATGTTGATACCAAAGACTTAGGTTTAAATCTTGTCAGGAATTACTGGACTCATTAAAAATAGGATTACCAATCAGAAAAAAGTTTTTAAAATATAAAAATACTAATGCATAATAGTAAATGACAGCACATGTTATAATATTAGGTAATCTATATAAAATTTCTAAAACAACTTTTCAAATTGGTTATAAAGATAAGGGTCCCGTTCGGCACCCTAAGTTTTACCACACACTTTAACAAACACGTTTTGTCTTACATGGGTTAGAAGTTTCGGAATGAGCTGATTTTTGGTGAGGATGATCTCTATGGTGAGGAGATCATCCTCACCAAAAATCAGCTCATTCCAAAACTTCTAACCCAATCAAAATTGATTTACAAAAAATGGACGGTCCACGATTCTTCAACGTGTAAACATGGGGCTAAACATTTCGGAATGGGCTGATTTTTGGGGAGGATGATCTTCTAATCATAGAGATCATCCTCACCAAAAATCAGCTCATTCCAAAACTTCTAACCCATGTAGGACAAAAAACGTTTTTTAAAGTGTGTGGTAAAACTTAGGGTGCTGAACATTTCCCTAAAGATAATTATACCCTAATAAAAATATGAGTTGCGCTGGAGTAACATTGAATACTCAATGAAAAGCATTTATGGTTCTGACACACATCAATGCCAGAAATGCCTCCCACGATGAACATTTCAATCTTACTTCAGCATTATCCTAAAAATATTGAGATTTTTAAGTCTTGGATTTGCACATGCCACTTACATGGTATGAAATAAGGACAATTGTTGTGTGGGCATAGTTTTGTACATAAGAAGAGTCTTACAATTATCCTCATGGAAATAAATGATAGTAGCGGCCTTGAAATGTAAACATGGGATATTCATGGAAGGCCTTGGCCCGAGTTAATAGATAAGTTGAGAAGGAAAGCCAAAAAACCGATTTCATATGATAGCTACGGACACTTGAGCATCAGTGGTAAAACTTGCCAATGAAACAAAAACTCTAGAACAATGGAGGAAATCAAGGGATTGATACTTATCTCTTCAAAATATAAAGAAATCAAATTAGAAATTTAGAAATCAAAATTATAATGGAAAATGGACAAAAATAATCAAGAATGGAAAGAAATTTGAAAAAAAAAGAGGAAAATTTAGCAATAATGATTGTGAGGGACTCTTTATTGAGAATATATACAACTTAATCTCTTAGAAAAAAAAATATGAACAATTTAAGTCCCATTTAATAAAATATTCACCTATTATTAAGAGTGAAAAATGCTGGAACGACACAAACGGAGGCACAAAGGTGACAAGCTAACCCAAAACGCGGAATATCTCTTCAAACACGGTTTGTCCACATTCCACCCCCCTTGAAGGATAAAGATAGCTTGTCTTCTTATATGACAAAAACTTATAAATAGTGGAACCACAAGTTGCTCCTCTCCCTATAAATAAATCTCCCTAAAACACTTCATCTTCAACCTTATACTATATACATTATCATCTCACTTTTATCTTTAGCGATGGAACCAACTTCTCTTTGTTCCTCTATGCTTCTTCCCCCACAACCATTTTCAACACATCGAAAGATCGAGGCCACACATCGGAAGAAGAGATATGCTTCTTCTAGGGTTTGTGCTTCAAGAAGAGACCCATATGATCATCGGGACTACGATGGAAAGCTCGTTGACGAAAGCCTGATCATTCTGCGAATGCGAATTCATGAGATGAAGATGATAGAAAGAAATCATGAACCTCCTCTGGATTGGATGGATTGGGAGAAGCAGTACTACACGAAGAATTACTACTCTGACATATGTGAAGCCATGGGGTTGCTTCAAACACAGCTGATGAACAGTAGGCCAAGCTTGGCATTAGGGATGGTTGTTCTTGTTGCATTGAGTGTGACTACATCGACGGTCGTGATCATGTTTCATTTGATAGAACTTGCTAAGGTGATATTATCTGGGTTTCATCTCAGTTGATCAGATATGGTTCCATCTAGCCAGAACGATTGTATGCATGTAAATATTATTTTAGAAATCACAAATAGATGATGTAGTTTTATATGATATTTTTTATCATTTAATACATTGCAAGTTTTATTAAGTTGGGCAATTTTTGAAGAGAAAATATGCTAAAAATGAAATTTTATAATTTTTATTATTATTTTTATGGAAATGCATTTCTAATTCTATTCATTTTGATGAAAAATACGCTGATACTCGTTAGTTTAAATATGATATTATAGAACATTTTTGGAAAAAAATTTAATTGGTGCCAACAATTCTCTTCCACCTTGTCATTTTAATTGTAAAGATTAAAATATGAGGCTTATTTATGGAGTCGTGATAATTTGATATGCACTCCTCGGGATATACAATTCTCTCGAGATACACTTTTTATGGGGAAGTGCAGCCATGTATCCTGAGGAGTATAGATTTACAGTTCTCGAACTTGTCACATCAGGGTAGTCGATTGAGTTTGCCAGATTAGCATGATTCTTATTTATGTTTTTTCAAAAATATTAATGGGGAATTATGTTACTATGTAATGTTTGGCGTGCAGAGAGTGAGAACTTTAGGATATACAAAAGTCTTGGAATAAGTAAAAAAAATCTTTATTGAATATTTTTTTTTTCCGAATCTAAACCATAAACACTAAAGTGCTGATTTATTTGTGGATATCTGATTTATTAATTGTCTTTTGTTTTTATATTTTAGATAGTTGAAACCTTTCAAAGTTAATTAATAGAAATGTCATTCATTACTTTAAGTTTCCAAATAAACTAAACATTCAAGCTTAAAGTGAATCATATCTTTGTGTGAAGTTCATTATTTGTGAAAAATATGAATATTTTTAGTTTTTGAAAAAAAAAAAACATTAACTCATATCTTGATTAGAAAAAAATTGTAATTATACCGGTGACACTTGTATATAATATGTTGTGTTCTTGGAGGAGAAAAACATTGCAATGATTCATAGAAAACTTCTTTTTTTTTTTTTGATGTATTTTGTGATTGAAAATGCATGCAATGAAGATGGCATTCTATTATACTTGAGATAGCTTTTGTCATTGCAATTCTTGAGAATTGGAATTGATAGGTACCTTCAATTCTTGGCGGTGGGGCACAAAATGGGTTAGATTTTATTTGAAATCCGAGTAATCCATCAAATTTAGCAGATTTGGACCCTTAGAGTTGATCCAAATAAAAAAAAATGAGTTGAATATGGTTTGATATCCCTTGATCCGAGTTGGATCCGACTCGAATATGAATCCATCCCCATATCTGCCTAGTTTCAAATGATATTTTACTTTGGAAATTATTGTTTTTAGGTTTTTCAAAATATCATTTACCATTACTTTAATATAACACAAATGATTATAAAATTAAATGATTGGTAAAATAGATTAGTATGGCAATTAGCAACAATGTATTATAGAAAAGAAAAAAATATTTAACAATCAGCTAGACCCAAATCAAGCAATTCAGTCAAGTTGGATCTTGATCTGAATTAAGTGAAAGCAAAATGATTCAGATATGATTTTATCCAGTAGGATTTATATCAAAAGGGGAGATGTCTTAAGTTCAAGTCTCTTACTGGCCACCACAAGGATTTATCCCTACTTACCTAATATGTGTGATTTGTGGGATAATACATATATTTTGTAACATGAATTCTTATAAGATAAAGAAGTATAATTGTAAAATTGAATACATTGCAAGAAAAAGTTGAATGGTTTAGAATTATTCAACATGACCAGCCTGAATCAAGTAGTTCGGTTGGGTTGGATATGGATTTACTGATTGCAAAATGGTTCTGATATTGTTTTAGGTAATAGGATCTAAGTTGGATCTATATCCGAATAAATTTTGGGTATGCATATGAATGTACTCAGATCCGGCCCGAACACAGCCCATTTTGCCCCTAAAGATCCGAGTTGGATTTGGACCCTTAAAAAAAATTCAGATCTAAATATGGATGTACTCAAATCTCGCAAGGGTCCAACCCATTTCCAATTCCAACTCCTCTAATTTTAGAACAAAATTCAACAAGAATCAAAATTGAAAAAATATGATGGTTGCAATCCTAGATACCTCAAGAATAATCAAAATCTAAATGCTTGACACCTTAGCATCTGGTGCTTCTGTGTACCCTATTCGTTTGATTGGTGCCTCAGACGAATATCATATTGCAAAAGATAATTAGAAGCTTCTTAGCTGGATGTCCCACAAAGTCTTGGAAGCTGTAACTTGTGACTTTGCTTCCAACAGACCAACCTCTTTGGGGCTAGAAGTGGTTCCATGAGCATGCAGAGCCTCTCACTCCCCATCCAAACCACTATCATAATAAGACCCCAGTCTTCAGAATCATTCTCTCTATTTAAACTTGTAGCTTTTGAGTTATAAACAGAAGATACAGTTCGATCCTTGAAGGTGTTTATCACATAAGGATCACTAGAAACCATGGTAAGAAGAGAAGGTAAAAATGAAGATCCCTCATCACATCACCAGAATGTTAAAAAAAAAATGATTCACCATTCACATAAAAAACATATATCAATATCACATATAATATAAACAAATTACATTAACTTGGGTATAACCCAAATAGGCTTTGGCGACGGATGACTGTAATCGCTATTATAACAAAATAAGGGTTCAAAACTGCTATTTTCTAAATTAAAAGATCCCGCAAGATTTCTTTTGATGGTAATGTGCTATACAGATGATGTCATGCCAACATAATCGGAGTGGATCCTGATAATTTGGGGGTCCAACTCAAAACCAATTGACAATGAGTGGAGAGGCCCAATAGCTTATAAGGAGAGAGACAAGGCAATTTGTGTTCGATGTGGGACTAAACTCAACACGCCCCCATACGTGTAAGCCGGACTTGGCCAAAGCACGTGGAGATATGAACTAAATGACGTGGAGGAGAGAAAGGCCCGTTTTGATACCATGATAATTTAGGGCTCCAACTCAAAACCAATTGGCAATGAGTGGAGAGGCCCACTAGCTTATAAGGAGAGAGACAAGACTAATGTGGGATTAAATTCAACAGATCCTCTGTATTACTGTTTTCCTGCGGTACCCTATAGTTCAATAAAATGGCTGATGACCACCACCAACTCAGTTCATTAATACATTGCTTTCACCAAGTCACTGAAATAGTCCATTTTAATTTAAAAAATAACAACAACATGGCATATTGGTTTTCTTTTACTTGTTAATATACGTCATCTGTTTTCCACTCCCTTATTAATAATCATTCATCACCCCTGGAAAAAAAATAAGCATTTGATTGAACTAAATATAATTTAGTTTAAAAAAATAAAAATATTGGAATCAGTACCTTCTTAGGCTTCTTATGCCTCAAAGCTTCAAGGATAGACCAAGCATTTGTTATGAATGTGATCAAACATTCACAAGGAATGAGTTGGACAATCACAACAGTTCGATTGAAATATGGTACTTACTAATCTGAATGTTCCAAATTTAAAATTTAACTAGGGTTTTAGGTCATTTGGTTTTCCTGAATTATTGGTAGCTTAGCTAAAATAAAATTGTGTTCTTCTTCTTTTCACTAGAAAACAATTGTTCATTTACTTTTTCTATTCAGTTTTATTCTTGTGTAGTTGTTCTTTCGAGTATAAATTGTGGAAGATGACATTATACTATGTGTTTGATAATTTTACTATGGGGAAGATTATGTGCTACCCGTGACACCTTTTGTACACCATGTTCCACCTATAACAGATGTATTTTTATATCGTTCGAATCCAAACATGCCATTCTATGTGAAATTTTATAGTCTGTTTTAATGGGTGGATCTTGTTAACTATAAAAAAAAAAGAAAATTGATTTAATGCTCCTTTGATCGCAACTTAACTGTAGTTGGCCAGTTGATTATTAGGGAACAGAAAGATGATTCCATGACTTACTTGCATTGGCTTGTTAGGATTGAGGAGCCCATATTGTGGATTCTTACGCTTGCAATTCACTCAGACATGTGAGATGTTTCTTTATTTGTTGGGATTGTGTAACCTTTACTAGAAAGGGTATTTGTCGGATGGGTATTTCTAATGCATCATGTTTCTTTGGAAAATGCTGGATTGATACAAACGGAGACACAAAGGTGACAAAAATGATGTGATGACGCACACATAACCGTAGATGCTTTTTACTCGTATCTCGTGGAAAAGCATCTATGGTAATGTGCGCGACACCACTTCATTTTGCCACCTTTGTGTCTCCGTTTGTGTCACCCCAGCACGACTCTATTTCTTTAGGTTGGATCATGGGGTTTATTGATTGTGGTTTCTGTTTTTTTGTTTGTTTTTTTTATTTTCATTGAACAAAGTCCTAATAATGTATTTTTGATATATAGGGGAGTTAATGATGGATTTAAAGACCAAATCCATATTGGATATCTTAGGGAATTGCAACATTGTTGTGGTGCACGGTTCTGCTCACAAGACAATGAGAGGGACCTTACTTGCCCTCTGTCAGTCCCACCATGATCAGAGAACAACTTCTACCAAAAATGATGAATTTATCAGAACCAATCTTAGCAATTGGGATGGCAAAACTCTTGATTTGCAAGAAAAAACCAAAGAGGTTGATGTTAGAGAGAACCAAACTTAAATCAATTATTCACATTTCCTCTTTTAATTATAAACACACAAATCCTTATTACAACCCAATTTAAAAATTTTAATTTAACTTACAGTTCTTATACTATATTGTTCAGATGGCGCTGTTGCCATCGTTCAGGCAGATTGCGGGTATCGTATCCAATTTGATATCGGATTACATCACCACAAAATGTTCATATGGGCATTTTGTGTAACATAGATAAATAATAAGATTAAAATATTTGTGGCGATGTAATACAGATTTAAGAGTCTTAAGCATGTTAAATAGATTGGTTCATTGTTTTTTTTTATATCTAAAATGCCCATCTGAACATTTAAGAAACATAAGTCTTTGCGCTTGATGTGCGGGTCAACTAGTGCCCAATCCGACAGATTTATATTTATATTTATATTTTTAACTTTAAATTTTAAAATAATATGGGAGTGGGCAATTTTGCAACTAATTGATAATATCATAATATGATTAAATTTTGTCTAAAATTTGCCTGACTGACTCAAACAAATTTGGTCGTTGGGCCCAATATAAAAGTCTTTTGGGGACTTATTCCAAGGTTTTGAAAATGGACGGTTACACCGAACCCCCAAATTTAAAATTAAAATTCAATAATTAAAAATAACTATATATATATTTTTTTTAAATCTTGAAATTTTTGGACATGCATCCTTGTGTCATGTGATCCGTTCTTTTTTGTTTGATGGAGCATATCAAATTAAAATTTTCCCATTTTCACATTGAAAACTGATAATGTTGGGGCTAATTGGCCCAAATGCAAAGCTAAGAGGCCTATCCTGGATGTTCTAAGTTATTTTATGGTAAGCCGGCCCAACTATTTATAAAATCCATGGGGTTCAAACTAAGTTGTAAACCCAATCTATGAAGTTTTTATTCAAAATACCTTTCAAAAACTTAACTTACTAATAAAAATCAAATTTACATCATTAATTTAGAGAGCTTCTATTGCCATACAAGAGGGTTGCTAATTCATTCATGATTTCATATGAATTGGGGTGCTCTAAGCAAAAGTTTGTGTGGCAATGAAATCTCTCTTAATTTATCAACAAAATGGGACATTGACTTCCAGTCAATAGAAAAAACCTAATCTTGATATCACCAATTTCACAAAGGAACACTACTAAAATTACCATTAAGAAATTGATGATATATTGAAGGTTTGACTCAAGCTTTGCCCTGTCTAGTCGTCTATTGACACCCGTCCCAAGATCCATGGTGTGATCTACTGATCCATCAGTCGTGTTCAAATTACTCAAACATCTTAAGATGCTATGAATTGTAATATTTAGTTACAGCGGAGTATAAGTGGTTTAATTGCAATAAAATTTTGAGTGATCATAATATTTAAATTTAATATAATCAAGGTCATTTTGGTAAAATATTATGAAAATGCAACAATGACATTGCATAGTTTTCAAAATTATAAAAGTATCATGTTTTTACTATTTAATCTTCAAAATTCATTTAATTAATATTTTAAATTGCAAATAAGCCCCTGTGATACATTTGCTTTTTTTACTTTCTCTTCATTATCTCACTTATATATTTTTAGTATAAAAAAATTTCTTAGATTAGCCCATTGGTTTCTTTCTAGCTTCTCGCTTTTTGTTCTTATTGGAAGTGTTTCCAACTTTTTAGGTAACATTATTTCAAACTGCGGAAGCAATTTTTTTTAGGGCAAAAAAAATGCGACAAGTGTGCTAAACGGGACATCGTGTACCTTAAAAAAAAAAAAAAAAAAAGTAAATGCTGCAATCATAATTCTCATAGAAGTGATTCCATATAAGTACTTCTATTGAATGTAGAGCTGCCCAAACGAGCCTTTATCTTTGTGTAAAACTCACTTCTCTTCACTAAATCATGCTTGTCATTCTTCGGACTGTATCTTCGTCCGAAATTCATATCGGTCGATTTTCTTAAAATATGTTACATTCAATTATATGTGTTGCACTACGTGCAGTAAAAAAAAATGGAAAAGGAAATTTGGTTAAGGTACATGTTTGATTCAATGTATTATACAAGCAAAAGAAAATCAGTCATTAACCTCGAGGGGTTGGCTCAATGGCAATTTTGGACTGCTAAGCGGTTAGTGCCTGTTGAGTTTGATACCCAGTATGAGCACTAATTCCTCAGGAGCCACCTGTGATGGCGTGCTCTCAATTACCTGGTGGTGTGGATGATGTGCGGATGTTGCACGTGCCTGGGGCTAGTCCTTGGACAAGACCATGGTCTATGGACTGTGCAAAGACCAGATGCAGGCCGGTCCTCTTTAATCACTTCGAAATTGAAATCATAGCTTATGAGTTATGACGAGGACGAGAGTTCACACACAAACATTGAATTTTTTTACCTGAAAAATTGGAAACCATAACAAATGAGTTGGACTTGGTGTGAAAGCCCTTGCAGTAATGAGCCAGTCTTGTCTAATGTCACAAAGCCCAAATAATTATTTTTTAGAACGTGCTGTTCATGTGCAAGGGGGTGAGAAGAACTGGACTATTAGTCTGTTTATTATAAAACTCAAGTCTTTTGGGCTTGATGTGCTTGCCAGCCAATGACCCGATTAGACCCATTTATATTTTTAACTTTAAATTTTAAAATAATATGGGAGGGCCGAGGAGCAATTTTGCAACTAATAGATAATAAGATTAAATTTGTCTTATCTTCAATATTCAAAAAAATAACTGTGTGTGTGTGTGAAAGTTGTTAAAATTTTGGGATCTGCATTCCTGTCTCATGTGATCCATTCTTTTTATTTGATGGATAGCATCAAATTTGAGTATGCTGTTCATGTTTGGGTTAATTAGCTGGAATATATAGGGTAGAAGTAGGCTTGTCTTGGATATTCAAGTTCTGTTAATGGTAGGACACCCCACTATATATAAAACAGATAGGGTTCAAACTAGGTTGTAAGTCCAATTTATAGAGGAAATTTTGATTTTATTCAAAATACCTTTCAAATACTAAATCAAAATACGAACAAAATCAATAATCCAACGTTAATTTTGAGAGCTTCTATTGCACACCAAGTTTTACCCAGAGAACCCCAATATGTGTGCAAATTCTTGGGCAAAAGAATCACTCTTAATTTATCAACAAAAATGGGATATTGACTTTCAGTCAATGGAATAAACCTAAGCTTGCATTTTGTAGCTGTATGAGGTTCCAGTCTGAGGTCACTTCAGCATTATTCAACCTAACATCACCAATTTCACATGACGAAACTTACAAAATTACCATTGAAAAATTGATCTATTGAAGGGCTAACTCAAACTCGACCCCTGACCCTCAATGTAAGCCATCAATAATGTTCAAATTACTTGAAAATCTTAAGATGCTATGCATTGTAAATTTGCAACTAATGGTATTAGATTAACTTTTTTATAGGTTAAATTTTTTTATATATCATGGGTATCCCCACCTTGCAGGTAAGACTAATCCGGCAATCATAAGCATCACCCCCTCAGAAAGTCTTACGTGCAAGAGGTTGAGTCGAGGGTCAACTGGACCCTGATATTCATAGTTTCGTGGGGTTTCAAACACTTGACCTACTCTTCCTCATGAGCTTATCAAGGTTCGGCTTGCCACTAGGACAATCCCTTGGGGTTTAATATATATGTTGATTCAAATATATGACACAAACAATAGAATAGATTTGTAAAAATGTAAAATATTTTAAAATTAATGTTGACATAATTTTGTAAATAAGAAGAGTCGTACAATGATATAAGTGATAGTAGAGGCCCTGAAAGGTAAATATGGGATGTTCATGGAAAGCCTTGGGCCAGCTTAATTTCTTGACATAGAGTGGACTTTGCTTCCTGTTGTGTTCTCAATAAATCGGTAAACATGTTCATGAGTGTTGGCTTTAAACCTTTGTCATCAATAAAAAATTATATGAAATGTTATTATGGATTGGAACATGGAAAAAGGTGGTGGATGAGTGATTATTTGATTGTAATTACTACTTAAGAGTTAGGAAACAAATTAATGACTTATTATATTAAATATTTCTTATTGATTATTTATTTTGTTTTTTTCTATTAAAATATTAGCTATTAGTATATATGATATTGGCAACCCAGGAACTAAACTGGCCTCATTTAGCCTTTAGATTGTTTGGTTTGTTTTAGTTTTTTGGTCAATTTAGTTCAATTCTAGTTCTTTTTTGAGTAATAATTTTTTTATGCACCTCTCTCACACCTATCCCCATCATAGAACGGTAGATCATTTGCATCGGCAAAAGCATAATCATAAAACTTTTTCTTGTGTATCCCAAGGCAAATGATCTACAATTCTGTGCTGGGGATGTGTGTCAGAGAGAGACATCATATTATCACGACTCTTCAATTTTATGGTAAAACCGATCTAAGTCGGTTCAATTTTGATTTGATGTCAAACCGAACAAAATTGCACACCTACTTAAAAATTTTCAATCAACCATACAAAATGCCAATCAAGTTTCATGAAAACCTCTCAAATGACTCAACTAATTATTCAAAAATATTTTTGAGTCCAATGCCTACCAAATTTGTTGATTTGCAAATGACTCAATATTTTTTTCAAGACAATTTTCACTGGTCAAAAAGAGAAGACCAAGGTCAAGTGAGTATGTTACCAGATCGAGAATGCTAGGATATCTCACATTCTCATGTTTTCACCACAGGGTGGAAGGACATCTCATCTCTCATCAAGTTGAAAACCTAAGGGTTTTGGAGAGACATGCGCAATTATAATCTTAAAAGATTTTTTTTTTGTTTTTAATTACAATTTACAAGACTAACAATAATGATGGATGATTGGACGGGAAAAAGGTTATGACAAACATGACGACGGAAAAAAAAAAAAAAAAACAGATGTTATTTATATAATGATGATGATTTGGACAGCAACCGAACAAATAAGTTCTATTTGCTTTTAAGACGGTCGAGGATGTCAAAATCTGACGAATGAAAAAAAAATTCTATCTACTTCGAGTAATTATCAAAGCAACACACGACTTAACAAGAGCAGCTCACACTTATCCAACTATTTTGTCTTATATGAATTTAAAAAAAATTTAAGGAGCTGATTTTTTTTTTTTTTTTTTTTAAAGATGATCTCACAAAAATAAATCAGCTCATTTCAAAACTTCTAATCCATTCAAAATTGATTTTAAAAAAAAAAAAAAGACAGAAATAATTTATGATTCTTAAACTTATTTTGGTAGGTTTAGAAGTGTAAGAGTGTAGGAATGAGTTGAGTTTTGGTGATGATAATCTCCACATTATTATAGAGATTATTCTCACCAAAAATCAGTTTATTTTGAAATTTTTAATTCATATAAAACAAAATAATTAGGTTATAGTGTGGATTGTCTTTATTAATTCGTAGTGTACTTTTATAATTATCCATCTACTTTTAAGATTGTAGAAGATTATGACAGGTCACCATAAATTATAATGAAAGAACATCACACTATACCATATCTTTATTATGGTAAGGAAAATGTTGAAGTGACATGGAAATTAACATCGATTCACATGTTGTTGATGTGGATCATGTACAGAATCATAAATGATTTTCACCGAGATAAGAGTGAAAAGCATCTATGCTTATGTGCTCACCTCCATGTCAATCATGTGTGAATCAATATCAATTTTAATGTTGCTCCAAAAGCCCTTTCATTAAACTTGTTCTTTACTATTATAATTAATAATAAAAATTAATTCTTTTGAAATTTTTCTTAAGTGAGTTTTTGAGTTAGTGCCAACTTAGGCCCCATTTGAAAACCCTACCAAAATTTGTTGTCAGATTATGTTGTAAGAAACAGCTGTAAACATCTGGAACACTAAAAAACTTATTTAATAGAGTATTGTAAAAGTGCAATGTTGTTTACTAGAATTTGATAATCATTGTTTGATACAGCTATTGGATTCTACTAAAATGATCAGAATACCCTTAATGTTAATAATGCACAAAAAATGATCATAATACTTTAATAAATATATAATTACACTAAATATATATATATTATATATATATATAAATATAATAAATTTATATTAAAATTTTATAAAAATAATTATTTTAATTTAAATAAATTTATAAATTTTATAATTCTATTAAAATTTCGACAGCATCTCATTTTAAAAATGGATATATGGAATTTTCCTAATAAAAAAAAAACTTGCATAATACACAATCCAACATCTTATATACATAACACATCCATATGTATTTGTGCATAAATCAATATTTTTTTTTTGCACTTTTTTTTTAACTTTATAACACAATAGAGAGGGCAAAACCTTGTGAGTCCAACTTTTTTCATTCTGATTTCGAGCAAAGTCCTTTGAATTACCACTCCTTGGCCATATAATCAATCAACTATAAACATATACAATTTTAAACCAAAAGAGGAAACATGAACATGAGATGGTTATTTCTTGGTTTTTGTCCATGGTTTAAAATTCATGGACTCGACTAGACTCTACCAATGACTCGATTGATTTTCAAGTTAAGTGCTGCTAAAACTCGTTAAACCATTCACTATGTCAACTCTAAAAACTCATCCAGGCCTGACCAAAAATGCAATAAGTCGAGTTAAAAAAATTGTCAAGTTATAGAGATAAATGATCTCTTTAAATAATTGAGTCCAAAGACATAAAATTAAGTTTGTTTTTCAAAAAAGAAAAAAGTCATCATTTCAACTTATTAACATAAATAAAGATAAAATTTAACCTCAAATTCAATGAATTACAAATCAAAGGAAACGATCGAGAGAACAGTTGAATTTAAGGTTGTATTTGATCGTACTTGCCATTAGATCTTAGTGTTTGGTGTTTGAATTTCACAGTAGATTGTGAGAGACATTGGAGAGAGATCGCGGTTGGTGTTTGAAGCATGTAAGAGATCGGAGATGGATTGTTGTATCGTCGATCGAGGATGCATGTCATCGACAATGGCGTCGATCGTAGATTAATTATTGTGGGGTTTAGGTTGAACGAAGAAGAGAGAGAGATATTGGGTTTTATTATTTTACATCGTGGGAGTGAAGTTGGAAATACGTTATTTGATGAAGGGTATTTAGGTCATTTCACTTTAACATTTTTAAACGCAGTTGTGAGAAGCTCTTTTCCTCCGTTCTTCAAAATTGAGGTAAAAAAAAAAAGTTAAAAAGTCATTTTTTGAAGCGCTATCAAACGCAAATTGCGATACAAAATTGAGTTTTTAATTGGAAAAACTGTGAAAAATAGATTTTGAAGTGCTATCAAACACGCAATTAGTTGATAGTTTTTAAGTGTTGATACCAAAGACCTAGGTTTAAATCTTGTCAGGAGCTACTGGACTCATTAAAATCAAGATCACCAATCAGAAAAAAAAAATGTTATTAAAATATAAAAACGCTAATACATAACAGTAAATGATGGGACATGTTATAATATTAGATTATCTATATAAAATTTCTAAAATAACCTTTCAAATTGATTATAAAGATAATTATACCCTAATAAAAATATGAGACGTGATGGAGTAACATTGAATACTCGATGAAAAGAATATATGATTATGGCACACACCCACGTCAGAAATGTCCCCCATGATATAAATTTCAATGTTACTTCAGTATTATCCTAAAAATATCGAGCTTTTTAAGTCTTGGGTTTGCACATACCACTTACAAGGTATTAGAAAAAAGATAATTTTTATGTGGGCATAGTTTGGCACATAAGAAGAATCTTACAATTATCCTCACGCAAATGAGTGATAGTATTATTGGTAACGGTACTGAAATGCAAACACGAGATATTCATCGAAAGCCTTGGCCCAAGTTAATGGATAAGTTGAGAAGGAAAGCCAGGAAAATAGACTTCATACCAAAGAGGGGGACTCTTGAGTGCGCCACAAGTCAAGGTTTCCCGCTAAGGTCACTCCAAGACGACTCTATTGATGGGACTTAGACTTTACCTTAACTTTAATCTAGGCAAAAATAAAAGGTCGACTTAATAGTATGGCCCACTGTACCTCTCTTTAGTCATATATGTGTTGGTTGCTTTAAACCTACCGGACAAATACTTCCCTAGGGTCCTACCTTATTGATATTTGTAGAGGATTTGGCATCATGAAACAATGTAATAAGATTTATTGAGATGCATTAAATTATTTTCTATGAGAATCTGAATTAGCATAAGATTAATATAATTAATCTAATTAGATTGGGAATAGATGTAGGATCTTATCCGAATGTTGTTATTGATGTATTTTGATCTATCTATAGATGTACTCATAACCATTATCTAAGAATAAATTAAATCTTATTTCTTTATAGAGCCCTACAACATTTACATAGAAAACAAAATAAATCTTAAATGCTAAGGTTTCCCAAGTAAGATGTATTTCAAAAAAATTTATTTTAATCCCTCAATAAATTTAACTGATTTCTAAGAAAATCTTATTTTCCAATTATCGCAACAATCAGATTTTGGTGAAGCCTCGACTGTTTGTCGAGACTAGAAAAATCCTAAAAATTTTTGTTGGACTTCTTCAAACAAAGTTGAGTGCTGATTTTGAACTCAACCTGACTGGGAAACTCAAAATCTCACTAACGTGGCATGGGCAAAGAATCGTAGATTCTATCCTTCGGGATATACAATCAACCTGATATCTACAGTTGTATATCCCGAAGGTATAGTTGGGTATCCCGAGCGAAAGAATCTATAGTTCTTTGCTCATGACACGTCAGTGAGTTTTGAGTTTGACTATCAAATTGAGTTCAAAAATCATTTGCCTACAAAGTTGGTTGTGATGTTAATGGACAGAAGAATCCTTTACAAGATCCTTCATGGTAGAATAAGTCCTGTTTAAACAAAAATCTGACACTATTTAATTGTATGTGGCGAAGGTAATTTTAGAGAAATTCTATTGCTAGTTTGCCAAATCAACTTTTGCTAACGCCACCCCAATTCATAGGTAAATCACCAAAGAATTAACACACAATTTGGGGTGGCATTAGAAAAAGTTAGTGTGGAAATAGAATCACTCTAATTTTAATATGGACCAACTAATTGCACACCACTCATTATCAATTGCACTCCATCACTTGAAAAATCCCATTTGCACTCCATTTGGATTATTACATTCCAAAAATAATTAAAAAAAAGTTGCACTCTTCTTTTGTGTTTTTAATATTTTGTTTTTTCTCATTTATGCACAAAACAATTATTGCTAGTTCAATAATTTTTGCAGAAATTTTTTTTTTTTATTCTTGATTTAGAATCATGTTTATAAAATTATGTTTTCTTAAAATATATAGATTCAAATTAACTTCTAAAGAATGATTAGAAAATCAATGTCTTAATTAAATTGGAATCAAAGAGAATACAAACAAAATCAATCACAAAACACTATTAAAATAAAGCACGAGCAAATAATACAAAATTAAAAGTTAAAATAAAACTTAAATGTTAAAAAATTTGGTATCCGAGTGCAAGCAGTAGGCTAAATTATAGACTAGAAAAATATAAAAAAAATAAAAAATAAAAAATAAAAAATAAAAAAAATTTAAGGTTGGTGTGTAACTAGTCGGTCCTTTTTAATATTTTATAAGTTTCACCGAACATTCCTTTAATCTCAACGGTCTGTTTGATGGGGAGCCTCTACCGTGAGTTAAAGTTAGAGTAGTTTTTAAAGTTAATGGAATGGTCTTATGTGGTACGTACTTTGTAGTTGAGGAGCCACCACTAATATTATTAAAAAATAAAAAGAAACCTGCCTTTTTAATTTTAATTTAATTTTAAACTTTTGAACTAGGAAAGCACGAGTGACTGTTTGCTGACAGCGCTCTCCAGCAATGTTTTGACATGTGGCATGACAATGTAAGTGATAAAGATAGAAATTTGTCGCTCTCTCTCCGGCACCGAAAAATCTTAAATCGAAAAAAAAAATTGTGGGATCCACATGAATTATCATATAAGAAATCCAACACCACAATCTTTTAAATTTTATGAAAAAACTCATGATAAAAAGAAAATAATATTTTTCTAGCGTAATTAATAGTGTTGAAAATGAACGATTATTAAACATTCAAATTTAAAATAAAATATAATAGTGAAAAATAACTTTTTTTAATATATATATGTGGGTCAGGTTCAAGGGCCATGTGAGAAAACATGTAAGAAAACTTTCGTTTTTCAAAATAAGGGTTAGAGGTTTTGGATTGAGCTGATTTTTTGCAATGATGGTCACTATGATGAGAAGATCATCCTCACAAAAAATCAGCTCAATCAGAAACCTCTAAATCCATCAAAAGTGATTTACAAATTAGTGATAAAAATTGAAAAAAAATCGACGGTCCACATTCTAAATCACTTTTAATGGGGTTAGAAGTTTCAGATTGGGCTGATTTTTTTTTTGGATGATCTTCCCATCATAGAGATCATCCTCACAAAAAAATCAGCTCAATCTAAAATTTCTAATCCATATTTTAAAATTTTATTTACCGCCAAAAGTTTTCTTACATGTTTTCTCACATGGCCCTTGAACCTGACCCTATATATATATATATAGAACAGCGTTCCTAAGACTCATATTGGGACTCACATTGCGACACACCGTTTTGTCTTATATGGGCAAAAATATTTGGAATGGGCTGATTTTTTGTGAGGATGATCTCTATGGTGAGGAGATCATCCTTGCCAAAAATCAGCTCATTATGAAACTTCTAGACCGTCCAATTTTTGTTGAAAAATTATAGACCGTCCAATTTTTGTAAATCAATTTTGATGGGGTTAGAAGTTTTGGAATGGGATGATTTTTTGCCAGGATGATCCCCTCATCACAGAGATCATCCTCACAAAAAAATCAGCTCATTCCAAACATTTTTGCCCATATAAGACAAAACGGTGTGTCGCAATGTGAGTCTCAATATGAGTCTTAGGAACGTGACCCGTATATATATATATATATATATATATATGGGAAATGTTCAGCAACAAACATTTTGGCAAAACATTTTTCAAAATATAGGTTAGAGGTTTTGGAATGAGCTGATTTTTGGTAAGGATGATCTCTACGGTGAGGAGATCATCATCACCAAAAATCAGCCCATTTCGAAACTTCTAACCCTATCAAAAATGGTTTACAAAAAATGGACGGTCCACGATTTTTCAACTTATAAACTGGGGTTAGAAGTTTTGGAATGGGCTGATTTTTGGTGAAAATGATCTCCTCACCGTAGAGATCATCCTCACCAAAAATCAGCCCATTCAAAAACCTCTAACCCATGTTTTGAAAAATAGTTTGCCAAAATGTTTGTCAAAATGTTTGTTGCTGAACGAGACCCTATATATATATATAGGGAAATGTTCAGCACCCTAAGTTTTACCACACATTTTAAGAAACGTTTTTTGTCCTATATAGGTTAGAAGTTTTGGAATGAGCTGATTTTTGGTGAGGATGATCTCTATGATTAGAAGATCATCCTCCCCAAAAATCAGCCCATTCCGAAATGTTTAGCCCCATGTTTACACGTTGAAAAATCGTGGACCGTCCATTTTTTGTAAATCAATTTTGATGGGGTTAGAAGTTTTGGAATGAGCTGATTTTTGGTGAGGATGATCTCCTCACCATAGAGATCATCCTCACCAAAAATCAGCTCATTCCGAAACTTCTAACCCATGTAAGACAACACGCGTTTGTTAAAGTGTGTGGTAAAACTAAGGGTGGCGAACGGGACCCATATATATATATGATCCCGTTCAATGGCAAACTTTTTGACAAAATATTTTTCAAAACATAAGTTAGAAGTTTTGGAATGGGCTAATTTTTGGTGAGGATGATCTCTACGGTGAGGAGATCATCATCACCAAAAATCAGCCCATTCCAAAACTTCTAACCCCATCAAAAATAGTTTACAAAAAATGAACGGTCCACGATTTTTCAACTTGTAAACATGGGTTAGAAGTTTTGGAATGGGCTGATTTTTGGTGAGGAGATCTAACTCATGTTTTGAAAAATGTTTTGCCAAAAAGTTAGCCATTGAACACTATCCATATATATATATATATATATATGGGGTCAGGATTCATAGATACATAAAGCTACTCATAAAACTACAACGTGTTTTGTCTTATATGGGTAAAAATGTTCAAAATGGACTAATTTTTTGTGATGATGATCTCTATGGTGAAGAGATCATCCTCACCAAAAATTAGTCCATTTTGAAATTTCTAGCACCATGTTTATAAGTTGAAGAATTCTTGATTGTTTATTTTTTGTAAACCACTTTTGATGGGGTTAGAAGTTTTGGAATTGATTGATTTTTTGCAAGGATGATCCTCTCACTATAGAGATCATTCTCATAAAAAATCAGTCTATTCCAGACATCTTTGCCCATATAAGACAAAACATGTTTTAACTTTATGAGTAGTTTTATGTGTTTACGGATCATAACCCATATAAATATATATAGGGAGTAGTTCGGCAGTCCTAAAGTTTGCCAAATTTTATGTCAAACATTTTTTGTAAATCACTTTTGATGGGGTTAGAAGTTTTGGAATAGGCTGATTTTTTGTAAGGATGATCTCTACGGTGAAGAGATCATCTTCACAAAAAATCAGCTCATTTTGAAATTCTAACCCTAGTTTACAAGTTAAAGAATCGTGGACCGTCCAATTTTTGTAAATCACTTTTGATGGGGTTAAAAGTTTTGGAATAGGCTGATTTTTGGTGAGGATGATCTCCTCATCATAGAGATCATCCTCACAAAAAATCAGCTCATTCCAAAGCTTCTAACCCATATTTTAAAAAATGTTTGGCACCAAACTTGGCAAACTTTAAGGCTGCTAAATCGTCCCCTATATATATATATATTCAAATTCATAGAATTTCGTCCTCTACGACAGTGTTGTATTGGATCATGTTTTTGAATGCCACAATGTGATGTTATCAAAAAATTTCATTTTTTTTCACTATGAGGATAAAAGAGAAAAAAAATTTTGTTAAGGGAAAATTACTTAAAGGACCTTGGTAGAGGGATTTTTTTTCTGAATAGCCATTAAGTTTTGGACGGTCTCTTAATAGTCCAATTCGTAATTTTTTCTTTTCTTAACAATCTCTGACCTCATCTCCCACATTTCTTATGATTGAATTCCATAGTCGTTCAAACTCAATGTTTTTATCCAAAAAAGTTGGATTTTTGACATCTCAACTAAGTATTGGGGGCTTCATTTCATTGGAAAGGATTTAAGAAGGAAGAAGACATCATTTTCAAGGGGGTTTTCAAACATTTTGAAGATGTATATAAAAAAATTAAGATTTTTTCATTTTTTTTCTTAGTTTTTAGATGAAAATTAATCAAGAATGATTCTTTTGAGTTAAAATCATCTTAACAAATTGTTATCTCAAGTTTTTAAACGATCTTTTCATATATTTTAATTGAAAATTGAAAATTAGTGGGTTTTACTAGTGTCAATTTCACTATTTTTTAAATTAAAAGTGGTGAACTCGACAGTAAACAATGGTGAGTTTTGCGATAAAAATTATGAACTCGACACTAAGTAAAAAAAGCTTCGAGTTCAACTATAAAAAAAAACTGTGAGCTCGACACTAATTATGAGGGAACATTAAAAAATTAAAAAGTTGAATAAATGTCCAATCAAACTATCACAAATTTTAGGGATTATTTAGAAATAAATAATTTTCCCATATTTTCAAACATTAATTTTTCAGAACAAGAGAATATCTTATCTCTGGCTTGTGGCACAACTTGCCCAATGTAAAGTTCCATATTTGGTTATTTGAAACAAGCTTCATTATAGTAACATATAGTAAACTTAGAGGATCTTCATTCTTTCTTTGTCGCGGAGATGACTACATTGACATACTTGGCTTCATCTTTCATTAGGAGCTCAATCGCCTTCTTCATGAACCTAGAGAACAAATCATCCATAATTTCCTCTCCGAAGTGACTCTCCAGCATTGATTCAGCCACAGCTCTTATGCACATGGCTATGTTTTGCCCCCTATTAATTTTGTCTCTTTTATCATCTTCTTCAATGTTACCATCCCAATCAACTTCGAAAGTCTCGAGTCGATCGAGCTTAAATGATCCTTCAGCCTGAATTAAGTTCTTTATTTCTTTAGCAGAAGCCGCATAATATGGAAGGTTGAAGGAGTCCAGTTTTTCCTCGTCCACGAACCCCTACATTGAATTAAGCTGATTTTTATAAGATATAAAACAATGGGTTAACAGTAGGATACTAAAATGGGTAACAATTAAGGTACCTCTGTGACCATGTCACTGAGAGCGGACCCTAATAATGTCCAAGGTGTGCAATTTTCATCTTTTGAGGGATCATCAGTTCTCCTACCCATAAATGTTAGGACCATTCTTCCTCCGGGAATTATTTCTTCGGATCGTAATCTAAGAAACAACGAGAAGTCCCACTGAAATTGCTCAAAGTACGACTTAAGCATGTTCGGAGGGCTCGTCGTTGTTAAGTAAATATTTCCCTTGTTCAATGGAGTTTCTCCTTCACTTTCAAACCCTTGAGGAACCCGAGAGAGAAAGTGGAGGCTATAAGAAGAGTGAACAAAGTGAATAGTTTCTCTTGGAAATAGCCTCCCATAGAAAGATCCAGGCATTCCGGTTATGAAACACGGACCGAACTCATCGCCTTTCTCTTTCTTGAGTTTTTCATAAAAAGTAGGCAACGACCTGAAGATGGTGTTAAAATCATTTCCTGGGAGATCATTTAGGAAGACTTGGAATCCGGGTGGCTGACGATTCAAATGGTGGCATTTCATTTCAATTGTATCTATTATCTCAGAGATCACCACTAGGGTGTTGGGTCCTGAAGAGCAACCTAAATCTGCAATCCTTAGGCACTGAGGGAGGGTCGAGCAGTACAGATTTAGTATGGTCTCTTCTACTATGGGTTTCACCTTGGCAATCACTGTTCTCTGTAAACATATAATGCAAATCATTTAGAAGGAAACTCAATAGGTAGGAAATCAACAAAGAAAAAAATATGTTTGTGTGTGTGTGTGTGTGTGAGAGAGAGAGAGAGAGAGGAGATACTTGAAGTATGGAGTTATTAGCATAGCTGAGTTCTCTTTCTCCTCCATTCATGTGAAGAACTTGTTCCACATCCATGGCCAGCTATCTATCTAAGCTTTGATCACTCACTTCTCTTTAGAGATTCTTCTCCTTTTAGAGTTGAGAATCTAGAGAGACCACGCAGCTATTTATAAGCACCTTACAAGGAGGAAACAGAATGATAAAAAAAGAAATTCCATTTTTTTAGAGTCGTGCTTGGGTGACACAGGATTTACTGTGATTCTCACAATTCTGGCATGAACATGCATACAAAACCGTCAATTGTTTTTTATCGTATCACGAGGAAACACATCTATGATTATGTGGACATCCCACGTCGGACTTGTGAGAATCGCAGTAAATGACAGAGTGTTTCCTAGCGATACGAGTAAAAACCATTATGTTATGCACACGCAAACATGTACAACGTGAAACAGGCTTCTATCCCATTAAACCCCGAAGCGGATCCTCTGTGGTGCCTCTTCCCTGTTGTGTCTTTTAATTAGTAGAAATTGAAATCGTGAGAATAAAATCAGACAACTCAGCCTTGTATGGATCATAGTGTAGATTAGATTTGAAATTTTTTTTTTTTTTTTTTTTTTGAAAATAATAGATTTCTTTGAGTCCGATGTAGGCTTTGAAGATGGACGGTCCATGACCTCTAATTTTTTTAACGAAACAGATTTTTGTGACTATGTGACGTGACTGTCTTTCAATCATCGGTACTGTAGAGAAAACTCACTGCAAGCATCCGCTCCCATTTTAACCCATGGGCATGGCCCATGATGTTTTTTTTTTTTTTTTTTTAATGAAGAGTCATCGTGGACTCCAGACAGACCAGAGTATATATATACATGGACAGCGTTATTACGACCCCTATTACGACTCACATTGCGACACACCGTTTTGTCTTATATGGACAAAAATGTTTGGAATAGGCTGATTTTTTGTGAGGATGATCTCTGTGATGAGGGGATCATCCTGGCAAAAAATCATCCCATTCCAAAACTTCTAATCCCATCAAAATTGATTTACAAAAATTGGACGGTCTATAATTTTTCAACAAAAATTGGACGGTCTAGAAGTTTCATAATGAGCTGATTTTTGGCAAGGATGATCTCCTCACCATAGAGATCATCCTCACAAAAAATCAGCCTATTCCAAACATTTTTGCCCATATAAGACAAAATGATGTGTCGCAATATGAGTAGTAATAGGGGTCGTAAGAACCCGACCCTATATATAGAATTTCTAACTAGAAAGTCAGCACTCATAGAAAAAAAGATAAAAAGTTATAATCTTATAATCTAGGATTATGGTAATATGACTCGCCAGGTAGCATACTCAAGTAACTCCATGACGCGGATAAGTTTAGAAACCGTAGATTTGTATGCCTCAGGTTACACAGTTCCCTTGGGATACATTTTTATGGGGAAGTGCAATCATGTGTACATATATATATGGTACCCGAAGTCGTTTGAGTATACCACTTGGCGAGTCACATTATCACGACTCCATAATCTAACATGGGGGATCCCCCCTAACAATGGATATTCACTCGGTAGGTAGGTAAAAATTTGGTTTGCCAGATAGCCAATTCTCCTTTTGAATGTCATTGGTAGTCTTTCAAGCTCATTGTTTCTTGGTCATGGATTAAAAATTTATGGGGTCAATGATATTTTAAAAGTGGGATACATAGCTTATTCAGCGTGTGGCTCATTGTGTCATTCTCATCATTGTTTGATGTGTTATAGCGAAGGCAAAAAATGTTGTGTGGAAATACTTGCTAAGGCAAATGATTAAATTTTTGACATCTCGGTTACAATATTCGACGACTAGCATTGAGGTAGAAGAGCATCTTTATATTCTAAAAACCTTAATAGCAAAGACAAAAATATCGTATGGAAACACTTGCTAAGGCAAATGATCGTCTCAATTACAATATCTGACAACATATTCTAAAAACCTTAATAACAAAGATAAAAATGTTGTATGGAAACACTTGCTAATAAGGCAAATAATGAAAATTTTGACATCTCGATCACTGATGACATATTTGAAAACCTTAATAGCAAAGACAAAAATGTTGTATGGAAACACTTGCTAAGACAAATGATTAAATTTTTGATGTTTTGATTATAATATCCGACGACTAGCGTTAAGGCAGAAGAGCATCTTTATATTCTTAAAACCTTAATAGCAAAGACAAAAATGTTGAATGGCAACTTGCTAAGGCAGATGATGAAATTGTTTGACGTCATGATTACAATGTCCAACAACTAGCGTTGAGGCAGAAGTGTATCTTTATATTGTAAGTCTTCATTTAAAAAATAAATATCATTTTAAAATGACTTATGCGTGGAAAATGAGAATCCAAGTTGAATCTATATGTTTTAAAACTCGAAAACAGAACGACTTAACTGTCTCGGTTTCTTTTAAGTCAAATAAGGGCTTCGTTAACATGTGCATTAACCCTTAAGGCACATGTTACACTAATTTAATACATCTCCACATTTTTTTAAGGTCTTTTATTAGTTTAGGTTGTAAAATAGATTTTAAAAGTATTTTGAATAATAAATATAAATAAAATTTTCTGTGGTGGAGGTGCATTAATGCATTTTAATGTGTTAACATGTGCCCTCGACAGTGCCCGTAAAATTAAAAAATATATTTTTGTCAAAAATATTGTAATATATGTTATGTCGTTTGAGAATCATAATTTTAAAATTTTAAAAAGTCAATCCTACATGAATGTCTAAACGACTTGAGTCAACTTCAAAACTTATGGGTCAATTTGGATTAGTCAAACAAAATATATTAATTTTAGAAATATATAACTCGTTTTAAAACTAATTCAGATATTTTTTTTTTTTGTATATAACCAAATAACTGGATCGCGTGTCTGACTTAGTACATTTTGAGTCGAAGTTTGGGAGCCAAGTCACCTCAAAATCAAACCTAGTCATATTGACTCGATCAAAATTCTTGTCAACTCAACAAGGTTTAAATTACGGCAAGAATACAATGTTAGATATATTGCCACCTAATCAGGTTTCTCAAACCCGATCTCTCCTCTCATATTACCAACAAAATTATTAATATAGTTATAATTTGTTATACTAAAAATACAAATTAATGATTCTTTTCAAAATTAAGAAATTTATCAGAGTTAAAAGTATTGAACGTTTAGAAAGTAACTTATTTTGAGCTCCATTCAATAATTTATATGAAACATTGAAGAATTTTATATAACAAGCATTTATTTTGAAATTAAAAAATAAAAAAAAAACCTTAAATCACCTTTAGTATGAAAAGAAATGACAAAATAAATTGGTTCCGGGTACCCGCGACTACCCTTTGAATAGAATCTAACACTTCCGATTTCTATCGGTTCGATTCAGTTTTAGATGCGGCTTTAATCGGTTCTAATAAAAAGGAAATCAGAATCAGGGTTTTTGAAGTTTTTTAAAGAGATTTTTTAATTATGATTTGAAATATTTTTTTTTCTCATTTGATTCTTGAGAATTGAAATTGATGGATACCCATGATTTTTGGTGGTTCCGATTTCGATTCCATTTATTTTGAAATCAAACCCGGAATCAAACTAAATATAATGGTTATGGTTATAAGTTCCTTACAAATTAAAATCGGACACTCTTACTTAGTCATGATTTTCAAATTCAATATCTCATTGTCTTGTTCCCCATCGGGAGCGAGTTGACATATTCAAGTATTTTCATCTCCCCACCCCCTCTTTACAAAGTATAAAGAAGTATATCATTAAATATTGAAATCTTTACCTTTTTAAAATAAGAGAAACATCTTCTGTTTTTCAAGATGACCCACGTATAAAAAATACTCTCATATTTCATTGTGGTGGGATCCATAAACTCGTGAAAGTGAATCACGCACAATCCTGATTGGCTATATGTGAGATCTAACAGTTGAGATTAATCTTAAAGAATTGTAATATTTTCAAAGGATACTTCTTTTATCCCAACCATTAGATCTCACATACACAATCGGGATTGTGTGTAAACGCATAAGTTCACTCTCCGTGAGCCTATGACCTTATTACATTTAGGTTATTATTAAAGTCTTCTTCTACAAGATGAATAAATCACAAACTAAGCTCCCATGACTGTAATAATTATTCTAATATCACTACAGGGTACTGCGAAGAAAACTCACTATGTGTCAGCAGTTACGTTTACCACTACTCTGTATGAAATTCTAAAGTACACGAGGTCACTTTAGCATCATTATTCAATTGTAAATTATACACAAATGTACCAGACGGCTCAACACCACTAATTTTAAAGAGTACGTGCCACCTGCTTACACCCGTCAAATCTCACACAAAAAAGAAATTTATATCGTGGTTATCCCCACCTTGCGGGTAGTACTAATCTGGTAGTCACATGCATCGCCCCCTCACCACAAAATCCTACGTGCAACAGGTTGAGTCAAGGGTCAATTGAACTTGGACGGTGGTCCTAAAGAGTTCATAGTTTACAAAGTCCTACGTGCAACAGGTTGAGTCAAGGGTCAACTGAACTTGTAGGGTGATCTCAAAAAATTCATAATTTCATAAGGTTTCGAACACTTGACCGACTCTTCCTCATGAGTCAGCTCGCCACTAGGCCAACCCCATGGGGTTCAATGTATCTATTGATTCAATGTATGATATAAACAACAGAAAAAGAATTACTAACAGAAAAGATTTGTAGAAATGTAAAATGTTTTGAAATTAATGTGTCATATTATGTGCCTTGCATGATGTGTAAGAACAAAAAAAAGAGAAACTTGCTAAAGGTTATTTGTTTGGTTTAGTGTATCATACAAATAATAAAAATAGATAAATGGAAAATGATTTAATACATTTTAAAATATTTTAAAATTAATTACCATATATATTATGCATAATTGTATGATGACTAATGATAAATCGATGCGGCAAAACATACATGGTCTATACGCGGCTAACGTGGTAAGGGCACAGAACCGATCCTTTTCCTTGTGTATCCCAAATAAAACATCTATGATTTTGTGTCCTTGCCACATCAGTCACGTACAGATCGCAAATGTTTTTTCTCGTTGATTTATCATACCTCTTGTATGATATGTTGTAGAGAACAAAAGAGGAAAGTTATCTACTCTTTCATGTTTTGTTCTGAGTATGATACAAAGAAAAGAAAACTGATTACCAGTAGAAAATAATTCAACAAGTTGCAAAATCTTTTAAAATTAAGGTGTCATATTAGTTATGTGCCTTTTTATCATTTGTGGAGAACATAAAAATGGAAACTTTTTGAATCTCATATATTTGTTTCAATGTATGATACAAACAAAATAAAATAGGCATTAATAATAAAAAAAGATATGACAAGGTACGAAATCCATTGAAATTAATGTATCATATTTCTTGTCTTAAAATTTAATGGTAAAATTTTTCCATACAAACCACCCCACTCCTAGGGTTGTAACATCAAGCATTGTATCAGGGAGGACTTTGTTCATCTCTCTTCAATATGTTAGTCATTTCTTGTTATTTTGGGTTCAAGATGCGGTTTCACTTGTCTATGTAAATCTAAATCGTTGTTCCTAGCATTTCAAATTTCTGAGGCAAGTTCGTTATCACTTGGTGGAAAGCTGTAGCTTGAAGTCATTAGCTGAAATGAACAAATATTTTAATTTATTTTTCTTTTCAAAATTCAAAATATATAGAACTGGATTAGTTTGGGCTTCATGCCACCCTAGAACTAAGGAATGCCTTTCTCAATGTGTTCTTTTAGTTCTTCATCTCTTCCCACGTGCTATGAGATTGAAGATTGTAGACATTATTATTATGAAGGAGAAGAAATTAAAGTGGTGCATTCTTGGCCTATTTCCTTATTATTTTATAGAAATCCTTGAGATCCAAAATTAATGTCTCGAGATTTAATGATATTCATTGACAGACACATATGGGTGCGTGTTCTCCTACTTGACCTAAACGGTCATACTCTATATTTGTACTACAATTGGGGCGCTGCTTGTGTTATATATAGTCTCATTTTGTACAAATCTCCACAGCTTAAAGCGTTCAAATTAATGTGACAAGCCTATCTTGGGAGGCCTGTAATTGTAATATATATATATATATTTCAGCAAGCAATTTAAAATAAGATATATTAAATTTTACGGATTTAATTGCATTAATGATTGTGAACTTTTCATAATGTATATCCGTTGTTTTGGATAGCTGTTCATTTAACAGCTTAACTCCTAATTTCACTAACAATAACTATGGGTTTCGTATGTGGGTGGTAGGGGAATTGAAATGTTCGATGAGACAGTCAAGGCTTTTACTTGATGTGCATGTCGACCAGTGAACCAATAATGACAAATTACTGAAACATCTTCAAAAGCTATGTATGAGAAATAAAATCGTGATTTTCTGACTCTCCTGTCTAACATACTCCCTCTACTCTCCCTTCATAGCATGTGATAGAATCGTAGATTTTCTTTTCTCGGGATGCACAACTGCACATCCTCATAAATATATGCAGTCGTGTATCTCAAGAAAGAAAATCTATTATTCTGTCACATGCCACGTTAGAGAGTATATCAGAGGGGGGAGTGAGAAAATCATTATTCTTAGAAATATGTATTAAACATGATTTTAAATCTCGTCCGAGACGACTTGGTCTCGTTCATGGATGAGACGTTAAAACGAGTTTTAAAACCATGGTACTAGAAAAAATGCACGTGCTATGGACATGAATTCACATGTGACAAATTACATAAGTCTTATATAAACTTTTTTCCCATATCTATGCTTTGCCCGGTACATAGATTAACACACGCTATTTAAAATCAAAACTAACATTTTCGTACCTAAGAATTTTCTCATAATACACTAATAAAAATCATATAGTACAAGATAAAAAAAATACCATCAATCAAAGAGAATCATCTAATGACAACTTAATGTTGATGCTTTGCCATACTCTTCTAAATTTCTTTCTACTGAAGATAAAAATATCATACCAAATATTCTCTTCTAAAGTGAGAATTCTACCATCACCCTAGTCATTTATTTTATTTTATTTTATTGGGGTGTATTAAATAATTATAATTTAATTATAAAAAAAGAAAAAAAATCGTTGGAGCAAAAGGACACAATATTGAAAAGAAAAGAAAAAATAAAAACCATAACATCAACATACTATCATAAAATCCACATTAAATAATTTTCCTGAACTAAATCACACACAACCGTAAGGTTATAAAAATTACCATAGGCCTACAAAAAATGGGTTTTTATTATTTATTTAATTTGTTTTTTCAAAAAAATGCATTTAAAAAACGTAAAAACGATTCTTTATAACAAAGTCAAGTTTTTCTCATTGTTTTAATCGTTGGAGGTGCAAAACACATTTTAAACGAGACTTAAAAAAAAAAAAAAAATTGTTACTATGGTTATGATTGCAATTTATTTGAATTTGTTTTGGGGTCTATTTATTATTAGAGATGGTCTTGAGATATGGTTGCCCCTAAGCCGTATTATCATCCCAAATCCAGAACTATCGTAACCAGGATTGTGATCCTCTGTAGTACAACTGTTTACATAGAGCAAATCAACAAATCAGGGAAAAATAATAATAATAATTAAATTTGAAAGTTCCATTCACCAAGCCTCCGATCAAGTCCAAAACCTTTTTTTTTTCCGAATCTGATCTAGAAAATCAATCTTAGAGGCCTAATATATATATATATATATATATATATATTCCCAATGTGACACTATCTCAACCGTCCAAAATATACTATACGTACGTTACTACAGAAAATAAGTAGTACAAAAGATCCACTCCCCCCTTACATGCATAAAGGTTCCATGAAAGACCTAATTACTCTTAATACTCCTCACACAGTTATCTGGTCATTCTTTTCACGTTTTGTAAATCATTATTTTGGACTATACATTGTGTGAATTCCAATTTTTCTAAACCCATTATTTATGAAAGTATTGAAGCTCCTATACCTTGTTTCACTTCCAGAGCAATATTGAATATTATATTAAATTAGAAGAATCTACTTATGACTTGTGGAATTTCTATGAAGAAGAAAATTATTTTGAATAAATTTTGTGTCAAGTCTAGGGCCGGCAAAGATCCGAAATATACCCGATGTCCTAACCGATCCAATCTAAAAAAATATGAAACATCGTATTTTTGGTTCGGGTTCGAATTGGAATCTTAGATCCAAAACAATTTCGGACTGGATTCAATCTTACCCCAATCCGATCTGAAAAAAAATCCTATCCGAACATATTTTATTATTCTTAATTTCATATGAATACATATAGATTAAATGTTTTAGTCTTTTTTATTTTCGTTTATATTTGTGGTTGGAAAGAAGAATATTTTAAATTTTATATGATTTTATATATTTTTTTTAATTTTGTGAACATTGAACATTTGAAAATAAGGCACATGTTCAAATCTGATCAGTTTTGGATTAAGGATGAAATGAAATGGATCGGATTCGGTTCACATATTCATTAATCCATTTTGGATCGGATCGGGTACACGTTGAAAAAAAATTGGATCAATATTGGATTGGTACTGATCCGATACCGAACTGATCTGTTGCCAGCCCTAGTCAAGTCTAAGACTGTGTATTTGACTGGATTAAGAGGGATGAAGCTGGGTTACACCGTTATAGATACCAATTATATCGGGCCAAATCTTAAGCCAGGACTATATAAAATGAGTCGTGATTTTTGGACTCGGTTTTTTTTATTTGGCTAAACATGGCAAGTGCACAAAACCATAAAATAACACCCATTTCTTCTACGTTTGAGAGCATAGATCAGATTTTTTTTATTTTTTAAATTCACAAAAAGGTTTTGAAAATAAATGGTCACTGAACTCTTAAATATAAATAGTGTGGATTTAATATTTTATTGATGTGGCGATATATCAGCCGTCCAAAACTACTGCAGGATATTCAAGATAAAAAGCATCACAAAGGATCCGCTGCCCTCAATAGATACAATTCCGTTTTTATTTCCTATCTTGGCGCAATTTAGCACATGGATTGGGCAAGAGGGCTAGACATCGGGCTTACAACACTCGTACCAAGCCCAATATTGGTAATGAATGGGCTTTAATCTTGTCCAACTCGTTAGTAACATATTGGGGCTTATTTTTCATGCCTATATTGGATTGGAATGGCATTCTCTTTGGATTAAAATGTCCAGCTTAACTCCAGTATTGGACTCCACCGAGAGTTCTCCAACACATCATCACGCAGAGCTGTTTTATTAAATTACCCATATTTTTTTTTACAATAGTTTTAATTAATGGTTTGACCAGGTCAACAAAAGTCAAGGGTTAGATCTCATCTTGCATTTCGCAGGGGTAGCACCCCTACATGGGGGATTTACTAAATTACTCGAATTTTAATTATGTATGAACCCTTTCCATGAATGCATGTGCATTTGCACATGCCACTTTCTAGTTGTATATAAACACTAAGCAAGGGCTTCCAAACACATGGTAAGCCATGGTAATAATATAACAAAAGAAATTCTATGATTCATTTAATTATGTATATATAATTGATTTTCATCAGTTTATAGAATAAACTTCTTTGCGTTTTTTTATGTGTTTTTTTCACTATAACTCTTTTAGGAGGTCCAGAGACAGTACAAATCAAACGATGCCTCTAATTCTTTTGATGAACCGAACCATCACCCAAAATTCTAAGGCAGTGTTTCCTTATATATAACAAATAATTAAATGGATCTGCATCATAATTCGTCATAAAATTTAGAATGGCAGGAGTTTTTGGTGGAGATACAAATAAAAATAAAAATTACTCAATACAGTGATGGGGTGACCCACATGGGTTGTTCAACAATTATCCTAGACTTCTTCATCTGGCATGGAAATTGTTGTACACTTTCGCCCTCCAAGTCAAGCATGCCTAGATCATGACCACCTGCTTTGCCATTTGTGTATATAAGTCACCCGATAAACTCCAAATAATCGTCAGTAAAGTAGATGCAATTAGCTTTACATCCGGGAAACTCCTTCGCATAGAGAGACAATGAACAATTATCACCCGAGAACAACATGTAGTCTCCTAAGCTTTTCATCTTGACCCATTTCTAAGTCTCATGGTATAGCTTGAAAACTTTGAAGACTAATGTTTCATAGAAATCACCATCCTCATATTTAACAATAGGATCTACCTTTTGCCTATAGATCAGCAAGAGCTCCCCCAAGAATTCCACTAAAAATTTCTTGTCCAATGCACAACACAAATTTTCTGGTAGTGTGATTGTAATTATTTTTGGAGAAATTGCCCAAGTGATTAATAGGTGCAGGCTTTAGACTCGGTATCATAGATGCCTAAGCTGGTTCTAATTATTAAGATTTTACCAATGCTTCTCATAGGTGGAAAAAGAGAGATGGATAATTCAATCATGTGGTCACCTATGCCTTTAATCCGAGCCCAATTCAAACAGTTCTGGTCTAACATTAAAATTTACAACCCCAACGCTTGATCTGTTCTGATTTATTATCGCATTGAATATTATTGTATTCTAAAACCCCGATCCATAAGTAAAATTATCTAATCAAACCGGATTTCACAGCCAGGTGCCTAGTAACCCAGAAAGAGTTGATACAAAGCCACGGTTGATCCTCTTCATTGTTTTCCATTGCAGCATCTAATCATCACGTTAGAAATGGACTCAAAAGATTTGAAGAAAGTCTCAGACCCTGGATAAGCCAGGATTTGAAGCCATTAGAAATAAAAGGAATACAATTCAATGGCAAAGACAAACCATCATATCACAGCTTTCATGGATCAGCAAGTTCAAATTGATTATCAACAAGATTCTCTAGTAACCCTACCAATTTATCTTAGTTCACTACTACTTTCGGAAGATTGATATTCCACCTAGATGGACGAGTTCAGGATGAATATGATGCAGAATACTTGAAGTGGAAAGTCTAATGGAGTTCCCCAATTTTTCCTAGCTAATACTCTTCAAATAAATATAAAACAGAGAGAGAAATTAGGGATTCTACAGAATACAGGCATAGGCAACCACTTATTACAGACCTCCAGGAACTGCGTTAGGATCAAGGTTAAAGAAATAAGATCAAATTTTGTATGACCCCTCCATCACCTCCAATACACCTGACACGTGAGAAGGGTGACATGTGTGCCCCGTGGGATTAGTCAGGTGCTCTAAGAGGCCCGGATCCCAATGTATTTAAAAGAGAGGGTTAATTTCTCCCCGAAGGTTTGCCTCGATCTCTATTTGTAACAATCACAAAAAACCTCCTTCAATCTTCACTCTTAGACTAATTTAGGTTGGGAAGTTCAAAAATAAAAATAAAAAACTGAGAAAACAATCAAACTTGTTAATTAGCAATCATGAATGCAAAGATGCTAGCTCCACAATAATTTGAAACAGTATGCCAATATTATGAGTACCTAAATTGCTCGGAATGCATGAAGAGGGATATAATTATAAGACATTAAAAAGAACAGTAACATAAAAGTAACTATAAGACATTAACTGAAGCTTATCAAGCGTATCTATTTCCAAAATTGATGTGCTAAGTAGAACAAGTAAATGATGCATTTCTCAAGATACAATTTGCAATTCTGGGTTTTAACATTATATCATAAACAAAATTGTGATGATTCAATCTAACACAATACCAACGATAGTGAAAATGAAAAGATTTCCTCGTCCAATTCATTGCTGCAAAGCAAGCAAACTCCATACTATAAAGGGCGAGCGACAAATCCCCTATCCACCATCTTTTCTACGAGTTCCTCGTGCTTCTTTAACTGCCCTGCCTTTCTCAGCTGTTGTAAAACCATCTCATAGACTGGCAAAGTCGGCTTTAAACACTTCTCTTCAATCATTTCCCTAAATAACTTATAGGCTTGGCTCCAATGCCCAATCCCACAAAACATTGAAATCAAAACCCGATAAGTGTTCACATTTGGCTCAACCTCAGTCTCATCCATTTCCTTCTTCAGCTTAAGAACCATGTCCGCCGACTTCGATTCAGCAAACATCCGCATCAACACATTGTATGTCACTGTGTTTGGCTTGCAATTCATCTCCTTCATCCTAGCATACATCCTATGAGCACCATTAACGTCCTGGAGGTTCAAAATGCACTTAAAGATTGGGTTGAACGTGGATGCATTCGGGTTACACCCTTTCTTCCCCATCTGATTGAGGACCTTAACAGCTCCATCAAGATTCTTGTCTCGACAGTGACACTCAATAAGGAAGTTGTAGGTGATTGTGTCTGGGGGGCAAGAAAGCATCTTCATCTGGTTAAAAACCTGCATGACCTTCTCCGTCCTCCCAGCCTTCACATGGACCCTCATCAGGTTATTAAAAGTAATCGAGTTTGGTGTGCATCCCACATCAATCATCTCAGAAAATACATCATGGGCTCGATTTATCTGTCCACTTCTACACAAGGCGTCGATCACAATACTGAAAGTATAAACATTGGGTTGAATTCCAGCTTCCTTCATTTCCCTGAAGACCCTCTCAGCCTCCAAAATATTACCAGCTCGGCACCACCCATGGACCAAGCTAGTGAGGACAACCACATCGGGTTCGAATTTATGCTTCAAGCTATCAAAGAAAGATTGAGCTTCAGTTGCTCTTCTCTTCTTACAGAGAATACTAATCACAACAGAAAATGCAACCCTATCAGGCTTGCACCCATAATCCTCCATTCGATTAAATGCATGAACAGCCTCCGTGGCCAATCCTGCCCGCACATATCTACGAACCAAAATTGAGAACGTCTCAAGTGGAATTTCTACGTTTCGGCTCTTCATCGAATCGATTAAATGCCAAGCAACATCGAAATGTCGCACCTTTCCAGCAAGACTAATCATCTCGTTGTAGGGTTCGGGAGATTGTTGGAATTCAGGAAGGTCAGAGGCCCAATTGAAGAAAGCTAGGGCTTGCAGGAAGGGAATTCCATGGCGGACAGCGCCGCATTTCTCGATTACGTGTTGTACGATTGCAGGGGATATGGTTTCTTTGGTGGAGATTCGGGAGAAGTCGAAGTTGAGATTGGGGATGGTGAAATTAGGGCTTCGAGGTGCAGGGTTAAGATTAGGGTTAGGGCTTTTGCGGTGGTGATCTTTGATTAAGGCATGGAATTTTTCAGCAATTAGGGCTTCTGTTGGGGATATTTTGATTTCATCACTAGTGTTATTGTTCTCATTTTCGTCTTCTTGAAGATCGAAATCAGAAGTTGAAGAAGAAGAAGAAGGACAAGAGTAGGTCTTGAAGCATTTTTCAGCAATTAGGGCTTCTGTTGGGGATATTTTGATGTCAACACTAGTGTTATTGTTCTCATTTTCGTCTTCTTGAAGATCGAGATCAGAAACTGAAGATGAAGAAGGACAAGAGTAGGGCTTGAAGCTACGTCGAGAGAGAGGGGAGAGAGACTGCAGAGAGAGGGATAGTCGTACCTTTGATTTGAAGAAGGCCATGGCGTCTCTGCAACAGTGGTTACTGAGAGTCGAAAATGTGGGGGTATGATATCTAGTACTCAAAATAACACTCGAAGTAGCACTGTGTGTAGACAACCATCGATTTTCCTCGATGAACTACGCAACGCATATCTAAAAAAAAACATCAGTTGTTTTCTTCAACTCAAGTACACCCCTCGGTTCACTTCCGAGTGTCACTCAACAACATATTTCTTTGGAGAAGGAAAAAAAGAAAATTAGGTTTTCTCATGAGTAGAGATATCAATGGGCTAGATTTTGAACCGATCCAGCCCACTATGGACAGTGTTTGGGTTTTATTATTAAGTCCATTTAACTAAGCCCGTTTAATAATAAATTTGGATGTTAAATATAGGCCCGTTGGGCGGTACGGCCATATTAAACATAATATATAAGTTTTATTATAAATTAATAACGATGCCCTTACCTTGTAGTGTCTTTGAAAATGGGTCTAGCCCGGCCCGACCCTCTAATGGACTGAATGTAGGTGTAGGTGGAACGGACTTGAACTAAGGTTTTATTTATTAATCTCGACTTGGCCCGATGTTTAGATGGTTGGGTTAGGGCCTAATTTTTTTTTGCCTAAAAAGATCCGACCCAGCCCGGTCCATTGACAGCCCTACTTATGAAAAATTTACCTGTCAGACCTAATTGTTACATTTTTATTACAAATGCTCCTTTAGAGTTCTGACAACTCCAAGGGACCCTTATGTTATGAAATTTGTTACCCACCACACCTCACTTTATCAAGTTTGTCATGGAGTGGCTATCCACATCATAAAATTCAAATTTATGAGAATTACTTGTTATGATTTGAAGTCAAGTATCGCAAAGACAAAATTCTAAGAACTCAAGAAAAAAAGAATAATAATTTTCATTTGTTGAATTTTAGTTTTAAATTTGGGAGTTCAATGGCCATCCATTTTCAACACATAAGATCAAGCTCAAAAAGGTTTCTTTTTTCTTTTTTTTGAAATACGAGTTTTTCCTTAAAATCTGGAAGACATTGTTGTTGGATTGCTAATTTGATAATCCATGTGAGCCCAAGGACCCTTAGTAAGATTTCAAATCTTACTAAGATAGTCATGATAGGCTGGTTCATAAAGTAATGTTTGTTCAAGTAACAAGCTTGATAAAATTGAGTTTTTCTAATAAAATTGCACCAAATAGGTCTGCCCTGTAAATCTCTCTTTTGTCTTATTAGCTGCCCCTAATTTTAGTTGGAAATTTACATGCACAAATTTCTTATAGCACAAGTTTCAAGTCTATGTACCAAGTTAAAAAAGACAATTAAATAAGAGAGTTGCTATTACCACACCAACCGTGTGCAATTTTTTGGGGATTTTATCTAGGAATTGTGGTGGCATTAGTAAAGTTGGTGTGGTAATAGTAACTCTCTTAAATAATTGGTGAAATGACAAAATTGATCATAACAAAACAAAAATTATATTCCAACTTTAGATAAGTTTAATTATTTAATTGGTAGAAAGATATTGAAATTTTCCATTGTGACTGTTCATTTTGGAGAGTGGGATAAATAATGTGTTGGAGACACATTTTGGATTTGACTCATTAAAATAATAGTAGAGACGGGATGGGCAGTACGATTAAGAGAGTGTTGGAGTTGCTCTAAACATGATTAAATTTAAGTCCGACTTCATGTGGCCTGACCACTTCAAAACCTCTGATCTTAATTTAAATAAGTTTTTCGTGGAATTTTTTTTTTTTAAATTGATTTATGCTCCAAATCTAGATGATTTGAGTGTTATTAATTTCAAAGTGACCCAATTAATTTTGTAGAAAAATCATTGCAGTGAATTGCAAGAAAAATGAACTACAAAGGATTTGTTCCATCCAAAATCTTGGAGGAATTCCTCCTATTACCTGGTAGTCTTTATATATTTAAAAATGTAAATGTACTTTGGTTCTTTTTGAACTTTTTAGATGTCTCCTTATTTTTCAAATTGGTGATATACCCCCTTGACCCTTGTCTTCTCTTGTATACTAATTAAAAGTAACCTTAATGTCGTCATTACCATCTACCAAATCTGTTACAAATCGAATCTTTTTAAACTAGTTCAAAAAAAAACTATCGAATCTCCATTACAGTGTTTGATACTTACCTACCAAATGAAGTTTCTTCATTATTATTATTATTATTTTGAGATTTTCTAATAATCTCTGAGCGATAGTTGAGTTTTTTACAATTATTTATAGTCTACTTTGTAAGATCTAGAGGTGTTACTTCTTATATCACAAAATCCTTCATTAATAAAACCTTATGCAAATAAAAATAAGAAGATGAGAGAGAATGAAGCGAAAGGAGGAAAAGAAGAGAGAGGGAGAGAGAAACGAATGTGATTTAGTAGGGATGGTGGATGCAAAGAGTAAACAAAAAAATAGCCGTGTTGGAATGACCTCAAGATTGATGTCATCATTTCACACTTACCTTACATGGAGGTCCACCCAGTAGGGATGGTGGTTGCAAAGAGTAAACAAAAAAGAGTTGTTATAATATGACACTCTCTTTGACACACACCCCCAACATAGAATCATAGATCAATTGCCTCATCTACGATTTTGTGATGGGGGCATGTGTCGGGAGGGGAGGGGAGGGGAGGGGAGGGAGAAAATCATTACACAAACAAAAAAGAGTCGTGTTGGAGTGACCTCATTTCACACTTTTCTGACATAGAGGTGTGTACATACTTTAGATATTTTCACTCGTATCTCGATGAAAACATCTATACTTGATACACACCTTCGTGTAGAGAAACTGCAAAATGAGTTCAATCTTTGAGGTCACTCAGCATTATTAAAAAAAAAAAAAAACACACACACACACGTTGGTTTGGAGTGAGTGATAGGTATGTAGAGACTAGAGGCGTTCTAGGGAGACAAAAAAGTAATTAGGTACAGATAAAGCCCAAACAGTGAGTCATAGGGTTCTCATGGAGATTTCCATCCACTATCTATTGAGCAGAGCACTCTCATTACCTAACTATATTTTTTAATATAATTAATACAAGATATTAGCATTAGTCAAGTTCAAATTCAAATCTCAAATATTATTTTGAACCAATAATTCAGTACCTCTACCTGCTTTAACCATAGCGTTAGCGTTATGATCAGAGAGGAGAAAGCTGTGTCTTTTGGGATCATCAGCAGTATTTCTTAGTACGATTTTCTTTTTCTTTTTTAAATATTTTGGAATCTCTAACAATTTCATCCAATCTCGACCCTTTGTTAGATGGAGGGCCTCCCACCGTCCCACGTTCTTCTGTCCCACTAAGCTCAATCGACAGTTAACTTCATATAATCTCTGTTTTCCGGTTTTCGGACACAAAAAAGACAACAAATAAATAAACAAAATAAAAAAGAAACTCGAAATCAATCACCAAACAACTATGTACAAAATCCTAAATCGTACCTAAGAGTCAAATATAAATTCTAACAATCGCCGTTACCGTCACCGTTAAATTCAACGTCACGATTCTTTGATTCTTTCACCGGAAAATGCTCCAAATACTCCTTCAATCGCTCGAATTATTGTCGGAAAAATATGTTGATTGATGAACCCGAGGCATCCATCGATCTGATTCCTGACACACTCGCCGGAATATCTGACCCTTAACCGTTCAAATAAACACTCGTCTTTAGATCTTGGCGATATCGACATCGGCTGCAAATATGCCCTTGCAGCCTCTTTGACCAATCGATTTTTTATTGGAATCTCGAGGGTATTAGGATTTGACGACGATGGCGGCGGCAAGAGATCCCTTAAGCTTGTGTAAGTCATAGTCTCAAAACAGACAAGTTCGAGTTGACCGTTAGATAACGGAGATAATTCGACGGTAGATATGAGCATAGAAGATGATGTTGCATTTCTCCGTTGGAAAGAATACGGAGCTCCGTTAATTTCCATGGTTACTTGTGCAACCATTAGAGAGGGCTTGTAGTATTTTAGGGTTTAAAAAATGAATTAAACAGTGGAATTCGCTAAAATTTTGCCTAATCAGACCAAAAAATAGAAGGTATAATTAGAACGGATACGGAAGCTTTGGCTCTAAAATGGAAACTTTTAATTCACAAAAATCGATGATGGGGTCATGGAGGAGAACAGCAGCAAAAGAGGGGGGACATTGGAGGCGTTTTAATATTACAAAGAATCTTTTACTCGGCACACCCCAAAGAGACTTTTCTCAAAACGTGCGCAACGTGTGTCAAAAATCCAGTTTCGGAAATTGTTAATTGTGCAATGATTTTCTGACACACGTACTTGTCACAAAATCATAAATACTTACCTCAGGATACGTATAATCAAAAAAAAAATTTTATGCATCTCAAGGCAAATGATCTATGATCCTGTGATGGTGATTTGTATTGTAAATGACGTCATAAATTATCAATGATTTCACTAATAATTTATCAACTAATTAGTAGATTATAAAAATGACGAAGTCACTTTAAAATCATGTTTTGAAAAATAAAAGGACTAGTGTACTAAAATTAGAATTCCGTTTTACATTGCTCACGAAATAAAGAATCACCCAAGTCCCAAGTGTTATTTACTTAAGAGTCATATCGGAGTGACTTTGAGATTGACCTCAAGTTACATTTTACTGATGCCGAAGTGTGTAAAACCCAAATGCTATTTACTTAGAATCATGTTAAGGTAGCCTCAGGACTGTAACTCATATCTATACATTCTTGAGGTCACTCCAGAATGACTCATTTACTCACACTTTGCTAGTGTGGTTGTGTGCACACAATCATATATGTTTTTTTACTCATATCTCGATGAAAAGTATCTATGATTCTTTACACACCTTCACATTGGCAAAGTGTGCATTAAGGTCACTTCAGCATTATTCTTTACTCAGTTCTCCACCTTTAATTTGAGAAAACTCTTACCAACCCTAATTATTTCCATTTTTTTTTTCTTTCAATTTTCATTATTCACAAAATCATTGATTTTTAAATGAATAAAGTCACATAATGTCTAACACCATTTTTAATGTCGTTAAAATAAAATGCACCTCATACAAAATCCGAAGAGGTTTATTTGATAAATAATGACAGTTTATGTTGATACCCAATTTCTACTTATTACATTGTAATTATTTATCGTACTCAATTAAAAGATTTACACATGCCATTCAGAATGAGAAGTTACATTTTCATCAAAATTTTCTCATAATACAATAATAAAAATTGCACAAGATGAGAAAGCCACAAAACACCATTATGCACAACAATCCATTAGAAGGACACATGTCAATAGTCATCTATTCAACCTCTTGACATCGATGTCATGTATGATTTCCACTCTTTGATTACTCTCTACCAAAGAGAAGGAAATTTCTAGGTCGAATGTTCACTCCTAAAGCAATAGAATGTCATTTTCATCATACTAATTTTTTTAGATTTTCTTAACTTAGTTGGGGTTTAATAAGTAAAAGTTGGGATGCCAAACTATTCAAATAGTACATCAAGATAATTATAGTTTCCAAAAATGTTGAACACAAAAAGCATCCTCACCACTAAGGTTGAGTCATTTGTATATTGAAAACTATAAATCAAGACATGTTATCTTCTCTTTCTCGCTCACTCTCTTTTTTTTTTTCATTTTTTATTATTTATAGGCTCAAAACAACATAGAAAAATAAAAGTCAACAATTTTACAATTATTAATAATCTAAGGATAAAATAGTGGGATAAAATATAATCTTGTTGCACCTTTCTCATTTTTATTTTTGAAAAAGTTATTCTAAAATATAAAAGCATGATGGTTGTAACCCTTGTTAGCAATCTCCCATTTTATTCTTGAAAAATTTACAAATTTTTTATTTTTTTCAATGATAATATTATTCTTCGGATTATTGAACTATTCTGAATAATTCACGGATTTTAAGTTTGAAAATAATATAACATGATTTTTACGAATTTTTATAAAAGTCAGTGGAAAAAAATACCACTATAACTTGTTGCCTGTTGCAAAGTGTAAACCTGTAAGTTGTGACATGTAACACAAGTTGACTTTAAGACGTTTATGCTTTAAAATTTTGGAGGAATCCACATTTTTACGTGACAAATATCCATTTTATCTTTAAAAATCTAATGACATAACCTTCTACATTTATTTGAGATTATACATTAATTTTTCAAATTGATGATTTGTCCCTTGACTTTGATTTTCTTTTAAATATCAATGGAACAATAACCTCAATCTCCTCACTATCACCACCATCACCATTAACATCATCACCATCACTATAATATGGCTGAATTTTTTATTTTCGAATTTTTTAAATGAGATAGATAATACACGTACAAAGCATATACCGCATATTTCTCATTTATTGAAATTTTGACCAAATTTTAGACCGGATTTGTAATCCAAAAATCGAATAGAACTCAAAATTTTCATGAATCGAATTTTTGATATATTCCGAATTACTAACAAGGGTTGTAACTACATCATTTTAGTTATATTGTATTATTATGCATGAACTCTTGACATTTGTGTTGAGAGTTGAGACTATGAGTTAGGTTTCGAGATCTCATCAAGCAGTCAAGGTGATTAGATTAAATGTCCATCCTCTCTCTGCATTCTATGGTGATATTTGCTTGATAACTGCTTGATGCAAAATAGTTTTGTGGTAATCAGGTTTTGTTCGTTTATGTTGTTTGGGAGTTTTCTTATGAAATAAATACAAAATAAAAGAGTAAACTAGTCATATTTTCAGGTTGAGCCTTTCAAGAACGACTTTAAATAAATTAGAAGTAGCATTTTGTGTTCAGGTTCCATTGATTTTGCTCTAGTACAATGACAAGGCCAAGGCCAAGACCAAGGGTGGACCCAAAGAATTTTACTTGGTGGGCCGAACTAATAGTTTGAAGATGAAATTATATTTGAAATTAGTGTTCTCAAATAGACTCCTAGTGAAAAAAAAAAACAAATAAATATAAACTCCTTTTTTCACCCAATAATTACATAAAGAGATTGTTATAGGAGAACCCACCACATGAAAGTATCATCTTCATATTTATAAAGAGAAAATCTCACATTGGGTAGAAAATAACTCTTTGTAATTTATTTTATTTTTTTTCCTTTGAAAATTCATAGAATTTTGTCTTCTACATCCATGTGTCATCGGATCATTTTTTAGATGCCACAAGGTGAGCTCACAAAATTCAGTAAGATTTGAGATCTTACTAAATTAGTAAGGTTATCCTTACTCAATTGTGAAAGACTTTCTTTTTTCCAAGATTTTTTATATAAAAATATTGTGGGCCCATGTACCGTCCATGTAATTGAGTCAATGAGAGTTGAAACTGCAAGTCAATTTATTTTCTGAAGATTTCATATATAGATGTATGAGAGATTTACGGGACAGACCTGTTTGTTGCAAATTTATTACAAAAACTCCCTAATTTTATTAAGTTTGTTACGTGAACAAACCTTACTTTATGAATCACGCTACCATAACTAATTTAATAATATTTAAAATCTTATTAAGAATTTTTTAGAGCACATTGAGCATCAAATTAGCAATCCAAAGACGGGGACTTGTATATTTCATGAAAAAATTCAGATTTAAAAGAAAATAATCAAAATAAAAAATCTTTTTGTTCTTAATCGTAGTTGTTGAAAAAGAATGGCTACGACCTCTCAAATTTAAAATTAAAATTTAATAGTGAAAGTTAATTAATTTCTTTTAATTTCCTATTGAATTTTTTATACTTTGGTTCTTTATAATAGTAAAAATTAATTAATGTTTTTGTATGTTAAGTTACAATTAATCCCATAGATTTAAATTTTATGACGTGGATCTCACTCCAGGCTTTTGTGGGTAACAACCTTGATAAAATAAGATTCCTACGAGTTGTCAGAATTTGAAAAAGACTTTTCGGAAAACAATGCAACAGTTGGTCCTACCGAGTAAATCTCTCTAAATTTATTTTGTGGGTTCTACACCATCCACGTGTATTTCAGCTCTCGTTTGTAAAATGAGTTGACTGTTAGGTATATATTAAAAAAAATATATGTCTTAAAATTTGTGTGGGCTATGGACCCCTTGTCTCTTCGTAGTTCCACTTCTGCCCCTGCTCTGGTACGTAACATTGAATCTCTCTTAAAAATAAATAAAAATAAAAAATCTATGATTTTATGTATGAGATGGGATCCCTTGACGGCTAAGTATGACCCGTGAGAAAACACATGGTCCCAACATTTTAAACATAAAATCTAATGATTGAGATTTGTGAAAATCTTAATAATACATATCTTAAAGATATTTATCCTGAGTATAAATCTCAATTATTGAACTTTGCATTTAAAGAATTGAAATTATATATTTATTTTTATGAGTATTCTTAGGGGTCTAAATATCTTGATCCTTTACGTGCTAGATGGTGCTTTTGACATGGGTCATTTTACTTTTTCATGAGTTTGGAGTAGGACTTTAAATCTCAAACTTGCAAGTTTGGGGGATATTGTCGTTGTAACTCTGTCATCTAAGATTTTCAATCACTAATACAAGATTTAAAATCATCTCAAGGGACATTTCAAAATCTGTATTGATTTTTGGAAATTTAGTTGATTTTTACAGGTTTAAATATTTGTTTTTCTTGTTTATATTTACTCTTCTCGTTTCATTAGAAGGGCTTATTTGAAATTTAATATATCAATCAAAGGGTTTTTGAATTTTACTTAGGAAAAAATATTTATTTATTTATTTTTGCATAATTTTGAAAATTATTCAACACAATTATAGAGTTGTGAAAATGCAATTTTCTTGGTTTTTTTGATCAAAATGTCTTTAATTATATTAAATTTAAATGTAAAAGTAGAGGCATTTGTGAGATTCAAATTTTGATGTCGAATCACTTCTTATCTGCCTTCTCTTACTATAATAGTAAGGATGATTTTTTAACCATAGTAAATCAATTTGATTTTGTAACTTTAAATGCTTGTCATCAACATGGGATGAGATTCAGTGATTGAACATTTTTTAATCTAATTTATATAATAGAAAATAGTCATTATATATATTAAATTTATTTTAAATCTTTTTAAAAAAGATTTACTTTGTAGGAAGCATCTCCATGTCTGTGAATACCAAGACCATAAGAAAAATTGGATTTGAAATCCTAAATATTTTAAAATAAAAAGACTTAATACAAATATGCTTTTGATAGGAATATTAAGGGGTAAGGTTAAAGGCACCCCAATTGTTATTAAGGGTGCCCAACACCATAGTTAATTTGTTTTTTTTTTTTTTTGTCTTATACGAATTTAAATCAACTCATGCTGAAACTTTTATCCAAACACACTAAATTTGATTCACTGATCACTTGGATTTTGGGTCAAGTCCAACCTATTTTACGCTAATAACCCTAATTTTTTAGAAAAAGATATCCCATTTCTAAGACTTTCTCTAGGGTTGTAATGGGTCTATCCATATGTATATACCAAACAATTATATTAACATGATGTATGTCCTTGAATTGTATAATATTTGGAATGTCCACATACTTTCTCTGTTTTTTTTATTTTAAAGCCAAAATAAAGTAAGGAGAAGAAAATTGGATGTGAACTAATCCTAAGCCTGTTTTAATTGGAAGCAGAATAAACCCGTTATTGTTAACAAACAGAGCTTATTAACAACGTGGGCATTTTTGGAATTCGACTTTGCGCACCCAGCGCACGTTAGGGTTCCACATACGAGTCCAGGGCCGCTATTTTCTCTATAAATACCCATCGAAGGATGTCAGTTGTACTCTTTGCAAGAACCCCTCTTCCACAAGTGACTGTTCCTGCGATGGGTAAGTTCGTCTTTATAACAGTAAAATCGCGCAAATTCTTCAAATAAAAGAACACATTGAAACATAAACTTTGTTGAATCGAATACAATATTTGATCTAGATAATTTTCTAAAACCCTAATATTCTGCGACTTCTCTCGATCAATCCGTCGCCATGGATATGCGATTTCCTTACTCCCCAGCCGAAGTCGCCAAAGTCCGAATGGTTCAGTTCGGCATACTCAGCCCTGACGAGATCGTAATCTTTTATCACTTCTTGATCTTCGTTTTCTCTAGGGTTTCATTTGAAATCAATTGCTTAGGGTTTGGTTTGGTTTGTGGTGATTTCTCTGCAGAGGCAAATGTCAGTGGTGCAGATTGAGCACAGCGAGACGACAGAGAGGGGGAAACCTAAACCTGGTGGTTTGAGCGACCCTCGACTTGGCACAATTGACCGGAAGACGAAGTGCGAGACTTGTACAGCGAACATGGCTGAGTGTCCTGGGCATTTTGGGCACCTCGAGCTTGCGAAGCCGATGTTCCACATTGGCTTCATGAAGACTGTACTCAGTATCATGCGTTGTGTCTGCTTCAATTGCTCTAAAATCCTCGCTTATGAGGTACCTATCATTTTCAGTGGTCTTTTGACTGAACTGATTACTGGACTTGACAATTGTTTGTTAAGTTGGTTGTTTTAATTTTTTAAAAGAAAAGTGAAGGGTATATCAAGATGAAAACTGGAATCAAGTAGTGCTGTTGGAGGGATGGTTTTAAAACTCGTTTTGAGGTCTCATCCATGAATGAGACCGAGTCGTCTTGGATAGGACATCTGATTTATTTGAGTTGTCTCGGACACGAGATTTAAAAAAAATGTCTTATAATTAGGGGTGGTAATCTTAACACGACCCACAAACGACACAAAATTAATGAGTTTGGGTCATAATAGTGTCAACCCGTCTAGCACAATTATTAATTGGGTCGGTTTTGGATCAGGGGCATCGACCTGCTTAACCTGTTTTGACACATTTAGTCATTCAAACGTGTAGTTTGAAATGTATCAACAATTATTTAAGAATTTTTTTAAATTACCCATTTTTGGTGACAATTTAGTTTATGTTTTGTGGTACTTAATTTATGTTGGTAGATATTGGTGTATGGTTGTGTGATTTTATTTTTAGTAATGATATTTTATTTTTTGTGGTGGAAATAGAACTTATTTTTTTCCAATAAAGATTAGAATTTTATTAACCTGGTATACCTATGAGTTGGGTTTGGGTTTAAGTTTTTGACACGATTATTAAATGTCGGGTTGGTAAATTTTTGTAATACCCTTACCTCAACCTGACCTGACCTATTGCCACCCCTACTTATAATTAGAACAAACCATGTCTTTGAAATGACTTGTCAACTCGTGTCATTGGTGGACAATATCGAGACAACTCGTCCGAGTTGTCTCGATGTTGGACAAGATTTAAAATCATGGTTGGAGGGGCTTATGAATTGTTGCTTAGTCTGCTACGTATAAGAAGAAGTGTTACCTAGTGTAATTATATTGGCATTGTGCGGGTAAAAATATAGAACTTGGAATGCTAGGAAATAGTTCGACAATCGAATTAGTTTTGTCTTTCACATAGTTTAGGTTAGAAGAGACAAAGATTTTGTACCTGGCAATCCAGTTCATAGCATTCCTAGTTCTAGACTTTTACCTTCATAGATATTGAGTAGGGATGGTGGTGAGTCAAACAATATCCGATTACCCAACTAATCCGACCTGATTATGCATAATATCTTACCCAAATATCGGTTTATCCGAGTTTAAAACAGTAATTCGCAATGAAGTATGCATATAACCCAAAATTAGGTTTTCTCCGTCATCATCACAATGAGGTGTATATATATCCGACTTGGATATCTGTTTGAAATTCATTTTCTTTGGGAAAATTATTAAAAAAATAATATATTATTTTATAATTATTTTAAAAAATAATTTTTTTTTATGAAATTATCAAAAAATTAATAAATTGGTTGTTGGAATGCTGATTTTCAGTGTGAAATTTGCGGTTTGACTAAAATACCCTTTTGACCAATCCTAGCGGTTTGACCGCCTGTTTTCGTTCTATACATACTCGGCAAAGTCCCTCCCCCACTCACTCACTCTTAGGGCAAAGTCCCTCCCCACTCACTCACTCTCAATCACTTTCATTCGCCAATTCCTACATATTTTCAATCTGGTAACAAAGTTATGTTTTTATTTTTTTTATTTTAAACTTTGCAATATTGTTAGAAATTAAATTTTTTATTTTGTTTCATTATAATGTTGTTACATATAAATAAAATAAAATAATGTTGTTTCATTATAAGTTATTTAAACTTTTATTAAATAAAATAATGTGTCTCTAATAAATAATTTTTAGGAATTATTATTTTATAATTATTAAAAAAATATTTTTTAGGAATTATTATTTTATAATTATTAAAAAAATATTTTTTAGGAATTATTATTTATTTTTATTGTAATCTATATAATTGAACGTAACTGAGTTGTTATAGTTTTGTGTTTTTTGAGTTGGGGAGAAATGTCCTCTCATTTACAATTTTGTGGTTGGACAAATGTCCCATCGACTTACATCACACTTTTTTAACTCTTTCCTCTTCATTCTCTCAAGCTATAGTTTTGTAGGACCCACTTTATTTCTTTTATACTCCATGCCCTGGAACTTGCTTATTTTTTTTCTCCATTTCCTCTTTTAATCCTTTAACCTACTTTATTGTTTTCCATCTTTTACCCCTTTAACCTTAAAATATTTCAATAATACCCCTCTAACTTTATTTTTTACGCTTTTACCCTCTTAACCCGAGAGAGGACGTCCATGCCGTAGGCACGGACGAACTCTAGTATTTTATAAAAATCATAGTATCTAAAATATTTTATCTTATAATTACACAATAATTACAATTAATAACAAATTTTTATAAAAATATTTCAAATAAAAATAATTTGCAATCATAAATGATTTTATAATTTGTAATTATAAAATAAATTTTTATAAAAATATTATTAGAATATTTTGTAATTCTAAGTTATTATCATTTGTTTTTATAAAATAATTTGTATTTATAACACATGTTCAAACAATTTCAGTAGTCGTTTACATTTATGATTAGAATCATACATAAAATCCTAAACTCAAAAAATAGAAATCTAGCCAAAAACAAAAAACAAAAACGAGGGCACTCCAACTTTGATTTATTCTCATTTTCTTTATTTTTAATTGGGGTGTGATAGGTAAACTTGGGGTGCCAATAGCAGCTTTGTTTGGGTAAGAACCTTTGTAAAATTTGGGGGTGCAATAAGTGGTCTCATAATTAATCATGATTCACAAAATATAGAAATAAAGCCATTATAATATAAATTATTATTATTATAATATAAAAATATAAAAATATTAAAAATTTAGAATTATTATTTTAAAATAATATAAAATATAGATATTATAGTAATATTGTTAAAAGTTGAATATAATAATTATTAAAATGTTAATATAATAATAATAATTTTATAATTATTAAAAATAAAAAATTAATATAAAAATTTAGATATTTTAAATTTGCGCAAAAGCCGGCGGTTGGACCGCTGGTTTTCAAGAGGGTATTTTTGCCAACTTGAAAACCGGCGGTCGGAGCGCCGATTTATTACATTTTTGAAAAATTCCTAAAAAATATTTGTTTAAGGGTAAATTACTAAAGGACGGTTAAATATTTTAATATTTAAGAAAAGAATCTGTTTTTTCAAAGATTACCAACAATGAATTAAGTCGCTGGACAGTCCAGCATTAACTCGCTAGACTGTCCAGCGATTTAAATGGAGGCTAAATTGTTGGGGTGTTGAAGTAAGCTATTAAAAAGCTGGACAGTCCAGTGTTTTAATCATTCGGAGGGCATTTTTGGTAAAGCAATGTATTTTAACAAATTAAAACGCTGGACTGTCCAGCGACTTAATTTGTTTTTGGTAATTTTCGAAAAAATAGATTCTTTTTTGTAAATATTCAAATATTTAACCCTCTTTTAGTAATTTTCCCTTTTTTTTAATAATTATAAAATAATATATTAATATTTTTTAATAATTTTCCCTTTGTTTTTTGATAGGTAAAATATCATTTCATTAAGACTTGGGTATCTGTTTGAAATTTGGGTACGAATATCCTCTAAATAGTTGGATATGGACATACTTAAAACAAAATCAGATAAAAAATTAGGTGCAGATATATGGAAAGATTTTGCAGACTATGGAGAGGCATCATTTCAACCATATTGTTGGAGATAAGAACTTGATAGATGATTGACTCATTTGTTAAAGCAATGATTGAATCTTGTCCTTGCTTTTGTACACTTGACACTTGCCTTCTATTCTACATATTTGGGGGAAAACGAGTAATAAGACAATGGAAATATCATTGGAGCTTTGTAAATTAAAGGGGTAGCATGGCTTATTGTTTGAATGTAGCTTTTGTGCAGTTCCAAGTGTGTTGAAGATGCTTTGTCAAATGGGTTTCCCTCAATGGTGAAATTTGCAGGTTTTTTTTATCTCTCCTCGTTCCTCTGACTCTCTAATTTCATATGGGGATATTTTTCTCAAGGAGTATATGGAACTTATCTGCATCATGTCTGTGAACTCATCTTGTGGGAGTTGTTGTGGCAGATTGTTCAATTGTTATCAATCGCACTCATGTTGACATTTTCCATAAAGCATTGAGTTGTACCATTGGGATATCGTGGCATTTGAGGAAAAATCTCTACATAAAGAGAATTAGTATATTTTGTTAGATATTTCTTACTAGGTTCTGTTGTGATGCCTTACTTGCATTTTGGATGAGATGAAGGGATTTTATTATTGTACTTCATATCCAAAGTTATTGTGCTAGTTAGGCAATCAGTGCTTGAAACAAATGTTTGTGTTTTGATATAAATGAATTCTTCCCTTTTTTCCTGAAGTACCCTTGAGGAATATTCTCATTGTTCAATGGATCAAGGTGGTTTATCCAAATGAGAGACCCTTGGGTCTGGTCAAAATACAAAAATATATTAAAAAGAACATCTCTATTGGGACCCTGACAACTTTGAACTACTCCATTCAATTCAGGAAATTGAAAATATATTACTTATGTGGTCTTCAAATGTGATGGGTCCTGAGATATCCCTAATATGTACCATGTATTAATCCCAGGAAAGGATAACATCTTTCCATCGCCGCACTCTGACATGGGAATTCAACTTCTTTCTATGCTATATCTGCTTTCAGATATGTTTGTAATTTGTGTAGATGTTGTAAAAGATCTTTGATATGTGTGTGTGCATGTACGTGTGAATGCATGTGTTTCTTTCTGTTGGTTTTTATATCTGTTATTGGATGTATCTGAAGTTATGAGTCTTAATAAAGCAAATGCCTGCTACTCTCCTTTTTTTTACAATCTCTCTGCTATTTGTACTTGTTTGTTTTTGTTTATTTTCTTCTGTTTGTATTTTCAATAGGTTGCAGCATGACATTTTGCACTTTATTTTATCTTTAATTCCTTCAGGAGGACCAAAAATTAGAGCAAGTTCAGAGGATTAAAAATCCAAAAAATAGACTGAAGAAAGTTTTGGATGCCTGTAAGAACAAAACTAAATGTGAAGGTGGTGATGAAATTGAGGCCCAGGATCAAGATTTGGAAGAACCAATGAAGAAGAGTCGAGGAGGCTGTGGTGCCCAACAGCCGAAGATCATCATTGATGGCATGAAAATGATTGCAGAATACAAGGTTCAAAGGAAGAAAAATGATGACCTGGAACAACTTCCTGAACCAGTTGAAAGAAAACAACAGCTCTCTGCTGAAAAGGTTTCTCACTCAGCAAAAACTTCTTACCTTTCTTCCTTATCCTGTAAGGTAAACTGATTTTTGCTTGTTTTCCAGGTTCTCAGCATTCTGAAGCAAATAAGTGATGAAGACTGTATTCTATTAGGTTTGAACCCTAAGTATGCACGTCCAGATTGGATGATTTTACAAGTCCTTCCCATCCCTCCACCACCTGTAAGACCTTCTGTGATGATGGATACATCAGCCAGAAGTGAGGCAAGTTTTTTGAGAGATTTTTTAGGAGGAAAAGTATTATCTTATAATTAAGAATTTTTCTTTCAAGGACTTTTCTTGCTCTTGTTCTATAATTCACATTCCATTATAGTAGTATTACGTCTGAAAAAGTTTAGACAGTCATCTTATTTTAGTGGATTCAACAAAGATGTTACTGGCCTCTCAGTTGCACACATTTACACACACCCATGCATGCCTGCGCACACTGGCATATGTAATGTACCATCTTAATGATATTCCTTTGTTGTTCAGGATGATTTAACCCATCAGTTGGCAATGATCATCAGACACAATGAGAACCTTAAGAAACAGGAGAGAAATGGAGCTCCTGCACATATTATTTCAGAATTCGTTCAGTTACTGCAGTTCCATATAGCTACTTATTTTGATAATGAGTTGCCGGGTCAGCCAAGGGTAAGTGTGCATGACTAAGAGCATCCAATAAAATCTTGATGTTTGCCCTTGGAGGTCAACTAAGAGGGGTTTCTACCGTGCAGGCTACTCAACGTTCAGGGCGACCCATCAAATCCATATGCAGTAGGCTTAAGGCTAAGGAAGGTCGGATTAGAGGTAACTTGATGGGGAAGCGGGTGGATTTTTCAGCTCGAACCGTGATCACACCAGATCCAACTATAAACATTGACGAACTTGGAGTGCCATGGAGTATTGCTTTAAACTTAACTTACCCAGAAACTGTGACACCATATAACATTGAAAGGTATTACATTTGATTTATTTATTTTTATTTTTAGCTCTTCTTAATTGATTCTCCGTATCTGTCAGGTTGAAGGAGCTTGTTGAATATGGGCCTCATCCTCCCCCTGGAAAAACTGGTGCCAAGTACATCATAAGGGAAGATGGTCAGAGGCTTGATCTTCGGTACTTGAAGAAAAGCAGTGATCACCATTTGGAGTTCGGATACAAGGCTGGTTTCCCTCAAGTTTGCAGCTCTTGATTCAGTCTTCACACATTTACTATGTCTGAACTTTTTCCATATTGGTTGCAGGTGGAGCGACACTTGAATGATGGGGACTATGTCCTCTTTAACCGGCAACCTAGTCTTCATAAGATGTCTATTATGGGGCATAGAATCAAAATTATGCCGTACTCAACTTTCCGTTTGAATTTGTCTGTCACTTCCCCATACAATGCTGATTTTGACGGAGATGAAATGAACATGCATGTTCCTCAGTCATTTGAAACCAGAGCGGAAGTCTTGGAGCTCATGATGGTACCAAAATGCATAGTTTCACCTCAATCAAATCGGCCTGTTATGGGTATTGTGCAGGATACACTGTTAGGATGTCGTAAAATCACCAAAAGAGATACATTCATTGAGAAGGTGATGTCATCCATAATCTTACTACTTTGTTTTCCTTTGTTGTATCATCGTAATATAGTTGTTTCCTTCTAGGAATTTTGAGATTCTAATTTACTCTTGAATTGTCATAGGATGTCTTTATGAATATTTTGATGTGGTGGGAAGATTTTGACGGGAAAATACCTGCTCCAGCAATTTTGAAGCCTAGACCTGTTTGGACGGGAAAACAAGTGTTTAATCTTATCATTCCTAAGCAGATAAATCTCATTAGAACCTCAGCATGGCACTTGGAATCTGAAACAGGTTTTCTAACCCCGGGAGATACACAAGTTCGAATAGAGAGAGGGGAGGTCCTTTCAGGCACTCTGTGCAAGAAGACCCTTGGAACATCTAATGGCAGTCTTATTCATGTCATCTGGTATGCATTGTATGAACACACTGATTTTCAGATTCGCTTGTTATTGCTAAAATGCATGTTCATATGCACAGGGAAGAGGTTGGTCCAGATGCAGCCCGTAAGTTTTTAGGTCACACACAGTGGCTTGTTAATTATTGGCTTTTACAGAATGGTTTTAGTATTGGAATTGAGGACATGATTGCTGATGTGGCAACCATGGAAAAAATTAATGAAACAATTTCTAAAGCAAAGAATGAAGTGAAAGGACTTATTAGGGCTGCTCAAGAAAAGAATTTAGAGGCTGAACCTGGACGAACTATGATGGAGTCATTTGAGAACAGAGTGAACCAGGTATGCAATTACTATATTCTGATTGTTTTAGACCTACCTTGACTTTTAGCTTGTATGTGTTAATTTTTCTAACTTAGGAACCACATCCAGGTGTTAAATAAGGCTCGTGATGATGCTGGAAGTAGTGCCCAGAAGAGTTTATCTGAAAGTAACAATCTCAAAGCAATGGTGACAGCAGGTTCAAAAGGTAGTTTTATCAACATTTCTCAGATGACTGCTTGTGTTGGACAACAGAATGTTGAGGGTAAACGAATCCCCTATGGTTTCATTGATCGAACATTGCCACATTTTACTAAAGATGACTATGGGCCCGAAAGTCGTGGTTTTGTGGAGAACTCATATCTACGTGGGTTGACTCCGCAAGAGTTCTTCTTTCATGCTATGGGTGGTAGGGAAGGTCTTATTGATACTGCTGTGAAAACTTCTGAGACTGGATATATACAGAGGCGTCTTGTGAAGGCTATGGAGGATATTATGGTCAAATACGATGGGACTGTTAGGAACTCTTTAGGGGATGTTATTCAATTTCTTTATGGGGAAGATGGTATGGATTCTGTTTGGATTGAATCACAGAAGCTGGATTCCTTGAAAATGAAGAAAACAGAGTTTGACAAGGTTTTCAGATATGACATTGACAATGAAAATTGGAATCCAAGTTACATGTTACCGGAACATGTGGAGGATCTAAAAACCATCCGGGAGTTCCGTAATGTGTTTGATGCTGAAGTTAAGAAGTTGGAAGATGACCGGTACCAGCTTGGTACAGAGATTGCTACAACAGGTGATAACTCGTGGCCCATGCCTGTGAACCTAAAGAGGATTATCTGGAATGCACAGAAGACATTTAAGGTTGACTTGAGAAGGCCGTCTGATATGCACCCAATGGAAATTGTGGAAGCTGTTGATAAACTTCAGGAGAGGCTGAAAGTTGTTCCTGGTGATGATTTAATGAGCATGGAAGCTCAGAAAAATGCCACACTATTTTTCAACATCTTGCTTCGTAGCACTTTTGCCAGTAAGAGGGTTTTGAAAGAATACAGACTGACCCGTGAAGCATTTGACTGGGTTATTGGTGAGATAGAATCTCGTTTCTTACAGTCAATAGTGGCACCCGGGGAAATGATTGGATGTGTTGCTGCCCAATCTATTGGTGAGCCTGCAACACAGATGACTCTGAATACCTTCCATTATGCTGGTGTGAGTGCCAAAAATGTGACTCTGGGTGTTCCCAGGTTACGGGAAATCATTAATGTGGCTAAGAAAATCAAAACACCTTCATTGTCTGTCTACCTGAAGCCCGAAGTTAGCAAGACAAAGGAAAAAGCTAAGAATGTTCAGTGTGCTTTAGAGTACACTACTCTACGGAGTGTAACACATGCTACTGAAGTATGGTATGATCCAGATCCAATGAGCACCATAATTGAAGAGGATGTTGATTTTGTCAAGTCCTACTATGAAATGCCTGATGAAGATGTTGCTCCAGAGAAAATTTCTCCTTGGCTGCTACGGATAGAGTTAAATCGTGACATGATGGTGGATAAAAAGTTGAGCATGGCTGACATTGCAGAGAAGATCAATCTGGTATTTGATGATGATTTAACTTGTATATTTAACGATGACAATGCTGAAAAATTGATACTCCGTATCCGAATCATGAATGATGAGGCTCCCAAGGGAGTGTTGGAGGATGAATCTGCGGAAGATGATGTTTTCCTTAAGAAGATTGAGGGTAACATGTTGACACAAATGGCTCTTCGAGGCATTCCTGATATCAACAAAGTGTTTATCAAGTCTGGAAAAGTAAATAAGTTTGAAGAAAATGAAGGATTTAAGCCAGAAGTTGAGTGGATGCTAGATACTGAAGGTGTCAATCTATTAGCTGTTATGTGTCATGAAGATGTTGATGCCAAGAGGACCACAAGTAACCACTTGATTGAAGTTATCGAAGTTCTTGGAATTGAAGCTGTTCGTCGATCCTTACTGGATGAATTACGAGTGGTTATATCTTTTGATGGATCCTATGTGAATTATAGGCACTTGGCTATCCTATGTGACACCATGACCTATAGGGGTCATTTGATGTCCATCACTCGCTATGGTATTAATCGGAATGATACTGGACCAATGATGAGATGCTCATTCGAGGAAACCGTTGACATTCTTTTGGATGCTGCAGTGTACGCTGAAACAGATTATCTTAGGGGTGTTTCCGAAAATATTATGCTTGGTCAGCTTGCCTCCATTGGCACGGGAGATTGTGCTTTGTATTTGAACGATCAGATGCTACAACAAGCCATTGAACTCCAGCTTCCAAGTTACATGGAAGGTCTGGATTTTGGCATGACTCCTTCACGCTTGCCAATTACAGGAACTCCATATCATGACGGCATGGTGTCACCAAGTTATTTGCTGAGCCCAAATGTCCGTTCATCGCCCATAACAGATGCTCAGTTTTCTCCCTATGTTGGTGGTATGGCTTTCTCTCCTACCTCATCTCCTGGTTACAGTCCATCATCTCCCAGTTACAGTCCAACCTCTCCGGGTTATAGCCCCACGTCTCCTGGATACAGTCCTACTTCCCCTGGTTACAGTCCAACTTCCCCAACATACAGTCCCAGCTCTCTGGGCTATAATCCAACAAGTCCCACATATTCTCCTACTAGTCCATCTTATTCCCCGACCTCACCCAGTTACAGCCCTACCTCTCCAAGTTACAGTCCTACTTCTCCAAGTTATAGCCCGACTTCTCTCAGTTACAGTCCTACTTCGCCAAGCTATAGTCCTACTTCTCCAGTTGACAACCCTAATTCTCCAGTCTATAGCCCCACTTCTCCTGCATACTGCCCCACTTCGCCTTCGTACGGCCCAACCTCACCCTCCTATAGCCCAACTTCACCCTCCTATAGCCCCACCTCTCCTTCATACAGTCCCACCTCTCCGTCATACAGTCCAATGTCACCTGCCTATAGCCCAACCTCTCCTGGTTACAGCCCAACCTCTCCGAGCTACAGCCCAACATCTCCAAGTTATAATCCTCCTTCAGGAAAATACAGCCCATCTTTTGCATATTCACCAAGCAGTCCAAGAATATCACCATCCAGTCTTTACAGTCCATCGTCTCCAAATTACAGGTAAATTTTGAGTTATTGATATGCTATCTTTTATGGTGTAAAAACTAGTGTCTGAGGCTGGTCTTGTTGTTGACTCGCCTTTGTTCTGAGTATAATCACCTCCTTGACTGGACTCGGAACACATCCAGCTGAGCTGGCTTGCAGTTGCTGAGTGTTGTATGATAATTTCCTTTGGTTGCTTTATTTAATATTCATGTTGCTAGGTTGCTTCTTGGCAAAGAAAAAAAAATGTGTTGTAGGTTGCTCTGAATTTACATACGTGTGAGTTGGACTGTGTTTTATTCTTAAAACATTACTATGGACTATTTATTTGTTTCTTAATATTCACAATATCTAAGATGCATTTGTTTAACGTCTTCTATTACAGCCCAACGTCTCCATCATATTCACCAACATCTCCATATTATTCCCCTCCCAGCCCTACTTACAGCCCAAGCAGGTGATCTTCACTACTTTAAGTGTAGCTTATACTCCATTTACTTCATATTTATCACTCTGGTGGCATTATTTTGGTTTTGGTTTTTGTTTGTGTTTGTGTTATGATATGCATGTCATTATGCCTCTACTGCAGAAGATTTTTTAATTTCTCTGATTTTATGTGTTGTGGACCTGTGGGAATAGAAGTGAAATATGCTCTTTACATGCTAAAAAGCTCTGACATGTTGGAAAGTAAACCATTACTGTCATTGTAGAATTCTTCATGCTACAGATTTAATATTTCAAATTTAATTATGACTGACTTGAGCTTCAATATGTTCCATGTCATACATGTTTTCTTACTACCCAGATTAGAAAACTTATGTTGTAACAATGTGTAGAGTACTTGTCCCAAAATATGTGGAGTGAGTTTTTGTATATTTGTGATAGTTTGCTTGTGCTTGCTTCGCAGGTTATGTCTTACAATATATTACGATTTTCTTTTTCATTTTTTGAATATATATCAAGGCAGAATTTTTTATTTAGTGCATAACATAATATTATTAGAGGAAGTTGAAAAGATAAATTAGAGAAAATTATCATGTATTCCTTTGCCTCGTCAAAAAATAATTATCTTTTTGAAAACTACATTCTGAAGAGGGTAAAAATAATTATTTTATTTTATTTGTACTGATTTCTTGTGTATTTTCCCCCCTCCTTTGCAGCCCTTTCAATTCTGATGCAAGCCAGAACTACAGCCCAAGCTCTCCACAATACAGGTGTGGTTTTTCTACATTTAATATTTCCTGGTAAAAATGTGGTATTTGATACTAATGTGGTATTTGATACCAACTTGTCTCTTCCCTCCATTCAGTCCAAGTGCACCAGGGTATTCACCTTCATCTACCAGCCAGTACACCCCACAACTCAGTAACAAGGATGAGGGAAGCACCCGCTGACTTTATTTTTCCTCAAGGAGGCCTGATTGAGCATCGAATTGTTTGTTCTCAAAACTCACATTTTCAGTCATGATGCTCTTGTTCTCTGCATGCTTTGAATCTATATATGTGAGAGGCTATGTCTAGTAAAGAGTCTTCATTAATTTATCCCAAAAGCTTGAGTCTTATCAGCAGTTTGTAGCAGTGGATGCATAAAATGTAAAATAGTACTATATTTTAATAGAGGAATGGTGCATGTTAATGTCTAGTAATAAGTCTTCATTAGTTTTATCTGAAAAGATCGAGTCTTATCAGCAGTTTGTAGAAGTGGATACATGAAATGTAAAATAGTACTATATTTTAATAGAGGGATGGTGCTTGTTAATGATAGTGGAAATTATCTACATTTCCTTGTGTTATATAACTGTGAAATTCTAAATCAAAGATAGTATTAAAAACATTATTACACTTCTTACATATATGTAGAAGTCAGAAACATCTAACAGCGTTGTCTTTTTTGAGTAGGTTATTTGGAAATTCGTTGTAACAATGAAAACAAAAGATGTGTCAACTTTCTATTTTGTTTTTTTTTTCCAGAACCGTGTGACTTGGGAGAGGCTCGTTGAAGTGGCTCTAGTCGAGAGATTCGGCTGATTTTGTTGAATGAATCGGCAAGTAAAAAGACTTATTAATGTTACCAAACACTGAAGTTCGATCAATAGAAACGTGTTCGACTAAATTTAGACTTCACATGGCTGTTCCAAACACAGCAAAAATGAGTTACAAACCACGAGTTAATTAATAAAGATTAATAAGAAAAAATAACTTACTTGATAACAAGAAAAATAAGAGAACATAATGATTTCTAATTAAAAATGGAGAAAATTATGTATGAGCTCGAACTGTGTGAATTTAACCCTACACAACTCTAAACCTAATTACTAGAAAAACAGAAAGAAAGGAAAAAAAAAAATCAATAATTACCGGTGTTATGAATAAACATTATAAGTGATTTTATTGAAAAATCTTACCATATAATAAAGTCATTGCCCTAGTTAAATAAGCATATCTTTGCTCAAATTGGTAAAACATGGTTCTATTCAAACTAGGGCTTAAATAGTGTAAGCTATAGCCCAAATCAGACATTAACCTCAAATTAATTTACTTTACATCCTCACAAGAAAAGATACCATCACACGGTTAATAACAATTGTAATCATATTATTATTATTATTATTATTATTATAAATTAATTAGTTAATTATTGAATTGCCAGTATTCAACATGTCATAAATTGGGGAATCAAAATTGTTTTCAAGATTGTTTCTTAGGTAAACAAATGCAAACAAAATTATATTGTCAAAAGAACTATTTTTTTTTTTTAATTATTCTTTATAATTAAGTTACAAATAGATTTAACGTATTAAATACATTGATTTAGTGAAAAAATAAGATTCTATTTTATTTTAAAATTATCAGTGTTGTTATTATTTTAAATTAGTTTAAAATAATTTTTAAAATAAGTCTTGAATGTCATAAATTTTAGAAATGCAAATTTGAAAACGAAAAATTATTATTATTAAAAAATTGAAGAACCCAACTGTTTACAAGTAAATAACAGTACCATTTATATTGATAAATTAAAAATTTTGTATTCACTCAGTAAAATATAATAATAAAATTTAATTAGTAATATAATAAATATATAAAGATTAGAAATATAAGGCTTCAAATTTATTTATTTGGGGTGTGAATTCAGCCCAGTCCGGCTAGCCTCACAAAACAAGGGTTAGGGACTTCATATTGAACCAGCAAAGGACTTCACATTGAACCATATTGAACCAGCAAAGGTAGGGCCAGGCTTAAATCCGGGTTTGGCTAGGGCCTTATAGTTGCACAACTCATAAAAATATTCATAATATATTTAATTAGAAAAAATATTTTTCTAATAAAAGTAAAATATATTTTCTGATTACCATTTAATTCTATCAATTACTTTTAGAGATTAATAAGGCATTATTTTCAAGTTCAATTGGATAGTCTTAAGCATGCACAAAAAATTATTTGAAAAAAATATTTTTCATTAAAATATTAAATTTTAGTCATTTTATTCGGCCACAACACGCTAAATCAAGTCCGTTAGTACTGGCCTACTGCTTTGTTGAGTTAGGCCCGATATTAGCATAGGGCTAGTCTAGGTAGAACGAGTCACTTTAGGGCTGGGCTGGTTTAGGGCTCAACCAAGCCCGGCCGAACTGTCCATTGACACCACTAAATTTTATAAACGATGACTAATAAATATACTGATCAACAATATTTTACATTTTTGTTGATAGTCAATTTTCTCCAATATCTCAAAATTTTAATTAGAATAAAGTAATGAATAATTTTGAGGATATTGTATTAACGAATAAAAAAAAAACTTCACCACTTCAAATTCTTTAGATATATGTATATATAATAAAAGGTCATGAAAATTGTGAGTGTGATGGTCATATCAAATGTATTCTTTTTCCCACATCTAATAAGCATTTGTTCTCAAAAAATCATGTGTCCTTTTTGTGTTTTTTGTCCTCTTGACACTGTTTGGATTGAGAGAAATGGAGAGAGAGAAAAAAAACGAGTTTCTCTCCATTTCTCCTGTTTAAATTGTTAAATGGGGAGAGAAGAGAAAATAATTGGAGAGAAGAGGAAAGAAATCTTTTTAAATTATTTTATAATGTCAACTCTGTCCATAGATCTCTTTTAAGATATTTTAATATTTCAAATTTGTCGTAAATTCTCTCTTGTCAATCCAAACATGGTGGAGAGAAATTAAATTTCTCTTCTCTTTTCTGCTCTCCACTTCTCTCAATCCAAACACAGCCTAAATTTCTTCAACTCAAGTATTGTCTTGAATTTAGAATAGTTAATCCATACCATCTATTTGATATACTACTCTTTCGACATGTAATTATGATCAAGGTTAAATGTGGAAATTGATACAATTATACCATGAAAGTCTTATTACATGGGCCCAATCATATAGAAACATCTTAGCCAAATATTATTTAATTCCTTGTTAAGCACATCTCAAGCTGAATTATCTAGATATCAGACCATTGCAAAAGCGTGTAGCCACCTGAAATAATTAATCCATAAGTGAACAAATGAATAAACAAGTTGGTAGTAATAAAGAAAAAGACAATTCAAAAGGATAAAATGTGATGTGGGGGCGTTGCATGTGCCGTAGGACTAGTCCTTGGACAAGACCATGGTCTATGGACTAAGCAAAGCCCAGATAAGTCCACTGCCTATAGGGATACCTGGTTATCAAAAAAATGAAATTAAAAAAAAATAAAAAATGCTCCTCTTCCAACGTGTTCATCATAAAAATTAGAATTAATTTTGATACATTTTGTTTGAACCTGAAAAACATGCATGATTACCAACCATATATGTAGCATTGACTTTTTCAGTTGTGGAAGACTCCTAGTGAGAGCATATGCAGTAGGAAGTAGGAACTAAGGAGTTAATCATTAACAGATTGGCTAGATTGCATGGTTCTTCAAGTGTTTCGCGAGAGTGAAATTTCAAACTTTATTTTTTAAATTCATGGAAGAAACTAAAGCTCAGCCCATTAGACTTGAAAATTGATGCTTGTTGACGCCTCATCAAAAGACACTCCCTTTGCCCTACCTATTGTTTCGATTGAATCTCATTTTCACTTTATGTTATCCCATGGTTTTGTTCATGGACGATATCAAGTTCCTTTGGGGAATCATATATTTAAATTTTATTCAAATGTGTGAATCACAAAGAAGAAGAAAAATAATGGAGATTAATGACAAAAATTGTGATTTTATTGTCTGATTTCGTTCACGAATGATATGAATCGGATTAGTCATCTTGGTCTCGGACGAATTTTAAAATCATGATAGAGGCGGCTATCATCCACTAGCTCTTCTTTTCTTATTGCAAAAGTCAAGGTCTCTTTTCAATTACTAATTCTCAACGTACTGGAATTGATACACTTCCAAATTGATAATGATGTTCGTAAAAAAGATAAAAATTAAATCAAATGGTTTGAATTCAACAATTAAATTGAATTTTGATGTCCGAGGACTGTTCCAACAATTGAATTAATGGGGCAATCCTCTTTCTCCCACACATTTACACGATCAAAAAGTCAATGTAATATGGACAAATTACTTAAAGGACCCTGATTAGAGTGGTTTCTTTTTAAGTAGTCCCTAAGTAAGTATTGGGTGGTGGCTTGACAGTCCATTTAGGGTAGGGATCGACTAGTTGCACACCACCCACTATCAATTGTGCTCCATTACTTAAAAATTTCCCTTTGTAGTCTATTTGGATGATTGCACTTAAAATAAAAAAATTGCACTCCTATGTTTTGTTTTTATTTATTTATTTATATTTTTTTTTTGTTAATGACGGGAGTATTATTCTTTGTTCTTCTTCAATCATGTTCAAATAAATTATTTTTGGTGCAATAACTTTTGTAATAAATACTTAATCGTATAACAAGCATATTTACAATTTACATGAACAAATAAGATGAAGTCACGAGAAGGTGAATAATCCTAAATATAAATGTTATCAATAATGAAGTGCCATTATTAGGTTAAAATAGAAGTTATAAAAAAAAATTTATTTTCAAGGTTGATGTGCAACTAATCCGTTCCCTTAGGGTATGTTTGATTGCACATGAAAAACAGCGTGGAAAATCATTTTCTAAGGAAAATGAAAATTTTCATGTGTTTGATTGTAATTTTACATGAAAAATGATTTTTCACCCTCCTCCAAAAGCCCTGAAAAATATTGAAATCCACCCCTATTTTCCATCTCCAAATCAAGACCCTAACTTCATCTCTTCTTCTTCCCCACCACTACTACCATCATAGCCGTTCACCCTCCCTATCTTCGTTGCTGGGCCACCTCTCTCTTCTTCTTCTTCTCCTCCCTTTTCTCCAACCCTCTCCCTTTCTTATTTTTTACTCTTCTTCTTATTCTTCTTTTTCCTCCACTTCCCAACTCCCACCTCCCTCTGCCCCAAAACCCGCACTCTCCTCTTCTTTTTTTACTTCGTCATATTTTTCTCTTGCTTTTATTTAGATGAAATCAAATAATGAAATTTGATTTTTCAACCGTACCCATTTTTCATCACTATTTTTTCCTAGATTTCAAATTCCATGAAAAATTACTTTCTATACAATCAAACAACCCTAATAGTAAACTTTTTATTTCTTAATGGCCCCTCAACCACATCCTAGGTTATAATATTTTTGAAATACCAAAACTACCTTATTTTTTATCTTCTTCACATACTTAGGTTTTTCAACGCCGATTATAAACATTTACTACGATTTTTTATCGTGAATGACGAATGAGAATGATATACTTTTAATTTTTAGCATTTAAATATATTTTTCAATTTACTTTTACAATTTATAACAAAAAATGAAGAACAACTTTGAGATTCTAAAATTTTCATATGGTATCGAGCTCACCACTTTTTATCATCTAGTTCGACATTTTTTATTGTTGAATTTTACAATTTAAAAAAAATATTGAACTTGACATTGTAAATGTGATCCAATTTTTTTTTTTTTTTTTTTTTCAATTTTGATACTGGATGGATCTTCCTAAAATATCTAAAATGCATATAGTATAGTTGTGAAATGACCAATCAGATAAAAAAAATTACAATGAAATCTTCAAAAATTTTAGAATCTTATTATAAATTATTTAAATAAATAAATAAAATACATCTAAACATTCAAAATTAGAAGTGAATCATTCGTTATTCACGATCAAAGCTCATCGGAATTAATCTCAATCCCAATTAAAAAACCTAAATATGTGAAGAAGATGGAAAAAGATAATTTAGATATTTCAAAAATAGTATAACGTGAGATGAGGTTGAGGGAGATTAAACAAAAGAAAAGTTTATTATGCAAAACTCAGGGACTAGTTAGAAAGAAATTCTTTCATTAAGGTCCTCTAAATAATTTCCTCATAAAATAATGAAGAATTGTATTAATCTTTGACTTAAGGTGGCATGATTAAGGGCATTAAATACACTTAGAAAATAAGCATTTGAAAAAAAAAAAAAAAAAAAAATTCTTTGGAGAGCATTTTGGGTAGGAAAATGCATTTTCAACCCTGTCATGTTATGCCAAAAACAATTTTTTTCAAACATCGTTAAATCCATTGGGCACGTGTTAATAAAACCCAATAATGAATTAAAATGATTATTATTAGTTGAAAGGTTGCAGTTAATGATGTTTGAATTTTTAGTAATAACATGACAGGGCCGTTATTGTAGACTTTTTGTTTGTTTATGCAACTGAATTCTATCCACGAATTAGCACATGGAATGCATTCTATGCATCAGATCTGACATTTATTGATTTCGATGGCGACACCAAAATTCTAGTCGGTGAGTTAGTTGTACCCCTCCATATATTTGAGATGCCCTTATAATTACTTTTATCTCACTCTCTTTTCTTAATTTTTATATAATGAGAAAAGATAGAGTAGAATGGTTTGACCCCAAAATTTGAGTGGTTAGGAATGCCTCTACATTAACCTTTAACTTAATGTAATTAAGCTCAATTTGATAAAAAAATAAGAAAATAAAAATTCCATGATGTTATAATGACTAGGTTAGTTCTCAAAATTATGAAAAATATCCTTTATACCATTTAATCTTCAAAACCCCCTTTAATTACTATTTTAAATTACAAATAAATCATTTTGATATTTGTGCATTTGGACATACATGCCACCTTTTAGTATACACTAACAGAGTTTTCTTATGTTTGTCGATACAATCATTCTTGTTAATGGACTAGAAGAAGAAAGATGATAAAGTTGAAGATGTATTATTAAAAGAAAGGTAGTAAACGAAAGACAATAAATTTGAAGAGGTATTCTCGAAAAAAGGAGAGAAAGAGAATAGACAATAAAATTGAAAGGACATTTTGAAAAGAAGAAAAGAGGAAATTAAAGACAACAATTAAATGTTATCATTGAGATTCATAGAAAGATTAAATCCTAATCTCTCTTTATATGCGGGATAAAGGGATTGAGTTCCATTGTTGTATTTCATTATATGGATAGATGTCTTATATTTAATCTTTAGCAAAAAATCCTATGATTTTTCTTCCTAAAATTAGTCATCTTTAAGTTCTTTAACCTTTATAGTTAATTGTTTTTATTCTTTTCAACCTCATCTTTGCCTTAACCCCTTGAAAACCCTTGATTTTTCTACCCAAAATTACGTGGTTAGATATTTCTCTAAAAATTATCCTTTTTCTTAGGGCTTGAAGGTTGAAGTAGATAAAACCTTAACAATATAGGTGAGTATAAAAAATTTACCTAGGGAGTTAAGAATCAATTGATTTTGGAAAAAGAAATAAAAAATACCATGGGATTTTGGCTTGAAGTTGAAAATGATGACATTCTTAGGCCAATTTTTCCTCTAGTCTACCAGAGGAGACCGAGCGAGGTTTAGGGTCATGTCATCATTTAAAAACATAAGGGTATTCAAATATTCACCTAAAAAGAGGGGGGTTATGTCTAAATCAAAATTCTGCTAGATTTTGGGATGACAAACTTACCCCTATTAAGCTTAGTTGGATGCGGAATTCTGAGAAAAGCAATGTTTTAAAAATCAAACCAATGATTTAATTGGACCAAAAATTTGTCAAATTGGTCCCACCATGGTTATTAGGTGGATGATTGAACCGAAAATTCATCCCATTGGTGCTGTTATTGAAAAGTTAAAAAATATATATATATTTCTTATATTAGCTCATTTATTTTTAATTTTTGATAACCATATCTATTATAGTTCATGGTCTTGTCCAAGGACCAGTCCTAGGGCACGTTCAACGGTTGCACATAACATGCACTAGGTAAGTGAGGGTGCGCCCTCGCATGTGACCCCTAGGAATTAATACTCATACTGGGTATCGAACTCACGAGTCATGACCTACGGGCATTACCGCTTATCGATCCAAAATTGCCATTTACAAACTATACCGATTTGATTTTAAAATTTGATCCCAACTTGTTGGATGACCAGTTCGGTTCAGTACTAAAATAGTTATGAAATGGATCATATTTTGGCCAAAATTCAGGTTGGATATGGATCATGTATTGCATAATCATATTTGGGGCAGATCGGGTCTTGTTGATCGATCCAATTAGAACAATATAAATAAATAAATGAATAAAGAGAGAATCTATATTGCCACACTAACTTCTACTTAAGCGCCCTAAGATGGGTCAATTTCCTGGTGTAATATGTATTGGGTGCTCTAAGTAAGAGTTGGTGTGACAATGGAACCTCTTAATTAAGTAAATAAAAAAGTGAATGCATTTAGTGCTTCCTTGGATCAGATTTAGTGATGATAAAGTTTACATGTCATATTGACATAAGTCCACAACAACTGCACCAGGAAAAAACCAGCAAATACAGCTGCAATAATACGTAGGTGAGAAAACAAAGAAATATGTATTCAACTAAAGTCATATCTAACAGCTCTACCAATTTTCTTCTTGTTTTTTAATGGTTGCTCTAATATAATATAAGATTAATTTATCAATATATCTGATTTTTCGGTTCCTTCATTTCGAATTTCAGTTTGCAATTCACATTTCGTACAAGGCGGTCCATAAGGGTAAGATGAGATTATATTTTTACTCAATTTTCTTAGGTTAATTAATTAGGTTTGCTTATAGATATACTACCATTAAGAAATAAATACACTTACATAGTTTTGTAAGGTTAAATTAATGATGAACTCTTAATATATACCAATATTTAGTTGTATGTTAGGTCTGTAAAAACTAGTTTTGTAATTATTTTGAAAATAGTACTGTCCTCAAGTAAATTAAATACCACTAGTACGTATGCATTTATCATTTTAATTTCTCAACAAAATAAATTAAGTTATTATGACAACAACAAGATGAAAACTAGCATCTAAGAAAACGGCCAAATATTAAATCTTGGTGGGCTGACAAAGTTTGCCAGTCAAACTATTGAGTTTTGACCAAAAAAAAAAATGTTGACAAAGTCTACAAGACAACCCTTAGATATCTTCAATTTCTTTCTTATCCTTTTTAATCCAAGTTTTGACGGTTTGGTTTGATATATATATATATATACGTATAAAGAGATCGTACAGAAGGAAGAGAAGGATTGAATTTAGTGATCAATGGAGAAACCAGCAAGATTGAGAAATAAGATTTTGGCATTTCTACCAAAAGCAGCTAGCTTTTCATTTCAAAATCCTCCCTTCAGCCCTGGTAGAGATAAGAGATCAGAGAATTTAAACAGATTCAAGACCCATGTTGGCAAAGGATTCTCAGGTCCTATCATATCGATAGTTCCAATAGAAGTTAGAAGGATTTCAAAGAGTAGTAGATTTGCCGATGAAGAAGATCAAGAACCCACTTCACCAAAAGTTTCTTGCATGGGACAAATTAAGCACAAGAAGAATAAGATTCATCCTCCTCGAAAAGAAAAGAAACCAAAACGTTCATCATCGATACGTAACATGTTTCGTGGTGCCAAACCAGGCAGAAAATCTGATTCATTAGCTAAGAAACCTCCATTAATCCCAGATCGAGCACCATCTTTGGGTCAGATGAAGAGATTTGCAAGCCATCGAGATTCATTTGCCGACTTTGATTGGAAGGCCAATGGTCCAACGGATCATCGAAATTATTATTCAGATGAGGAGAGAGGAGAGAGTGATGAAGAAGATGAGATCCTTATTCCTCATTCTGCACCATTAATGGTAGGGGGAGGTATGGGTTTGGAGCAAAGAAAAGAAGTAAATTTGTGGAAAAGAAGAACCATGGCTCCACCTAGGCCTCTTCAATTAAATGGTATGGGTGTTAAACCACTGTGATGTTTGAATCTTAGATTTATTTTTCTTCTTTTGTTATTTTTAGATTGGTGATTATATTGATGGAAAAAAATTGTAATATTGGTAATCTGTAATATAATTGCACGCAATTAAATGATATTTTGACTAAAAAGATGGGACGACATCCAAGCGGTGTTGTAAAACACATTGTAACAAATATCTGAATCATATTCTACTTACATAAAATCATATCCGAATCAGTTCTTATTCATTTAAACCGGATCTGATCCTACTTGAATTGCTTAAGTCGGGCCAGGTAATTTTGGGCAGTTAAACGTTTTTCTCTTTTAGTTCTTTGTTAATTGCTATAATATTCTAGGTTTTCTGGGGTGCCAAAACGCAAGCCAAAGTCAAGGGAGCTGTCGTCAAATTCAAAACAAATTACAGGAGTATCTCTAATTTCATTAAAATGGGGAAGGGTTGTTCGAAATTAGGCAAGTGGTGTGGTTAGAGACATAATTAGCAATTCGGTGGATGGGGAAAAAATGGTACAAAAATAAATTGGGTACTATTCGAAATAGTGATGCATCGATTCGTTCGAAAATTTGGTGAAAAAAACATAGGAAGGTAAAAATATGATACGGAAATAGTTCGAGAATGATTCAGATCTAACAATTTTTAAAATTTTTAAAAATTCGGATATATATAACATATGATATGACCTAACAATTTTAATCTACTAATCAAATTATCAATATTAAAATTAAAAATATCTTAAGTAAACAAATAAACAATTTACAATCACATTCATCCAATAAAATATATATTCACAATTAAAGATTTAGTTTTAATCCATCTAATAATCAATGTAAATAAAAAGTATAAAATATGATATACTAATTAATGTTAAAATCATCATGTCCCATGATTTTATTAAATAAAATAAAATAAAATTTATTGTTGTTTCTAAAAAGTTATTAATGCGATGTAGACGAAATTTCACTGGGCGACAGATGGCTAACGAGTAAATTCCACGGTGGGTCAGTGGGGGCTATTTTCAACTTAGTATTTTTTTCCCCTTCTCTTGAGTAGTTTTGAAGTGAGAATTGGGAAATACAACCTATTTTAATAAAATACTTATGGAATATACGTACAAATCATGATTTAGTCGTTGGGAAATTCAAAGATCTGCGAATTAATCTGAATCTTTGAATCCAACGGCAGTTTTGATTGGAAAGAGTAATATACATCTAATTCGTGAATCAATCGTGAATTTACTAACTATAGGTATTGAAGCTATTAACAATTATAATCTCACTTATGATAGGATTTTGTAAGTGTGTGCCCTAAGGCACACGTTAAAATGCAATAAATACACTTTGGAAATTGGATTTTGTATTGAAAATGCCTTAAAAAAATTATTTTTAGCCAGTATACCCTCAAATTTTATTTTCCAAAGTGTATTCATCACACTTGGGGACACGTTAACAAGATCCCTAATGGTATTACAAGTTTGGGTATATAGTTATCCTATATACAGTGGTGATACTCTATATGATGGTGTAGAAAATATGGAAATATCCATATTTTAAGAAGCTTGTTTCATTTCAATGTTTTGATTTTCTAAAAAATTTATACCGAAATATTGTTGAGACACGATTGAAACATTCGATGCTTTCCGATGTTTTCATATCAACATCTAAACATAATATTTCAAAAGAGAACAAAGTGAGGGGCATGTCACCAATTTGGAAATACAAGGTATTTCAAATATTTACATAAAATTTGGAGGGGCTTCTCTTAAAGGGTGATTATTCAAGAGAATACCAAACTCAAGGGCATATTAGTGGTTTGAAAACATGGATGGTGGTATCTCGAATATTTGAGAGAGAAGAAATTGCCTCTACGAGTGAGGAAGAATGCAAAAAAGAGGGTGTGAGTGAGAAGACGAAAAGGGACTTACCTTAAAACTTCGAGGCAACTATGATGATTCAAGTGCATCTCTCTTTATGTGTGTGAATCTCACCAAAATCAAAATCAAAATCAAAATTTTATTTGTTCTATGTATACATTGGAGTTTGCCCATGTTTATAACATGATCATCCTCTTTGGTGTTAAGGGCTTTGAAATAGGAAAGATAATAAAATTGTTAGGGTATTGTTTAAAGAAGTAAGAAAGTTGGAGGGTATCATTAAAAAAATATGAAAAGACAAAAGAAAATAAAGTTGAAGGAATATTGTTGGAAAATGGGAGGAGAGAAAAGGAGATAACATTGATTAAGATGCATGCTAAATTGTTAACACAAGGGAAAGACAATCACCATGTTTTATTACATAGATGGATCTTTTCAGAATGTTAAAAAAGTGAGACTTCACAATATTTTGAACTTGGTATGAAATAGTATAATACTATTTTCCTTATTTTAATTTTTATAGGTGAGATTTATCTTACAAACCAATCTTTTGCATTTATATTACAAAACTTCATTATTTTTATCAAAGTGAGACCCATATCTTCAAAAAATTAAATATCTATAATTATCTTTAGGGTATGTTTGATTGCACATGGAAAATAGGGTGGAAAATCAATTTTCATGGAAAATGACATTTTTCAAGTGTTTGATTGTATATGGAAATGAAAATTCATTTTCCATCCCAATCAAAAAGTCCACCAAAACATGAATTTCACTTATATTGTATTCTTCCCTACCACCACCACCATTACCACCATCACACTAACCTCTTCGTCATCACCATCGTCGTCGCTATCTCCATCATCACCATCTCCGGTCATCTTCTCTCTCTCTCTCTCTCTTCTTCTCCTTCTCTATCCCTCACCTCCGCCGCCACCATCACGACGTTTTCCCCTCATCTTCCTCATTTACCTCTTTCGCTATCGCCACCACGTTCTCCCTCCTTCTTCCTCACTTACCTCCGTCGTCATTGTTGCCACCGTCGCCACCATTGTTGCCACCACCACATCCTCCTCCCTCCCTCTTCCTCCTCATCTTTTTCTTCCTCTCCCCCTCCTCTCATCTTCTTCCTCCTTCTCCTCCTCTCCTTCCTCTTCTTCTTTTTTCTCTTATTTTTTCCATGATTTTATCCAAGTAAAATCAAACAATGCAATTTGATTTTCCAACCCTACCTATTTTCCAAGGATTTCAAATTCCATGGAAAGTCACTTTCCATGCACCCTTAGTTTTTTAAGTTAATACCCACGGTTCTTTAAAAAAATTGATGGTATTATAAGCATTTAAACATTTACAACAATGTGGAAGCCACTCCAAGGTTTGTTAAGTAAGAAAAATGCTTTCCATACTAAGTAAAAAAAGATTTCTTTATGGCATCAATATGTGGCGTCCAAAAACATGATCTCTTGGCATAGGATTGTAAGGGAACATATTCTAGGACTTTTTTTTATTATAAAAATATAATAAAATTCATCATTAAATTTGGGATTTGATAGCTGTCTATTGATAACACCTTGTAGCGAGCCCCCCTCCCCCCTCCCCCCCCCCCCATTTTTTTTTTTTTTTGAATTTAAGTTTTTTCGATGAAAGTGATAATCCATGTGGGCCCCACAATCTGCCGTAAGATTTGAAATCTTAATAAGTCAGGCGTTCATAAGGTATAAAAAGTGGACTGTCATAGAAGAAGATGCTATGAGCAATGAATCTAATGTTGACACCACATATTTCAAGGGGCAATTATTCTATGCATTAAATTGCTTGGGAAGGGTTGTTGTTTGTGACATCACGGGACATTCTCCATAAACGTGATATATTAAACAGCCGATAAATATATGTCATGATTTTGAGCAAATGTATTTGGTAGATTTATTCGGGGAGCTCTTGCTGGTCTTTAAGCATGGAAAAGAATCTGTGATTAAATATGAAAATGGCGAGGTATCTGTGATTTCTACAAACATTATTTTCCAAAGTTTTTAGGCTGAATCATGACAGTCAAAAGTGGGTTAAGGTGAAAAGCTTAGGTGATTCCATGTTGTTCCTTGGTCGTAACTCTTCCTTGTCGCTCTATACTAAGGATTTTCCTTGATGTAAAGCAAATTGCATCTACCTTACTGACGATTATTTTGAGAGTGACTTATACATCACAGGGATCATGATATGGGCATGTTCAACTTTGTGGACATTAGTGTTGAACCATTTCGACGCTACATGGAGAAATTTAGGCTAAAACATCCACCACCCATATGGATTGTCCCTTACTGTATTAGTCAATTTTAATTTTTCCTTGCCGTTTTGTCAAGTTGTGCTTGAGAAAATACTTTGTTCTAAATTTAATATGCATTCTAATTATATTTTTTTTAATCGATCTTTTGAGAGTTCTTTAATTGTATTGTTGGTGTTAAATGAAAAATCGGAGTCATATATCAAAAAATTTCTAACAATTAAGGTGAGCTTGCTTGTGAGGGTTACTCTGATAACCCTGCACTAACGAATGACTGTATCTGTTTTACTTATTACCATTGGAAGGAATCTTGAGGGATGTTTAAAATAGAGGATAAAAATGTCAAACCCTATTTTCTTATACTATCAATAAATTTTATCCATTGCTAAAGCCTTTTTGGGTTACAAAATAACCCAAAGAATTACTTTTGTGATAGTTGTTTCTGGCTGATAAGTTTTGGAAGCTCAAATTTTCAATAATCAATGCTCTATCTGATTTTTCTATTCCTTCTCACTCGTATGAATTATGATTTTAATTGTTTTAATTCATGAGAATAACAATTTTGGTGTAATTTTGTTTATATGAAGTTGGCTAGATGTGACGTTGAAATGTGGTTTTTAAGTCAGTGGTGATTCATTTCGTGTTTCTTGTTGGTGATGGTAATGGTAATAGAACTTCAATTTTACTTTCCTCTTTTCTCACCATTGTTCAAGGGATGTAAAGGGGCTTATGTGATGAAAACATAAGGAAGGATTGAACTTTATTTTCTGTTTGTTACTCAAAATCCAAGAGTTCAAGTGAAAATGTGTTTTACAAGACTGGCTTCTTATAATCATTTGGATAGGAAGTTGTATGCTCCACAAGAATCACATCTAGCATGAAAAAATGGTTGTCTGTTTGAAGCAGAATCAAATGTTATAGCTTCCAAGACTTGTAGGGAAGCAAACATGATCAGCATCTTCAAGGAGATAGGGAATGAGGTTCATGTGGTCTTGATTGTATGCCCTGTGAGTGTTGTTACCTAACTGCTTCATCATTTCGTATGGATAGATGGATGGGTTTAGACCTGCAATCTTGCGCTACAGAGTAGTACTTCTAGGGACCAATATCCATCTTTAACTTTAAGGGAAGTATAAATTGTCATTGAAGTTCAAAAAGGCAGACCTGGTTTGAAGTTCATAGAAAACATTGAGACCATAGCTTTTCAAGTGCTAGCTATTTGCAATAATGATCGTAATTATTGTTTGTTGAAGTTGAGGAGGAAATATGATAATAGCGGAGCTGATCTTATCAATCTTGAGGGGATGGATCACAATGTCCATAGTGTTTCGAAAACATAAGGAAAGCTGAATTATTGTACGACAAGTCGCAGAAGACTTCGTGGAGTAATTGGATCCTCAGAAGTCCAAGTGGAACACCGAAATGCGCCAATGGAAATCATGAAGTCCATTCCTAAATGGAATCATCAGAATCCATGCTTCATTATGGACTTTCCACTTTTGGGCCAAATTCCTTAGCTTAGACTTCTTTCTTAGCAATTTCAACTTGGTAATTAATAACTCTAATTATGGAAATTAGAATTACTCACCGTCAATTCTCCAAAGGAGTTATTATTATTATTGTTCATTCTTGGCTCAATTTTGCTAATTTTCTTATGTTCGTGTTTTAATACTCTTCTTTTTTTTATATATAATAATGATGTAAAAGTGAAAGGCCAATTATCTTTTAATTGATAAAATTCCTCTTTGAGAGTTCTCTATTTTTTTGGTGGATTCCAGTTTTATTTGAATATTAACGTTGGTCATATCCTTTCTTTGTTTCATACTACATCATGTATAATCTTTCTAGAGATAACTCCAATTTCGGATGGACAAGCTTATCCCATGTTCAAATGTGAGCTTTCTGATAGGCTAACTTTTTTGGGAGGCATTCAAGAACACAGAGCCAGAGCTTCAAACATGTGCATGGAGCCACTTAAAATTGGCTAACAAGTTGCATGAAGATTCAATTTTGGACATATCAAGCACAAAGTAAATGTATTTCTCATGATCACTGAGCTATCTGTGGGTAGTTCCCTTTTGGAAAACTGACAAAAATCTCATATTATGGATAAGTCTGGAGCAATGCCACATGGATGGATTCAAATCCCATCTTCACCTACTCGTCCCATCCGATTAAAAAGGGTCTTTTGTTGAAGAGTCGTGATGAATGCACGTGGTAAATCATACGCGGTCTGTACACCGTTGACGTGACAAGGACATAGAACCATAGATCTTTTTCTTCGGGATACACAAGGAAAAAAAAAATCTGTGGTTCTGTGGCAAGCGCGTACAGACCATGTATCATCTACCACTTGCATTCATCATTATTCTTTGTTGAAACTAGAAAATGATTACTCCATTGTTAGTGGGGAAACATCTTTCATTCCAGGTCCCCCATGTCTACATGCTGGAGCAAATCCTGAAGTCATCCACTAGACAACTACCACATTTAATTCAAGTTGGATAAGGTTCTTTTGGCTCGACTTTATCTCAGTTTCACTGAGATTGCAATCCCATTTTTCACCTTCAATTGATTGAAATATGTACAATTTCTTGTTTTTATGTGGAGGATTAATCCAATAATAAGATGGATGGATGGCGACCGATATCGGTCAGTCATCATTTAACAATAGAAATTCTTTTCCTGATAGATAGGTAGCATTGATAGTAGATTCAAAGATATTTTTATTGGCTCATCAACCTCCCATCAATGTCATGTCTTGAATGAGTGGGATGGAACATTACTTTCTAATGGGGGTCCAGTGGGAAGCAGATCTGTATCTCCCTGTTGCATGGATTTCACGGTTAAAAAAGTGCCACATCAACGATACAATAACATCCCAACCTTAAAAAATTGGGGGTTCAGTAGCTCTGCATTTTGAAGAAATCAGATTACAAGAGGGCTGCGCTGTTATATCCCAACTACTTTCATTAATATTCAAATACTTGGATGGACCTCACGAATTTCTATTTTATAATTCTATCTTGTACTATATGTTCAAACCTTAAAATATCCCAACGAGAACTCGTCACATATATAATCTTAAGATTTAGATGAATATTGGAAAGATGTACATCCTGTCTAAGTCTCACAATCTTTTCCCTACGTAAAATGATGATTTAGAAATTAGAACAACATATGACAGGCCTTTGTTTTTTTAACATACCTTTTGATCATGTCCTCTGTGAGAGACTCAAGAAATGATATCAAATTAAATGCCATAATCATCAAATCCTAGCTAAAATCATTTATTTATTTCTCAAAATCTTTTTGTCTAAATGTTATGCTAATTAGGTTTCAATGAAAAGAATGTGAGATCTCCACCTGTTCTTCCCATATTTTGGTTACTTAATTTTCTTTACAAGAAAATAAATGAATTCTTTACTCTAAATTATTTTTGCCACATAAAATAATAAGATTTTATGAAAAGATAACCCAAAAAAAAAGCCATGTCCAGTGAAAGGTTTTGAGTTTGAAACCCCTTTTAGGGCTACCTTTCGGATTTATCTTAAAAATTTACTGATGAGTGTTGGGGGAGGGGATTTCACTTTAGAGGATTTATTGGGTGCACAAAAGAGGTCTGGGTATCTCTGTTTTAAAAATAAATAAATAAAATTATCTTAACAAGAGATTGAAAATAGGGATAGTTTCAGAGATTTTTATTAGGCAAAACCCTTCCCTTTTAATAACATAGTAAGATTTCGCATCTTACTAAGAGTCATTTTGCTCAAATGAATTATCACATTAGAAATCCAACATCACAACCCTCTAAGTTTCATAAAAAATCTTAAATAATTTTTTTTTTTCAAAAAATAATTTTGTTTGAATCCAAAGTTTTGGAAATAGACTATAGAACTTCGACATAACTCCCAAACTTAAAAATGAAAAATAACTTTTTTTTCACAAAATTCATAGAATTTTATTTTCTACAACTCGGATAATGTTTCAGATGCCAAGAGTGAACCCAAGGACTCTTCAGTAAAGGTCTATGGAATATACTAAAACTCCATGTCATCCATTGTTTTGGAGGGAAAGTATCTGACGCAACCAACCATCACATTCACGTGCCTAACAGCTGTCATGTCGTTGAAGCAAGTACCAACAAGCATTGAGATGCGGCATGCACATCGTGCTCTAATAATATTATTTTCCAACTAATTAAATCTACACACCTGTCTTGTTTATGTCATTTGTTTTCTTAAAGACTGAAATCAATTGAAAAAAAAAAAACCCTTAAATATGCATATAAAAATACATAAAGAAAGAAAAAAATACACTTGATTTTAAAATAAATAACAATTAGACTTAATGATTAATTTTCAAACCACAAAGGTCTCTTGCAACTCAAGAATCATTGAAATATAAATAGTATAATGATTTTATGACTCTCCCTCACCTCTCCTGAGGTGGTAGGTGTATAGAACCATATATTTTCTTGAGATACACAATTAAACATCTTCATAAATATGTGTTTTTTGTATCTTGAAGAAAAAAATTTACGGTTCTATACATGAAAATGGGGGAAAATGGGGGGGAGGGGGGAGGAAGTTAGTAAATTACAACTCATATGAGTAACAAAATTTATAGTTTTAGGAAAAGTATTTGTAGAAGTTTAAAAAATATGTTATAGAGAAGAAAAAAGAAATAATAATTTTGATGATCAAAATTAGGAAACCTCTAGGACCAAGAAATTCTCTTCTAAGAGATCGATTGAGACGTGTCACGGATACAATGCCAAATATATTTTAGTCTTGAGTCATTCAAATAAAGGAGAAAATTATCATTTAAAACTATGAATATTTTAAAGTGAGCGTTACGAAATCAATGCACACAAAATTTAAAATTATTAAACTGGTGTATTATTCATTTTAATTCCAAAACTGGTAATTTACTGTTTTCAAAATTATTTTTTATTTATTTATAAAAATGATTCAAAATTAAAATCTAAAAAATCATTTTGACTAAAATACCCTTTAATTTTTTTATATATACTATAACAACATTTTTACCATTTTGGTAAAATGGTTATCCTTTGCTTCTCGTGGTGATTGATCATGCCCTACTCTTTTTTCACCACCATCATCGTTCGCGCCTTTGTTCATTGATCTGATCGACAACATTGAGTTTTGCACTCCAATCAAATAATTAGAGATCATTGAAGCTTCTAATATTTTGTTCTAACATCACACATACCTTCTATTAATTTTCCTACAAGCAAATAACTATATTTTCTTCATCTAGGTGAACTCGCTAATTTAATGTTTATTGCAGGATCAAGCTAGGATTTTTGTTTGGTGGGGACAAACTATACTTAGTGCTAAGGTTGAAAAACTTGGAGATGAGTGAATTTGGTGAGGAAATTTGAAGGTTTTTGGTAGAGAGGTTGAAGAAAAAAGTATTTAGATCATTTTCAATTAGTCTATAGAAAAAGACCCAATTCAAGCCGCAATGTCATCTTCAAATTTTTTGAGCACGTGATTTAAAAAAAAACACGAAAGAGAAAACCTAATTTAGTGGGCCAATGAGGATGAAAAGTACTTTCAGGGCACAATAAGACTATGAATTGATCGAATCGAATCCAAAACATCTCATATATAATGAACTGGACTCTTATCTGATCTCAATAAAGGATTCAAACCCAATCCAATAACAATTGTATCAGAATTAAATCCGGTTTAAATATATAAAATCATATATTTAATTAAAATATATGACATAATTTATATGTTTTCTCACATTTTATCGGAATGGGTTATGTTTGATCTGATCCGATCTGATAGTTTATCGGATGGAAACATTATTGGACTCCAAATACTTGATCCAAACTCCAAGGTATTTGATCAGATCGGATTTCGGGTCTGATCCGATTATTGGTCGTGTAAATTCATTTTGAACAAAACGGTAACGGAAGGATATTAACGGCATCTAAGATGGCAAGATGTAACTGTCCATCCCACCTGGTTGCCTAGTAGGCGTTTGGATAGGACTCCTTGGCTACTTCTGACTCTTGCGGGGAGTTAGAAGTCGTTTGGATGCGTTTTGATGAACAACTCCTTCGAAGAGTTACTCCGCGCAAGAGCAAGAAATTACTCTTTGTGAAGAAGTCGAGAAAACCTATTTCTCAAAACTCATCTTGCGGGGAGTCAAAATCTAACGGTTCGTTTTACCAAAATACCCTTAGCTTTATTAATTTTCTATGAAAATATTCCTAATTCATTTGCCCTTAAATCAAATGAAAGAAACATTTATTAATATTAAAAAAAAAATTTAAATTTTGAGTATAATGGATTTAAACACATTATATTAATATTTAATATTTAAAATATTATATTATATTATATTTATTATATTATATATATTATATTAATATTTATAGTTAAACACATTATATTAATATTTAATATTTAAAATATTATATTATATTATATTAATATTTATAGTTAAAATGTCAAAAACAATATAGTTTGAAGGCTATTATGACACTAAAAGACAGTCTGTCAATTTTTTTTTTAATTTTGAGTATAATGGATTTAAACACATTATATTAATATTTAATATTTAAAATATTATATTATATATATTATATTATATTAGTATTTATTATATATTATATTATATTATATTTATAGTTAAACACATTATATTAATATTTAATATTTAAAATATTTATTATATTATATTATATTAGTATTTATATATTATATTATATTAATATTTATAGTTAAACACATTATATTAATATTTAATATTTAAAATATTATATTATATTATATTAATATTATTATATATATTATATTAATATTTATAGTTAAAATGTCAAAAACAATATAGTTTGAAGGCATTTTATGACATTAAAAGACAATCTATCAATTTTATTTTTTTTAATTTTGAGTATAATGGATTTAAACACATTATATTAATATTTAATATTTAAAATATTATATTATATTATATTAATATTTATAGTTAAAATGTCAAAAACAGTATAGTTTGAAGGCATATTATGACACTAAAAGACAGTCTGTCAATTTTTTTTTTAATATTATGTCATACTATGTCAAAAACAGTCTGTCAATTTTTTTTTAATTTTGAGTATAATGGATTTAAACATATTATATTAATATTTAATATTTAAAATATTATATTATATTATATTAATATTTATTATATTATATTATATTAATATTTATAGTTAAAATGTCAAAAACAGTATAGTTTGAAAGCATATTATGACACTAAAAGATAAAAAACAGTAACTGGTATAATATAAGGGTATTCTGGTCTTTTTTCTAGAAGTCATGAGAAGTCAGCATGGTTCCCAAACAGACTTCCAGCACAAAAATACTTCTGCCAGTACTGCACAGAGTTGATTGCCAAACGCCCTTTTTACACAGAATTACTTTTCCAGCTCCTCCATAGAGTACTTCAGCTCCTGTTCTTTGGAAGAGTAGTTCTACTCCTGGTATCCAAACAGGCCCCTACCTTCCATTCCTTCAACGACATGAACGCCACTACGCCAGGTGTTGCTTCATTGCCACACTAAAATAACGACTCTCTACATTTGACAAGTGTCGGTGGTCGTCTAAAGTTTTCATTTTTTTCTTACTGGTAAATTTTCCTAATTAATAAACTTTACATTATGTAATGTAACTGAACGACCACCATCTACAATCGATCTCGCATTCTCACCTCTCTACAGTTAGTACGTGAAAAAAAAAATATTATATTTTATTGAAAAAAAAAACAGAGAAAAACTCTCACATGGGCGATATTCTCTGCAACGAGAAACCAATCGAATTTCTTCTGATCGAAAGTTCAAACTATCGAAAACAAGCAAACCTAACCTAATGTGCTTTACTTGTTCGATTCTTTTTCTTCTTTATAACCTCTAACATCTGCAACTCTCATGGCTTCTGGTTCAAACGAAGACCTTGAGATCTCAGCTTCCATGGCGGACGATTCTATTTCAGATCAGGTAATTCTTCTCCACGGAGACTTACTATTAAAGATTATCGGTGCTCGAGACTTACCCAACATGGATTTAGTTACCGAACATCTCCGCCGTTGTCTCACTGTATGTGAACCCTGCCGAGCTCCGTGCACAACCAGCGAACAACGGAAACGTAGTCACCACCGGAAAATCATCACAAGTGATCCGTACGTCAAAGTCAGCCTTGCCACAGCTACAGTCGCTCGAACTCGAGTTATCCCCAATTCTCAAAACCCTACATGGGACGAACAGTTTAAAATCCCTCTCGCTCATCCAGTCTCCCACATTGAATTTCAAGTGAAGGATAACGATGTGTTTGGAGCTCAATTAATTGGAACCGTTTCGATTTCTGCTAAGAAAATTAGGTCTGGAGAAGTTATTAGTGGTTGGTTTACTGTGAGGGGGCCGAACGGCAAACCACCTAAGCCAGATTCAGCTCTTAACCTACATATGGAATTTGTACCTTCTGAGAAAAATCCCCTTTATAAGCATGGAATTGCTGGAGATCCAGCTCATTTAGGTGTTCGAAATACTTATTTTCCAATAAAGAAAGGAGGATTGGTAAAGCTGTATCAGGACGCCCATTGTCTTCCTGGGCAGGTTCCAGAGATTGAATTGGATAATGGGATGGTTTACAGGCAAGGGCAGTGTTGGGAAGATATTTGTCATGCTATATTGGAAGCTCATCACTTAGTTTATATTGTTGGTTGGTCTATTTATGATAAGGTCAAGTTGGTTAGGGAGCGGACAAGGCCTTTGCCTCCCGGTGGGGATCTAACTCTTGGCGAGTTGCTTAGGTATAAATCTCAGGAAGGAGTTCGAGTGCTTATGTTGGTTTGGGATGATAAGACTTCCCACGACAAATTCCTCATCAATACTGTAAGATATTTTACTAACAAAATGTCTTGTTATCTGATTATTCTCATAACAATGGATTATATATATATATATTATTACTAGTGGAAAATTTTCTCAATTTTTGTTCATTTGCTTGCTCGTCGTTTGGAGATGTAGGAATGTATCATGAGGATTTTTGTTTGTTTGTTTGTTTGTCATTCTATTTTCTGTGTGATTCACATGATTAGTATAGCTAAACTAAGAATGGGTTTGACTAAATTTTTGAATTGGTTGGCTATTGCCAACTTTTCATTTAAAAATTGATACTTTTATAAAGAAGGAAAAACAATCTCCATGATTTTGTGTGCAAGAATACTCAGGAGACTTGAATAGGGTTATTAGATATTTTCTCATTAAGGAAACTATATTGCATTTCGTGTTATAATTGAATTATATTGGTTTAGATGCCATATTATTAATTAGTTATTTGGATTCAGGAAAAGGTTTTATTTATTTTTATAGGTAAGCTGGACTTGAACCACAACCTCAAAGTTGTATTACAACATGCTGACCAACTGAACTATGGTTGACTGCATTGATAATGATGATGCTACTAATGTCAATCAAGTTTATATAGAATCTTCAATATGTGGCTATAACTTATTTCTTATTTGATACTTTGTACTTTTAATCTGAATTCAAAAACCAAAGGTTTTTGTTTCTGTGGCAAAAGGAAATTTTAAATGGCTAATGATTTTCTAACTCGTGTATTACTTGGTCTGACGTGGCAAGGGCACAAAACTGTTGAACAGTTTCTTGTGCATCTCAAAGCATCCCGAAAAAACCGAGCAACAGTTTTGTACCCTTGCCATGTCAGACCAAGTGAAAATACTCGAGTCTGAAAATCACAGCTCATTTTAAATACATTATCAGAAAACTTGAATGAATACTTTCTTAATAAGAGAGAGATCAATAATAAAAAATAAGAGAGAGATGCTTTGAAAAGCATTATTAGCCTCAAACTAAGTTGCTTCTCACTCATATCTCTTAAGGTAATCTGGAATTGTTTATGCAAACTCTTCTCTTCCTTTGCCAAATCAAGATGAAACCTACATGGAATGAGCTTCGCTTTTGATTTCTTAGGCAACGGAGGAGGACATCTCATCATCTTCATTACTATCCTCCAATTAAATATTGGAACCCCCACTTTGCACAAAATTTCAAAATTCCCTAAATTGCCAACTCAATATCCCTACAAATTTCTAAGTTTATACGAGAAAGCTAAAGTTAAACATAACTTACATCTTTTTTTCCTCAAACTTTCTATTAATGCTGTTTGTCCAAATTATTACATTGACAAAAAGTGCATTTAACATACATTTGCATCCAGTTAAAATTTTATTGTTATGGGACATTTGTTTATAGTCTAATTGTTTTATAGTCTTGTCTCTTATAAATCTACTTATTTATGAGGTAATTGATAGCACAATGATATATGGAAATGTTTTCTTGTACTTTCCATACATTATTTTTTCTTCATTTTATTTAAAACATTTTTGATTGGATACTACTAAAATATTATGTTATAATACATGGATACAGAACTACGGACTCATGCTTCTCAGAGGCTCATGTCGGACACTGACACATTTATATGTGATTGTCACAAAACATAGAATGCGTGGTGTTCTAATTTCACTTTAGTCTTTCAGATTAAGTAGCTTTGTAATGTTTGTCATGGGTTCAGGAATGGTAGATGATCTCTATTATGATTGTAATAGTTTAAGGGACTTTTGGACCCCAAATAGACTTTTTGGGAAAAAAGGAGGGGGTGGCAAAAGAATCGTAATAAGATTTCACACAGAATTTTCCATTGCCGACACATTCCAAACCATAAGATCATTCTCTCCCGAGAACATGGAGGCAAGAGAAATTAAGCAAATAAGGGATGCAACAGCATGACACTCCCAACCATTTAAATTCCTTCTGAAGCCAAAATCCCATGAGTACACAATTATAATGAGAGAAGGCGGAGTAGTGGGCTGTTGACACAAAAAAATTGTTCCCAAAAATGCTCTTGCAATTATAGTCACAAAACTCGCCAATTTTTTGGAAAAAATCGGACAAAGTTGCAGAATTGAGGGTCCAACAATTTAATCTGCGATTAATCGTTTAAATCATCAATTCGCTGATTAAATTGTTTGTTCGCCAATTAATGAGAAAACATTGGTTAGTTCAGCATAAACAGTTCCACCTCTCCTCTTCTTCTACGTAGATGCCTTTATAAAATAGACCCTTTTTTTTATGGTTCTCTTGAACACTCAAAACAGATAGGGTTTTTAGCGAAAATCAATACTCTAGTGATGACAAATCCAAAATCCCATCTTCTTGAACCTTCAATCTCAAGAACATTAGTGTTTTTATGGAGGATTGATGGATTTTTTGGGAATTAAGAAAAATCAGAACTCCCCTAAAAAACCCATCATATTCAACCCCAAGTTCAATCTTCTTCAACCTTGTAAGTCTCAAAAACGAAATAGGATTAATAGGGAGGTTGAAGTTGATGGTTTGTTTTTTTGAAGTTGGATACTTCTTTGTGTTCAGGACTTCTCTAACCATCAAACATAAGGGGATGGTTGGGAAAACATAATTTTCTAGGGATGAGTTGTTTCCTAGAGATATCCTGTTGAAAGTCTTTAGGCGTAACCCTCCTACCGCAGCTATGTGTTTGATGGACTTGTTTGAGGCCAGTAGCTTACTTTAAAATAAGAAAATTAGATATTGAACTGTTGGTCTTTGTGAGTGTTACCTCTTTAGGACACTAAATAAAGATTCTCTCTATTAAATATTTTAATAAATATAAATCAGTCCCACCAAATTGAATCAAGGTCAGACCAGGGTATAACCAATTAATTTTTTTTAATCCAATCATTGGTTCGATTTTTAAAATATTATTCAGCATAGTTTATTGAGTATTCTAAGGTTTTAGTATATCTGCTTCTTATTTAATATTGATAAACGCCTATTTTTTGTTCTTGTGCTGAATATTATCCTTATATCAAATTTATCAATCTAAAAATTATGGAGCTATCGTAATTATGTCTATAATTTTGTTCATTGATGTGCATAATGCACCTATTTAAAAAAAAAAACATTTTTTTTTTACTTCCGAAATTTTCCCGATTTTGTTCCGAAACTTTCCCGAATTCATCTGAATTGACCCCCCTCTCCGAATAAGTGCCGAATCCGAACTTTGTCACTATGCTTGCAATACATTTAAACTTACTAATTATTAGGGTCCTTTTGGTCAAAATGAATAAAATTACAAACACACCACTTCTATATCCACATTAGTTAATTTGTTGAATTCAAAAATTATCCTTTTAATATTTAATATTATAATGTGAACTTTTTATATCTTATATAATATTGCATATCTAATTGCACTTGATAGGGAAAAAACTTGTCGAAATATAAATTTTTTATATCTTATACTTTAAATTCTACCGCTATAAAAAAAGACATGCCTCTCAACATATTGAGTAGGTTGTATGGACAAGTCGGCTAATCATGTTTTACACTTTGTTCCCGTGTCCAACACTGACACACTTGTCTTTGTCTTTGTTACGTAGCTTGGTGTATTTGTGAAGCAAGTTTTTAAATTGTTTTATTTCTTTTATTAACTATGGCTTATTTCCCACATATATCTATGTTTATTTGTAATCTTATTAAACCATGGCTTTAGACAGAAATGAACGAAGGGAAGGATTTGTCCAAACTATCCTAAATTTTTTGGATAAGACTTTAATGATGATTTCTTCAATATTAGTAACTTAATAATAACCTTTCTAATTGGTTGCAGGTTGTTTTTAATAACATTATTCAGTTCTATCCGTTCTCAATTTTAATATGTTATGGCTTTTCGGTGCAGGCAGGAATGATGCAAACCCATGATGAAGAAACACGGAAGTTTTTCAAGCATTCATCGGTCATCTGTGTGTTGTCACCTCGTTATGCCAGCAATAAGCTTAGTTTTTTCAAGCAACAGGCAGGCTTTATACCATCACAGTTTTTTTTGTTTTTTTTTTTTTTTACTTCTATATAATTTGTTGCGATTGTTTTATTTGATAATGTGACTGCATCATGTACACAGATGGACACATTAACATGAGTTCACTTTGCTTGTAAAGTTATTCAATTTGTAAACTTTGTTTTGAGACGAACCATCTGATACCTGCAGAGAAACTATTGTTGTTTCTTAAATTTTCTTGGTCGTCGTTTTCTGTGGATAAATATTCACTGAAAGGCAAGAATGTGCAACTTAGGTAAGCTACCAGATGATTTATTTTGTGATTTTTTTAGTATGCAATACTGATGAAAGAAAATATTTAAGATGCCTGTTTGTTTATGTTGGTTCAAGGTTATTCATTGATTGGTCCACCATGTAGTTTTTCTTTCCGATATCCTTGAAAGCTTGACATGGCCTGAAATAATTAACTAGTCAATAACTAACTTCATAATTGGGGATCGGGAAATTGAAGCTTGAATTTTTTTTGGGTCTATCCTTTTCTGCCGGTGACTTACTTGCTGTGCCCTGCCAGGGTTGTGGTGTGCCATAATTTCTTTGATTCTCCAGAAATTCATTTCATTTCAAAGCAGATTGACTATAAGTACTGGATAAGGAATCAATTGTGCATTGCTTTCGTTTTATTTTTCAAATCAACCTCTTAGATGATGAAGGCGTTGAGTGACCGACTTTAGTTTCACCCATGGATCAATGGCGTGTTTAAGACAGATGTGCACAAGTCATTCCCAGATCCTGAAGAGGAACACAGAGGATTAGGGGGTGGGATATCTTTGTCGATCATGATCAGAATATTCTCAGATTACTTGACTTCTTTCTCTTGATTGTTCAGAAATTTTGACACTCCTGATATGCCTGGTTCAGACTGCTGTTTATCTGCCTGTTGGCCTGGAGAGCTACTAAGATTGTTTGAATACACATCTCCATATTTTTTCTCATTATTAAAAAGAAAAACTAGAATAATGTAATAAAAAAATACATGCTTTGCCTCCAATTGATGTCAAACAGATAGAAAGATAATTCGTAACCATGCAATGAATTTACGCAACTTTTCATAGAATTTCCACGTTAGACATGGTTTGGATATTAATATGCCTAGTGGGCTTGAAGGGATTTCTTCTGTCCAGGTGTAAAACTTGAAGAGGCTACATCGTGGACATGCAGCTTCTTAAGGGCTTAGCATGTTTTTAATGCTGTTGGAGCAGTTACTATCATGAAGATCATGGGTAGCATGATTTCTAAGAGAATTTAGTCAGCAACATGTCAATGCTCCTGAATTGGTAGTTTGTCATTTCAGTTCTGGTGAAAGGTCATCATGTGTATGTGAGGGTCATAGTAGCAAAACAGGTTGGTGGTGCAGATGAATGTATATGTTTGGGTTGGGGAGGGGTTATATCTTTATATCTATGTGGAATATTCAGTAGAGCCCATGTGCTCATTGGCATGTTATTAGCTAAATTGCTTTTGTTGTTTTTTCTTTCATGGGTAAACTGAATTTGAACCCACGACCTCTTAAGTTGTTTTGCAATACGTCAAGCCGACTAAGCTATGGGTCTAGCCTAATTTTTTTTTAACTTCTTATCATACAATTTTAAATTGACAATCTTTGTACATGCAGAATTCCATATTCTGAAATTTACTTTTCTGCTTTCTTTTTGTTATAATAATTCAATAAAAATGAAAAGATTTCCCTTTTGAGTTGTACAACCTTCTGATGCTATTTTTTGTGATGTCTATGTGTAGGTTGTTGGAACCCTCTTTACGCACCATCAAAAATGTGTGCTTGTGGATACACAAGCATCTGGAAATAACCGGAAGATCACCACTTTTTTAGGAGGTCTTGATCTTTGTGATGGTCGCTACGATACACCTGAGCATAGATTATTTCGTGATCTTGATACTGTATTTAAGGATGATTTTCACAATCCTACACTTCCCGTGAGTATTTCTTCAGTTCATTCAGTCCTTGTACTTTCAGCATTTTTGTTTAACTTGGTTACTTGGATATGTTTTAAACTCAAGGTTTTCAATACTTTTTAAAAGACCTGGGATCATGTGCGTGTATGTATGTATCTTATTGCTTTGTTTTTGTGTGCGTGCGTCCATATCCAATAGAAATTGATGGTCTAGAAATGCCCCGAAGTGACCTATTTTGTTATCTCGGGTCTGTTATACATAAGCATGTAGGGATTGTGGAATATGTTGCCCAGAGAACCATAGCTGGATAAAGTGGAGGTTCACTTCTGGAGTACTATGTGACGGTCACGTACTAATCAAATTAAAAGGGAAATTTTACAAGACGATTGCAAGACCAGCTATACTTTATGGAGGTGATGTTGGGCAGTTAAGAAATGTCATGTTAATAGAATTAGCGTGCCAGAGATTGAGGAGCAGGATTTTCTTAGACGATCCCAAATCTTTGGGCCAGGGCTTGGATGAGGATGACGATTTATCTTATGCAGTAATATACAAAATTACATTCTTTTGTTGCTTGCCTTTTACAGCTTTTTCCCAAACATTTGCATGTTAACTTGGTTGTGTTATACTTTCTTCCATGGAAGAAAGTGCCTTCAAATGATTTTTGGAGAATGAATACCATCATTATTCTATTATTATGAAAGCATCAACAACTGTAAATGGATCATGAGAGTTCTCTGTTTAATGTTTTCTTGGCAAATTTTCTTGTCAGCTGAAGTATTTGTCTCTCTGTTGTATACAATAGGCAGGAACCAAGGGACCAAGGCAACCATGGCACGATTTGCACTGCAAAATTGATGGGCCTGCTGCATATGATGTGCTTACAAACTTTGAGCAGCGCTGGAGAAAAGCAAATAAATGGTCAGAGCTTGGACGGCGCTTCAGAAAGATATCTCATTCTCATTGGCATGATGATGCTTTGTTAAAGATAGAACGCATTTCATGGATACTTAGTCCTTCTCCATCTGGTCCACGGGATGATCCTATCCTAAGGGTTTGCGATGAAGCTGATCCTGAAAACTGGCATGTTCAGGTTAGACAGTGCAAGCTTCTCATCATCGAGAAACTTCTATTATTTGATTTATTGGTCGGGACTAACGAATATTTGTTGTGTGTATCTACTTTGTCAGATTTTCCGATCTATTGACTCGGGATCAGTAAAAGGATTCCCCACAAAAGATGTTCATAAAGCTCAGCCTCAGGTTTATCTTTCTACTTACTTTTTTTTTCCTATGTCTTACTCAGATGGAACCAACCTTTTATGTTGAATAGGGTAGCACCATCTTTTTGGGTTGATGACCAGGATTTTTACAAGGGAATTGTAGTTTATTTCAGTAGTCCACCATATCAAAGCTCACATTTTTTCTTGAGCTGATATTGGGAAGACCTTTGTGAAATTCTTCTATTGCAGAACCTTGTCTGTGCAAAAGATCTGGTGATAGATAGAAGCATTCAAACCGCATACATCCAGGCGATCAGATCTGCCAAACACTTCATATATATTGAAAACCAATATTTTCTTGGATCGTCATATGCGTGGCCATCTTATAAAGATTCAGGTTGGAAGCAAATTCTTGGTTAAATTGTATGTTCTTTATGTTTTACATATTCTGTAGAAAACATTTCGTGGCTCAGAGCAAAGAGATCTGTTTTGCTGAATCACATCGATATGGAGCATTTTATGTAGTAGCCTAGGGGGCCATACTGAGCTTTTTTTTTTTTGCTATCTTGCTGAGTTATCAAGTTTGATCAATTGGTTACGAATTGTCCATGTTCATCTTCTCTTATCATTTTCTTATCAAAGTTACAGTTTTTCATGTACATAAACTTAACTAATTCTTCACATGATGTATATTTTCAAGATCCAGTTGCAATGTATTTGCTTCTTGATCCAAATCCTCTGAAGTTCGTGCTGTTGTTAATGATTCAATGACTTAAAATTTTCAGTTCATTGTGGTCAAGGTTGAAAGGAGAAATAATAATTCTTAAGAATGAATTGAGATGCTGTGCATGTACCTCATGAGTATATCATTTTTAACTTGTGAAGCAAGTTAAGGGATAAATTTTCATCTCCTACTGATGCAAATCCCACCATTTCCTGGTTGCCATACTCAACTCTATATATTTCTTTACGAATCTTTATCATCAATCAAGTTTTGTATCCTTCCTAATTAAGTCCTTAGGAGGTTGTTTGTTTAACCGCACATCCCAGTTCCCAAGTACTGTGATCCCTCAAAATCATGGATGGCTTCTAGCTGTTCAAGATGGGGAACTTCTTAGATAACGAAGCCTCATCTCAAGCACAGATGAAATCTAGAAAGGCATAGTTGGTGTAAATTTTTTGGCTCAGGTACTCCAGAATTGGTGTCATGTCCAAGTTTAATTCTTAAATTTCAATGAAGGCCATGTCCTCATTTCCATGAGATAGGAAGTGGCTTATGAATAAGTGATTGTCTGATAACAAGCTGATTATCTCCTATTAATCAGAATCTGTGGAACGCATACTTGTTCAATTCTTATTCTGAATCCATGTGGAACTCTTTGTATTAGGTGAATTATTATGACATAAATTCAAGGATATCACTTTTTCTTTGTTTTGGTAAGGTTTATTTTCAAAGACAGAAAAAGAGCAAAAGGGCCTTGTCCCTTACGAAGTATACATACTATGTGATACAACTAGGGATTGTTTTAAACTCCTTTGTTAATTTCTTATTAGTCAAGTATCAATACCAGTAGAATATGATATGAATATGGGTATATAGATATGGTTAGGATACTTTCTTTCCCCTTTTTATAGGTATGGATATTGGTAGGTATTTGATTATCATACACTTCTTTATACAAACATGCTCATGTATGGATGCATGCAACAGAATTACTTGTCAGAGGTTAAGAAATGGGTAGAATACCGATCAAAAAGAAAGAGAAAAGAAATGGGCACGATTCCCGTGTATGCATTGGTTTTTGGAAAATATCAAGTCCTATCCTTGTGGAAACAGATGAAAGTACCCTTTTCCTGCCTTCTTTTCTCTCTGTGAATATGGGTAAGAAGGCCAACTACAAAATTTGAGAGAGATTTCTGTATCTTCTAAAAGTTGATGGAAATGCCAAGTTTGAGATCCTTCTCTGACCATCTACTTGCCAACACAGATTCTCTTCCACCCGAAGGGTGAAGGGGACGGAAAGTGAAGAATGTAATCTTGTTTCACAAGGTTGAATTATAGCTTGGGAAGCTCTAGCTTGTCCCATGTGTGCAATATCCATAATTGTTGTTTGGAATAGTCCCCGTTGTAGCCAATTACTCGCCTTCACTATTACCTACATCTTTTCTTTTTGCTAGTTCCATCAAAACTTAGTTTGATCCCTCCTCACAAAAAGGCAAACAAATGTCCCGAGGTCTAACTGAAGGATAAGTTTGTAGACTTCAATCTAGCCATCTTAGCTGACTAATGGAAACGTAATTTTAGAATCTGACTAAAAGTGTTTGATATATCCTGGATGATCATTCGAATTACAGTCTTGCGTACACTGTCTTTATAGACCCTAGCAGTCTAGCCCTCAGTTCAACCAAATGTTTCATATTGTTGAGGGAATAGAGCACACTTCATGTTCTCCCTCCCTATTTTCCCGTAAGCCTGCACCATAGGGCCCATAGTTTTGTGAGGGGGACGGGACAGTGTGGAAGTCAATGAAGATGAAATCGGTATTAAAAAAAAAGAAAAGATATTCAGGCATTTCGAATTCAATGGCCTCTAAATAGATTGAGTTCAGGTATGCCATCTTAAAAGGAGTGCAAGATCTTAAATGCTACTTTTCTTTCAACTAGTGAGAACTTTTCTGTGGATAACAAACCATATCATCATGAAGGAGATCCTTGGGTTCTGGATACAGAGATAAAGGTCTGAGGTATTATTTAGTAAAGACTAATGTAGACATTTTAATGCGAAACTACCATTGGGGTCAGGTTCCATGCCATTTCTCTTTTATGCCAATTAGGGGTATTAACTTCACTTCAGGTTCAGACATGTGGAAAGGGATTCAAAGCGGGTTTTATGGAATCATGTATTTTCTAAAATCTTCCTCATAATTGCATATTTTAGTTAAGATCCCAAGCAAGTTGGAAGATTCTATGGAATGAAATAGGTAAAGTAGCATCTCCAGGCACAAAATCTGGCCATGTGTTATGGTTGTTTTTAGTTTTATTTTCAGTCCTCTCAGATTTCTACCTATTCCACAAAAGACTAGCCATAGCATTTCAGCCTCCAAAATGGAAGTGGTGATCTCTTTTTCTATGTTTCAGCTTGGGAGACTCAGAATACAGTTTTTGCTAATATTTTTGGTTCTCTGTCCACACTTTCCTTTAGGGCAAAATTGACAAGACAGTTCATCCCACCCAGGCCCTTCACTGCCTCACAGGATCTTGACAACAGAAAAGAGGACTTCTTTGTGGCCAAGTTACCCTTAGAAAATTCATTAAATACTTTTGAATTCTTGATGTGGTTGAAGAAAACATCAATCAATAGTATTTGGTTGGCTGGAATGACTTGGCTCCATTACTGTAACACTTCTAGGATTGATAGTTACAACCGTTCCATGTATCCAATTTGGGTTCAAAGTGGAATGACCTTTACTATTCCAGTGAGGACATCATCCCATGCCATTACCTTCGTAGGAGGGTTGACAAACATTGTTTTCAAACTTCCCCATAATTAGATTTGCTTGAAGACTCAAGCCGTGACTCAGAATTCCTCCAATAGTGGATCTCCTGCATCTTCAATAGGAAATCTTGTGCATCTTAATTGTATCGCAGTTCTTGTAATTTTATTTTATTTTTATCAAGAAACTTGGATGCCTTTTTTGTGTGAATCCTTTTCTGGAAGGTCAGCATGTTTTGAAGAAATGTTTATCATTGCAGCTACTAAATCTTTTTCTTACATGGTTAGAAGTGCCAATGGAATAGAATGCTTGTGAAGGTAGTTTACGTAGCATTGTTTTATACCTGCAATTTTTATATTTCTTTCTATGTTTAATATACTGTCACTTATGCAGCTATATTGATATTTATATAATGCGTATATGTATTATTTCAAAGATCATGTGATTCATGACCATGTTTTGTTCACAGATACTATATACTACGATGAGTTGAATAACTTTCAATCTGCTCACTTGGCAAAAAAAAAAGTTACTATATACTACGATTAGTTGAATAACTTTCAATTCGCTCTGACTTCACTCCTCTGTACTTTATATTTGAAATATGCTATCATGATTCGCGATTATGGTACTTGATGGGTTCACCAACCTTATTAATATTTTAACCTTTTTTTTATTGGTTCTATTATATTTATCCCAATACGTATCACAAACTGACGTTTTTGTATTTCCCACTCATTTACTACTATTGCTTTTTCCTGAAGTTCGGCTTTTTTGGTATAATCAGGTGCTAATAATCTTATCCCAATGGAGTTGGCATTGAAGATTGCTAGTAAAATAAGAGCGAATGAAAGATTTACAGTGTATATTGTCATACCAATGTGGCCTGAGGGTGCTCCCTCTTCTAATGCTGTACAAGAAATTCTCTACTGGCAGGTAATAAATTACTCATTCTTAACATATTTAAGTGGACATGTTACTACATTTTCAACAACCATGATTAAATATTGATATTTTGGCCCATACCCTTTGCAACTAGTAATGAAATATCATATCAGACACATCTTCTCCTATTAGTTGTTCAGTTTGTTCTCTAGTTTCCTGCATAATTGGAAGTCATACCTGAATCCTATCTTCTTCTTTTTTAAAAGCTAACCAGCAGGGATGTAGTTCTTGGTAATGATTGCCATTGGTACCTCAAAATATAAGCCAGACTAGACCATTTAGAAGACTGTTGAGATGCTTTGAAATTTGGAGTGCCATATTCCCACGGCACTACTGAGAAATGACAAAAAATATTTTCATTCGCCTACACTTCTTATTGACCATGCATCAGCATTGTTTTTTCAAAAGCTTCAATTGATTTTTGTCAGTTTGATACATTTTACATAGAAAAAGTATATTTATACATATGTAACATAAACTTCTAATAGAACTCTTATATAGAAAGTACATCCTCATCTAGTGCCATGCCTAATCTCCAGATTGGTGACATGAATCCTATTTCGCCATTCAATCAATCTTGAACCATATCTAATTTTAATATGTGTAACATGCAGAGCCAGACAATGCAAATGATGTATGATATTGTTGCACGGGAGCTAAAATCCACGCAGCTTGAGAAATCTCATCCACAAGACTACCTGAATTTTTATTGTCTTGGTAAGCGGGAAGCACCTGAGGAAACGCCGAGGTCAACTAGTGAAGCTGCTGCTAATAGTGATGTGGTAATCATATTGAATGAGACAGCTTTGTGCTGGTTTTAGTTAATTCTATCCTTCATTATAATCAAAACCAAAAGGATACGTCTTCAATTATTATATCGGAAAAATACCCCATTTTTTTCTGCTATTAAAGCTTCAATGTTGCTTGAATTTCATTTAAAATTTAGTATCTTCAAGTTTTTTCTTCCATATGTTAACATGTAGTTATAGTACACTGCTTTGACATAAAATACAAATTGCCCACATAAATTTTCCTACTGTAGTTGTGTGAATTATCTATCCAATTAATCTTCCCCACTGTTCTATCTTGTAGATTGTTTGTCTGTCAATTCTGGTGGTAAGTTGACCTGCATATATGATTATGTGGAGTACTTAAAGTTTTGTCTTAGTTCAATTGATCAAATGATTGTCTTGAACCCAAAGCTTCAAATGAATTATGACATGAGCCTAGAGCTTCAAGCATGAATCTGCAACTTCTTTCATAATTTATAAGAAATTTGACAGTGGGTATTAAAAATTCTCCTCAGGCATCAGGTGTGCAAAAGTACCAGAGGTTTATGATTTATGTTCATGCCAAAGGAATGGTAGTAGATGATGAGTATGTAATTATGGGGTCTGCCAACATAAACCAACGATCTTTGGCTGGTGACAGAGACACAGAGATAGCTATGGGTGCTTATCAGGCTCATCACACATGGGCTGTCAAGAAGGAACATCCACGAGGCGAGGTTGTTGATTTTTTTTTCTTCATGTTTGATTTTTCTCATTATTTTTTGGCATACTTGTGGTATTTGATTGTTCAAAGTTGCTTTCTTGGTTGAATAAAAAAACTGTAGCAATGACTAATGAGTGGTGTGCCTGCAGATATATGGATATAGGATGTCACTGTGGGCAGAGCATCTCGGTATGTTGGATGATCTCTTCAAGGAGCCTCAAAGTTTGGAGTGTGTGAAGAGCGTGAACAAGATAGCTGAAGAGAACTGGGAAAGATACACAGCTGAGGAGATGACAACTTTGTGTGGCCATCTTCTTAAGTACCCAGTCCAGGTAGATGCTGATGGGAAAGTGGGGCCCTTACCTGGACATGAGAATTTCCCAGATTTTGGTGGTAAGATAATGGGTGCATTTACCAACCTTCCAGATTCTCTAACGACATAGTTTCCACTCATTTTATTAACATTTGGGCTGGGCCCCCCAAAAAAGTAGCGAGAGTTTGCCAGCGTGTTTTGATGGATTGAGTGCACCCCATGATGTTGTAATGTAACAGTTAAATGATGTAATTTTTAGGTGTACAGTACGAATGATGCAACACCTCTTTTTGCATTCCCTCATGTTTTACAAATAAACAGGACCAATGTGATTGAAAATTGAAACAATAATTTTTAGTTTTTGATAGAGGTTAGTCATGTTTCTTTTGAAATGGTAACAAGCATGTGTTGTTATGGATGTAATTGCATTGTCACTCCAAGGTCTGAACCACTTATGATCGTTAGAATTCATGCCACACAAATCTTGAGGACCATCCAACCATCTGTAAGATATGAAAGAGATTTTGATTCTTGGCACTCCTTTTGTCCTCGGCTTCTAGGTCTTGTGCTTGGCCAAAAAAAATACTTGCTCTTGCCCATACCATTTAAAGATAATCGTCTTGCAGTACCAATTGCTTGTGGTCTGGCTAACATGATCGTGGATCAACTTTCTTTGGGTGACGTCAGGACTGTGAAGCCAAATATGTTAAGGGCCTGACCTGTCTGATTTTGGTGTTCAGTCCAGAGATCAAAATGTCACACAATAAAAGGTGCATCTTGTTTGTCATCATTAGAGTTGCCCAAAATAATGGTTTGCATCTACTTTCCTGTTGATTAGTGTTAGCAGGGCGAACCTCTGTCTGGAATTTTAATTTGCTGGTCTCCAGAGATCAAACACTACCATTGTTCTTATAGCTCTTTCTTTTCGTTTCCTTCTAGCAGAAAATATCAGGTAAGTTGCTTGTCACTTTATACTGTACCCTCCTCTACAGAACAATGATTGAAACTGTACCCTCCTCTGTGATGGAAATACGAGGTCAGATAGCAAGGTAGCTCACACTTCGCCCAATCGGCAATGTTAAGTTATGGCTAGCGTACGAAAATGACTACATCAGCCCAGTATGAAGCGGTACCATATTTTGTTCTATAAATTCCTCTCTTTCTCCTGCAAATACATCCATTCAGAGTTTTACCTTTGAGTCTACAATGTTTCAAAAGGCAAACAGGAATGTGGAGACGGTCCCATTCATGGCACAGGCCATCTCATCCTTTTCTTAGCACTGGCAAGGCTTATAGAGCAAAGGAAGGGAAACCCCATCACCTTTGTTACCTCCCTTATCAATGTCTGAAACTTGTGATCGTCTCTCCCTCCCAATACAACTATAAGCCTCACTGAGGTTCCCTTCCTTAGCACCCTGTACCAAGAACACCGAGAAGCCTTGGAGGCTCTCCAATCTCCTTACTACCACCTTCTCTTGGACATCACCGAACAAGATGGACATGCTCCTCTCTGCATTATAGCTGAAATGTTCTTAGAGTTGACTGTTAATGTCGCTAATAAGCTTGGAATATTTCATTATGTCTTCGTTGCAGGAGCAGGTTATGGCATGGCCATGTATTTCTTCATCTCATTAAACATGCCACGATGTCAAACAGATGATGATGAGTTCTCAATGCCAGACTTCCCCCAAGTGTCTCTAATTCATTGGTCACAACTCAGTGACGATCTCAACCTTACTGATGGTACTGATTCTTGGTCTCTTTTCTGCTCTTGCCAGTTTTACAATTTGCTTGAGATCCGATTGTACTTTGTTGAATACCATGGACGGGTTGAAAAGTTCTGGATGAGGTATTTTAGTAGGAAAATGGGTGGCCGGGCAGGTTGGCCAATTGGGCTTGTTTGCTTTTCCTGGAAGAAGAAGTAGCTTCAAGAAGAATGATTTTGGGCATGGAGGAACTTATATCAATTGAGAGAATTTCTTGCAATAGACATGGTTGTCTCGAATGGCTCGATTTCCATCCACCGGCCTCCATTTTATGCGTCTTTTGGCTCTAAACATACCTTATCTTTGTCACAAATAATGGAATTAGCAACGAGTTTAGAGGCGAGTGGTGAAGCATTCATTTGGTGCCACCAATTGGATTTAGCATGACACAGGAATTTAAAGCCAAATGATTGCTTGATGGGTTCGAAGGTTGAATAGAAGATAAGAAACAAGGACTCTTGGTACATAAATGGGCACGGCCGTTGGAAATTCTCTCACAATTCAACCAGTACATTTCTAAGCCATTTTGGTTGGAACTCAGTGTTAGATAGAATGAGCCAGGGCATACCCATCATCAAGAAGCCATGAGATTCTGAAGGCCTCAAAAGTTCTTCTGTTAAATCCATGGATAAATTTATGAACTCTGCAATCGCGTTGAGGGAAGGGGAATCGTGGCTTGTGAATGGTTATTTGATGTTGTTATTACTTGAAAATAACAATGTATGATCTTAGTGATGCAATAGCTAGTGGTTTAAGTTTGGGAGTTGTAATGTTTTCTCCAGCAATTTCATGTCACAATGTGGACTTCAAATCATCATCGGTGAAGGCATGCTTCTTGACCGTTGTCTCTTCCTAATTGTCTAATATTAGAGTATGTGATCAAAGTTATTAACCTCATTGATAAATCATCATCTCTGGCCTTTTCTCTCATATACATTGGGTGGAATCCAATCAAAATATGATTGGAGAGTTACAGAATGCAATCAATCAGATGATCTTGAACAATGTCAATACAGTCAGTCGAATAGATTTTATCTAAAACATGTGTAGCCTGTCTAGTTTCAATGAAACAAAATTCCTCGGAGAAATGGTGTAAATTTCCCGAGCCTAAGGACACATTATATATGGGATAAAGCATAGCTAGTACACGGGATGCTTAACAATGCACCACCAATCATTGTTTCAATCCCAACTTGACTTGGCCTATAATGTGATTAATTGGGTCCCAGATAAACCACTGCTCGACATTCAATTTGAGCTGGCTGATTCTTGCAAAACTTGACTATGGCAACCAACAAATTAGATACGTTCGGGTTTTTTCCTTCTTTTTTTCTTCTAATTTATATATTTTTCAGTTGATGCAGAAATGAGATTTTGTATCTGTAGCATCATCTACTGTTCCAGTTTTAACACCCCTCCGCCATAAAATTTTTAAAGAAGTAATTTTTTTATAGCTGAATCAAAAGTAAGATTTGTTATTGTTTGTTGCATCTTAGTATTCCAGGTGTAAACAGGAATATTATTATTATTGGGTTTTTTTTTTTCTTTTTTATTTATTTAAATCTAATCGATTCATACTTATACAAGTTGAATTAATTGAATTATTGGAAGGGATTCACTCGGTTGGCTCAAACTGGAGTTTGATGGGGATCGATCCCAAAATCCAGATCTTTTAACCATCCACTGAATATGATTTTAATTATTCTACTACTCAATTCTCAAGTCTTCAAGTCTCAAGTAAAGGAAAACAACAAAGCCCAAACCCATAAGTTATTACAAAAAAAAAAAAAAAAAACAAACAATAAAAAAGAGAAAGGAAAATATTCCTTACAAAGTTATCATAGTCTTGATAACTCAATTAACAGTAACTTTGCCAACCATGCCAGCTCCCTGGTGAGGTGAACAGTAGAAAGTGTAAGTACCCTTTTCGTTCAAGGTGACAGAATAAGTCTCACCAGGAGCATTCAAAAGGTCCTCATCACTCATGGAGATTTTCCCAACATCGACCCCCGATGGAACTTCATCTTCGTTGAACACGATATTGTGAGGGAACCCCGCATTGTTCTTGAATACAATCTTCTCTCCAGGAGCCACCGAGAAGTTGCTCGGAACAAATGCCAAAGACCCATCGTCCCCTCCCAACAAGACCTCCACTGCCATAGCATTGCTTGCAAGAATTGCGCTAGCAGCGGTGGCTGCAACTGCAATTCCCACGTCTTTGAGTGAGGCCTTAACACCGACCATCGGGGCAGGTCGAACTGACACCTTAGCCGACGAGCTAATTACTCTGGTGATTGCACCAACCTTCAAGCCTGTGAAGGAGGGAATTGCAACAGCAGCTGAGGTGACACTAGCCATATTTGTTATGGTTTGTTGATGCAACTTTTTTTTTTTTGTGTAGAGGGAAATATAAGATAATGGTAAAAGAGAGGATTCTAATAAAGAGAGAGCGAGAGGGGGTGGGTTTGTGTATGTGTGGTTAGTGTTTGGTGGAAGAGAGAGAGAGATTGGATAATGGGTGGAAGAGAGGATGGGTTATCTAGACAAGCTTCTTCTCATTGGTGGGATGGACGATATCCTATATGACATGGAATGGATGGGCTAATGTGTGGCTGAAAATGTAAGAGGGATTACAAACGTGTGGAAAGAAATGAACCATATTTTCCCAATAGAATCAACAAGAAATAGGTAAGTATTACGTGTATGATCATAATTCAGATTGTCAACATTAATTATCATTGATCCAAGGGTCCACAAAAAAAATAATTTAATCACTCATCATGAAAGTTTACATCTGATGAAGATCTACCATACAAATTCAATGCTGTGGGGTCCTATTCTATTGGTCCTTCCATTTACACTATCAAGGGCAATCCTATGGAAAGAAATTTGTCCCATCTATTCCAATCTAATGGTTTCAGTGAATCGCCTGGTGGGGCCAACAAGTGTGGTATGAGACTAATGGGTCAGTTTTGGCTCAAGTTCAATGTCATCATCATCATCAAAGTTTATCCTAAAGAATCCTTTTCCCTTCAATCTTATCTTATATTAACGTGTGTATTCATATCCATTTTCGTTATCTCAATCAAATTTTCAGCTAGCACAATCATATTCTTGAACCAAATCATCTCAATCAATTTCATTTATTTTATCAAATATTGAAACTACAACATTTTTTTTGAATGTATTATTTCTAATTTCAGCTCTGTCAAGTTTTACTTTCAATAGAACTTTCAACAAAATTGAACGAAGTAAAATAATTCATTAACCAAACCCCAAATCTTTGGGATATGGCTACGATGATGATTACTTTTACATTCATCAATCCCACCGTCTCCTTCTCTATTACATTGAATCTATGCACGTGTTTATTTTATTTGGTTCAGGTATGAACGCAATCACCAAAAAATATACAACAAGATTGATACATATCAATTATTTTGATTGTGGCTGTAGGCCTAAAACTAATAATTAGATCAGTTCTAGTTGGGTGTTTCCAACTTATCGATTGTATGGAGTATTATTTAAAAAATATATCAAAATAATCGGGTCTCTCGAACAATTAGGTACAATTTTATCTAATCCAACCCTATTACATGATGGGTATTGGATTTTAGGAGGTTTTTTCTTTTTCTTTTTTCGAGATCTTCCTACTTGGATTGGCATCTGTTTGTGAGTAGTGAGGGTGGTGCTGTATTTTTTTTTTATTGTTACTTTTGTGGTTTTGACCTTGTTTCTCTATGTGCCTTCTTGACCTACTAGTTCCCTGGCTTTTATGCTTTGATTTAGTAGAACTTTAGTCTACAAATAATAATTACTAATGTCTAAAATGAGACCACAGATAACATCGTTAAAATGTTTGTGGCTATGCTTAATTAATATGGGAAAAGAAAGATCTTGTATGTACCCCTTCCTTGTGAACCCATTATGTATCGAAGTAAAATTCCATGTAAGCTAACGAGATTTTGATGCCCCTTTCTATCCATATGGCGCATATGCCTTCATACCAAGCAAGCAGCCAGACCTTCACCCATTCTATGATTACGGAAAAGAAAATAACTCCCCTTTCGTAACTCACCAGATAAACTGTAAGCCAGGATTGCTTATGTTGTGAATCCAATTATATTTGAATAATGGGTGCAACCACACCATGCTCTATGCACCTTTCACTAATCTACAATGGCCCAAAAGAAAACACAAGTGGGGGAAAGCTTCCTTACTGCACTCAAAAATGTATCTCATCCCCCTCTAATTAGCACTCATAAAGCATTTTTTTATTTTTATTTTTATAAATATAAAAATTTTCATTGAAAAGAAGGGATAAAAGGTGGCCGGGATAGCCCCGCAAACTGCAAGACAAAAAAAACACCAACATGCCAAAAACAAAGAAAAAAAAAATTCCAAAAAAATAAAAAAGAGCAAAGGAAAATGAAGTTACACGCCCGAAGGGGGGCTACGAGAGTCACAAATGGTATCCCAATTGAACCCAAAATCTTGGAAGCACACGCCCTCGAAGTCCTTACTCATCTTCGACCAAAAGAAGAGTAATCCCAAAATCTCCCAAATCACCTTATGAGATGAGCTCTCCTTATTCTAAAACATTCGCAAAGCATATGTGGTGAAGGCACCATCACCTCTGGCAACAATATATCAATGCCGTCACTTCCACCAGATACTGCCCTATTCATTCCAGAGCCTCCTTCCTGCCAAACCAATTCCTTCCTATAACATCTAATGCTCCCTCCGATTATCCTCTAAATGCCACTTAGTACTCAAATAAACAAGAACGGACAAGCACCCTTTTGCATTGCAGTGAAGTTGCAAACGAGAAGTATATTTCAGTCCTTTTTTCCTTTGTGGAGGAGCATATGGCACTGCTTTTTATTCCTCCCTAACTACAAATCACACAATCTAGAGGGTTGAAGATGAGCAAATACAGAACTTCCTTGAAGCAGCCCAAGTACGTGCACCAGTAGTGATTCAATGACTAATTCAAACACAATGATGATAGGGAGTGTGCGTCCCTTATAGATGAAGCAGTTCTACCATTTCTTGCTCTCTGACATAGTTTGTTAAGCCCCATCCATGCTTCCTAAATGACAGGGTTCATGAAGTGCTTAGGATCAACTAGCAGGGAGATTATATGTTGCCAGTTGAATTTTCTGCAAGGGGTTAATATTGAGTGGAATGGTTGTAAGGAGGTTTTGAAGATTGAGTGAGACAGCAAACAAAGGTTCATTTGCAAATAGGAGCCATTGTTAATCCGACAGTCGAAATATATGGGTGCATTTTGTAGCAGATGGTTGGAAATTGATGTTAGAAAGATTCAGCTATGATGTCCGGTTATTAGGTGATTGTTAGCAAAAAAATTTCTCAATTCCTGGATAGTGAAGTAGGTGCAATCACAACTATGGAAAGTGAGACAGATCAAGTAAATGATATTAGGAAACAGGCCTATCGAGTAAAGGAGATGACCAAGGATTAAGGTTTCGTGAACTCAGGTGTCAAATCTGTTGAAGAATTTATGAGCACAGCAATCTCACTTACAAAAGGTCTATAATCTGCCATCAAAGGAGTAGATGTTAATGCTCTATTTCAGAATGATGTATAAACCAAAACTGTCATCTCACCAGAGGGAGTATTCAAACCAAAATAAAATGAATAGTTTCCCGTTTCCTGGAACCAGTGAGATAACCAATTCTCCATCCAGCCTACTTCAAAAACTTTTATATGCATGACACCCTATAGGTTCAACCAATCTGATCAGCCAGAGGCCTAACTTTTTCGACATTATACATACATACACATATATATATATATAGCCTAGTGTTCAAGTCCAATTCCTAACCTGAGGCCATGGTTACTTTATTCTGATATGGACAGGTTGGTTAGGAAGAAAAATTCCCCTTGATTTTGGTCCCAATGGGGAACTAGGTTGCTTAGTGCAGACACATATCCCAACAATTCATGGTTGGCTATATGAATCCTATTCCTCCATTTTTTTTTTGTCTAGAGCAATATCTTTTTTTTTTTTTTTTTTAATGTATAAATTTATTAAAGAAGAAGCTGGAGGTCAAGATGACCCCCTAAAAGTACAAGAGCACAAAGAAAGAGTCGGACAAAGAACAAACAACTACAAATGGAAAACACAACATCCCAGCTCTCTCAACACTGAAAAAGAGCATAACTCCTCTCATTTGAAAACAATGTCCTCAAAAAACACTCCTTCAAATTCCTGGTTCAATTTGCACCAGTAGAAGAACAAACCCAAGATATCCAAGATCACATCATTCGGTGACTTCTCAACCCCCTGAAAGACTCTTCTATTCCTCTCTTTCCAAAGCCCCCAATAAATAGCAAATGGGAAGATGGACCAAAGATACATTTTCTTGCTGGAAAACACATGGTAGCTCCACCCCATGAACAAAGACAAAACTAAACTTGGGAAAACCCACTTGACTTGGAAGAGAGAGAGAAAGTGACTCCAAATAAAAGAAACATAAGGACAATGAATCAAAAAGTCTTCTATTATTGAAAATGTGTCATATCCATTTTCACCATCTTGATTCATGTTCTTTTGGGTCTTCCTCTAGCACTTTTAGGACCTACATCTTGCATATTACCGGAGTTGTATCGACCTTCATTGAGTATATCCAAACCATTTCAATCAACTATCTCTTAGTTTATCACTTATGAGAGCTACTCCTACATCTTCTCCACTAATTTCATCTATCCTAGTCTTCCTACTCATCTATCTCAACATCTTCATCTCTGCCACAATCAATCTATTAACATGATGTTTTTCGATCTCCCAAAATTCAGCAATGTAAAACATAACTTTAACATTCAAATCATGATAAATTAGGGAGAACGACCATGACAAGAGGGAATGATTCAAGGCAAAGGATAAGAGATTCTCAGTCCATTCCTTCCAAAAGTCCAAGCTACCCCCGTTTGATACCTCTTTCTCTAAATCCATCATTTGGTCTGTTCTTGTTCCTTCTAAGGTATCGTTCTTTGTGTGGCTAGCCTCCTTAGGGAGGATTCTTGGATAATTTGATTCTACTTGGTTGGATTACTCCAAATTTATGTCCCATGTGTATGATGTTGACAAACCATTTACCCCAAAAGACCAATCTGATGGAAAATGCGCAACTATGAATATAAGAGGGTCATGGGTCGCACTAGGACACGATACGTGAGCATGTGACACCCAAGAGCGGAGGCAGATAGCACAACACTCAACACTCCCACTCACCCATAAGGGTGAAAATTCCTTCGAGGAGACTCGAACCCATGACCTATACGAACCTAGCGCTCTGATACTATGCTGACAAACCATTTAACCCAAAAGACTGATCTGATGGGGAAGGTACAACTATAAATATAAGAGGGTGGAGGCTTGGGGATTAGAGGCCTAAGATTGGCTAATAGATCCCTTTTCGGCAAGTGGTTATGGCGTTTTGGGGAGGAGAGGGAAAGCTGGTGGAGGAGGGTTATTCAGGCACAATATGGGGAAGAGTTTTGGGTAGTATAGTGGTAAGGCTAAAAGCATGTATGATTGCAGCATTTGGAAGGGGATCCTTAAGGTTGTAGAGCAATTCAATGGAGAGATTAGATTTAGAGTTGAGTCAAGCAATAGAATTAAGTTTTGGGAAGACAAATGGTGCGGCAATTCGCCTATATCAACACAATTTCCTTCCTTGTACGCTTGTTTTATGAAAAAGAAATGTTCAATACATCATTGTCTGACTCACAACGGACTTACTACTTCTTGGGATCTAGGGTACAAAAGGAACTTTAACGATTGGGAGATAACTGAGGTATCATCTTTCCTTCAAATCCTTAACTCTGTCCGATTCAAAGAGAATGAACATGATAAAAGAGAATGGATTAAGGCCAAGGATAAGAGATTCTCTGTCCATTCTTTCTACAAATCCCTTCTTCCTCAGGTTGATCGATCTTTCTCTGAGGCAATCATGTGGTATGCTTTAATTCCTTCAAAGGTATCCTTCTTTGTGATGTGGGACATCTACAATCCTAGTTAGAGTTTTACTAAGATTTTTATTTCTATTTCTAGTTCTAGTTCTAGTAGGATTTTTATTTCACAGTTATGTTAAGAGTACAATTCCTTATTAGTTTCTAATTTATTTTAAATTTATTTTTATTATTTAGACTATAATTAAGAGTGCTTAGAAGTCTTCGATTTGAGTTCTAATAGGATTAGAAAGTTAGTATTATGTTATAAATAGGTTAGGAATGTTAATTTTTAGTATATTACTAGGTTTACAAGTTGTTATGATGGAGTTATCTATATCTAAATCCAAAAATCAATCAATCAATCAATTCAATTATCTTTTCTCTTTTAATTACTTTTTAGCTTTATGCTTTATTTTCTTTCAAACTATTGCTTGTTTATCAATTGAATCTATTCATTTTGAGTGTTCCATTGAATACAACCTATCGAATCTATTGATTCACACACTTCCGCTACGCCACTTTGTGAGATTGACTTCTTTAGGGAGGATTTTAACTATGGACAACTTGATTGCCCACAGATGGATTACTCCAAATTTTTGCCCATTATGCAAGAGTGATGGGGAATTTGTTGATCACACCCTAATTCACTGCTCTTTTTTTCGAGAAATCTAGTCATTCATTTTTTGCTCAGTTTCAAATATCTTGGGTTTTACCTCAAAAATTCTTCTCACTTTTAGAAGGGTAGACTTATAACTTATTTTCCTTCTGAAAAAGGTACCTTTGGACCATTCTTCCCTCGGCTACTACTTGGGGACTTTGGATAGAAAGAAATAACAAGGTTTTCTAGGGTAAGGAAAAGAGTCCTCAAGGCATTTTTATGTAAATTTTGGGCTTGATCTACTTTTGGTCGAAGTTGAGCAAAGACTTCTTGGGCATCTCCTTTGACGATTTTGTGTTTAGATGGGATTCCATGTGTAATACGTAGTGTTATTAATGGTTTTCTTTTTTTGTTTTTCTTTGTCTCTTCACTTGGGAGCTAACCCAACCTCCTCCTTTGTTTTTTCTCTTTTATTAATACAATCTAACACTTATCATATATATATATATATATATATATATATATATATATATATATAAATATATAAGAGGGTCATGGGTCGAACTGGGGCATGACACTTGAGCATGTGACACCCGGGAATGGAGGCAGATAACACAACACTCAACATATGAGAGATGGGGAATTTGTTAATCATATTTTGATTCATTGTCCTTTCTTCCGGGGCATTTGGATGTGTTTTCTATCTCATTTCCTGGTGGATTGGGTTTTACCTCATACATTCTTTTCTCTTTTGAAATGGTGGGCTTTCAACATCTTCTCTCTTAGAAAAAGATATCTTTAGGCTGCTCTTCCATCAGCTATTGCTTGGGGTCTTTGGAAATAGAGAAACAATAGGGTCTTCCACGAGAATGATAGTACGTCTTAGGTTATGTTCTTGGAGATTTTGGGCTTGCTTTACCTTTGGTCGAAGCTTAACAAGGATTTCTTAGGGTTATCTTTTGATGACTTTGTGTTTAGATGGGACTGTCTTAGTGATGGGTAGTTTTTTTGGGGTGTGGAAGATTTTTGTTGCTTTGTTTCTGTTTTTATTTCTTTATTTCTTATTTTTCTGATTGGGGGCTACCTCAGCCTCCTTTTATTTGTAACTCTCTTTTTCGTTAATAAAATTACTACACTTATCAGAAGAAGAAAAAAAATCCCAAAGTGAATAAGAAACACCAACAAGACCGTCACTAAATGCATCACAAAATGACAATAGCAATATAGACTAAACGTGAAACATGATGAATGTAATGAACCAGGATGCTAGTTGCACAAGTGAAACAGTGATGACTGTGTTGATTAGATGACAACCTAATGCAGATATCACACATAAGATTTTAACTCTCACTATCAGACTGCACTTCTCATAAAAGAAATCAAGGGTAGAAATAAATTCATCAGGACATCTAACCATCTTATTTCACTTATAACTGAAACCAGAGAGTTCCCCAAAGAACACGCATTTAACAGAAAACCTGGTTTGCCAATTCAAAAATACCCCGTATAAAGCCCAATCCCAGGACTCAGACGAAACCAACAGAGAACATAGTCGGCTCAGATGACTGCAATATAAGTGTGTTGAATCAAATGATCTGCTGATGTAACAACAGGATGTACCATAAGCATTTGGGACATGAGAAATAGACCAGAAAAAACTCAACCAAGCACTTCAACAACATGAAGCAGAATCTTCACAATAAGTGTAAATAAAACATTGTGTCCACGTTCCAATTATACGTAATTGAATAATTTGAGATCACCATCATCAAATAAATGGACATAATGATAATAATACAGATCAGGTATGAGAACATCGAAGCTTCTAAAAGTGTTTACCAAAACATATTGTATCCATATGTGTCCAATGAAATTTATTGTAACCAATCTTAGTATAGAAAATCTATAATAATCCAGTACAAAATTATTAATCATGAATGTACTTAATTCAGAACATCAATAGAACAATATATACAAGGGTGAACATAGTTTTAATAGTTGACACAAGTCCATGAATGTACAGACCGTAATTTCTCCACCTCATAAGATAGGGAAGACATCATCATCATCACCGTCCACATCTAAATACTTGAAGTTGACATCCCCCTTTGAATCATTGTAGTTGAAACTAGGGAGAACATAGCACTTCATCTCATGAAACAGGTTCAAATTATCTACCAACTTATGGAACACGTTGCATCCACAACACTAAAAAATCAATAATAATAAAAAAAAAGCATAATTAGACACCCTAACAACCATGAAAACCTTAAAAAAAATGAAACCTAAATTGTAATTGAGGGGGAAATCAACAATTTTACCTGCACAAAGACAGTACCATCGTTATAAGCATGAGGATTGATCGCTCGAGTGGTTCTCTGACCACAGATATTACATGTAAAGGCGATGAGCATTCTTCGGCGAGGCGACTTGGTAAAGAGGGACCAAGGGAAGGTTGAGATCTTATCAGTACCCGTATCGACAGGAACCGAGGGGCCTTCCATTCCAGATCCTGTCTTCCATCCTCTACCAGCTGCGGCACTCAGAACCAGGCCCATGGCAGCATCCTAGCATATCAAATCATCCACCCCATCCCCAACAAAAAAAAAAACCCCTAAATTCTCAATTTTCACAAACAAATACATGAAAAAGAGGAAAAAATAAACTGAATCAGAACAATTACCTTTGAAAAAGGGGAAAAGGAGACGCGATTGTTCAGAATAGGAACGATGTTCGTGTTCTCTGAATCGGATTGGAGATCGGCTTCGTTATTATTGTCTGATTCAAAATCAGAAAATTTTCAGAAAAAAATTATAAAAAAAAAAATGGAAAAACATGAGAGAGGAGGAGGAGTTGTACTTTTGGAGGTGATGATCGGAAATCGAATAACTCTTGCAGAGAGATTTCTCTTTGGAGAGAAGATCGAAAAGGAAGAAGAAGAAGAAGACATCACAGTTGTAGATGCGCTTAGGGTTTCCATAGCGATGAGGTAGAACAATTTCTTCTCCCCTCTCTTTTTTATGTTTCTATCAAAATTTCAGAGAATGAATCGCTGCCTACTAACGAACGAAACACGAACTCTCTCGTTCACAAGTGTTTTACGACAGGAAAATGCTGGAATGACACATGGCATTTACTGCGATTCTCACAAGTCTCCGACGTGGGATGTGCATATAACCATAAATGTGTTTCCTCGTGATACGATTAAAAACCATCTACGGTTATTTATGCATATCCACGTCAGAATTGTGAGAATCACAGTATATGTTGTGTCGCCCCAGCACGACTCTTTACGACATCGTCAAACGTCGGTTTTAGTTAAGATTACCATTGAATTTACGAATTTACCCTTTCAAAACACAGTATTGTAATTTGTATAACACTAATACGCTGGAGTGACACAAACGAGGACGCGGTGGCGCGCACATAATCGTAGATGCTTTTTTACTTGTATCTCACGAAAAGCATCAACGGTTATATACGTCATTGTGTCACCCCAACACAATTCTTTGCAAAACCAACGAACACTAAAATGATTAAAATAAGAAAATTGCTGAAATGACAAAAAGAATTTACTGTAATTCTCCCATGTCTGACTGGGATGTACACATAATCATTGATGTTTTGTAATGATATATATGGATGTCTACGTTAGAAATATGAGAATCCCAATAAACCCTATGTCACCCCAGTATGATTCTTAAAATAATACTGAAGTGAACTCAAGAGCCTCATATGCACTTCATAAAAAAGCATCTATGATTCTTATCCACTTTCTTGTCAAGGCCAGAAGGATGATTTGCGATTCTAACTTGAAGTCACTCCAGCACAACTCAAATGATTATCACAAGTCATCTCATCTCATCTCAAATCAAAACGAGGATGAGGCAAATACTTCTCAACAAGCATTTACCTTTTAATGATTGTTACCAATTATTATCATGATTAATCGGATTAATTGGTGATCATTACAAAACATCATTTTATAATGATTACATACATTAAACTTTTACAATCAATTGTATTTATAATAAAAAATACCAATAAAATAATTTATATTACTTGTCAACTGGACCAAATTTTCAAGCACAACCCAAGAGTGGCAAGCGAACGCCAAGGAAATCTGTCACGGCATGGGCATGATCTTAGTGAACTTCACCGGTGTCTATCCTAAAATATCAACCAAGACAGGATAATAGGATGATCACTGATTCTCATTGTCATAAGCTTCCACACATCTTTTTTATATGTAGATAAATATTGGATGATTTAGACATCCCACTATTTGGTGAATATTAGAGATACCTTCATGTTTTGGAAGCTTTATTTGACCTCAATTTTCTCGACGTAAATAGATCTAATGTCCTCATTTTTAATATTTAGTCAAAATCCCATAATTTTTCTTTTAAAAAATCATTCACCTCAACTTCTTTGATTAAAATTTATAATCTTATTTTTAACCTTAAGATTCTATCTAGTTCAACTTTCGAACTTGTAGTCAAGATACAATATATTATATATATATATATATATAATATATATATATATATGTGGGTCCCGTTCGGCACCCTTAGTTTTACCACACACTTTAACAAACGCATTTTGTCTTACATGGGTTAGAAGTTTCGAAATGAGCTGATTTTTGGTGAGGATGATCTCTATGGTGAGGAGATCATCCTCACCAAAAATCAGCTGATTCCAAAACTTCTAACTCCATCAAAATTGATTTACAAACAATGGACGGTCCACGATTTTTCAACGTGTAAACATGGGGCTAAACATTTCGGAATGGGCTGATTTTTGGGGAGGATGATCTTCTAATCATAGAGATCATCCTCACCAAAAATCAGCCCATTCCAAAACTTCTAACCCATGTAGGACAAAAAACATTTGTTAAAGTGTGTGGTAAAACTTAGGGTGCTGATATATATATATATATATGGGTCAGGATCAAGGGCCATATGTAAAAACAATGCAACATTAATAAAATTTTAAAATATTAGTTAGAAGTTTCGGATTGAGCTGATTTTTTGTGAGGATGATCTCTATGATGGGAAGATCATCCGAAAAAAAAAATCAGTCCAATCTAAAACTTCTAACCCCATTAAAAGTGATTTAGAATGTGGACCGTCAATTTTTTGTCAATTTTGGTCAATAATTTGTAAATTACTTTTGATGGATTTAGGTTTCTGATTGAGCTGATTTTTTGTGAGGATGATTTTCTCATCATACTGACCATCCTCGCAAAAAATCAGCTCAATCCAAAACCTCTAACCCATATTCTGAAAAATCATTGTTTTTACATATGTCCCTTGAACCACCCCCTATATATATAATTTTTTTTTTTTTTTTTGAAATGCAAAACAAAGGCATTTTGGAAAAAAAAAAGATTTATGTTTTTCTACCATGAATTAAGGCAAGATAGAAAATGATGGATAAGAGATAAAATTGAATAGATTAAAGTTACTTTAACATGAAAGTTGAAGAACTTGAAGATTTTTTAATTAGAGAGAAAAATAAAATAAATATTTTGAAAAGATTAAAACTATGAATTTTTTGCTAAAAAAAGTTCTAACTTTTGTACGAAGGACTAACCTTTAGTTGAAAATGATGAATTGGATATAAAGATTAGGAGGATTATAGAAGAAGATCATAAAGATTGGAGAGCTTGAAGACGACTAGTTTTAGGAGAAAAAAAATTAAGGATTTTTGACAAGAAATACTGACGATTGCATTTAGGTCTTTTTCTATTAATCTATTAAGAAATCTGAGGTCAAGAGATGCATGCCATGGTTTCAGAATGTACGAGGGTAACTCTAATATTCACCAAAAAGTGGGGGGCCATTTCTAAATCACCCTAAATGTATATTTCATGTCATGAGGCTGATAATATATGAGTTATGCCACTCCACCATTTATGAGGACATCTCACGTGCTTCATTTGCATGATTTGTTTAGAGAGATTATATTGCTACACCAATTTTTCTTAAGAGCACATCAATTCTTATGAAATCACCAAAGAATTAATGCACATCCCAAGATGCTCTTAGTAAAAGTTGGTGTGGCAATAGAAGCTCTATTTATTTATTCGAATTCATGAGCTCGTATTGATGAATTTGTACAAATTTCGAATTAAATATGCTAGTCAACATACTTTAATTATTCATTCACCATCCAAAAGTAATTGAAAATTTAGTAACATGGGCCTAGAGTACCACAAATCAAAAAATGTACAAAAGACATTGTAGTTCCTTTATGGTTTTCTACAATTTTCAGTTCTAAAATTGATTCAATTAAATATTTGTTGTTCCGGATTTGATCTACTCTATTCCAATTACATATCTTGATGTCAGACCCAATATAGTTTGATTCAATTTGATAAAAATAGATATACAATATAGATATTTCTTACAAAATTAAACCAAAACTGGCTTCCTTGGTAAAACCTTTTAAATTTTTTTTTTTTCCAAAATGCTAAATGAACGTTTGAGATGAGAGGCTATTACCAAGACGCTAAAATGGAAGCAACCCCTAAGACACACGTATGTATCTTAAAGAAAGGTATGTTTTTCTTTTCTATTATTTTTATTTTTTTGAATAATACTGAACCGACTCTCAAATACACTTAACAGATGGTGTTTTTTTAAAATCAGTTTTGCATTGACTCTTTTTTTTTACTTCTTCCATATAAGGTTGGCAACGGATCGGTTCGATATAGGATCAGTGTCACTTTGATCCAATCCAATTCGAACAGATTAATGAATGTGTGAACCGAATCTAATCTATTTCATTTCATCCTTAATCTAAAACTAATCCGGTCCGATCCCAACATATGCCTTATTTTCAAATTATCAATGTTCAAAATTTAAAAAAAATCTATTTTCCTACTATAAATATTGAGAGAAATAAAAAAGACTAAAATACTATGTGTGTATATATATGAAATTAAGAATAATAAAAAAATTATTGAAATATGTTTGGATCAAATTGGGATCTGAAATCATTTCGGATATAAGATTTCAATCCGAATTTGATCCGAAAAACAGATTTTTCATATTTTTTTGAATCTATTTTTCAAATCATTACAAGGCCTATAGTTCCATAGAGTGAATGTAAAAGAGTAAGACTAGCATGACTAACTTAATTAAGATTTCAAATCTGCCCACCGCCCACGTGGATTGTCACATTGGAAACCCAACCCTCTAGATATCATGGTAAAAGTAAAGAATAATGATTATCTAACTAGAAAGTCTTCACTCGGACAGTACTCGACTGATGTGGTAAGGACACAGAACATGTTTCCTTGAGATACACAACTATACACGGAAGATGTATAGTTGTGTATCCCAAGGAAACAAATCTATGATTTCGTGTGTTGCCACGTCAGAGTGAAGACTTTCTAGTTAGAATATTAGCACTCAAAAGTAAAACTCAAATTATAAAATATATATAATAAAAAAAAGTGTTGATTTTTTAACTCTACCTGACAAGGGAATCAAAACTCATTTACGTGGCATGGGCAAAGAACCGTAGATTTTGTCCCTTGGGATACCCAACTGACCTGCCATATCCAGCTGCATATCCCAATGGTACAATTGTGTATCCCAAGTGAAAGAATCTACAGTTCTTTGTGCATGACATATCAGTGAGTTTTTGAGTTCGATTGTCAAGCTGAGTTCAAAAATCATTAGTAAAAAAAAAAAATTTGACTTGACCCAAGATTTTGAAGATAGTCGACTATAGAACTCCTAAATTTAAAATTAAGTTCAACATTAAAAAATTAGAAAAAAAAATGTTTAAAATGTTTCTGTTTTAAAAGCTCTTACAATGTTGTGCTCTAGATCTTTGTGAAGTCCAATCATGTTTTTAGATGCCACAAGGTGCACATTACGTGAAAATTGAAAAATTCGATAGAAGAAATTGACTGGCCAAGGCCCACAAATTTTAGAAACTGAATTTTGATGGTTTAGGATGGTCAAAATTCTTGATGTTCCTAGATTTGACGGCTTAGAATTGTTAAATTTCTCTCATCCTTCATTAATTTGACAATTTCAACCTGACGAGAATAAAAATTTGACAATGAAAAATTCGACGTTAATTCGACTCCTTTGTCCATCAAATTTTATGAAATTTGACGGCCCATGATAGTCAAATTTGGGCTTTTTTCACATAGTGGTGGTCCGGTCACGAAACATTTCTCACTAACTTAGTAAGGAAAATTCTGATCGAAAGCATTTACAAGTTATTAGTGAATATGTGAGTGAAAATTATCACGTCTCTAACCCTTAAGGAAGAAAAAAAATTCAAGCATGCTAGACTATCATGCAAATGTGAGCATTTAAGGTGTGAATAAGAGATAACTAACTACTACTTGTCAACTTATTTTAAGTTCACAACTTACATTAATTCTTTTATAAGATTACCTTACATGTATCTTGATGGAATTTATATACAAGAAAAATATTTGAGTTCTATGCAGAAGTAAACTCTAATATAAAAGAATTTAATCTAATTAGATCGCATATAATTATAATCTTCTTCATGGTAATGCATACTCTTATTATGATATGTAATGTATCCAAAAAGGGAGAGGTCTTGAGTTCAAATCCCTTCTTTGGTCATCCACATTGATTTATCCCTACTTATATGATATGTGTGATTTGTGGGATATTGCATGTGTTCGAAGGATTTAAACAAATGGTTAGAAATTTTGGAATGGACTGATTTTTGGTGAGGATGATTTCTTCATTATAGTTCTAAATCCCTATGAGTGTTGGATCAGACCGTATAGGTGAAGTCACAATGGATGAGGAGATGATTTATTGTCACTTCACCTATACAGTCTGACATAATTTTATCTCTTTATTTACTCTTAATTTGCGTTTTCTATTATCCCATGTCCTTTGTTAATTAGTAGGCAAATCATGGGGTATTTGGAAGGAAACAAAATGCCGGGAATTCGAAAGGTTGGGCATTTGTTCCAATAAATCATACTTTCCTCTCTGATGCGTAGTCTTTGCAAATTTTTCTCTTTATCCTATATTTGTAGGTAGGTTTCTTTACATCATTTTTTCTAATTTTCATTCTTTTTAATAAATTCATTTTATTTATAATAAAAAAAAACAATTTAAGTATAAAAATTATAACAACAATGATATTTGTTGTTTAAGAATATATATATATATAGATATAGGGTAGCGTTCAATGGCCAACATTTTGGCAAACACATTTTTCAAAACATGGGTTAGAGGTCTTGGAATGGGCTGATTTTTGGTGAGGATGATCTCTACGGTGAGGAGATCATCATCACCTAAAATCAGCCCATTCCAAAACTTCTAACCCCATCAAAAATGATTTACAAAAAATGAACGGTTCACGATTTTTCAACTTGTAAACTGGGGCTAGAAGTTTTGGAATGGGCTGATTTTAGGTGATGATGATCTCCTCACCGTAGAGATCATCCTCACCAAAAATCAGCCCATTCCAAGACCTCTAACCCATGTTTTGAAAAAGTGTTTGCCAAAATGTTTGCCATTGAACGAGACCCATATATATATATATATATAATATATATATATATATATAATATATATGGGGGGGACGGTTCAGTAGCCCTAAAGTTTGCCAATTTTTTTTCAAAATATGGGTTAGAAGCTTTGGAATAAGCTGAGTTTTTGTGAGGATGATCTCTGTGATGAGGAGATCATCCTCACCAAAAATCAGCCTATTCCAAAACTTCTAACCCCATCAAAAGTGATTTACAAAAATTAGACGGTCCACGATTCTTCAACTTGTAAACTAGGGTTAGAAGTTTCAAAATGAGCTGATTTTTTATGAGGATGATCTCTTCACCATAGAGATCATCCTTACAAAAAATGAGCTTATTCCAAAACTTCTAACCCCATCAAAAGGGATTTACAAAAAATATTTGGCTCAAAACTTGACAAACTTTAGGGCTGCCGAACCGCTCCCATATATATATATATATATATATATGGGTCAGGTTCAAACGACAACCATTTCAACACACATATAGACAACGTGTTTTGTCTTATATGGGCAAAAATGTTTGGAATGGGCTGATTTTTTGTGAGGATGATCTCTATAGTGAGGAGATCATCTTTGCCAAAAATCAACTCATTATGAAACTTCTAGACCGTCCAATTTTTGTTGAAAAATTATAGACCGTCCAATTTTTGTAAATCAATTTTGATGGGGTTACAAGTTTTGGAATGGGATGATTTTTTGCCAGGATGATTCCCTCATCACAGAGATCATCCTCACAAAAAATCAGCCCATTCCAAACATTTTTGCCCATATAAGACAAACACATTGTCTATATGTGTGTCGCAATGTGTGTTGCAGGAACCCGACCCTATATATATATATATATGGGAAATGTTCAGCACCAAACATTTTGACAAAACATTTTTCAAAACATGGGTTAGAAGTTTTGGATGGGCTGATTTTTGGTGAGGAGATCTTCATCACAAAAAATCAGCTCATTCCAAAACTTCTAACCCCATAAAAAATGGTTTACAAAAAATGGACGGTCCACGATTTTTCAACTTGTAAACATGGGGCTAGAAGTTTTGGAATGAGCTGATTTTTTGTAATGATCTCCTCACTGTAGAGATCATCCTCACCAAAAATCAGCCCATTCCAAAACTTCTAACCCATGTAGGATAAAAATGGTTGGCTAAAATGTTGGTATATATGGGTCCCGTTCAGCACTAAACATTTTGGCCAACATTTTAGCCAACCATTTTTGTCCTACATGAGTTAAAAGTTTTGGAATGGGTTGATTTTTGGTGAGGATGATCTCTTGATCTCCTCACCAAAAATCAGCCCATTCCAAAACTTCTAGCCCCATGTTCACAAGTTGAAAAATCGTGGACCGTCCATTTTTTGTAAACCATTTTTTATGGGGTTAGAAGTTTTGGAATTGACTGATTTTTAGTGAGGATGATCTCCACGGTGGAGATCATCCTCATTAAAAATCAGTCAATTCCAAAACTTCTAACCCATGTGTTTGAAAAATGTTTTGCCAAAATGTTTGGTGCCGAACATTTCCCTATATATATATATATATGGGTCAGGTTCAAGGGACATATGAGAAAACATATGTAAAAACAATGTAACATTTATAAATTTTCAAAATATGGGTTAGAAATTTTGGATTTAGTTGATTTTTTGTGAGGATGATCTCTATGATGGGAAGATCGTCTGGAAAAAAAATCAGTCCAATCTGAAACTTCTAACCCCATTAAACGTGATTTAGAATGTGGATCGTTGATTTTTTATTAATTTTTTTCAATAATTTGTAAATCACTTTTGATGGATTTAGAAGTTTTTGATTGAACTGGTTTTTTTTATGATGATCTTCTCATCATAGTGACCATCCTTTCAAAAAATCAACTGAATCTAAAACCTCTAACCCATATTTTGAAAACCATTGTTTTTTCATATGGCCCTTGAACTGCCCCCTATGGGAGTGGTTCGGCAACCCTAAAGTTTGCCAAGTTTGGTGCCGAACATTTTTTGTAAATCACTTTTGATGGGGTTAGAAGTTTTGGAATAGGCTAATTTTTGGTGAGGATGATCTCCTCTTCATAGAGATCATCCTCACAAAAAATCAGCTCATTCCAAAGCTTCTAACCCATATTTTGAAAAATGTTTGGCACCAAACTTGGCAAACTTTAGGGCTGTTGAACCGTCCCCCATATATATATATATAGGGTCCCGTTCAGCAACAAACATTTTGGCAAAACATGGGTTAGAGGTCTTGGAATGGGCTGATTTTTTGTGAGGATGATCTCCTCACCGTTAGAAGTTTTGGAATGGGCTGATTTTTTGTGAGGATGATCTCCTAGAGATCATCCTCACAAAAAATCAGCCAATTCAAAACTTCTAACCCATGTTTTGAAAAATGTTTTGCCAAAATGTTTGTTGCTGAACATTTCCCATATATATATAGGGAAATGTTCAGCACCCTAAGTTTTACCACACACTTTAACAAACGTTTTTTGTCCTACATGGGTTAGAAGTTTTGGAATGGGCTTATTTTTGGTGAGGATGATCTCTATGATTAGAAGATCATCCTCCCCAAAAATCAGCCTATTCCGAAATGTTTAGCCTCATGTTTACACGTTGAAAAATCGTGGACCGTCCATTTTTTGTAAATCATTTTTTATGGGGTTAGAAGTTTTGGAATGAGCTGATTTTTGGTGAGGATGATCTCCTCACCATAGAGATCATCCTCACCAAAAATCAGCCCATTCTGAAACTTCTAACCCATGTAGGACAAAACGCATTTGTTAAAGTGTGTGGTAAAACTTAGGGTGCCGAACGGGACCCATATATATATATATATTATATATATATATATATATGGTCCCATTCAGCACCAAACATTTGGGCCAACATTTTAGCCAACCATTTTTGTCCTACATGAGTTAGAAGTTTTGGAATGGGCTGATTTTTGGTGAGGACGATCTCTACGGAGAGGAGATCATCCTCACCAAAAATCAGCCCATTCCAAAACTTCTAGCCCCATGTTTACAAGTTGAAAAATTGTGGATCGTCCATTTTTTGTAAGTCATTTTGTATGGGGTTAGAAGTTTTGGAATGAGCTGATTTTTGGTGATGATGTCATCATCACCAAAAATCAGCTCATTCCAAAACTTCTAACCCATATTTTAAAAAATGTTTTGCCAAAATGTTTGGTGCTGAACATTTCCCTATATATATACACTTAAAAAATGCTAGTTGCCAGTGTAGCTGGGAAAAACGACAATAAGCCAAACCCACTCAAGAAATGTCTCACCAAGCAAAAATGTGTAGATTCACTCAAAAGTTTACGTTACTAAAAATCACAACTAGACTTAGGAAAATTGCACACTTCTGACATGACTTCTATTAATGTTTTAAAATTTGGATGGAATTGAAAAACCTTCATTAATCAAGTGCATTTATGATAAACTTAGTAAACCTTAAACTTTAAGGTAATTTAGAGCAATTCCACCCAGTCTCTATATCTCTTTGTTTAGAGATAAAGACTTCTGAATAAAAAACCAACCAATCTCTTAATTTTTTATACACCCTCTAAATCACTATTCATGTCTCTAGAATTGGAGATAAAGCAAAAAAAATAAAATAGAGATAGTCTCTATTTCACTATTCATCTTGTACAAATATTAATTGTGTCCTCATCATTTTAGATAACTATTGTTCTTAATTTTTTTTAATAAAAATATATTTTAAATATAATTTGTGTCTCTTATTTATTTTCAATTATTATTATTCAATATTTTTATAAAAAAATTATTCAATACTTTTAATTCTTTTTATTAAATATTTTAAACTCAAATTTAATCAATTGTTTGACCAAATTCAACAAAAAAAAAAAGTTGGATCATGAATATTCATTTTTTTTTATATTTTTTTTTAAATAAATGAAATTAATTTAAATGTATATATTTATAATTTTCTACTAAACATAAGATGATCAGACCAAATTTGATTTCTCATACACTTGCTAGATTTTTATTTTTATTTATTTAAATTGGAGTGTAACAAGTAAAATTGGGTTGCCAATAGCAAATTTATTGGTTTTTGTTATGTGAATAGTGAATTAGAAATGTGATTAGTGATTTAGAGGTTGGGACCCATTGGAGTTCATTTAGGTTTGAGAAGAGAATCATCTCTAAAATGTGAGAATATGCCAAAATAGAGACGAAAAATAGAGATATCCGTTGGAGTTGCTCTTTGATCCACCCCTCCACATATTAGTGAATATTTGAGATATCTTTGTGTTTTGAAGGTAATGTCATACCCCCTTGACTGAGGTCTTCTCTTATAGACTAGTGAAAAACGATCTAATGGCTCTCGTCTTCAACTTGTAAAATAATAATAATAATAATAATACTAATAATAATAATAATAATAACAATCCATCGGGGGTTAGTTGAGATGGTAACAAGCGACTAAGTACGCTCACCAATTCATAATTTCAAATTTCTATATGCTCTTCTACCAAAAAGATGGCAACTTAATTGGCTTCACGTGATAGGGTGGGATGGTGCATGCAGTCTAAGGATTAGTCCTGTTGAATAAAATTGATTTTTTGGGTGGGACAAAGCTCGATGGACGAAACCGCTGCAACAAGGATCACCTCATTGCAAAATAATAATAATAATAATAATAAGAGTCGTTTTAGAATGACATTGAAATTGACATCATTTCACACATTGGTGTGCACAAAACCATAAATGCTTCTCACTCATATCTTAATGAAAAGCATCTTTAGTTATGTAAATGCATCCACTTTAGCAATGTGTGAAACGATGTCAATTTCAATGTTACTTCAGCATTTTCCTAACAATAATAATAACTCTTCCAAAATGCTTACCTAATAATGGGTGTGCGACAAATTCAAAGGACGATCGTCCATTGATACCATCAAGAAAACTATTTTTTGTGCTTACCTACACCATCTTTGGAGAGAAAGATGTCGAAGAATCTTCCAAAATACCTTCTTAAACCCCATTTTGCTGTTTAAAGCAATTGAAGGTGACATCAAAGATAGATTTAACAACCAAGGGCTTTTGGATGTGGATGTACAACACAATAGAGACTTCTTAGATAATTAGAGTATCTCAATGAAGCTTAATACTCCTTCCTCCATAGTTTGTAAATGGATGGCTCCTGAGGTTGATCATTGGAAGTTAAATTTTGACGACTCTTTTAAAAGAGACATTGGTGGGCAAGGGGTTGTTATTTGTAACGCTAAAGGAGAGGTGGTGAGTGCTCTTGCAGAATGTTCTATAAGGAAATCAGTCTTTTGGCACGAACTCAAAGCAATCTTGGAAGGTGTTCGATTAGCCAAGTCTTTGAACCTACAACTGCTCATAGTGGAACCTAACTCACTACTAGCTATTCAAATCCTTAATAAAGAATTTCATAGCCCATGAAAAGTCAAGCCCTTAATTAACCAAATTTGGGCCTTATGGTCTACGTATGGTAACACTCACTTTAAATTTACTTTTAGAAAAACAAACAGGCTTGCGGACAAATTTATTTCATTGTTAACTATTCAAGACACTAAAATCATTTCCACCTCTAATCTTCCGTTTGAGATGAATTCCATTGTAAGAGAGGATGCCTTTGGGACCCCCTATGTGAGATTGTAACTTTTTTTCCCCTTCTCTATATATTCTGGTCTGGGGGTCTATCTAAACTCCCAATTACTCTAATAATAATAAAATATATATATAAATAAAATAATAACTCTTGATTTTTCTTCTTAAAATTAAATAAGTCATTTTCAGAATCTTCAACTTCTATGATAGTGAATTATTTTTAAATTATTGGATCTCATTTTTAATTCATCATTTTCAACATCACCTTAATCCTTGATTTGATTTTCTTTTACAATTCCTTCATCTTTTACTTCAAAATTTCAAATTTTTTTTTTTTTTTTTTTGGAGTTTTGAAGGTTGGAGAGAAAAATAAAATCTTAAGGTTGAAGACAATGATAACAGTGTTTTCGAAGGCAGAAATAGATAGAATCTTAAATTTGAGTAGGATAAAAATAAAATTACTCAAGTTGAGAATGCCCCTTAATTTTGGGAGAAACTAAAATACATGTTTCACGTTTTGACAGACTGGTTTGAGCCATTGAAGGTATGGATTTGGATCAATCCAACCAGTCAACTGGTCATTGACCTATCCTATCCAAGTGTACAAACAAGAATTCTATTAAAGGTTGATGTTGATGGCTCTCCAACCAACAACGCAGTCAGCTATACCGTCAAGTCTTCACCGCGTGACGACTCGGACATACACTTAAATTAATAAAAAAAGACTTTTAATTTCACACTTCGACTTTGACCCAACAAATACTTTTATCTTTTACATCCTATCATAATCTTAGTGCCGTTCATGGGACATATGTAAAAAAACTGATTTTTTAAAATATGGGTTAAAGATTTTGGATTGAGCTGATTTTTTATGAGGATGGTCATTATGATGAAAAGATCATCCTCGTAAAAAAAAATCAGTTCAATCTAAAACTTTAAATTTATCAAAAGTAATTTATAAATTATTGATAAAAAATCGATGATCCACATTCTAAATCACTTTTAATGAAGTTACAAGTTTTAGATTGGACTGATTTTTTTTTTTTTTTTGGATGATCTTCTCACCATAGAGATCATCCTCACAAAAAATCAGTTTAATCCCAAATTTCTAACCCGTATTTTGAAAATTTATTAATGATACATTGTTTTTACATATGTTTTTTCATAAATTCATTAATCCCTTCTCATAATCTTAATGTATATTGAAGTTTTGTCTCCTCGACAACTTGTCTCATGGTACAGACAAATGTTATATAAGAAACAGTTAGACTTTTTACAGAGAAAAATGCTGAAGTGACATTAAAATTAACATAATTTAATAGAGAAAAAAAATATCTATAATTATGGATCCACATCATCAATGTGTGAAACGATATCAATTTCGATGTTACTCCATCATTACAACACATCAGACCTCTAGGGTTCATGGTCACTGAACTCCTATACTTAATTTAAAGGCCATGATAAAAATTAAACTTTTTTAGTTCTTTTTATTCAAAAGTTTTGTTAATATATTTTTCATAAGGGTTGTGGTGCACAACTTCGTCTTACATTATGTTCAACACTGCAAACATGATAGTGTACAGATAATCATAGGTTTCTTTTCTCGCGATAGAATTAAAAAAAAAAAACTTACAGTGACGTAACTTTATACATCTTAAAATTATATATATGAAACATTATTTCATCAGAAATGACATTAGGGTAAAGTGGACTCAGTTGATGAGATAAATCAGACGATGACCTGGCCCCAGTACTCAACCGATTTTTCCACAAAGGACTAACCGCGTTTTCATTATGATCACGTTTGAAGTTCAAACTCCAACGTACTTTTAAGGAAAAAAGTAATATTGAATGAATCTCCTCTCCTCAGAAGAAAGTAGATCTATAAATAGAGGAGACTACGTGTGATTCTACCAAAACTCACTACTTCTATTAAGAAACAGAGAGAGAGACAGAGACAGAGACAGAGAGTAGGAGTGTAGTTAATTTCACTAAGTCCCTTGATAAAGATATTAAGACGATGAAGGTGTGCATGAATTATAAAACATATATTGGTTTGACGATACATATATATTTGTAAAATTAAATTATATTAATTATGCTTGTTCATCTAACTCTAGCCTGATGGTAATACTTTGTTTACAGCAAACGATCGTGATAAAGATCTCGATGAATGGACAGAAGTCCCGGACAAAAGCTCTGAGGATTGCAGTTGGTGTAGCAGGTAAGAAATCAAATTAGATATTTCAAATTGAGTTGAGAATATTGGGTTGATCACTGAGTGAGTCTAGGCAAATTGTAGCAAATTAATCTGGTGTTGGTGAATGGTGATGCAGGTGTTGAAAAAGCAGAAGTAAAAGGTGATGAGAAGAATCAAATAGTTGTTACTGGTGAGGGGATTGATTCAACAGAGCTTACAATGTTGATTAGGAAGAAAGTTGGGCGCACAGAGCTGGTTAGTGTGACACCTATTGGGGAAAAGAAAGAGGAGGAAAAGAAGAAGAGTGAAGCAGCACCCATGGTTTGGTCCACACCTGTGTACCATTACGAAGTTCATCCTATTGCCCCTTCTGGGTACTACTATCAACAAGTTCAGCATAACGATAGTTGCACTATCATGTGAAGTCTTTAATAAATCGAAACTAATATGGGTATCAAGGGATCGATTCAAGGTTTCTGGTGATTCTATTTATTTGGTAGTTTTTTTTTAGTCAAGTCTTTGATCCTACTACGCATGTAATTATAGTGGAAGATAAACAAATTGATGATCTTGGCTTCTTTATTTTCTTTTGAGATATTTTTGAATAAATAGGATTTGGAGGGAAAACGCTTACCATGTAAATTACTCTATCATTGAGAGGCTAAATCCCCTTTAATGGAAAAAAATAAAAAAAATATATGCTCCCAGAAATCCGAGATCCACCAGACACACACTGAAGAATCCGTGAGCAAAAAACTCACTCCCTCTTTCTCATATATTATTAGATGGGAAATTTCTCACATTTGTCAACTTTTGATGAAATTCCCATTCCAGCTCACTATTAATTTTATTACCCAAAACGTGAATCATTATTTCAGAGATTTTTCAAATGACGACGTTGCAGGTTAAAAGAGACGGACGATCTCACGTGTATATTTAGAGATTAGAGACCTTTGAAGTCTGAACCAAGTTCCAACCGATCTCTTAATTTCTGACACTTTCTAAATCACTATTCACGCCCTTAGAATTGAAGACAAAGCAAAAATAGAGATGGTCTCTATTTCACCATTCATCTTGTACAAATACCAATTATGTTCCCATCATTTTACATAAATGCAATTCTTAATTTTCTTTTTTAATAAAAATATATTTTAAATATAATTTTTATCCTTTATTTATTTTTCATTATTATTATTCAATATTTTTATCAAAAAAATTATTCAATATTTTTAATTCTTTTTATTAAATATTTATAAAAATATCTTAAACTCAAATTTAATCAATTGTTTAACCAAATTCAACAAAAAATAAGTTTGATCATGAATATTTATTTATTTTTTGAAATAAATGAAATTAATTTAAATGTATATATTTATATTTTTTTACTAAACATAAGATGATCAGACCAAATTTGATTTCTCATACGATTGGTGGATTTTAAATTTTGTTTTTTTTATATATTTAAATTGGGGCATAATAAGTAAAGTTGGGTTGCCAATAACATATTTTCTTTTTCTTTTTTAATATTTAACTTGGGTGTAAAAAGTAAAGTTGGGTTGCCAATAGCAAATTTTCTTTTTTCCTTTTTAATATTTAACTTGGGGTGTATAAGTAAAGTTGGGTTGCCAATAGCAATGTTATTGCTTTTATTATGTAAATAATGAATTAGAAATGTAAATAGTGATTTAGAGGTTGGGACTCATTGGAGTTCGTTTAGGTTTAGAGGAGAGAATCATCTCTAAAATGTGAGAATATGCCAAAATAGAGACATCCATTGGAGTTGCTCTTAGATCCACCCTTTCACGTTTTAATGAATATTTGAGATACCCCTGTGTTTTGAAATTGATGTCATACCCACCCCCTTGACTGAGGTCTTCCCTTAAAGACTAATAAAAAATGATCTAACGGCTCTCGTCTTCAACTTGTAAAATAATAATAATAATAACAATCCATCGGGGGTTAGTTGAGATGGTAACAAGCGATTAAGTATGCTCCCCAAGTCTTGACTTCAAATTTGTATATGCTCCTCCACCAAAAAGGTGATTACATAATTAACTTCACGTGACAAGGTGGGATAGTGCGTGCAATCTGAGGATTAATCCTGTTAGATAAGGTTGGTTTTTTTGGGTGGGGCAAAGCTTGATGAACCAAATTTGACCAACCCATTACCGTAGAGACCGCCTCATTACAAAATAATAATAATAAGAGTCGTTATGGAGTGACATTGAAAATGACATCATTTCACACATTGGTGTGCACAAAACCATAAATACTTCTCACTCGTATTTCAATGAAAGCATCCATGGTTATGTATATACATCCATGTTAGCAATGTGTGAAACGATGTCAATTTCAATGTTACTTCAGCATTTTCTTAACAATAATAATAACTCTTGATTTTTTTTCTCAAAATTAAACAAGTCATTTTAAGACTCTTCAACCTCTATGATAGTGAATTATTTTTAAATTATTGGATCTCATCCTCAATCCATCATTTTCAATATCACCTTAATCCTTGATTTGATTTTCTTCCATAATTCCTTCATCTTTTTCTTCAAAATTTCCATCTTTTTCATGAGTTTTGAAGGTTGGGGACAAAAAAATAAAATCTTAAGGTTGAAGACAATGATATCAATGTTTTTGAAGGTAGAAATAGATAGAATCTTAAATTTGAGTAAGATAAAAATAAAATTACTCAAGTTGAAGATGCCCCCTAATTTTGGGAGAAACTAATATATATGTTTCACGTTTTGACAGACTGGTTTGACCCATTGAAGGTATTGATTTGGATTAATCCAATCAGTCAACTGATCATTGACCTATCCGAGTGTTAAAACAAGAATGTAAAATGTTGAAATGACAAAAATTATTTACTGCGATTCTCACAAGTCTGATGTGGGATATGCACACAATCATAAATGTATTTCCTCGCGATACGAGTAAAAATCATCAACGGTTATGTATGCATGTCTACGTCAGAATTGTGAGAATCACAGTAAAACCTGTGTCACCCCAGCACAACTCAACAAGAATTCTCTCCTACCAACAACGCAATCAGCTATACCGTCAAAGGTCTTAACCGCGTGACGACTTGGACATGCACTGAAATTAATAAAAGAAGACTTTTGGTTTCACACTTCGACTTTGACCTAACAGATACTTTCTTGTCTTTTACATCTTATTATAATCTTAATGTATATTGAACTTTTGACTCGTCAACGACTCGTCGGTCTCGTCAAGCAAATGTTATCCAAAAAGCAGTTAGGCTTTTTGCAACGGAAAATGCTAAAGTGGCATTAAAATTGACATCGTTTAAGAGAGAAAAAAAAGTATCCATAATTATGAATCCACATCATCTATGTGTGAAACGATGTTAATTTTGATGTTATTCCACCAGAACAGCACATCAAACCTCTAGGATTCATGGTCACTGAACTCCTATACTTAAAATTTAAAGGCAATGATAAAAATTAATTTTTTTTTTATTTAAAAGTTTTGTTAATATATTTTTCATAAGAGTTGTGCTACGCAACTTCGTCTTACATTATGTTCAACACTGCTAAGATGACAGTGTACCGATAATCATAGATTTCTTTTCTCGCCATAAAAGTAAAAAAAAAAAAAAAAGCAGCAGCTTGCAGTGATGTAACTTTATACATGTTAAAATTATATATATATGAAACATCATTTCATCAGAAATGACATTAGGATAAAGTGGACTCAGTTGATGAGATAAATCAAAAGATGACCCGGCCCCAGTACTCAACCGATCTTTCCAGAAAGCACTAACCGCGTTTTCTTTACTTTTAAGGAAAAAAGTAATATTGAGTGAATCTCCTCAAAAGAAAGTAGATCTATAAATAGAGGAGACTACGAGGGACTCTACCAAAACTCACTACTTCTATTAAGAAACAGAGAGTGAGAAGGAGAGTAGTTAATTTCACTGAGTCCCTTGATAAAGATATTAAGACGATGAAGGTGTGCATGAATTATAAAACATATATTGGTTTGACGATACATACATATATATTTGTAAAATTAGATTATATTAATTAAGCTTGTTCATCTAACTCTAACTTGATGGTAATACTTTGTTTACAGCAAACGATCGTGATAAAGATCTCGATGAATGGACAGAAGTCCCGGACAAAAGCTCTGAAGATTGCAGTTGGTGTACCAGGTAAGAAATCATATTAGATATTTCAAATTGAGTTGAGAATATTGGATTGACTCACTGAGTCAGTCTAGGCAAATTGTGGCAAATTAATCTGGTGTTGGTGAATGGTGATGCAGGTGTTGAAAAAGCAGAAGTAAAAGGTGATGAGAAGAATCAAATAGCTGTTACTGGTGAGGGGATTGATTCAACAGAGCTTACAATGTTGATTAGGAAGAAAGTTGGGCGCACAGAGCTGGTTAGTGTGACACCTATTGGGGAAAAAAAAGAGGAGGAGAAGAAGAGTGAAGCAATAGCACCCATGGTTTGGTCCACACCTGTGTACCATTACGAAGTTCAGCCTATTGCCCCTTCTGGGTACTACTATCAACAAGTTCAGCATGACGATAGTTGCACTATCATGTGAAGTCTTTAATAAATCGAAACTAATATGGGTATCAAGGGATCGATTCAAGTTTCTGGTGATTCTATTTATTTGGTAGTTTTTTTTTAGTCAAGTCTTTGACCCTACTACGCATGTAATTATAGTGGAAGATAAACAAATTGATGATCTTGGCTTCTTTATTTTCTTTTGAGATATTTATGAATAAATAGGATTTGTAGGGAAAACGCTTACCATGTAAATTACAACGTAAGTGTGCTCTATCATTGAGAGGCTAAATCCCCTTTAATGGAAATATATATATGCTCAAAGAAATTCGAGATCCAGCAGGCACACACTGAAGAGTCTGTGAGCAAAACAAAAAATCACTCCCCCTTTCTCATATATTATTAGATGGGAAATTTCTCACATTTGTAATCAACTTTTGATGAAATTCCCATTCCAACTCACTATTAATTTTATTACCCAAAACGTACGTGAACCATTATTTCAGAGATTTTTCAAATGACGATATTGCAGGTTAAAAGTGACGGACGATCTCGCATGTAAAAGTGACATTTTCACATGTTTCAAATTACTATTCCGTAGATTCGTTACTTTTAGTGAGACCATCACTTATAAACCGGTAAGATTGTCACTTTAACCGGCGAGATTGTCATTTGACAAACCTCTTAAATAATGGTTCACGTTTTCGAAATTAAAATGAATAGTGAGTCGGAATCGGAATTTCATCGTATTCAGCCCATGAAATGGTAATTCACCTTACTGCTGGTTGAATGAAAGGGTCAAGTAGTCTTTTGCCATTGTCACCTCTATTGCTGGTTGATCAACTTGATAGCTAATCTTTCATTATTTTTTGTACTTGGACAATTCCACCATCAATCCCAGACAAAAAGAAACGATTTTGGGATTCCATATGCAAAATCAGAGTATTTGTATAGAGGAATTTCAGGGAGGAGGAAAAGGAGGGGGAAGTATAAAAGGAAAATATGATAGTGGGAAGCTTTTTCAAAGCCTCATAAACAAAAGAGAGAAAGAGAAGTGATAGCAAGGGAGAAAATTTTCATGTCTTGATTGTTTGTTTGGTGTCTGTAATTCATTCATTTTGTTTTTTCTCTAGTCTTTCCCACCAACATAATCGATCTAATGGTTACGATGGCTATTAACATTATTTATTGTTTTACATAGAATTATTTTGTTATCAAATAATGTCGTGGGTTACCTAGCCAACTCAGCTACTTGAATTGTCATTATCAAACAAGGTCTTGGAAGGTGTAGCATATAAGGTGTTTGGTTAAGTACCCAATAAGTGTTTGACCAAATTACTAAGTGACACAATGTGAAAAAAATCCAAATTTGACAGTCTTAGGCTGTCAAATTTCATAAAATTCAACGGACTAAGATGTCAAATTGGCGTCGAATTTTTCATTGTCAATTTTTTTTTTTTTTAACGAGTCGAAATTGTCAAATTACTAAAGGATGGGAGAAATTCGACAGCTCTTAACCGTCAAGTTTGAGAAGATCGAGAATTTTGATGGTCCTAGACCGTGAAAATTCAGTTTCTAAAATTCTTGGGCCTTAACCCATCAATTTTTTCCGTCAAATTTTCCAGTTTTCACATAGTGTGAACTTCACAAGGGTGTTCACATACACTACTTTTTCATTGGAGGGGCTGATGAAACTATGCTGAATCCACCTGTAATTAGTCAGAATATGTATATAGTTGGTTGGGTGTAGGTATTATAATGCTTACCTGCAATTATATCTAGTAACTATGGAGGGACGTTCGACCACTTCGACATATCGATGGAGTAGAGTTTGTGAGAAGCTCTAAGAGATCATACTATAAGAAAATATATTAATATTTTGACTAATTACATAAAATTATATAAGAGATTTTTACAGATTTTATTTTGATACAGAAGAAGTCATAGAAGGACTAAGGTTACGGAAAATTATGTAAGAAAACGAATTAGAAAGTTTCTTATAAACAACAGATCTATTAAGCAAGTTTAGGCCTATTAGGACTCTACTACATGTTACTTAAAACGTAATAATTTATCTAAATTTTTTGGAACCGGAATCGCTAACAAATCGTCAATTTAACACCATATAATCCTCTTTATCAACACCACAATCTACACAAATAAATTGATATAACAGAAAAGAGAGGAAAAGTAAGGTAATGCTAGATTACTATAAAAACCAAACTTATTATTTGTTACAAACAATAATATTCAATTACCTGATTTATGGGTTCGCTCAGTTCGAATTCAGGTTTGCCATTCGTGGTTCACCACTCGAGAATGAACCTGGTTCGTAGGGGTATACAGAGGTGAGGGTACTTGAAGGTTCAAGTGATGAGTAGAGTGAAAAAGTGCTTGAATGACACATTTTGGGATGAGAAAAAAAAAAAAATCAAAGTTTCTAGTGTTTAAATGTTGAAGATGAGGGTATTTGGTCATTTTTCATCAATCCTCTAATAAAGACCAAGGTCAAAAAGACAGACTATGAGTTGATTTTAAGGGGTTGTCTCAAATATTATCAACGCGTGGAGGGGTTAGTTAAAAAAAAAAGAAATTCTCAGTTCATTGAATTCACTGTTTTACACGACCTGAGAGCAAATTGTACCGCATTCTGATTCGGTTTGCGGTTTGATATCAAATCAACGAATTAGGTAACCCTAGTATGGTTGATATTGATGTTGCTGTCAACGACGACAGAGCATGAGAAGTCTTGGGTTCATGGCTAGACGCATTGGGTGGGGGGCGGGGGCCTATCACCATCACCCCCACAATGCATAGGCTTCCTCCCAATGCGCAGTATCATCCCCTATCATCAAATCTAGGGCTGTCAATGGATAGCTATCCGATCGGATAGTGCTATATCCGAATTCGAATCCGAAAAAAATTATTGATATCCGAATTCGAATTTGAATCCGATCGGATATCATTAATCAAGATTCGAATTCGAATTCGAAAAATATATCGGATATCCGATAAAATCCGATTCGATAAAACCCTAACAATATACCAACATCTTCAATCGGCAAAAATCAAATCGATTTTCCTAATTTCTTCAACTTCAGAAGTTATAATCTTCAATGTATTTCAGTCTTAAAATCAAATAAGCTTTGATTTTTGAAAAAAATGATTTTAAAATCAAATAAACATTGATTTTTTAAAAAAAATTTATGAAAAATTCGAATAAAACATAAGGTTTTACCGAGAGAGAGAGAGAGAGATGAAGCATCTACCTGTTGTTCGCCGGCCGGAGAAGATGTGGTTATGGAGTTCACACGATAGAAAAAAAGAGGGTTTTAGTTTTACTGAGAGAGAGAGAGAGAGAGAGAGAGAGAGAGAGAGAGAGATGGAGGAAACCTACCTTGATGTTCACCGGCCTGAGAAGAGGGTGACAATGGGGAGCTTGCGCAGTCGAAACCCACGATCACTGGTTTTGCGTTTTAGTTGAGAAGATAAACATTTTAAGTTTAATTTTGTTGTGTAACTTGAATACACGAGATATATATATATATATATATATATAAGTTCTGTTGTGTATCATGAATACGTAATACATGTGTTTATAATCGGAGCGGATATTATCGAATCCGATTTCGTAACATCCGAATTCGTATCCGAAACTCATTTGAATGTTATAATAACATCCGAATCCGAATCTGATATCCGAAAATTTCGGATAATATCCGATTTTTCGAATTCGAATTTCGGCTATCCATTAACACCCCTAATCAAATCATTGTCGTCCATCCTAAGATTAACAATTTGACTTACGAAAATGCAGATTAGGCTTGTGTAGGACCATCATGGTGTACCATGGTATCGAACCTGACATTATACCCATCAGAATAACTCCCATGGTTCCACAAGACCTGCCAATATGAACAGTTTGTGGACTGATACATGAATCATGAATCAGTCAAGGAGGAAACGCCCGAGAACACCTACACTTGGACACTATCTTGGATTGAAAAGCACAAAAGAGGTTGGTTTGTCTTTCTAGATAACGAGTGTAATTTCATCATTAGCTTTTATGAAGCCATACTCATCTCTTTATTTTATTCTTTGTGGCAGGTTAGCGTGGTAGGTATCATAGTGGCTATGACCGTTATGATTATGGATACTGAAGGTCTCCAAGGCGCGAACCCTATAGTGGGGGCCGTGATTATTATTCTCTAGGCGCTCAACTTATGATTATAGGTCAAGAAGAGACCGGTCTATGTCACATTCTTATTCTCCTTATGAATTATGATTGCCTTAGGAGTTGTGGTCTTCGTTGTAATGTATACTCCAGGTAAGGTTGTTCCTTTGGTTTTGGAGTTGTCCTGGTCATAGGTCCGTGTAACAGTAATTGGGACACTTTTTGATAAGGAAAGTGCCGAAGTAACAAAGTAACATTGAAATTGACTTCGATTCACAGATTGCTGAAGTGGATGTGTGTACGGAGCCATAGATGCTTTTTTGTCGAGCTACGAGTGAAAAGCATTTATGGTTATGTACACACCACCACATCAGCAATGTGTGAATCGATGTCAATTCGAATGTCACTCCAGCACGACTCTTTTGATAAAAAAATGAACAACTTTCTTGTGTGTTTGAATTTGGTGCTCCTCATAACTCCAAACGTATATTGGGTTCTCATCTTTGTAAATGATCTGCTGTTGTTTATTGCTTGTTTCCATTTCCTTACATCTCTTGGTCTTGGATTTACTTGAAGATCACATTTGTTTAAACATTTATTGCTGCAAGTCTAAATGGAGAATCTGATTATTGAATGCAGGATTATGGACTAAGCTGGTTGTATTATTTCTATATGGGCCTTTTCCTTGAAGGGTCCTCCCATAAACAATTTGGTGTGCTAAGATCCCAAGTGGCAGTATAGCCTCAGTTTTCCCTCTATTTCTGGGTTGGGGTGGGTCAATCAACCCTGATATGAATTCTCAGTAGGTTTGGCAACTCATCATGGGATGGTGGTGAACAAAGGGTCATACTTGGTGTGGTCCCTATCTACCTTTTTAAGACAAACAATGGTGAAAACTAAAATCCCATGGTTTCCCGGTAAATTTTGAGGTGAGGCTCATCACCATCCCCAAGTCCAGTACACAGAAGGGGTCTTTCACTTTGCTAATAATGGATGTATTTTGGATGCGACCCTCTCCATGGCTGTGAGACGTAGGTACAAGGAAGATGTATTGGAGTTGATTGATATGAATTGTGTGTGGATGGAGTTACCTAAGTTTTGATATAGATTGATTGGTATTACACAAGTTGCTCGCTCAATGAAAATCCCTTTAAAGAAGGCATTGGTGTGTAGTGTAGTGGATGGTGACCATGCAATGGTGGTGCATCAACCATCAAGAGATCTGGTTCATAAAGAGTGATTGATGTTTGCATCAACAGAGGAGAAATCATCCCAACTACCACATTTTTTTCCATGTTCATCAGCAGCATTGCACATGTGAATTGTTGGGTGAGGGCAATGACGATGGTCAATGATGCTGTTGTGGGTTATGGGTCCAACATGTTTCCACTGTGAGAGTGGTGGCAGAGGATATCAGCTGAATATCCATTGGCCGTGTATAAGAACTAAGCTCAAAGAGGGTGAAATGCTGAAAGACCGAGATCGTAGTAGGTGGGGTAGTGGGTGTATGCTGAAAGCAAAGAAAGGTCACGGTGATGCCTTGAGGACACCAAGATCTTAGATATTGATCAATGTTGATCAGAAGATGATTAGTTCTGTACCATGAAGTAGAGTTGTTGAGCGGAAGGAAAAAAAAAAGAAAAAAGAACACGAATCAAAACAAAAACAAGCACACGCAAAGAATACCAGGGTTTACATGTTTCAACAAATTGCCTACATCCACGAAGGAGAGCGAAATAAATCTACTATCAATGATAAATATTAGTAGCAATCTCTCAAATCTCTACAACTCTCTCAGCCGGCAAAAACCTTACAAAGCAATCAGAAAAATGATAAAACTCTCTGGGCCTCAACCACTCTGGAAAAGACCCCTTTTACTTCTGAAAGCTATTTCAGTCCACGCCCAACTTAAAAGAATTTTTTTTTCTTTGTCTTGGATTATTTAGAATGGATCCTAATAGGATTTGTATAGTTTCTCCATCCACAATCTATCTATGAAAATACAAGGAAAGAATAGAAATTAAAAAACAGTTACTGGACCTCGCTGATTGTGACCCAAATGGGTGGGGGCAAATAGTACCTTCTACTTCGCAATTGAACGTATGCAAATCCTTTCAACGCATCCATCCTCTAAGTCGAATACAACTAAAGCTTGATCTCCCAATGTGTCTATATTTTTTGCAAAATAAATGGTATTCCCTTTGCTGCATCCACAATAATCTTGAGCCAAGAGACATATAGAGTTGTTCCTACCCAAGAAAAGTATACAGTTTCCTAAGCTTTTCACCTCAAACCCTTTCATCCCACTTCTAACATCTAACTTAAAAACCTCAAATCCCATAGTAACATCTCTTAACAAGTCCTGAGGTTTCGTATACCGAACCACCACCAACAGCTTCTCACATGATTCCACCAAATATTTCTGATGAGGATATCTATGGATTTCTCGTGGTGATTCTGCTATAACAGTAACCTTTGGAAGTGGAGGACCAATGGTGCATATTCAAATCCCACCTTCACTGTCAACTATATAGAATTTCTCATCATAAAATACAATGTCCTCCTAATAGAGAAACAACCACACCTGCAATGGCTCGTCAATTATGGTCCAAGACTCAATTCTTTCCTCCTGATTCAAAGAAACCCAAACTACGGCGCTCATTATGAATAACCATGACTATAAAATCAGTTCCGGGATTGGGTTCTCTAGATATGATGGTCTTCTCTGTCTGTGAAGTATGATTTTATAAATGGGCAATGTTATTAGGGGGCAACCAAGTGGAAGATCAATTCGAGTTCCCGTTAAGCTGTGTTTGGATTGAGAGAAATGGGGAGAAGAGAAAAGAAACGAGTTTCTCTACATTTATTTTGTTTGGATTGTTGTGTGTTTGGATTGAGAGAAATGGAGAGGAGAGAAACTCATTTTCTCTCCAATTCTATTGTTTAGATTGTTACGTTGGGGAGAGGAAAAAAAAAATTCTTTCTCTAAAAAAAAAGGTGGAGAGAAATCCTTTTAAAATATTTTATAATTGCAACTCTGCCCTAGATCTTTTTTAAGATATTTTAAAATTCCAAAGTTCTCTCCTGTCAATCCAAACAAGGTGGAGAGAAATTGAATATAAATTTTTTTTCATCGAAGAGGCTGAGGAAACTATGCCCAATCTTAGGTAGCAGCCATGGAGGCAGGTAGCAGTTGCAGTAGCCATGCAAGTTGGTTTCGTGGAAAATAAGATCGCCATTGTACGCAAACAGATCGAAATTGAAGATTATTGGTGTAGGTATTAGGAAGCTTACCTGCAATTATGTATAGTAACTCTGGAGGGAGGGAGGTCCGACCACTTGGACATATTGATTCAACTTTTTCCAAGTATTTGAAGGAGTAGAGCTTTGCGAGTAGCGAATGAGAAACAAAGTTTGTGTGAAAATAGGACCAGGTTAAGGAAAAGGAAAATTATGTCAAGAAAACGAATTAGAAAGTTAATTAAACAACAGATCTATTAAACAGGTTTAGGCCCATTAGGACTGTCTCTAATACATGTTGCTAATAAAACAAGTAATTTACGAGAATTCTAGTAAAGCGTAATAATTTATCCCCAATTTATGGAATTTGGAATAGCTCACAAATCATCAATTTAATACCAGAATTGGAATCGCTATACATCATCTATTTAACACCATGTATCCTCTTTATCAACACCACAATGTACACAAATAAATTGATATAAGAGAAAAGTGAGGAAAAGTAAGATAATGCAAGATTATCATAAAAATCAAACTTATTATTTGTTACAAACACACACACACACACACCCTTGAACGCATATTCAATGGTATGGTACTATGGTTGATATTGCTGTTGTTTTCAACCACGACAGAACATGGGAAGTCTTGGGTTCATAGCTAGACGCATTGGTAGTCCTATTCTTTCACCATCACCCCACAATGCATAGGCTTCCTCTCCATGCGCCGCATCATCCCCTATCATCAAATCATCGTCATCCATCCTAAGCTTAACAATCCGACTTATGAAAATGCAGATTATGCTTGTGATGACAACATTCCATGCAGCAATGAAACCCACTCCTATTAGCTGGAAACCCATCTGGCGTAAACCCCCAAGGTAATTCTTTTCTAAGACACTATACACTAGGCCTGGCCCTTGCCTGTCGCTGTTATAGAACATTCTCAAGTAGCTTGGCTTGGCAAAGAGGCCAGCAAGGAGACCGCCCATTGTGCCAGCCACAGCATGTGTGTGGAAGACGCCTAATGGATCGTCAACCTTTTGGAAAAAGGCTGATCGCTTGTGTAGGACCATCATTGTGTACCATGGTATCGAACCCGACATAATGCCCATCAGCATTGCTGCCCATGGTTCCACAACCCCTGCCATCATATACATAATAAGCTTTTATGTTTCTTATATGTGACATAAGATCTTAATGAGCATAGAATGGAATGTGAAAGAATGATAAAGACGAGAATGCATGAGAACTAAGTTCAAAAATATATTAGGGTGCCGAATGCTTTTGGATTGATGGCCTCTGCCTTTTGTTTTACCTACTCCATTACCACTTACTCTATCTTATGAAGGTAAATATATTTTAAATCCAAAGTGTAATAAGAGTTCAATTTTGTTTTACTCTTTCACTATTGACTCAAGTTGATAGTGGGGGGGGGGGGGGGGGGGGGGGGGGGTGGATGACAAAAAAGATATGCCCTTATATGGACCAAATTTTTAAGTTCTTTAAAGTTTTTATGAATTGGTCAGAGTAGAGGAGTGAATAAGGCTAACCTGCACCAGGGGTGATGCATACAAGGCCAGTGATCATCCCTTGCACTGCACCTATAACAGAACTCTTTTTGTAAAAGATCATATCCAAGGACAACCAGACCAAGAGGCTGACTGCAGTACAAAAATGGGTGTTGAGAATGGCAAGAGATGAGATCAAATTGGCAGAGAATGGTGAGCCTCCATTGAAACCACTCCAACCTAGCCAAAGCAATCCTGCACCTCCCAACATGTGAATTATGTTGTTTGGAGGAGAATGCTGCCTATCACGAGAAATCCTTGGTCCCACCTGATCACCCCAATCAATCATCACACACACACACACACACATCCATATATATATATTTCCAATATTTGAAAAAAATTAAAAAACCAAAAAAGTTATCAAATGCTTGGACCATTGTGGGATCTACCAATTTCTATTTAGTGTAATGATTTTCTAACTCAACCATGTGCAGTTGTGTAGCCAGAGGCAAAAAATCTACGATTCTTTGCACATGCCATGTCGATGAGTTTTTGAGTTATTCTATCAGATTGAGTTACAAAATCAGCATTCTTCTATTTATTATAAGAGTAACTATTTTCTAACTCCCCCATATGGCATACTCAAAATACTCTCCTGATGTAGCATGTGCTAGAACTATAAATCTTTTTTCCTTGGGATACACAACTACACATATTTATGGGGATGTGTAGATGTGTATCCCGAGGCATAAAGTCTATGGTTCTAGCACATGCCATGCCGGGAGAATATTTTGAGTATGCCACATGGGGGGGGGGGGGGGGTCAGTTTATCACGACTCTTATTATAAATATAGTATAACTTCCTAAATTATCATTGTGTGTTTTAACAAAAAAATCAATAATATTAGATACGTAGTATTAAGGTATAAATACAATGTTGTAAAAATTGAACTGATGATGATCGAACCAAATATTTGTCAAAATGATTGGATCAACAATGTATCTTTATTAAAAAGCTTAAAATAGGCATACATTTTTCCTAAAATACCTTTATTTATTAATAAAAGGATAATACTAAAAAAAACAGATGGTTCATGCAGGTCTAACCCATTCAGACTATTGTTGGGTCTGATTTATAAAACACTTGATGAATATTAAATAATTTTTCATAATAGAGATTATAGTATTTCAAACATCTCATCTTTGAAAAGAATCCTATAGATATATGGGTCCCGTTCAGCACCCAATATTTTTCCTCACCAAAAATCAGCCCATTCTAAAACTTCTAACCCATGTAGGACAAAACATGTTGGGCAAATTGATATATATATATATATATATTATATATATATATATATATATATATATATATATATATATTAAACAACTCACATAAACAAGTAGTTCAATGGTTGAATCAACAATTCGTAAAAATTAACCATTCTTCAAAAATTTCTAGTACTTTTCGAATATGATGGTGAACTTTATCAGGATAAAAAAAGGTTGGACCAAACCAGAGCACTCGTTTGGCCTGCATTTGACGACCTACATTATTGAAACTCCATAGAGCATTATGGTCTGTTTCAAAGATAATTGGAGTTTCTCCTCTGATAACTTAAATCCAATTTGCCTTTTGCATCACAAACTTCAACACAAAATGGTTGAAGTTCCAACCATGCACCCCAATCCCACAGAGTTATCCAACCAATCATGCTAGACTCATAACTTTAAGTTTAATTCATCATGACAATGAAAAAGGTTAGAATTCATTTCAAGAGTTATTTCCTACCGTCAAAACCATTAACTTCCTCAACCCTGTCTTTCAACTAGACTGTAAAACTTTTGGAGTAATTGTATGTGAATGCTTTTAATCACGCTTGAATCCCATGGTTTAGAAATAAGTAGTCAACCAAAACCCTATCACTGCCCAAGGTATGTAATTGTAACCAGTTGTAGACCTTTCAATTGGGCCCATTTGACCAATGAACCCAACCTATACCCACAAAAGAGAAAAGGGTTAGGGTCCAACTCAAAATTTCCCAACCCATTAAATCCAAGCAAAGCCTAATTATGCCCGACCTGACCCAATCGACTAGGCCCAATATCGATATAAGGCTGATCCAAGGTATAGACCTTCTCCGTAGGGCCAAGTTAAGACTCAACTAAAACCAATCCAAAAATCTCCCCCATTGAAATTCCCTAACGTGGAATCCACTAGCTGGTGTTCCCCAAGTCCGAAATTTCTGTTTTACAAAAACAAATGCGGTAAACTGATAAAATCGATGGCATGACCATGTGAAAGAGTAAAATCCAAACAGTTGGAATCACCCCGAAGGGGACACCCTTAGGGATTTATCCCAGAAATTACCTGGTGCGTGTGGGGGTAGGGGAGTGCATTTGCCTTGAGGATTAGTCAGGTGCTCTAAGTGTCCTAGATAGCTCACTTTCGAAAAAAGAAATAAAATCCAAAGACTTTCTTTTTATGACGACGTGTCTGGACTCATAGGCCCAACTAGCAAGGGTGAGGCAACCGGCCTCTATCTCACCTAAATTCCCTAGGTACATGCAATACCTCACAAACCACACATGTCAGTTAAGTCGGGACAAACCCCTATGGGTAGCCAACGAGGGGCTTGAACTCAAGACCTCTCCCGAGAGGATAATTTTAATATGTTTTGATATACTTGACATTATGACATTGATTCATCAGTTTAGCACATTTTTCTGTTAACGACAGATCTAATTCACAGAAAAACTCAATATTTTTGTAGCGGATGATGGTTACGATTTAGACTTACAACAAAATTAGGAATGTGTGCCATTTAATTTACCCAATAAGCAGCAGTAAAACCAGCTACCCCAGATGAAAGATGTATAACGTATCCTCCAGAGAAATCGACGATACCATGATCTGAAAGAAACCCATCTTCTCCCCATATAGTGTACGCCCCAACAGTGTAAGAACAGGTGAGCCATAGCGGAACAAAAAGAATCCAAGCATAGAAGTTCATCCTCCCAAGCAATGATCCAGCTAACAATATAACAGTAATGGCAGCAAAGGAAAACTCAAAGAAGACGAAAGTAGCTGTTGGGATGGAAGCCCAAGGGTGTTTTGAGAGGAGTAAGTCTTGGGAGAGAGCAGCGATATTGGGTCTTCCAGACAAAGGTGTAAGTTTGGCACCGAAGGACATTTGATGGGCCCAAAGAACCCAACATACGAGGACTGCAGCGAAGGCGTAGAGGGCCATGAAAGCAGAGTTAACAGCCCATTTCTTCTTGACCATGCTGCCATAAAGGATGATGAGTCCCGGGACGCTTTGTAGGCCTACCAAAGCTGCTGCTGTTAACTGCCAGCCATTATCAGCTTTGTTCATCCATTCGGGTGACACCTCGCTGGGCTCTAGTCCTGATGGTAAGTGCAAGGGATAATCGTCCATGGAACATGCACACACGCACACAGAGATGAAAAGTTGGAAGGAAAATGTGTGGGGTATGGAATTATAATTTTTAAGAGTATTGGAGATTCAGAGGGAAGCATTGGAATCATCAATGAGGAGTTATTTTGAGTTTGTTTGGACGTATCATTTCACAATATTCATAGCTGTCTATACATGTAATATCTTCCCGGCCTTTTGTGGAATCAACAAGAATCTTGAATATTTTATGAATATAAGAATGAGTAGAATCGGATAATTAGTTTTTATAAACGGCTTCTTGAAGTTCCCATGCTCCTAATGAAACCAAACTTCAATATATAGGATTAACAGAACAAATTTTTGTTGGGTATTATTATTAATAGACATAGTGCTAACCTAAGGGTGTCAATGGATGAGCCCGATAAGAAGTCCAGCCTGCAATGGACACGGGTTCCAAGTGGAGGCCCGTTGGGCAGTTTCGACTGCAAATTTGTTTGTTCGGCTCGCTAGAACCAAACCAGGCTTGTGCTTACCCTAACAGCTTATCTTTAGACTTGATAGGCTTGGTCCTAGTTAGAAATCTCTTGTTTAATTAGCAAAAAATTTACAAATCTTTCATTTTTTTTTTTCCAAATAATATTATTCATCCGAATTATTGAATTGTTTGGAATAATTCGTATATTTAAATAAAAAACAAACTAATTTTTATAAAATTTAGTCAAGAAAAACGCAATTGTAGCATGTTATATGTTGTAAAGTCTAAATTTGTAAATTGTAACGTGTAATACAAGTCCAACTTTGAAGTGGCCGCAGCCCACACTTAAATTTTTTGAGGGAATCCACCTTTTTAGGTTACCCATGTCATTTTTCATCTTTTCCAAAATAATGGCTTGCCCCTTTACATTTATTTGAGATACAATCTTAATTTTTCAAAGAATCATGATAATCTGACTACCCCACATGGCAAACTCAATCGATTACCCTGACGTGTCAAGTTCGGGAATGGTAGTTAACGGGTTAGTTTCAGTTTGGTTCCTAAGGCTCTTAGAACCATAACCATTATATTTTTTAGAGTCTCGACTCTTTTTTGTTTCAATTTAATAAATGGAATTAGAAACCAGAACTACCAAAAAACATAGTTACCCATCGGTTCGGATTCTCAAGATTCAAATGAAAAATAAAAGTATTTCAAAAAGTTATACAACTTTTTTCCTTTCAAAAAATTAATATATTATGTACAAAATTATTAACTTGTTATAATTTGTTATACTAGAGGTATAAGTTAATGATTTATTTTTTCAAAAATAAAAACTTATCTTTTAAAAGTAATAAATTTTTAGAAGAGAGAGCTAATTTTGAACTCCAATCCATTAGGAGAGTCAATGGGTATCTATTTAACTGAAGTCGAATCAACATCGGAACCAAAAACCTAGTTTTGATTCCCTTTTTATTGTAACCTATTAGAGTCGGGTTTAAAATGGAACCAAACCAATAGGAACCAAAATTGTTAGGTTCTATTCGATGGGTATCTAAAACTGATTTATTTTGTCATTTCTTTTTATACTATAAATGATTTAAGGTATTCTTTTATTTTTAAAATTAATGTATGCTATATATAACTCTTCAATTTTTAATATAAACTATGGATTGGAGTTTCAAATGTGCCATCTCTAATAAAATTTATTGCTTTTAAGTGCAAGTCTACTCTGGCTTCAAATCTCTATATTTAGAGATGAAGCCCTCTGAACGAGCTAAATTGTAAAGATTTTGACTCTTATCACTATTCATGTCTCATATATAGAGCTAGAGAGAATTTTGAAGCCCCTTTCTCCATCATTGTTTATCTTTTGTAAATACTTATTATATCCCATTTTTTTCATAAATATCAATTTTGACCCTTTTTTTATTGAACATGTTTTAAATACATTTTTTGTCACACCCTATTATATTTCCATTTTATTTTTTTGTGAGTGAGTGAATAATGTTTTAGAGACTCAATAGTGAATTTGAAGCCTGACTTGGTTGGAAATCAAAATTGGCTCGGAGGCTTCAAAATGAAGAAGATGTCAATTTGAAGCCCCCGGTTGGAGTTGCTCTAAAGAAGATAAATTTTGGTTTTTTGTAAAAAATCATTAATTTATATATTAAGTTTAACAATTTATAACTAAGTTGATAGTTTTGCGGACAAAATGTTAATTTTTAAAGCAACAAAGTTTTATAATGATTTAAAATACAATTTTTCTCATTCGATTCTTGAGAATCACAATCGATGGGTACCCTTATTTTTTTGTGATACCAGTTCCTATTCCATTTATTTTAGAACAAAACCAAAATCAACAAGAACTAAAAGAAATATAATGGTTATGGTTCTAGGCATCTTAGGAATCAAACTGGATCGAATCAACCCCTAGTTTAAAGTAGTTCTATTTTAAAGAACAATGTTGAAGGGACCTTAAAAATTGATCTCAATTCGCACTTTCCTAACGTAGAAGTGTGTACGAACCATAGATGTTTTTTCATTGAGATACGAGTGAAAAGCATAAATGATTTTATGCACATCTACAAGTGCGAAATGAAATCTTGAGATTACTCCAGCAAGACAAGACTCTACATTAAAACGTGTTCCATAAAAGCTGGAGTTCAACTAGTTCCAAGGCAAAAGTGGTATAGAAAAAGTCCAAAATCGTCAGTTTTATATCCTCAAACAAGATTTAAAAAGTTCATACTAGAGACGATCTTGACTAATCCATACTTTTGGATTCCCCAACAGGTCTACGAAAAACGTGTCGTGATAAAATGATGGGCTAACACATACGCGGTCTGTATGCAATTGATGTGGCAAGTGCACAAAACCATAGATTTTTCTTCAGGATGCACAAGGAAAAAGATCTATGGTTCTATGCACTTGCCACCTTAACCTTGTCCGTGAGCGCGTCATTTTATCATTAGTCATGAAAAATGGGTTGTGTTAACGTGTACCCTAAGGGCACATGTAAAATACGTTAAATACACCTTGGGAAAGGCCTTTAGAGTATTTTGGGTTTAAAAAAAATATATTGGAGGGCCATTTCGATACGAAATTCAATTCCCAAATTGTATTTTATGAAGTAATTTTTTGCTCACAGCCGAACACCCAATTGACATATGGCACAAGTGACTTAAGCAATAGAGATTAAATTTATCTCTCCTACCCGTACATCCTCTGCCTATGAATTTTTATGTTAGGATTTCAAATATTTAAAAAAGTCGCGGGACCCACATGGATTATCATATTGGAAATCAAACACCACAACCTTCAAGATTTCATTAAAAAACTCGTGTTAAAAAAAAAATTAAAAAACTCAAAGTTTTTCGAGTTTAATCCAAGGTGTTTTATGATAGACAACTATCGAGCATGCAAATTTAAAATTAAAATTCAACGGTGAAAAATAATTTTTTAATTTTTTTTGTGTTTTTTAAGTTCATAGATTTCGTCCTCTACAACACTGTGGTATAATGGTATTGGATCATGTTTTTAAATGTCACAAGGTGATTTAATTAAGAAAAGTCATTTTTTTATTGTCATGGGCGGGAGAGAGAAATTTTCTCTCTTACTGTTTACCTTTTGTCATCTGTGCCATACCTTAATAAAACTCGTGAAATACATAAGAAGTTAAAAGGCTAATATTTTTGTGAGGGAAAAGATCACTATAAATCAGCATCTTTAATACTTGTAACTACATGACAAAAAAAATGGAGTCAAATGCATCAATGAAATAACTCTAAATAGATTAAATACATATCTATATATATGATTTTGATTAAGTGAAAAAATAGTTTAAACGTGTGTGCCAACATAACTGATAATTTCATGCCATGAAATTTATTTGGGGTGAAAATCATACCTTAGTAAGTTTTTTATTGTTATTTTCACATTGAAGAACGAAATGTTGTAAAAAGACAAGAATAAAAGAGACTATCTTCTTGTGGTATCTGCAGTGGTAGACTCTTCGTCTCGTAATATTATTAATTTTATCATCAAAATGGAAATTTTAATTTATAAAGAATTGAGACATTGGTGGAAACTAAGGAGTGAGTTTCATTTATGAAAGGTGGAGAATTGAACATTGATCAAGAAATAGAAGAATGGGATATCGAATTTGAATTCTCAACGGCTCTGCCTCAAGAAGACAAAAGAAAATAATGCAGTTTGGTTTAAATTTTAAATTTATTATTTTACTGTCTTTTAATATTAAAAAAAATATATTCTTATTTGATTTCTACAATGTTTCTTCTACTCATAGCAAAAAAATTAATCACTCACTAGCTTTGTTACTCTGGCATCAATTATAAATGAAAGAAAATACATTGAAGGTTGTGATGTAGAAATCTTTGCGTCATACAAATTAAACCTGCAACTTGGGCAGGCTAACCCGAACTCAACCCGATTGATTGGTGAGCCTAGGTTGGGTTATATGGAAAATGAGTTGAACCTAAGATAGGAAATTTTAAGCCAAATTGAATTTGGGTTGTGGCTTGCAATCCGAATCCGATGCGATGTATATATTTAAATATTAATTTTTTTTCTAATACATTTGTAAAACTAAGGGAAAAAATTATAATACAAAAATTAATGAATTTGGAGGTTGTGTGCAAATTTCTTTATTAGTGATTTTGTTTTTTATATTATATTTATTTTTTAAGATATAAAATAAAATTTATATAGTGATCAAAATAAAATTAGGTTTGCTCAATCAGCCCAACCCATCCAAAATTACCTAACTTGAATTTGCCCTAGCTTAACTCGATTTTAGAAGTTCAATCTCGAGTTAAGAGTTTTACAACTTGGGTTGAACCTCTAATTAATCCACACAACCCCGTTGAGTTGCAGCCCTACATACAATATTGTTAAATTATATGGTTATAAATAAGAAATGTCAATTATTAAGAAATAGAACTTAATTTATATTTGTTAAAATAAAAAAAAATGCCCTATTACCTTGTATTTATCCAAATTAAAATAATAATAAAAACAGAACATTTAATAAATCCTTTGTTAACCATGTTATCTTTTTTATTTTTTTTCCTTTTTTATTGATTTATATTTGGAAATTTGAATTGGATAAAAGAAAATAGAAATAAAAGATATTTTTCAAGAATACTGATACGTGGCATATAATACCCAAAAGTAAAGTAGCCTGACTAGATAGATTTCTAACCATTATGTCTCATCCATGTTTTTAACCTTGGTTGGTTCAATGGGCTGGAAGAATGTTGAATAGTGAAAGCTGGGTGTGAGGAACAACTACAATACTTTTATCAAATCGTAAACTTTCGAAGATATTTTTTTTCTTGAGTTTAATTTATTTCTTTTCATCCGTTCATAAACGCCCTCGCGGGTGGCCCTGAGGATATATTGCTCATACTACAAAGGTCAAATGTGCTAAGGCTGGAACCAAAGCATATGGGATCCTCCCTCAGGCACGGGCAATGCTCCCCCACCCACGTAAGTGAGGCAAAGCCCAATAAATTATATATCTCCTCTTACAACTGAGACGAATGATGCAAAAATGATATATCTTCATGCATTTTTCATGAAAAATAAACCAAGGCTTATGGAATCCTCCCTCAGGCACGTACAATGCCCGCACATCACATGCACTAAGTAAGTGAGGAAACGCCCCCGCAGGTGGCCCTGAGGATATATTACTCATACTACGGAGGTCAAATGTGCTAAGGCTGGAACCAAAGCATATGGGATCCTCCCTCAGGCACGTGCAATGCTCCCCCACCCACGTAAGTGAGGCAAAGCCCAATAAATTATATATCTCCTCTTACAGCTGAGACGAATGATGCAAAAATGATATATCTTCATGCATTTTTCATGAAAAATAGAACTTCGCAAATGATTCGAACACAATGATTGAAAAACAATCAAGGTGAACCATTCACATATTGTTTTCATGCAATAAAATTTGACTAATAATGATAAGCCTAAATTAAGTTTTGGGGAGCACACCCATGGAATTTCACCATTACTAGGAGTGTCAATGTTAGTTCCACTACACTCACTCTCTCTCTCTCTCTCTCTCTCTCTCTCTCTCTCTATATATATATATATATATATGTCGGATTCGGTAGATACATAAAGCTACTCATAAAGCTACAACGTTTTTGTCTTATATGGTTAAAAAGATTCGAAATAGGCTGATTTTTTGTGAAGATGATCTCTATGGTGAGAGGATCATCCTTGCAAAAAATCATCACATTCCAAAACTTCTGACCCCATCAAAACTGATTTACAAAAATTGGACGGTCTAAAAATTTTCAACTTGTAAACATGGGGCAAGAAGTTTCATAATAGGCTGATTTTTGGCAAGGATGATCTCCTCACCATAGAGATCATCCTCACAAAAAATCAACTCATTCCAAACATTTTTGCCCATGTAAGACAAAACATGTTGTAGCTTTATGAGTAGCTTTATGTGTATATATATATATGTATAGGGGCCGGTTCACGGGCCATATGAAAAAACTTTCGTTTTTCAAAATAAGAGTTAGAGGTTTTGGATTGAGCTGATTTTTTGCAAGGATGGTCACTATGATGAAAAGATCATCCTCACAAAAAATCAGCTCAATCAGAAACTTCTAAATCCATCAAAAGTGATTTACAAATTAGTGATAAAAATTGGTAAAAAATCGACGATCCACATTCTAAATCACTTTAAATGGGGTTAGAAGTTTCAGATTGGGCTGATTTTTTTTTTTTTTGGATGATCTTCCCATCATAGAGATCATCCTCACAAAAAATTAGCTCAATCCAAAATTTCTAACCCATATTTTAAAATTTTATTAAAAACGAAAGTTTTTACATATGTTTTCTCATATGGCCCTTGAACTTGACCCATATGTGTATATATATATATAGAGGGTCGGGTTCCTGCAACACACATTGCGACACACATATAGACAACGTGTTTGTCTTATATGGGCAAAAATGTTTGGAATGGGCTGATTTTTTGTGAGGATGATCTCTGTGATGAGGGCATCATCCTGGCAAAAAATCATCCCATTCCAAAACTTGTAACCCCATAAAAATTGATTTACAAAAATTGGACGGTCTATAATTTTTCAACAAAAATTGAACGGTATAGAAGTTTCATAATGAGCTGATTTTTGGCAAGGATGATCTCCTCACCACAGAGATCATCCTCACAAAAAATCAGCCCATTCCAAATATTTTTGCCCATATAAGACAAAACGCGTTGTCTATATGTGTGTTGAAATGGTTGTCGTTTGAACCTGACCCATATATATATATAGGGTAGCGTTCAATGGCCAACTTTTTGGCAAAACATTTTTCAAAACATGAGTTAGAGGTTTTGGAATGGGCAGATATTTGGTGAGGATGATCTCTACAGTGAGGAGATCATCCTCGCCAAAAATCAGCCCATTCCAAAACTTCTAACCCATGTTTACAGGCTGAAAAATCGTGAACCGTCCATTTTTTGTAAACTGTTTTTGATGGGGTTAGAAGTTTTTGAATGAGCTGATTTTTGGTGATGATGATCTCCTCACCGTAGAGATCATCCTCACCAAAAATCAGCCCATTCCAAAACCTCTAACTCATGTTTTGAAAAATGTTTTGCCAAAAAGTTGGCCATTGAACGCCCCCCATATATATATAGGGTCCCGTTCAGCACCCTAAGCTTTACCACACATTTTAACAAACGTGTTTTGTCTTACATGGGTTAGAAGTTTTGGAATGGGCTGATTTTTGGTGAGGATGATCTCTATGGTGAGGAGATCATCCTCACCAAAAATCAACTCATTCTAAAACTTCTAACCCCATCAAAAATGATTTACAAAAAATGGACGGTCCACAATTTTTCAACATGTAAACATGGGGCTAAACATTTCAGAATGGGCTGATTTTTGGGGAGGATGATCTTCTAATCATAGAGATCATCCTCACCAAAAATCAGCCCATTCCAAAACTTCTAACCCATGTAGGACAAAAAACGTTTGTTAAAGTGTGTAGTAAAACTTAGGGTGCTGAACATTTCCCATATATATATATGGGAAATGTTCAACACCCTAAGTTTTACCACACATTTTAACAAACGTTTTTTGTCCTACATGGGTTAGAAGTTTTGGAATGAGCTGATTTTTGGTGAGGATGATCTCTATGATTAGAAGATCATCCTCCCCAAAAATCAGCCCATTCCGAAATGTTTAGCCCCATGTTTACACGTTGAAAAATCGTGGACCGTCCATTTTTTGTAAATCAATTTTGATGGGGTTAGAAGTTTTGGAATGAGCTGATTTTTGGTGAGGATGATCTCCTCACCATAGAGATCATCCTCACCAAAAATCAGCTCATTCCGAAACTTCTAACCCATGTAAGACAAAACGCGTTTGTTAAAGTGTGTGGTAAAACTAAGGGTGGCGAACGGGACCCTATATATATATATGTAGGGAGCGGTTCGGCAACCCTAAAGTTTGCCAAGTTTGGTGCCAAACATTTTTTGTAAATTACTTTTGATGGGGTTAGAAGTTTTGGAATAGGCTGATTTTTTCGGAGGATGATCTCTACGGTGAAGAGATCATCCTCACAAAAAATCAGCTCATTTTGAAACTTCTAACCCTAGTTTACAAGTTGAAGAATCGTGGACCGTCCAATTTTTGTAAATCACTTTTGATGGGGTTAGAAGTTTTGGAATAGGCTGATTTTTGGTGAGGATGATTTCCTCATCATAGAGATCATTCTCACAAAAAATCAGCTCATTCCAAAGCTTCTAACCCATATTTTGAAAAATGTTTGGCACCAAACTTGGCAAACTTTAGGGCTGCTGAACCATCCCCATAAACGTGTGTGAATATATATATATATATGAGAACGGTTCGGCAGCCCTAAAGTTTGTCAAGTTTGGTGCCAAACATTTTTTGTAAATCACTTTTGATGGGGTTAGAAGTTTTGGAATAGGCTGATTTTTTGTGAGGATGATCTCTACGGTGAAGAGATCATCCTCACAAAAAATCAGCTCATTTCAAAGCTTCTAACCCATATTTTGAAAAATGTTTGGCACCAAACTTGGCAAACTTTAGGGCTGCTGAACCGTCCCCTATATATATATATATATATATATATATATAATCGAAACACAAAACCTAGTTGCAGATTTTTTTTTTCCTTTACCCGATTAGAGGTAGTTCCAAAAGAAATCGAATCAATAGGAACCAAAATTGATTTGATTACATCTGGCACGTACCAAATGATTTATTTTTATATATAGACGGTTTTAAAGTAAATACATGTTATATAAAGTTATTCATGTTTCTGTATAACTATTTATTCTGACTTAACGAAGGTCATCTCTTCTTGAAGCTTATTACTCGTAAAGAGGAAGAATTTTAATTTTGAAAAACAAATTTAATTTATACCACTACTCTAAGATATTATGATTATGTTGTTAATGCTTCTGTAGATCACTTTCTTTTTGTTATTAAAGGGAAAATGCTTCACAATGATTCATAAAAGGCATTTTCTCGTATGTTGTATGAAAAAAGATATACGTATTAATAAGGTGAGATTATGTTATCACTTTATATATTTTTTTTTCTCAGTTCCAATTCTTGAGAATTGAAATTGAAATCATTGAAAAGCGTTCGGAGGCCCTAAAGAAAATCAAACATCATGCCAAATATTTTTCAAAACATGGGTTAAAAAGTTTAGAATAAGCACCTCAACAGTGATTTATAAATAGTCGACAATCCATGATTCAACTTATAAAGTGGGATTAGAATTTTCAAAATATACTGATTTTTTGTAATTGAGATCATCGAACCTCACAAAAATCAGTCACTCTGAAACTTTAGTACATGTATTGAAAAATGTTTGGCTCTCTTTGGGACCTCTGAAAGCTCCCCTAATAATTGGGTCTGAAAAAACTATGACGTTGATTCTATGCTTCTAACTACCTCGAAATCAAATCAAAATTGACCCTGAGATTCCCATGCCTCTTCACCATCATTCATGAAAAACCCCATGTAGTGAAGAGTTCCTTTCTTTGCTGAAAAAACCCAAATAATAATAATAATAATACCAAGAAGAAGAAAAATACTATAGAAAAAAAAAAAAGAGGGTATCGATCCCAATAAAGCTTCATTTAAATACAAGATACAACCACAATCTTCACATAATAAAAAGGGAGGAAAAAAAAAAAAAAAAACTTTAGTACTTGCTATATTTATGCCAGCAGAGGAGCATCACCACACATCTCCTCACAATGAAAAATCTGGACCATCGCTCCCTCGCCATGGCCATCCACCCACGCCGCTCTGATGACGATTCACCATCCCAAACTCCTTCTCTGTCCTTCGATGATCGGCTTGACACACATTGACCCATATTGTAAACTTACCCAACACTGCAAATTAATATTCCAGTAATGCCCCTCACTCTTCTCTTCTCTTCTTCGTCCACTCTTTACATGTACCAACAATCATCCTCATTCTCCTCCGCCATGCCCATCTCTCTCTCTCTCCCTTATTTTGTCTCATTTAGGCTTTGCCAATGCTATATGCAAACTTCTTCATTTTTTTTCTTCAATAATGGTGGGTCCACATCCAGGGATTCCGATTAGATAGAGACAAGTTGAAGATTCCACGTGTCTAGTTTTGATTAGTCTGATTATAACAACCTTTCGTGACAGCTTAGACGCTAAGGTCTCTCTCTTTTAGACGAAACACGAAAGACAGTTCCCCTTGGAAAAAGAAATTCACCAGAATTTTTCTATTTTGAATGGTGAATTCAGAATTGGATTCCTATTTTAGGTGGATCTTTTTAATATGATCCTTTTATAGTCACTCTCTCCTATTTGTTGGTTTGAGATGATCTCGGTTCTCTCTCTTTCTTATAGACATCTTGACATGGTGGATCATGGATCTCAATTGCCTACACATATGTCAAATTGAATAAAGTTATGAATTTTTTTTTTTTTTTTCATCCAACCATCATTATTATTCTACACAATGGATTGGGTGCAGATAGTCGATGGGCCAGGTTTTGTCCTGTGGACTTCCTAGACCTGTTTAGGCGTCAGATCAAACTAAGCCAGATTCATGTTTAGGACCGGCATCGTGATTGGGAGCTAGGCCCATTAGGAGGACTGGCCCAATAACTTAACCCTTTCAAATTTTATTGGCAACTGAATTTTCTATTCCACTGGTAGTATTGGAATACTCGCATGTACATTGCTCCAAATGATCATCATATCAAAGAGATAGACTGAATGATCCCAATTTGGCCGTGACCATCATAGTGAAGATGGATGTATAACATCATTCCGAATAGGTTTACTATGTGGCTCGAATTCAATACAACGATTATTTGAGCATGGAAGAGGTAGCCCCGATGGTACTTTCATGTTATCAGCCAAGTTTATCTCCTCAGGAATCTAAATTGACTATCTATCTATCCCTTTAGAATTATTATATGAGTCATGCTGGACTGACCTCAGGATTGGAGCTCAAATCGCACATCTTGATGTGAAAGGGGATAGGAATCATAGATACTTTTTTAACTTGTATCTCGAGGAAAAGCATCTATGGTTCCCATACACTTTCACATCGTCAGGGTGTGCCATGTGAGATCCAATCTTGAGGTCACTTCAGCATTACTTTTATCATATTCTACAATTGGGTAAGTCACTAAGGACTTAATCCATCAGACCCGACAATCAGAATAGACTGGGTCATTCTGGATCCAATCATCCAGATTTTTCTTTGTCACAAAACATAGACCGAAATGCTTAACGAAGTCCATCAAAATCCACACCCTAATCAGTCCCAGATCCCATCATCTGACATTCTCTACCATCACCAAACGATTGGGACCAAGCAAGTGGCTGTCTTTGTTAGCCTGCCACACGTAATGCATGTGGTCTAGAATGTTATTATTCCCTTTTTTTATATTCTTTCACCCTTTTATACAATGAAGAATACAAAAGGGCCCTCTTTTTTATTAAAGAAGTTTCAATTTTTATTTGTATTTTCATTTATATAAGTCAAATATTCCAAACTAGTGCCATATGGGCTCTAATAGTGTGATACACAACCATTGTATATCCGGGGTTTAAAAGCTATCTTGTGCCCATGCCTAATCGAAACCTACTGAGCCTTGACTCAAGTAATGAAAGTCACTTGTGAGTGAAGCTGCTCCAAAGTGATGCCTCCTCTAGACTCTAGCCAATGCCAACTTCAAGCAATGTCGCCCTGATGTGATGTTAGCTGGGCATTGTCGCCATCGTATGATGCTGGCCCCAAGCAATACCCCCATACAATCGAGCTCTCCATGCAATATCTCTCCTAAGTTTGGTGATACCTTACCCGACCGGTGCCACTCTCGAGCTCAACTGATGCCACCTTTGGACGATTCTGCCTCTAGATGATGCCATCTCTATATGGTGTACTCCATTGGTCCAAATTCAATGCTGAGCTATGGTCGTTTATATAACACTTGTTGGCTCCCTGATGATGCACTTTTAGTCATCTTTCTCACTTTCTAATGCATTCATCTCTTCTGATGTTTAATAGCCTCTAGAACCATCTTCACCTTAGTTGTTTGCCTTTTCGAGCACTTTTTTTTTCCTCATTAACACGTACGTCACCGTAACCTGTAACGAGAAATTCCATTGTAGAATGAAGTGGACAGATACTGGGTCAGGTGGAAAAAACAATTAATGTGACTGAAAAATATATATGCCGTAGGTTTGGTTTGGAGGCAGAGATTATATCATAACCTACACGATTGCCCATTTGGCACCTTTTACATATCGAGCCTTTGGATGGAGTCAAGTCACTTCAAGTCCTTTTGCCTATAAATAAGTTATTTGCGCAACAAAGAAAAGAACTCAGTTTCTTACCCTAACCTCATTTCCTCCTCGTCGTCTCTCTCATGGACCATTTTTGGCACGTTTGCGTTCTTCCCCTTTGACCAGTGTATTGACCATTCCACCCTACCCTTATCATCATCATCAAAAAATTTTGCCATTGGCCAAAATCCATTGATCAATATTCAAGATACCCTTTATTTTTCAAAATGATGACATACCCCCTCAATCTCTAGACTAAATCCTTTCATTTTCCTCTTGGAAAATCCGTCATCTACTAGGTGTTAATCTTTAGGGTAGACTATTCAACCTCATCTTCAATGTCATGTAGAAGCCCATGATTTTTCTACCCAAAATTCATTAGATTAGAGAAGATAGAATCGTTAGGTAGAAAATGAGGGTAAAAAACAATTTGAAGATGCCTACTTTTTGGAAGAAAATCAAAGGATTTTTGGCTGAAGGATGAATGTAAAAGTGTTTAGTCAATTTATATTAGTGAGAGAGAAGAGGATCTAGGCCAAGTGGTGCTTGTCATCAACATGAAAACACAGGTGTCTCTAGTATTAACCAATGGTTGATATCTATATAATAGAACACAATGGTTGTCATCTCCCAATATTTAACCCCCATAAAAGAATAAATTAGATTCAATCTTGTATGTATCTTGAGGAATAAATTTATCTTTTCTCTCCTCTCTTTTTAAAAATATATCTATACAACTTTTTCTCTTTCCTCTTCTCTTTTTCTAATAAAACTCTTCCAAATTTATTACATTTATCCTTGTACTCTTTTTACAATAATACCTCACAACTTTAGTGTCTTTTTTTCTCTTTTAACCCTTACCCCAAAGAGGATGATTGTGCCTATGACATGAGCAACTTCTAGTCAATTTATATGATAAAACATAACTGAATTACTATAATTTTGTGTTTCTTGAATTGTAATAAATGTTCTCTCAACTACAGTTTTGTAATTTGACAAATGTCTCGTCAAACTTACATCACATTTTTTGTATTTCCTAATCACTCCCTCTAACTTTATTGTATATGTTAATTAATCCATTTTATTATTTTTATTTTTATTTTTTTCTCTTAACCTCAAGAAATTTTAATCATTTTATTTTCTTTACGCTTCATTCTTTCTAATTTTACTATATTTCCTTTTTTAACCTAATTTATTATTTTTCATTTTTTATCCCTTTAACCTCAAAATTCTTTAGTAATAATCTTTCAACTTTTTTATTTTTATTTTTACCCCCTAAACCTTCCTACCAAATTATAGTTTTATGGGATCCATTTTATTTAATGCCCCTCTAACTTTATTTTCACGCTTTTACCTCCCTTAACCCGAGAGAAGATGTTGGTGTCGTAGGCGCAAATGAACTCTAATCTAATAATACACAACGATAGACCCTACTCACTTTATCCCCATATAAAGAATATTGGAATTTAATATAACTACGAATCTCAAGGATAATTTTAATTTTATTGTCTTTCCCTTTTTTTTTTTCTTTTTCTTTCCAAGAACACCCTTCCAACTTTATTCCATTTCCTCATATGCATCTCTTTCGAAGAATACCTCTTCAACTTTACTATGTTTCCTCGACTACCCTCTTTCAAAAATACCCCTCCAACTTTATTTATTTTCTCTTTTACCCCTTAAGGATGCCAATGTCGTAAGCACGGGCAAACTCTAAAATGGTTATTACCATTACCTAGGTTCAAGAATCCCCCCACCTAATTACTAACAACAAGTCTCACTTGTCTTGCAAAAACAATATGATTTAAACTTATATGAACCCGATCTGATTATTCTCGAATCAGATTTGAATCCAAATATTGAGGTCTAATAAGGATGCAATCCTATAAGGTTTGATCCAATCATAAGCATCTGATTGGATTTGCAGGCAAACTCTAGCTACTATAATTATATACCATGTCCATCACGTCGGTTATCTCCCTGGACCTACTAATTACTGACAACCTAATCTCACTTAAGTAGCAAAAATAATCTGATTTAAAGTACTGATATGAACCTGATCTGATTGTTCTCGAATCAGATTTGAATCCGAATATTGAGATCTAATAAGGATGCAATTCTATAAGGTAAGGTTTGATTCAGTTGTGAGGCATCTGATTGGGCCTGAATTTTGTCTGATTCTTACTGAATCAGTCCTTGAACAACTAGATTCTAATATGAACCAGACAACAAAAAACCACCTTGATAGATTTAAATCATGTCGTGCCCTTGTAGTCATCTCGTCTCGGATAAGGTGGATCATTTAATTCGATTTATTATCATATATATATGGGTCCTGTTTGGCAGCCAACTTTAGGGAGGCAGGAGCCAACGCATTTGTCCTATGAGTGATTGTTTGCTCACAGCCCAACACTTTTTTGACATGTGATGCTGATGACGTAATTAATACGAGAGAAATTTATCTTTCTTGCCCACACATCCTCTGTCCAGAAATTTTAATTTTTAGATTTCAAATCTTAAAATGAAATGTGGGATCCACATGGATAATCATATTGGCAATTGAACACCACAATATTCTAGATTTCATGAAAAGGTTCATGGTACAAAAAAAACAATAACAACGTTTTTCAAGCTTGATTAATGGTATTGAAAATGGACAGTTAGCAAGCACCCAATTTTAAAATTAAAATACAATAGTGAAAAAATAATTAATTTTTTTTTTTAATTCATAGAATTTCATTCTCAACAATACTCTTGTGTTGGATCATGTTTTTGAATGCCACAAGGTGATCTTATCAAGAAATTTCATTTTTTTTTTACCATGGACAGGAGAGAGAAAATTTATTTTATTATTGTTTATGTCATTAATGCCACATTTCAAAATGGTGTTGGGCCCTAGCAAACAATCACTCTTTGTCTTGCAAGGGTTAAAAGTTTCAAAATGAATTGATTAATTTGTAAACGAATAAATTTCAAATTGGATTGATTTTTTTGCGGATAATCTCCTCATCATAGATATCATCCTCACAAAAAATTAGTTCAATAAGAAACTTTTAAGCCATTATAAGACAAAGACGGTGATTGTCAAACAGGGCCTATATATGTTAAAATAATTATGACATTATATCTTTACTATTATAACGAGAGAAGGCAGAGTGGAAGTGGATCGACACCAAAATTTGAGTGGTCATAAATGCTTCCACTTTTCTATTTAATTTATCAAGGTCATTTTTGTATAATAAAAAATAAAATAAAATAAAAACAAGAAAATTGCAATCTTCAAAAATCCTCTAATGAATCAATATTTCAAATTACAAATTAACCCTTTAGGTGCATGTGCACATGCCACTTTCTAGTTTATAGTAAGATAATTAAACAATTAAATTATAAAAAAAATAAGTATTTTTGTAAAAAATAAGGAAAAAAAAATCAATTGACTCGGCTTAGTTTTATTGATTTGTCCGATATTTTTAAATATCGTACAACGACAAGTCAATGAATTGAACGACTCACATTGCATATCCGGTCCATTCGAAAATGATACTAAGATGACTTGGGCAAGTCATCTCAATGTTGAACAATATTTAAAATCATTCGTCTATGATATAACAACCTTGTGTCAATAATGGACATACGATTTATTCTTGATAATCGATTATATAGGAACCAAATCAACCCCAAATCCCAATTAGAGATTAAATATTCCTCTAACAAATCTAATCTATATACAAAGGATCCTAATGGAGTCTAATCCTATCCTAATTTCTATAAAAACATGATTGGAGGTATTGCAGTACATCTTATTACAATGCATCATACGTAATAATCTAACAGCCTCCCCCAAATTTATGGTGATTAAAGATCAGTGTGAGTTGCTAAAATTAGTCACCCCCAAAAATGTGATTGTCGATGAAGAATTGCCTATAACCAAGTGCTTATTGAAGAATTTAACAATTGAAATCCACCTTACTTTGTCAATTATAGAGTGTCTACCCGAGAACAAGGATGAATTCAAATATTAATATGTGGAAGAGAAATGAGCAAATAGCTCAACATTATTGGGCCTTGATTGGGCCATGAGCCATTGTGTGCGAAAACAAAATTTCATCGCTTATGAGTTTTATATTGCCCAAAACTCCCCTAAATCAAAAGAGTGCCTTCTAAAAATTTATTGATTCTTGATTGATGATTAAAAAGTCTAATATGATTTATATAGAAGAATCATAATCATATCTAATCAATCTAGAAAGATCTTATCTCAATCAAATCTGATCTTAATCATTATCATGATCTCTAGATGATCTGGTGTATCAAGATACACCTGATTATAATGCATCCTAAATATGATATGATGTATTTAAATACACCTTATTACAATGGATCATATTAATACTCTAATACCTTGAACCCTCCATTTGCGGAGCTTAATGCTATCAATCCATTAGGTGAATGCATATACTTGTTACAAGTGTTTCATCATTAATATATATATATATATTTGAAAAATCAAATTTTCAAGGCCAATAGTAGACCTTATTTTAAAATTTGGCCATCAGACTCATGGATTCAACTCATCGATATTGCAAATCATTTGAACTATCTTGTACATTGACTCAAAAACTTATTTAGTCTCATTATAAAATTGGTCTGAGTTACATTCCATATTTAGTATTCTTTTTTAATATTAATGTAAAATTTTGATATAATGATTTTTTGATATTTAATAAATTTTATATATAGTTTGACCGTCCTCCAATTTCTATATATATATATATATATATATATCTTTTTTCAATTTTCTTGCTACTGTTTTTAAAAGATTAGGGTGTTGGGTCCATGTGAATTATTACATTGAAAATCCAACACGATAACCTATTCATGGACAAGCTTAGATTTAAAATAAAATATTAAGAAAATAACTTTTTGAGCTTGATCCAAGATCTCTCAAATTTAAAATTATAATTCAACAATGAAAATTAAATCTTTTTGAATTATTTTTTAAGTTTTTAGAATTTTGTAATGTACAATCATATGGCATCAGATCATTTTTTTTTTTGGGTGCTGGTGTGCCACAAGGTGATGGTGAGAGAAAACTTTCCTTACAAAACTTAGTTCCCTCCTAAGTAGTTTTTGTTAAGTATAAATAAATAACTTGGAGGCCAAAATGAAAAAGAAAGATAACCTAATTTTAATTAAGGCCACATATACATCTTTATTGGTATAATGAGAGAAGGTGGATTAAAGTGAGGGACACCAAAATTTTGAATATCTAAAATGTCCCCCACAATCCACATACAGTTTTACCTAAGGGACTGATTAGTTGCACACCACTCATTACCAATTGCACTTCAACACTTAAAAATTCCCCTTAATTTGCACTCCATTTGGATGATTACACTCCAACAATAATAAAACAAATATTGTATTTTTTTTTCTTTTTTTTAATAAATTATTTTCCTCTCTCTCAACAATGCCCACATAAATAATAACACCACAAACAAGATTTCACTAAAAAAATCAGTAACATGCAACAAAAAGGACTATGTTTTTATATATATATATATATTTAAAAATCAATGTCAGCAATTTTTTTTAATATTTTTAGAATATTCTGTGTTTGTGATTCGTACTATTTAAAAGATGAACAATTGCAAAAGAATAAACAAAAGCACCATGATTCTATAATATAGAAGCAAAAGTAAATATATTTCTATCAACACTTCGAGTAGATAAAAAATCAAGAAAATCCAAGAGATGAGATTCAAATATAGATTCATATTAACTTCTAAATAAAATATAAAGAGAGATTGGAAAAAAAAAAAAAATACCTGAATTAGATTGGACCCAAAGAGAACACATGCAAAATCAGACAAGAGAAAAATAGATCACAAATGGAGATCACGAGTAAAGTACAACACAAACAAAGAACACAAAATTGCAGGAAGATGAATAAATCTTAAACTCTAAAATGTTGTGTATTGAAGTGCAACTTACAGGTTAACATACGGTTTTTTTTTATTATAAAATAATAATTTTTTCAACTTTGGTGTGCAACCAATGATTAATGGAGTGCAACTAGTTAATCCCTTTACCTAATTATTATTTTTCTCAAATTACCAAAATATCCTTTTATTTTCAAAATCATCTTTATTAATATAATGAACAACAAAAATGTACTTACAATATATTAGATGATAAAATATGAAATAAAATTAGGTTGTCTTTCAGAAAATTTTAAAATAATATTTTAAAGTAATTACTAAAAATTAATAATACATAAATCCTAATTTCTGTAATACGGGTGTATGCTACTAATGTCATAAAATAATGTAAAAGACAATTTAGAAGAAATTAAAACAATTGTGAGAACTTGAAAAAAATAATTTAATTTTGCATGGATCATCAAACAAAATTGATGCCGAGAAATTAGTTGGCATGACACTCACGTTGGACGAGTGAACTAAAAAAATGTATTTTCTTGGATAATACTCACAACATTGAAGAGCTTAGTGGTACAGATTGTAAAAAATGAATTTTATGCGATTGGCATGATACTTGATAGGCAATCCAATCTGTTGCAGTTTTATTTTTTTTTAAATCCCTTACTTTATCAAGTTTTTTACTTGAACAAATCTTATTTTATAATCATACTACCATGACTAACCTAGTAAGATTTCAAATCTTATTAAGATTTGTAGGGCCGACGTGGATTATCAAAAAGATATAGTTACCCAACTCCCAAATTTAAAATTAAAATTTAAAGGTGAAAATTATTTTTTTTTCTTCAATTTTTTTTTTTTAATTCTTAGAATTTTATTCTTTATAACTCTTTGACATGAGATCATATTTTTGGATGCCACAAATTAATATAGTTAGAATCCACTCCAAAGTATGTCAAGGAACAAATTAACTACATAAATTTGAATTTTATGACATGGATCTCAATCCATGGTTTGCTCAGTAACAAACTTCATAAAGTAAAGTTCCCTTGTTAGAAGTCTAAGATATTTTTTATGATAAAAATACAGCAGTTGAATTTATTTGATAAATCTCTTATAACAAAAAGCTCAATTTTATTAGAAGAGACTCAGTGTTAATAGCGTGGTAATTACTTCCCTCGTAATAGTGACACGTAGTATAAAAAGATAAGTGTTTTATTTGCTTAGTTTCAATCCTCAAATACAAGTAAAAGATATTTTGGGCATTGGATTTTTAAAATTTGGCGAAAGTAACTTTTATCATCTAGTATTTTTATTTTATTTTATTTAAAGTTAAATTATTTGATATAAATATTCTAATTAAATTAAACTTTTTATCTCATCTAAGAAGAGATGACATAAACGAGTCAACTCAGAATTACTAAGGTATGAGATGAACTGCCAAGTTTTAAAAGAAAATAAATAGAAACATTGTTTAAAAAATCATTTGAGTTTAACAAGTTTTTGTAATTTTTTAATAAAAATAATTAATAATTAATTATTTAAATATTAAATATTTATTTTTAAATATAAATATGATCATGTAACCTGAAAATTATCTAATTATCTATTTTTTATTAAAAAAATTATAATTTTATTCATATATAAATATGATGATGTGAATTGAGCATATTCTATTTCACCATCTAGTTTGAAATGGGATAAGTCAGACAAGTCAACTCTTGAGATGGGATTAGGGGCGGAGCTACCTAGGGACGAGTCATTGAATTTTTTAAAGAGGTAAAAACTCTGATTTAACCCCCTACCTTTGAGTCATATTAAATTTAACCCTTAGTTTTCTGATACTGACGACGGAAGTTGTTGTAAAATACATAAAAGTTGATTTTAATACCTATGTTTTAATTGATACTTGATACACCTCGCCCACTTTTCAAACTGACGACTTGCATCCTAGTTAGAGCCCATTGGGTTTTATTTACAACAATGAACTGCTATTGGCACTCCAAATTCTACTTATTACACCTAAATAAAAAATATGAGCTAATAATTGAGGATAAATAAAAGTTGGGGGTCCTAGAAGACCTTTCTTGTTTCTCGTTTTTGCTAGATTTCTACTTTTTGGATTTAAGATTTTATATGAGCCTAATTATAATTGTAAAACAATTATTGAAATTATTTAAACTAATGTAATAATATTTAGGATATAATTAATAAAAGTTGAGGTGCCAATAGCAACTCATAAAAAAAAGTGATTTAACTCTCTGAATTTTCTATCGATATTAGAGAGACCTTCATACTGTTAAAACTAATGACATGCATCCTAGGCCTCGATCTTCTGGTACTCATATCATATTAAAAAAAATTGATTTTTTTTTAAATTTTATAAAATTCTCAAAATTTGAGATTTACCCATCAAATCAATGAATTAATAGATAACTTTTCAATTAATCATTGAATATGATAAAATAAAAAAAAATTACCCTCACCCTTAAATTTATATTTTTCTTCAACATTCAAATCCTATAAGAGAGAGAGATTTGAAAGAGGTTGCAGATGATGTGTCTTATATATTAAGAAACTCAAAAACTTTATTTGTATATTTATTGAAAATTCCCCTATTTTTAAATGAATTGTTTAACTTATCCAAAGTACCCGAATTGTGCCCCTATTAAATAATTACCTATATGAATTCTTTTTATGGGTCCCGTTCAGCACCCTAAACTTTACCACACACTTTAACAAACGTGTTTTGTCCTACATGGGTTAGAAGTTTTGGAATGGGCTGATTTTTGGTGAAGATGATCTCTATGGTGAGGAGATCATCCTCACCAAAAATCAGCTCATTCAAAAACTTCTAACCCCATCAAAAATGGTTTACAAAAAATAAACGGTCCACGATTTTTCAACGTGTAAACATGGGGCTAAACATTTCGGAATGGGCTGATTTTTGGGGAGGATGATCTTCTAATCATAGAGATCATCCTCACCAAAAATCAGCCCATTCCGAAGCTTCTAACCCATGTAGGACAAAAAACATTTGTTAAAGTGTGTGGTAAAACTTAGGGTGCTGAACATTTCCCTTCTTTTTATAGGACTCATGAAAAATGGCTTGAGGAACCTCACTTTCAACATTTATCCAACTATTTTTTTTGGTTTTTGAAAAGGAGGGGGGGGGGGGGGATTATTAATTTAAACCTCCACGTTTTGATCAATTTTAGAGATAAGTTTGTGTTTGCATCCTTCACAAAGACCCTACTGAACTTCAAAAAAATAAAGTTGGTGATTTAGTTCCCCACGTTTTGATGGATATTAGAGATATCCCCAGTGTTTTCAAATTGACGATATGTGTCCATTGGCCTCGATCTGACTAAAGGACCCTCACATTCAATCGCTATTCATTATTAAGAAATATAGTAACAAAGTTTGGATTCTGTAATTTTTTGAAGGAGATTCAATTCAGATAGATTCAATTTTATTTTATTTTATTTTATTTTTTTAAAAGTAGGAAAAACTTTGAGAAATATAAAAATGATGTTTTGAGTTTCTTACCAAAATATATCATCTTCAACTCCCTAAAAATCATTTCTTATTCTTGAGACTTTAATGTTGAAAAAAATAAATTTTTTGACATATTAACCCTAAGCTGAGCTTTTCATATGTCCTGACATCTATGGTTTTAGTGAGAATATTTTGTCACTATTGTGATTATTGGACAACCATCATTTATTGTAATGAGCCCAACATTTATATAAAAAGAAATCAAAATTATAGGTCGACTATTGTTTTCACTTCGTCTCCACTAACAAAAAATCTTGGCTTCGCCCCTGGATGGGATGACTCAAACAATTCAAGTCGATCGCTTTGCGGGGAGATAGATTACAAGGTTTTAATCTCAATCATTGGATTTCATTTTTATTTTTTGGGTGGGGGGAATTGTTTTCTGTTTATGAGTTTCTTTTTTCACAATTACAAATCCCAACCCATATGAAATTCAAGAAAAAAAAATATGAAATCCAACATAATTAGAGTGAAACATGTACTTAAGGATGCAAAATGTATATCGAAAATAAATCTTGATTGTTGGATTTTTTGTTTTTATTTTTGAGTTTCTTTTCATGAGTCAATGGGTCCTGGAAAAAAAAAAATCCTAAACAAAACAAACAATTCCCATCTTATCCATCGAGGGATTGGATCTGGAAAAGGATACCAACTAGCTGCACACCACTAGCTTCCAATGGCACTCCAATCTAAAATATTATTCTTTTATTCTAAAGAGTTGCCATTGCCACACCAACTTTTACTAATGCCACACCAAATCTTGTGTAAATCACCAAAGAATTGCACATGGTTGGTGTGGCAATAGTAACTCTCTCATTTTATTTTATTTTATTCTTTTGTTATTTTTAAGATTTTTAACTTAACCTACTAGTTGCACTTCATGTGTTTGTATGGAAGAAACTTCAATCCCCCTATTTTTATTATTGTGTAAGTGAGTTTGTGTTGTTCATTCGATCATGAATCTTAGAAATTTATGTACATGTTATATTTTTCATTATGAATTTTCTTTACATTTTAAACCAAGCAAAGGTTTTCGCTCTTTCAACTACTTGATTTAAAGAGATGATTCGATTAGAAAATTAGATTTAGAGCATGTAAGTGGATAGACTAGTTATATTTTTTTAACATGTTCGATGGACAAGTAAAGGAAAATAAATAAATAAATATTATATATTTAATGATTTTAGAGTATAATTATACAAAACGGAGTACAAGGAGAATTTTAGTGGTGGAGTTGTCCGCCTTGCGGCTTCCTCAAAAGAAAAGTCCCAAAAATTTGTACTTATAAATAGCGTCTACATTCATTGAACCTAATATGATGTGGATATGGTTATATATATATAATTATTTTAAAGTGTAATTATACAAACGGAGTACAAGGAGATTTTTAGTGGTGGAGTTGTGCACCTTGCCGCTTCCTCAGGAGAAAAGTCCCTTAAATTTGTACTTATTAATAACGTCTACATTCAATGAACTTAATATGATGCGGGACAAGGTTCATGTGATCCACGCCCAAACTTTTCATTTGGTGGACCTAACTATGGCTTTTTGGACAAAACATGAGGATCATATTGTTGATAAAAGAGTCACTGCTGCAGTAACATTGAAATGTACATTGCTCCTGACATTCTGATGGAGTGGTGCATATATAATCATAGATGTTTTTCACTCATATCTCGATGAAAAGCATCTATGATTATATGTGCATAATCGATGTTCATTTTAATGTTACTTCAGCATTATTCTCGATGAAATGCTACACGGCACTGTTTTGAGTATATGATATATGATTAAATGACCCAACTCTTTAGGGGTGAACTTAGAGTGGGGGTCGTGGGGGCATTTGCCCTCACAAAAATTTTCAAAGTCTATGAATTAGTGAGCTATTGTAACAGATTTTAACGATAGATAAAAATAAAAAAAAGGTCATTATTGTCTTTACAATTTTTTTTTTTCAATGTTAATTGTCCTCACAACTATTTTTTTTACTCTTAGTAGTCTCCACAAAAAAATTTATACTCTTGATTGCCCCCACATGGGCAAAATTCTGACTCTTACATCTCTTTGTAGTTGTAGATCCCAAATATCAATCATAATACTAAACTCTAGACGTCCTTATTCATTACATGCTTTGTGCAAATGCATGAAAAATATAATTTAATTCAATATCAAAAAATAGTAACCATCAAATCAAACTGATTTTTATTGAGAGCTGTTATTGGCACCCACATTTTACTTCATGTGATTCACGTCCTAACTTTTCATTTGGTGGTACTAGTAGTGTTGACTATGGCTTTTTGTACATAACATGAGGATCATATTTTGATTAAATGCTACACGGCACTTCTTTGTGCACATGAACCATGAATTGCCCATCTCTTTGTCGATGCAAATCTTAAAGATCAATTGTAATAATTATTGGAGTTATATAGTAACTTATAGACATATATGCCTGCCAATCCAACGGGTCAAAAACTATTGAGATGAAGATGCTTCATATAACATGTAAAATTATGAGTCCGCCTAACCTTACTAAAAGGTCCTTTGGACTCACCTTTTGGCATCCAAAAACAAGACCAATGCTTCAATCTTGAAGAGGATAAAATTTAAAGAACTTTGAAAGAAATAGAAATTTAAAAAAAAAAAAAAAAAAATTTCACAACTCAATATCAATTTTAAGTTTGGGAGTTACGTAGAAGTTCAATAACTGTACTTTTTTCAGAACCTTAATTGGATGAAGTCAAAAGAAATTATTTTTAATTTTTAATTTTTTTTCGAATCTAAGTTTTTCGAAGAAACATAGAAAGCTGTGATTTTGAATTATTGATGTGATAATCCACTTGAACAAAATGACCCTTAATAAAGTTGAAAATCTTATTAAGTTAGATTGGAAAATGTTTCTCTAACATTATTACCATTTTCTTATAACTCACGAAGGAGTCAATCACACGATTGAAACTACTTGAAATTGTAACTTTCGTAGTCGAACTTTGATTGGGGCCCACAGAGTATCATAATAAAGTACTTTGTGATATATTAACAATTACCCTCTCCAACAGAGAGAATCGAGGAACAGCTCCACTTTGATTGACGTTGTTTACTCCATCTTTTAAAATTAGTATGATTTGGATAAGATTTTATATTTACTTATATAGTTCGACAAATATTATATTCTCTAGGCAATTCCACCGGCTTCACTCGCCGCGCTTACTATAAGAAGAACCTAGCTGGCTATTTTCAATTTCCCGATGCAAATCCACCTCTTCGCCACTTCCAAAGGCCAATTTTGCCACGTCATCATTTCGGATTACTCCTAAGGTAATAATTATTAAAATGCGAATGCGCAGCTATTTTCCTTTCCTCATGCATTGGTTATTTTAAATTTTAAAATCACTAGAAATATGTTCCTATAGAAGAAACAGTCCTTTTAAGGAGACAATTAAAAATAAATATGTTCCCATCATGTGTAGGGCATCTGTTTATTGGTTGAACACACCCATATATTAATATAAAACCCTCAAACCTTAGAGTGGGGATTTAGTCATAAAATCCAAATTAATGCGATTAATTTGTTACTTAACATATGTTAGAGTGAATCTTAATTGAGTCAATTTGTGACGTCCAAAAGTAAGATTTGATGGTATAAGATCATAAAGGACAAAATTTTAAGAATTAAAAAAAAAAAAAAAATTCACGATTGAATTTTTATTTTAAATTTAAAAGTTCAATAGCCATCAATTGTTAACACCTTCGATCAAATTCAAAAATATTTTTAATTTCAATTTCTTTTTTCTTTTAATCTGAGTTTTTTTTATTAAATTTAGAAGGATATGATGTTGGATTGTCAATTTGATAATTCATATGGACCCAACGACTCTTAGCAAGATTTGAAATTTTACTAAGTTAGTCATGCTAGCCTGATTCATAAAGTATAACAAATCAGACAAAGTAGGCCAGTCATGTTAGCCCGACTCTCTCTATAAAATCCCGGCACCCCCGCGTGTTACATGATTAATCACGTCTTAAGCTAATCTTTTGAATCTAATTCTAAGCTGATGTTATATAAGAAAATATAGGGCAGTGTTATTGTCACACCAACCAATATAATATGAATTCAACCCATAAAATCTCATTTTATATGAAGTCACTTAATGAAATCATATCATAATGGTGTGTTAGGTAGCATATTCCAGAGGTTATCCTACTTTGGCTCCCTTGTAACAACTAGACATATAAAGGGAGACCCGAATTTCTTCGTGACACCACATGAAAAGTTAAATTTTTTATTGCTCCACCAGTTCGATCTCATCCTTGAGAATTACCTATCCTCAACAAGTTAAAATATCTCAAACTCCTTGTCATTCATTTCTCATGACCACAACCAACCTACTCAAGTTTCTTTAGCTATTGTTGTCACTTATTTATACAAATAATTCTTCTATGTATTTTATGTTATCTTAATTGATGATAAGATTAAGTATAACGATTTTGTAACTCAGTGTGATAAGGTGACAAAAAAACTCAACTAATGTGTACCCTAAGAGAATCGTAGATTTGCCCCTTGGGATACACAATTGCATATCCACATAAAACATGTGCAATTGTGTATCATAAAGGAAAAATCTACAATTCTTGCATCCATCACGTCAACGAATTTTTGAGTTATCTTGTCAGGTTGAGTTACAAGATCAACACTCTAAGATTAAATATAATACAACCCTTTTTTCTTTGAATCTCTAATGTTAACCCTAATGCTCATATAGGTGACATATGCATATGAGTTGCAAAAGTTAATATTTTTTTACTATTAAATTATTTTTTATAATTAATTTAAGATATTTTATTTAATGATATAATGTGTTATTCAATGTAATACAAGGGTATTTTCATAATTTAGAAGATTAACTAATAGATTGGCATCAATTAAAATTTTATAAAATAATAATTTTTATTATTATAAATTATAAATCTTAGAAAGTTGGCAGGTGATAAAAATATAAATAAAAATAATCCGGAAACATCTTATAAAAATATGAATACTTAAATATTAATTAATTAGTAAATGAAATTAATAGTGGGTCCAATCATTTCATGGAATATACTTTTAATGTTTTTTTTCATGATTTAATAAATAAAATGTCTTAAAGATGATTTTGTAAATCTTTACCAAACTCATCACGTTTTCATGGTCTTGAAAAATTCACATATGTTTTATTTTTGACATTTTATTTATGAGAAAGAAACAAAAAAATTATTTTATGATAATTTCATTATAATTCATCTATTTCATTTTTATATATACATATATTTTATAATTTAATTATTTAATTAGAATTCATAATTAAAATAAAAATATTAATAAATAATTAGATATTAGGAGAAGCTAAAGAAAGTTGGGCGAATCAAAATCGACGGATTGGCTTATATATTGAGATGAGAGATGGCGAAGGTTTTCTACGCTTCCTATCTTTTTCCTTCTCATGCAGATATATAAAGAAGGAAGCACATACAAACTCTTAACCTCATTTCTCTACACCCTTCTCTTTCTGATTTTGTGTGTATTCTTATCTAATGGCGATTGAAGAAAACGAGAGTTGTTGTAGCAATGCTTTGAATCGATCGTCTACATATCTTCGGCAAAAAAAAGAGAAGCTTGGGGTTTTCAATGAGGTTCTTCGTCGTCTGAAGGATTTGAATAACGAGGAAGCAAATCTTCCTGGCTTCGATGACGAGCTTTGGGCTCATTTTAATCGACTACCGACTAGGTACTTAAAACCCTAGTTTCCGTTTTCATTCTTTTATTCTTATTTATTATTTATTATTTATTTTCCATTGTGTCTGTTGCGTTATCGCTCTATCTACATAGCTCTAAATCTGATCCTTGAGGGTTTAGTTTCCGATTTTTGTTTCTCTGACGTCCTTTTTTATTTTTGCGTGATTTTTTATTTATTTTTTTTTTTTTTGAGAACCAAGATCATAACGTTATTAATGTTTTTATATTAATTATAGTGGTTCATTTTATATCACCGTTACCAGAAATTTTATTTGGATTTAGTGTTTATTTTTTGTTTTTAGATTGTTACAGAGAGTGGAAGTGAATCGATTCTCGCTTTTCTTCTCCGTTATTTTCTTATAGTCATTGATAAACAATTGATTTAGTTTTTCTTTTTGTTTTTTGCTATTATTATTATTATTATCTGATTTGCTGTATTGTAGGTATGCGTTGGATGTGAATGTGGAGAGGGCAATAGATGTTCTCACACACAAGAGACTACTGCAACTGGCGCACGATCCAGCTAAGAGACCTGCCTTTGAAGTCCGTCTTGTGCAGGTAAGCACCATGATGCCAAAGTGTTTTGTTCTATATTGGCTAAAAAATTCGGAATGGGCTGATTTGTGAGGATGATCTCTACTGTGAGGAGATCATCCTCACAGAAAATCTGAATTTCTAACCCCAGTTGATAAGTTGAAGAATGGTGGACTGTTAATTTTTACCATTAATTTGTAAACAACTTTTGATGTGGTTTGAAGTTTTGGAATGGAGCGATTTTTTGTGAGGATGATCTCCTCACCATAGAGATCATCCTCACAAAAAATCAGCCCATTCTAGGACTTTTAGCCCATATAGGACAAAACTTTGACTCCCATTTTGGCAACCGAACGCTGTTCATATATATATTAACTAAGTACATCTGATAGTGGTAACATAGAAATGTATCGCAACAAATGATAGTGATCTTGGGCCATTATGAAGTTTGAATCAAAGATCTCTGATTTCTTGATTTGTTTTTGTTTGGGATACTATTGTCTATTGTTTCCCATCATGGGCTGCAGTGTTATTTTGAGCATTTGTACATATGTTCCAAATGCTTCTCCCATGCCATCCAGAGTTTTTTTATGGGTATCCAGAGGGTTTTTGTTCCTCAATTAGGTTTAGAATTCAGATGATACTCCGTAAGTATCAACATATAACTTTTGCAAGAATGCCCTCTCTACAAGGATTCTAATCAAGATTCAACTTCTTAGTCTTCAAGTGTGTAAAAAATATAGATATTTACATCTAATTCCATGAAATTTGGTTCACACCAGCTAGGCTTTTGAATTAACAAGAGATTCTTGTAGGTGTTAAGTGACTCTAAAAGTAGATCATATCATGATCTATGCAATATGTTGGATGCTAGAAGATATATGTGATAGATGTTTACACGTTTGCGCGAATTAAGGGACCATAAAACTAGAAATTTAAATAATGTTAGATTCATTAAAGGCAAAGATGAAAGAGTGCTAGTAAGATATGAAGAGATTAAGGAAAGGTGGAGGGATTAGTTTCGTAAATATTTATTAAAGGACGACCACTGAAGAGACTTAGGACTAGTAAGAGATATAGGGGATACATACTTTCTTAGATTTATAATTTAAAAACAACTTTTTCAAAGATGAAAACATATAGGACGAAGGGTTGAGGAAGATGTAGCTCATAGATTATAACTGGATGGTTAAAGCGGAGGTGCACTTCTAGATTATTGTGTAGCAGATGCATACTAATCAAACTATAAAAAAAAATTATTAGATAGTAGTAAGACTAAAATATGTTTTATAGAGCAGAATGTTTGGTAGTCAAGGAATATCATGTTAATGAATTTAGTGTAGTAGAGTTGATGGTCTATATCTAGATGATTGGAAAGAATAGGAGAGAAAGAAACGAAAGCATCCGAAAAAAATGTAAGAGTAACTCCAATAGGCGATTAACTAAGAGAAAGTCGACTAAGGTGGTTTGGGATGTTAGCATATTACTGACCCCAGTTAGAAAATACATTCAAATTGAAGGTCCTAAAAGAGAAAGAGGAAGCCCCAAAAGAACTTGGATGAAGATACTGAAAGCAGAGATGAACTCTCTCTCAATAGCAAAAGACTAGGCTTTGTGCTCGATGGAATGGAGGAAAAGGATTCATTTAGCCAATTGCAATTGAATCATGTATTGACTAAGCTGCAGCTAGATCACCCTTTGGTTTATAAGCTAAGTGATTTCTTCATTATTGCAATTGAATTCACGTAACTCTTCCTCCGGTTGAATTTGGAGGGTTGCTTGAACCAACATCTCCTCTCATAAAGAGTAGAAGTCAAAAATCAGGTTGATAAGCCACACCTAGCTTCAAATCTTTGAGATAAGCTTTGTTGTTGTTGTCTTCTAGGCATTTGGAAACTTATGTTACTCATATATGGCAAGACCAATGTAGATTGGATACGATATTTACAGTTTGCCTCATCCAATTTGAAATTTACTGCCATACTAGCAACAAAATTGGTGCCAATATTCTTAGCGCCGAAGAGAGCTTGGGGTTGTGGGTTTGTTTGGTGGTTGTAGGTCTTTTCTTTTTCGAGTTGGTCACCTTGACCTCCTTTAAAAAAACAAAAAATCATCTTTATTGATCACAAAAAAAAAATGTGGTCAATATGTGCTGGGCTTCTTGAAATCATATTATAAAAGCTTGGTTGTTCGGGCCACTCGGGACATCGAATATCCAGTTATTTTCAGTTACCCTTTGGTTGACTAAAAAATTGATTAACTCAAGTTTCCCTTGAATTGGTAAGCATGTCTATTCCCCTTGATTTGAACTACTTTGTATATATACAACTAGAGTTTGCTTGTGCCCTCCGGCATGAGCATCCTCTTTGGGTTAAGGGTGTTGAAGAGGAAAGAAAAAATAATATATATATATATATATATATATATTTTTTTGGGGGGGGGGGGGGGTGGAGGGGGGGGGGTATTCTTGGAAAGGAGGAGATGATAAAGGAAATAAAAAAGTTGTTCTCGAGAGTAATGGTTAAATTCCATTTATTATATAGATAGATATATCCATTCTTCTTATCAGAGAAATGTGTTATCTCAGTTTCATCCAAAACTGATATAAAAAAAGACTATCCATGTAATAAATTATAATTGTTCAATAATTTTGAAAATGCTTTAAAGTTTAAACCTTTGGCATTGTGTAGGATCTCACAACTTATCTCCTTTCTATGATAATTTATTCAGCTACTTATCAAAAAAATAAAATAAATAAATATTCAGCTCTCTTTGAGGAACTCAAAAAAAATTCTATGCTTTTATGTCTGTAATTTTTATAGGTCCTAATAGTTTTAAATTATGTGGGTACTAATATGTACACTCGCTCTAAAGAAGGTACACATAACTCAACAATTTGTAAAATTGTGGGAACAAAAATTGTTTGGATATTCTATCCATTATGTTGATACCATGCCTTAAACTTTAGTTATTTTACCATTTTTGTAGAATTCATATAATATCAAACTTCATAAAACTTCTAGTAATGCAACAAATTTTACAGTAGGATTTGCTACCTACAATGTACAGTTTATATTATTTTTTGTAATAAAGCATTTGTGTCAATGCTGGAGCATTGGTCATGATAATTTATTTTTTATATCATAGCAAAGTAAGCCTTTGGCCAAAAATCCAGGAGTCAGTTGATATCAACTACTTAGCAGCAAGGGCTATGATATCAGCCACAACTATCTCAATACATACCATGTCCTTGTTATATTGGTTGAGAGTAAAATGTGTTGTTCATGTCCAACACTTCAAAAATCCTACATGGGTCGTGTCCTTGTTGCTAGGTTGAAACTTGTCCTTAATAAGGTTTAAGCATGGCTCAATCCCTTAATGTGCTCTAAGGTTTAAGATTGAGAGTAGGCAGCCAACATTTATAAAATCCCACACATATTACCATCATGGTTATGAAAAATGAAAATTGTTCCTTTTCTACTGAAGAAGCTCTATTTTCTTTATTGCATATATCTTAGAGAATCTCTTTTTAAAGTATACTGACATAGAAAAGCATTTGCTGCTTTTGATCCCAATGCTTAAAAGCATTAATGTAAGAATGTATTTCTATAGGCATGTGAGCTGTATGTTTCAATGTGCATCTAAAGGGAGGCTCACTCTCACCTAGACGGAAGGGAAATGTAAAAACAGCTGAGGCATACACATGAGACCAAGAGGTGTCCCAAAGGCATGTGCAATGCGTGCCTAAGGTGTGCATCTTTTGGCTGAGGCACACGCTTCACATGTTAATAATTTTTGTTTTGCTCCTGTTTTTAAACATATACTAACCCTTTGCATTTTAATTATCTATTTACTGAAAGAGTTGAAGAAAGGCGTAGAGAATGGGCGGTATGACTTCCAGACCAATGTTTTTTGTCCATTTTCTTGCTGAAATGCAAAATAGTAATATTGTATATTACTATTAATATAGGGTATTAAAACATGGGATTTTATTTTGAGGATTTAAAACTAGGAACTTGGAAATATGTGGTGATTACCTTAATTTTTCTATTTTTCAATGTTATTTAATCATTCACTATCTAGCCTCATGCCTCAACGTATGAAAAAATTGATTTATACAATAGTGAACACCTTAATGTTGTATTTGGGTTGGAATGAGGAAATAAGAGGAGCAAAGTGATAAATGGAGGAATGCACAATTGTGGAAATTAGAGGAAAATAGACGGAGTTTGAAAATCATAGCTGACTTCTGATTTTGTGTTTTTGGTCCTACAGATTGCTTACCTTGATGGATCAATGGTCAGTTTTTTGAACACCTCTTCATTGGGATAGTTGGATTGAGAGAACTCTTAACATTAAATTAATTGCAAAGCCCTAATTAGGCTTTAAAGGTGATTACATAGTCTAATAAGTGGAAAAGACTAAAAATGACAAAAGACATAAAAAAAACTAATAACATAAAGTTATTCAAAACTCCCCTTCAAGTTGGTGCGTGGATATCGGCAATGCCTAGCTTGGACAAGACACCTTCAAAGGCGGTTTTGCTAACACCTTTAGTAAAAATACTGGCAATTTGCTGAAATGTAGGAACAAAGGGAGTACAAATCTGCCCATAAACAATTTTCTCTCTAATGAAATGTCGATGAACTTCGATATACTTCGTTCTGTCATGTTGAACAAGATTTGCTGCTATGTTAATAACTGATTTATTATTACAATATTGTGAAAATGAGGCTGTCACAGGAAAACACAAATCAGTTGGTAAGGTCTTTAGCCACAACAATTCACACACTCCAAGTGTCATAGCTCTGTACTCTGACGTAGCACTGTACCAACTTTGCCAAGTTACCATGTTGTCACCAACTTTAGTACAGTACTCAAAAGTGGATTTATCAGTCACTGAACCAACATAACTTGCATCAGTCTATGCTTCAACACGAAAGTGACTATGATTACTGAACAAAATACCTCGACTAAGATATCCCTTGAGATATCTAAGAATACGATAGACAACAGTAATATGAGATGTGCGAGAAAAGTGCATAAACTGACTTACAAAACTAACAGCATAGGCAATATCAGGATAAGTCATAGATAAGTAGATCAATTTTCCCACAAGACGTTGATATTGGCCAATATAATACCTCGTCAAGAAGGTCTTTCCAAGCATAGGACGAGGAATAGAAGGTCAACTCTTCACATCGAACACGTAGCTATGATATATAGGTGGTGACTGAAGAGTCACTTTACGAAAGGCAGGAAATCTCATGCTTTAAGTTAAAGATCTGGACATTGTTTTGGAGTTGCGAGTAGATACTCTTTGCGGAATCCCATATTTGATTTGCGGTCTTGAAGACTATAAAATCAACCACAATGTGTGGTTGCATAGATGTAATCAACCAAGAACGGACCATAGAGTCATTAGTAAACCATTGGGGGTAAGAAGTGTTAGTTGGTGCAAGTTGTTTGTCCACCCCTGTGAGGTAACCGATCTTTCCTTTTTCACCAATAAACATTTCAACCGATTGTGCCCAAAGAAGGTAATTAGGACCATCAAATTTCAAGATGGTAATTTCGATGTCTGGAAAGTCGATTGAATGAGAGGGAAGACCACTCGATCCATCACTATTATCGGTGATCTAGGAAGAAGACGTCTCAAATGCCATCAAAAAGTTGATGTGCCTTGGTTTGAAGAGATTTCAAATAAGAAACTGATCACAGCACCCTAAAGGTGGCAATACATGATCATAAGAGGCATGGAAGGTGATCAAATACTGTTGTAGGTGACCAGAGCAGTCATTAAGTGTCTGTTCTTTACAGAAGCTAGCTTTAGCTCCAGAAACTGGTTTCCAGAAGCTGGCTTCTGTAAGAAGCAAAAGCCCAGAGCCTGAAAAGCCATATATGGCAGAAGCTTGTTCGTTACAGAAGCACAGAAGCAAGAAAAGCCTGTTCGTTTGACAGTTTTTTATTGCTGGATTCTGGTAAAATGACCAGAATACCCTTAATGTTAATAATGCACCCATAATGCACAAGAAATGACCAGAATACAATAAATATATATAAATTATAAAAATAATTATTTTTAATTTAAATAAATGTATAAATTTTATAATTCTATTGAAATTTCGGCAGCATCTCCTCTTAAAAATGGATATATGAAATTTTCCTGATAAAGAAAATACATGCATAATACACAATCTAATATCCACGTAACATCTCATACACATCCTACATCCACATAATATCCCATACACAATGCGACATCCATATAATATCCCATACACATTAACATTCTAACAAATACATATTATACGAAATCAAAAGTGTTGTAATGTCATACAAAAAGAGAAATGAATACCCTGATACATTAAATGAAGTACCGGATCTTTTTCCTTTCTTAACCAATTCCACGTAGATAACAACCCAAATCTTATGAAGATAAGGTGTCCATCTTGCGGAATCAATTTTTGACTCTGTTTCTTTTAATTTTGTTATTTTTTGTCTCGGCATCTGACAATTTAATTTTTTTTTTTTTTTTAAAGAAAAAAGTAATGGATAAAGATAAGGAATGAAAAACGTAATGAAATATGAATAACAACAACAAGGATCATGAGCAAACAAATAATTATTGTAAACAAATATCACTGTAAGTAAATGTTAAAAATATCAAATAACATGCTAAGCACCCCGTTCCCCAAAATAAGATTAAATGGATATTTTTTCATTAAATGGATTAGTGTTCCCCATAGACAAACACTAATACCTAACAACAATTGTGTGTGCAAACACATACTACATAAGATCTTATTTGTGAAGACTCTCTTTCTTTTTAATTCTAACTTGGGTCCATAAATGATGGCATATCACAAAATACAATGACATTGTAATAACAAAATGACATTTATTCAATATAAAATTATACTAAGTTTTACAATTTTTAAAACACTTTAAACACCATCAACAATAATTCACTTAAGTTTGGTAATTTTACAAACACCTAACATACAATTCATCTAACCATTCACCTAATCCTAACTCATAATTTAAGAATCAAATAAAATATCAACCAATGTCATCAAAATCCAACTTACAGAATAAACTCAATCAGAAATCAACTAAGCCTTAAATTCAAAACTAATTTCCTAATTTATTTTACTAACAATCAACCATCAATTTATAATTAACTTCAATGAAAATAACATAAATTACCTAGATTTTAGATGAATAGCATTCCCTCGTATATATAAGCTAACAACTCTTAGTTTTTGGAAGTTTCTAAGAATTAAACTCAATTGTTATGTGCGCAAGAAGGGTAGTGGAGTACGATACACCAACCAAGCTATTGGAAAGAGAAGATTCATTTTTCTCGAAACTTATAAAGGAGTACTCCATGAGATCACAAAGCTTCAACAGCTTAGCAAACTTATAAAATGCAGATCCTATTTCATAGATCTCCTAATTTTGGAAATCTATTACATGAAATAGAGATTGGCATGCTAAGAGGAAGTAATAAAAGAACCACCATCCAAGTCAGTGAAGATTGTTCGAATGAACTCTCAACCTGACCACATCAGAAGTGTTGTATCTTTGTTTGTATTATCATATATGATATCAAATACAAGACTAAACTAATTCTATTTTCCATTTTGGTTTCAGAAGTTACAAGTAATGAAATGTAAATTTAAATGTATGTTTGGGAAACCATATTCACAACTAAAAATGGATGTTTTTAAGGTTATTAAAGGAAAAAAAATGGGGTTCCAAACAAATCCTTCTAAAGAACCACAATTAAATATACCCTTAAACTCCATACCATAGTCAGAAATTTCCAACCCCTATATATTTTATTTTACCCAATTTATCAAAAATCATTAAAACCCATCATTTTCAAATGGAAATAAACACCATCCTTAATTTTTAAAAGCAACCCAATGTAACAGTAATATAATACTACAATTTTTTGATGAATTGCCCAATAGTCCTCCAAAATCCAGGGTTTCTCGAGTGTCTGAGATATTGAAATTTGAGGATTTTTTGTTTTTGTTTTCTTCATTTTCATAATCTAGGCCATATATGTGTTCTTCTCTCCTCTATCTAGAGAAAATAGCTCCCCATTTAATCATAAATGATAAAATTCATGAGTTGAGACAGAATATCTCTTTCTAAATAAAGCTAAAATTTGTACCTCATGAGAGCAAACCCAAAGAAAAAACTACTTGATTTACAGTAAAATCAGTAATAAAAGAGACAATCAAAAAAATTGATACCTTAATTGGTCGTTAATGGCGGAGAGCAAGGGATGAGATTTGCCGTTACAGAAGAAGTCGTTAATGGCTGTCTGTAAAGAGACGAGATCTGCCATTTGTTGTTGGGCTTTTTCGTTTAGTTAGCTGTGAGGAAAAGATGAGAGAGAGAGGGAAGGGATCTTTGCAACAGAGGGAAAGATGGGAGAGGCAAGCTGCGACAGTGGATCGCTTGACCAAGGCACTTGGAGACGAAGATGAGAAACGTAAAACGTTTCTCGATTTCTTAAAACGTGAGGGAAAGATGAGAGAGGGGAGAAGGAACTCGACTGTACATCGTTTGGGCGAGGAACTTGCAGGAGATGAAGACGAGAGAGGCGAGAAGGGTTGCGACAGTCGATCAGTTCGATTTTTCTTTCGATTTAGGTTACATTTGGGTTGAAAATTCAATTAAAGGTAGGGGGCATTTAGGTAATTGTACTAGAACCGTTTTTCGATAAACGGGCTTCTCTCAAGAGCCTTACGAAGAAGCGGGCCTGGGGCGTCTTTAAAAAAGAGCCATTTTTTGGCTTTAATTAGAAGTTGTTGGAGCAAAAAAGCCCAAACGAACGTTATTGCTCCAGCTTTTTAGGCTTAAAAGTCAAAAAAGCCAAAAAAGCTGGCTTCAAAAGCCCAAACGAACAGGCCCTAACTCAATCGTAGGGCACCAAAGAGCAGTTCTGCTGCTGCTGTAAGTTTCAAACAACAACTTGTTGTTGTTACCTTCAAACAACAACACTATTGTGAGCACAGCCCCCAAATAGCATAACTGTTGTGGTTGCAACCCCCAACAACAGTTTTCTATAATCGCAAGTCACAAGAAAAAAAAAAAGCGCTTACCTCAATTTTTTAACAAATAGCCAAGGAGCTATTGCCGCAAGTCTCTGTGGATGATCCAAGGGCCACCATTTGGCCTAAAACCCCCATAGGGGTGATGTTTTAATCTAAGACGAGGGGTGTTGAAGATGGATTTAAGACAGGAGGGGAACGATGGGGTTTGTAGCAAGAAGGAGGGGAGGGAGAGACGATGGAGGTAGGCTCTGATACCAAGTTGGATTGTGAGAACTCTTAAAATTAAATTAATTACAAAGTCCTAATTAGGCTTTAAAGATGATTACATGGTCTAATAACTGGAAAAGACTAAAAAGGACAAAAGACATAAAAAACTAATAAAATAGAGTTATTCAACAGGGATTAACTTTGAGTCCCATGCATCTTGCATAGAACTTCTCTTCTGGAAGATATTGAAAATTTTCACTTCACGTTTTTTGTTCCAAGTTTCTTATCTTATACAAATTGTTGGATAATGTAAATATTACACTTGACTTGCTATTGCATTTGAATTATCTGTCATTTTTCTCAACTTCCTTTAATGTTGTATTTGTGGTGCTTTTTTGTTCTATTAATGGTTATTTGACCACATGGTGAGTAATACATATTTGTAACTTATATGCTTGGCCAAATGCATTGTGGCGACCTCTTTCTTGTGTAGGTTCCTTCTGATTCTGATGGAAATTTACTTGATTCTTCTCGTTCAAATTCTTCAAGAGAAAATGATGCTCAAAGTCCTAACTGCCCTCGTAGACAAAGGTATATTTTGTAGTGCATCCTTCATCAATTGCATAACACTTCTCCTCAAATGCAATTTACTCATAAACACGGATGCTTGCTTTATTCTTCTTCTTCTTCTTATTATTATTATTCACTTCATTATTTCTGTAGTTTTTATTGATTATACTGTGTTTCTATCTGTGTAACAACTGTTCAGCATTCATCCACCACCTGCCTTTGGTTCATCGTCTAATCTTGAAGATCTTGCACTTGAAGTGAACCTATTACTTGTTAAAAATGGAGACAACACTGTGAATGCCAAGCCACAGTTTTCCGGGTATTTACTGTCTTAAAATTTAGCTCATGCTAGTGAGTTTTTCCACATAATCTTATCACCTTTGTTATAATGTTTCTTAATTGCTTGATGTACTATATCTATCTTGCAATGTTTTTAAATATGTTACCTCTTCAATGTACATGATGTCAAAGGCTCAAGCTTCAAGGTGGTAGATACCTAATGAAAGTGAATTTTATGCAAATATTGCTCGGAATAAATGTCACTCATGTAGTAATTCAGCTCAAACGTATGCTAGGTGATGGAAAGAGAACCACAATACATTGTTGTGATGAGCAGACTTTGGAGATAGTGATGAAATGATTAGGGGTCCATTTGATTTACTTTGTGACACATATCCTATACTTGCACGATTCCCACTTATATCCTATACTTGCATGATTTACTTTGTGACATATATATATATATATATATTCTGAGATCTTAAAAATGATAAATAAATATGCGAGTTCAGCTGTTTACCTTAATTTTTCTCATATAAGGCTTCGATGACGACGATGATAAAATCGTGCAAATTTATTAAGTTTTCCATGAGATTCATTGTTTACAATTTTACAAAATATTCATCTTTTAATTTTTGTAAGGATCTGTTGATGTTTGGAATGTCGAAGTCTAAATTTACAACTCCTTGAGGCCCACATGGCAGTGAGTTAATGACTGATTTTTGGTGAGGATAATTCTCAGACACGGAGACGATTTCACAAAATCAGCCATTCATTCATTTGCATATGGGCATTCCGAGTGCGTGTCTCTTAGATGTGAACATTCCTGACGTTGGTGGATTTTAAGAGACCTCCAATGGCAATGCTATATTTGCCTCTTCAATTCCATATTTTGAAACAATAAAGTGAAAAAAGTCATATTTGACACGTGCCTCTCCAAGGACATATCAAAAAAATGCCATTGTTATGCTTTGGATGGCAATTTGGTAAAAAAATAATTCAAAATAATATTTTTTTATACTTGGTATGGCAATTTGGTAAAAAGAATAGTTCAAATACACTTTTTCTAACACAAAAGTCAGTTTAGCAAATTTTGAGATATTCTAAAAGTAATGCCAAATATAGCATTGCTTTTGGCATATTCCATTTTTTAGAGTCCATGTAGCACTTGCATTGAAGGGCATTTATGCGACGCAATTCCAAAATTTGGAATTGCCACCAAAATTTGAGACTCCGTTGGAGATGCTCTAATCCTTTGATATTTATAGTTCCCCTTTTTCTTTCTCTTTTCATACTTCGCGTTTATTTATGAGGTAAGTGAATAGAATTTTCACTGATGATGGTTCATGGATAAATGGTTATCTAGTTTGATTGCCTATCTATTTTGTAGTTTCAGGAGATTTCACGCTCTGCCAATTGACTGCAAGGGCAGTAAATTGCCGTAGATTTATTGAAGTTGCAAAATATTTTCACCAATGGATACTTTTTTATAGTAAATAATTTGCAAAAACAAGGTTCATTGTGCAATGTGCTTTCAACTATGAGATGAGCAGATGTAATTTATATTTGAAGGAAGCAGTAATATGAACAGAAGAATGCTTCCAATTAAGAAATGATTGATCCATTGCCGAGTGGGACACATTTCTATAACAACTTGGGTGATTGTTGAGCTTGTAACTTGAAGAAATCAGTTTCCTGAGGTCCCGAGGTCCATATTGTTATTTTAAGGAGATATACTCCTTAATGATTGTCTCATTTAGCTTTTCAAGGGATTAGTTAGTTGCTTAACTATGTGTGTTACCTTTTATTTTGTGCAGATGGTCTTATATTCAAGGTGAGGTACATTTGTGTATGTTATTTGTACTAGTTGTATTGTCGGTAAATGAAACTAGATGGGGAGTAAATTCACAACTAGAATAGTGAACTATAGAGACATTTTTTTAAAAGTGAAGATATTTTATTAATAAAAAGTGGGATCGAGATGATCAACCCGAAGGAAAACAAATATCACAAGAAGATAACAAACCAACCTAAGGCGCCTACCACAATACACTACCCCACATCTATCCCATATTACCAAAAAGCTTTCAAAGAAAATTCCCCTAAATTCTTTAAATAATTTGCACCAAAAGAACAACAACGCCAACGAAGAGACAATAAAGCCCTGAATAGGCAGCTCCTTTTTCCTTCAAAAACACACGCATTCCTTTCCTTCTAGAGGCTCCAACAGATGATGAAGGGAACCGAACACCACAATGTCTCTATAATGACATTTTTTTGGCTAGGCAAAGGTGATTACTGTTTGGTAATTAGTAGGTGAAGGCTGGCATTTATGGACCTGAATATTGTGCTTTCTATAAACAAGTTTGATGGAACAATTGTTGTAAAGATGAGGCTGTTCCGATGGATGAGTAGTAAGACTAGGTAAGAAAAAACCACCTATGAAATTTAGGAATAGCTCTAGCAGGAGACACAATAAGTGCTTTTTTTTTTTTTTTTGGGAGGGGGGGTGAGGATGAGATGGTTTGGGCATCTACGAAGAAGACCAATAACAATATTAGTGAGAATGAGTGCTATGGCGCAAGTCGAGGGTCCTAAAAGGGTAAGTGAAAGATTGAAAATGACTTTTAGTAGTATGAAAAATATGTAGGGACATGCTTTGACTAATGCCATGGTTCATCATAGAGTTAAACGGAGAATTGGGATTTATGTTGCTGACCTGGTTAATTGGGTTAAGATGTAGAGGATGACGATGACATTTCTATTTGTTGTTTTTACATCTCTTGAAGATGTGACTTTAGTTAGACTTGGTTCGGGAAAAAGAATTCTTTTTGATGTAGTGATGTTTGCTACTTCTTTTTTCCCTTATATTTTCATAATTCGTTCACACGCTGCTTTTTAATTATTCATAGATGATATAAAACTAATATGGTGCACAAACTGACAGTGAATGACAAGTCTGATTAAACTCATCTTCATTGGTTCTGGGTATACCTATTTCAACACTGAAACTGCTAAGAACTGGAATAGTAGGTTAGGGTATACTCGTGCTTCGAAACTAGTTGAAAATGGAATCCATGGTATGGAGCCACTTTCTCTGTGCATATAATAGATTCTGTTTTTGGTTAGTCTGATGTCTTACTGATCTTTTCAGATATTGAGGATTTTCTTAGAGGATTATGATTGCTTTTAGGGTTTGGACTTCACTTTCCTGCTAGACTTCCTTTATCATATGTGGTTGAATGAGCTGAGATGTATGTTTGAATTGTTTATTTCATTTAAGCCTAGTTTCAGACTCATCATTTTAGGTTCCAGTGTCCTGCTAATGCTTAAACTTGTTAAGATAATTCGGCTAAGTGGATAATTATTCCTTGGAGTTACACTTCCAGATGTTTGGTTCTTCACTTTGTGCCCATCATTGCTTGTGATAGCTCATTGATGTGATATTCTTACATCTTATTCATAAAATGCATTAAAAATAATAATCCCTATATTGTAAATGTTCTTTAATGTCTTTTATTTTAATATTCAAATTTATCATTCTTTTCTTTCTCTTTCTATCATTGGTAGACTAGTTTTTTTAGTTGTTATGGATGAGATATAATTTTTTTTACCTATGAAACTGTTAATAATCAATTAGCCGACCCAAAGCTAACTTTGGGATAAGGCTTTGATGATGATTCAAGGAAAAAATGTTGACCTTACTTATCATTTTATGAGAGTACTGTTGGAACACAGGGATTTGCCATGATTCTTTTCGCATTTGTTCATAGAAAAAATATTGCTTATTGATTGTGAGGAGTTTTATTTTCTATTCTTACTCTTCTATACTCTGAAACTCATGTTTCCATATGATTGATAATCATGTAGGCCTATGCATGAAATCACTTTTTCAACGGATGACAAGCCGAAACTTCTTAGCCAGGTAACTAGTGGGTTTGTTTGTTCTATTATTTATTCAAGTAAATTTGTTGCATTCAACTAATATATTACAAGCCGTACAAAAACCTGAAAGATATTACCATATACAAAAGGTGTATACACCAATTAACCAACTGTATGGTTAGCAATTTTTCCTATGTGATTAATATACGCCAAAAATTGATAACAAAGTTCTCCCCCTTGAGTTTGTGAATCTTTTTTTTTCCAAATGTTAGTTGACTACTCAAAATTTAATAGGCTATACACATCAAAATTTACTCTATTCTGCTCTTTTGACACTCACCGACAAACAAAAAGGAATATCCTCTAAAGAATCTTTTCTCTAAAGCCAAATGGACCATTATTCCAACTAAAGAAAACTATTCACAATTCAGTTTTGGAAAACCCAGTTGATGTGAACAAGCCACGAAGAAGCTCCTCATCTTCATAGTTAATTTGCAGTTAATGAAGGAATGGTTGTCATATTTTCGTGCTCCTTACATCTAATGCATTTATTCTTAATCATCAACTTGCAATTGTTGGAATGATCAACTATTCGAAATTTCCCTAGAACGTGAATCCGAGCAAATGCCTCCCACTCTATGGAGAACCTGACTACCACATATAGTCTTGATTGGACATATCTCCTCTAAAATTCCCATTATTACATTTTAGGATGACCACACAAATAGATCTCTTTTGTATCCTTTTTCCAGCACAGGAGTTCTTTTCATTGGGAGGAAATATTTTGTTCAAGTAATCACATTGCTTAAGATTTCCTTTTAGTGAATAAATGCTTAAGTAATAGAATTGTCCATCAAGAAATGCTTAATTAGTGTTGATCAATCAGAGAAGGAAATAAAAGCGGAGAAAGTTGAACTATACTAAGTTTTTTTTTCCTAACATAGTGGTAGTAATAATGATCCAAGTTAACTAATCATAGGAATTTAAATTAAATAGAAGTTTAATTGATAGATAGGAATGTTTAATATTGTATGTCATTGAAAAAACTTGGGACAACTTTCTTAAAGAAGGTTTTTTTACTTCTCATCAACCCTGGTGAGAGCTTTCTTTACTTCGCATGCTAGTTCTGGATTTTTTTTATCCCCTTTGGAAATATTGATATTAGTAACTTTTTCTCCCAAGGGGTCAAGTGTTTATTAGGTGTCACTGAATAGAATTGGTGATGCTGAACTTATGCATAAAACTCCTTTCACCCTCTTCTTGTCCTAAATAAAGATTGTATGTATCATTATGCGTTTAAGTCTTTTCTTTCATCTTTGTGATAGATTTATCTCTGTTAAACTTCCAGTTGACTCTATTACTTGCTGAAATTGGTCTGAACATCCAAGAGGCACATGCTTTTTCCACAACCGATGGGTACTCTTTGGATGTCTTTGTTGTTGTAGGTTGGCCAGATGAGGTATTTTCTACTTTCTCTCTACATCTAAATATGAAACCAATGACTTTAGTAGTATTGAGATAAACATTCTGTTATTAATTTGTCGTGTGTCATCAAGACAAGGCTAGGTCACGTAAAGCTTTATCGTTATCGATTTCCTTCAAGAGGGAAACTGCTTTTTTTTTTTTTTGTCTTTTATCTTGGTTTCCACTTCTTACTTTTTATTATTAGGTTGAATTATTCAGTTTGGTTCTTAAACAATATATATGTAGTTTAGTAATATATTACATGTTCCAATACCTGGATGGTGGATTAAATAGTCTAGTTTACAAGCAAAGTTTATTCGTGCTTATTTTATTGAACATTATTTGACATTTAACAATGTTTTAAAATGCATTTGAGGCTCAAGGCTTGGCTTCTCCAAATTCCTAAAGGCTTATAAAAGCTTAAATGCCTGGGAGGGCCTCATCAACCAGGGCTTTAAAATAGCCGTATCTTACACCTTTTATCCCTTTTTTAACACCTCTTGTTAGAGGCTTGCACCTCACATGCGTATGCAACGGTTACAAATTTAAGGTTGCCTTTCTTAAAAATACTCAATTTATTTCCTTTTTCCGTTTCCCATCTGATCGTTAGTTAAAAAATAGTAAGTTTATTCTAACGTTTCCCACATGAATTGTTCCATTCTTCTTTTTTTTCCCCTTAATTTATTCTAACGTTCTATTTTTTTATTATCAAACTGATTATATTACATATTAATTATTTTTTTAGCATTCTTTTTAATAAGGTGTGCTAGGAGGCTTATGGTTCACTATTTATTCATGGAACCACCTCAACTTGTCTTTATGCTTTTAAAATCATTCGGAAACCATGAGCCCCTTAGATATTTGAATATCAAATCTATAAAAAAAAAATTGGTTGTTAAAATTTCTTCCTTTTCCCTTCTTTTTTGTTTTAGTGTTGGAATTAAGCTTTTTTTACCACTGTGCCATTGGTTGAAGACGGTTGGTTGTTCTTGAGGATTGCTGTCAAATATTTTGCAATTACCACTTTCTTGATTAAGTAGGCTGGAAATTTTGGAAGTTCTATGTCAGAATTGTTGTTGAGAGGGTTATCTAGATTGGCATTCAGTGCTGGGAAGCTGCCCTCAGTTGTAGTTCTGTCAAAGTTTTTCAAAAGCTTTCGTTGGCAGAATAAAGTTATGAGGCTTCACTGACTGTGAAATTTGCATTTTGCTTGTTTCCCTACTGTACATCAAGTGCATCTTTTATTAACTCTGCTCTGACATTTAACTATAACATTTTGACAGTTAGACATTCAAAAGATTCATAAATAAATATGCAAAAAATAAATAAATTGGGTATTTAATTATTTTCTTTCATCTGAAAGTAAATTAAGGAAAAGAGATGCATAATATTTCAAAAAATTTGTAAATGTGGAGTATTCGGCAGTTTGAACAAATATGAAAGGGTCACAAAAACAATAGTAGAAAAAACCTTAAGGGTATGTTTGATTGCATGGAAAGTCACTTTCCATGGAATTTGAAATCCATGGAAAATTAGTTGTGGAAAATAGGTAGGGTTGGAAAATCAAATTCCATTGTTTGATTTCACTTGGATAAAATCATGGAAAAATATGAGAAAAAAGAAGAAGAGGAGAAGGAGGAAGAAGATGAGAGGAGGGGGAGAGGAAGAAGATGACGAGGAAGAGGGAGGGGGGAGGATGTGGCGATGAAGGTGGCGGCGGCAACGACGACGACGGCGGCGATGGTGGCGACGGAGGTAAGTGAGGAAGATGGGGGGAGAACGGCGTCGTGGTGGCGGCGGAGGAGGTGAGGGATGGAGAAGTAGGAGAAAAAGAAAAGAAGAAGAGAGAGAGAAGATGGTCGGAGTCGGAGTCGACGGCGACGGCTATGGTGATGACGGCGATGACGACGACGGCGAGGTTAGTGTAATGGTGGTAGTGGTGGTGGTAGGGAAGAATTGAAGATGGAAAATATGGGTGGATTTCATTTTCCCACCCATATGGGTGGGAAAGTGAAATCCATGATTTAGTGGACTTTGAATGGGGTGGAAAATGAATTTCCATTTCCATGTGCAATCAAACACTTGAAAAATGTCATTTTCCATGGAAATTGATTTTCCACCCTATTTTCCATGTGCAATCAAACATACCCTAAATGGAAAGTACTATTTTCCATAGAATGTTTCCTTCTAACTCTGCTTATTTGGATCATCTTCCAGGTTAATATCAAAGTAATCCGTGTTTTCGTATTTTTTCATCATATAGGAGTGCTGATTTTATTATTTATGTTTTCATCTATTTTTTTTAATATGATTATTGGTCCTGATCCTGTTCTTGGCTTACTATCCTTTTCCCTAGTTAGTGTATAGTTGCTGTTTATTTGAAAAAGTGACTAATTTTAGTTCAGAATCATATAAACAACATAATTGGGTTCAGATCGAGGCTTTCTTTTTATTAAATGTAAAATATTAATATTTTCTTTATCCCCTTTTGATTCACTATAAATTGCTTGAGCTACTCACATTTTTTTATTTTTTTAGGAAACTGAACAACTTAGACATGCGTTGCAAAAGAAAATCTTAAAGATCGAGGTGATTTTTTACTGTGCATGATTTTGAATTTTTTTATACAGTTTTCAAGTTAAGCATGAAGTTCCTAGCCATCTGTGACAGTGCCATATTGCTAAACTTGTCATATTTAACAGTTACAGTATTTGCATATGCTGATGCTATGAAAAGATTGAGAACTATGGTTACAGTTATTAGAAATGGTTGCACAGAAGTTACATTTTTCTAACCCAATTGGCTGCATTAACTAGAGACTTAATGCAACATTTTTGTTGATTAAGAGCTTGCTTTCACTGTATCCCTGTTGAATTGGTTCTTCACTGTGATCATCATCTAAAAGCCTTCTCCCAAAAATTTGGGGTCTTCTGATTCCAGAAGCATCAATGATTTCCTTAAAGTTCACGGCATATGATGTTTCTTTTCTAGATGATTCCAGAAGCATCAAAGATTTTGCAAAACCATTAAAGCAGTGGCATTATATAATTAACTTAATAGAAAAGGAAGGATCTGACCATGTGTATGGGGAGCGCTTCATTTTGTGTAGAATTGCAATGTTCAAACAACACATTTTGAATACAAATATCTTTTTCTAATTCCACCTGTATGTATGTTGTGCGCAATGAGACATCTCAACCAAGGCTGAAACAAACACTAGGAACAAAACAATGTCTTGATACAAATAGATGAATTCACATCCTACAAAATCCATCATACCTTGATGTTCCTCTAACCAGAGATTATAAATGATAGGGAAGAGAAAGGAGACGAGCTTTGCTAACTCAACTCAACTCTTTTATTGGACGTGCAAGAGCTCTACACCGAAGAGTTTCTACAAAACGGATAAAAACTACTTTGTTCTCCTAATGAAAGGTTTAGACACTAAATCCTAAATCCTTTTTTTCAGTCCTAGCCTTGGGACTTCCCAACAACATCCTACCACACATTTTTCGAAGATTACATTAATACCCCCAAATGACATATTCTCCTTTTGGTTTGTGTTTGGATGTTGAGAGAGGACGCCCAGTCCACACTACATTAATGACATTATGATTTTCAACATTAAGTGGACAAGTTTGTTGTGTTATTTTGTATGATTTGTAAAAAATATACATGCTTCATATAAGGTCTGAATTTCTTAAATTAGTATTCTGGTACAAGATAGTACATACCCTGTGTATCGTGTATGTACTTACTGAACTAGAAGTCTCAACAAGGATGGAATAGGACTTTGGTTCAGTGTTTTCAGATGTTGAGGCGTGAGGCGAGGTGCTCTAATAACCAATGACTTGACGCATAAGGTGTAAGCCTAACATGCATGAAATTTTTAAATAGATAACAATAATGTAACATGTGTAAATAATATAGAAAATATAAAAAATGGAGTACCAACCACATAATTCCAATTTTCAAGTTTCAAATCCACAATCAAATTCCAAAATTTAATCTTGTGCATCGATAATAATATAAAATATTATTTTTACATTTTTTTACAAGAAATAATTGTTTTATATTTGAATTATTGGAAGATTTTTCAGTAGATAACTGCTTTATATCTATTGCAAAAAATATAATTAAATACTACTTTTTTTCAGTAATTGTATACAAATACTAAATACTGAAAAAAAAAAAAAAAAAATTGTTTATGAACAAATCAATTGAACAATTTTCTTTGAATATATTATCCTGTTAGATTCAAATTTATTTCTAAATGCCCAATTATGTTGCATGTCTTGCATCGACAATGAATAGAACAGAATTAAGAAAAGAATAAGCATAAAACAAGAGGGAGGAAGAAATAAAAAACATGTTCAATACATTGTTTTGTACAAATATAAAATTTTACGTGAGGTGTACACCTCAGCCAAAAGGCATGTGCTTCAGTGAAGCCTCATATCAAGATATGGTCCTTTTGTCAGCCTTTTGGTCTGAGGCGTAGGACTTAACTTTTATTTATTTTTATCTTCTTCCTTGTGCCCTAGGGCGTATTTAATAAGCCTCACCTCACCTGAGGCGTATCCCATAAGTGTGAAATGATTCTAGAATAGTTCTAGATTATACCCCCAAAATATTCATTTATTTATCTGCATCCCGTAGTTTCCCATAGACTAAAAGTTCATTTATGCCTGAACATAGTATATTCTTATCTAATGCATATTTTCAGAGAATAATTAAGTGTTGATACCTTGATGGCATGCTGAAGAATTTCAGCGTTCTCATCTTTGTGTTTATTTATTTTTTGGAGTTATTGTTTCTCTTCTATCTACAATATCTTGGTTTTATAGATTAGAATCTTATCATCATATTGAACCTGGACAGAACACACAACTTTCATCATTTCAGTTCAGAGGCATTTAATTGAGCTTTATATTGTTGAACTTATGTCTTTCAGAAGAAGTCTTGGTTGGATTCTCATTCATTACCTTTTGTCGGAGAGCAAGAAAAAAGTGGGGTCAACCCCATTCCTGATCATGTAAAAATACCGACTGATGGAACTGATGTTTGGGAAATCAATGTCAACTTGTTGAAATTCGGAAACAAAGTTGCATCTGGATCATATGGAGATCTGTAAGTTCCTTCATTTTTTTTTTGGCCCCACGTTTGGATTGTGTACGAGTGTTTTTTATTTGTGTCTTTTGACTGTGCTTTGGACACACATTTGATTTTTCAGGTACAAGGGTACCTATTGCAGCCAAGAAGTGGCTATTAAAGTCCTCAAGTCTGAGCACGTAACTGAAGATAAGCATCAGGATTTTGCCCAGGAAGTCTATATAATGAGGTTTATTAAACTAATGCGCTTTTACATGTTAATGGCATTGGTTGGCTCTCTTCAAATCTGTTATTTACAAGTATTTTTATTGATATACATTTGCTTCACTTTAGTATCGTTTGCCCAAGCAGAAAACTTCTCATATTTTGCTGGAAAATGCTTTAAAATTATTGTTTTTCTTTCGCATGCCTTGGCACAAATAACATGTTCATCCTGAGTATATTGTATTTCAGATTTCATTTTATCTAAGCAAAATTTATTATACCAATGTCATTGTTTTTCTTTTCCTACACGGTTTTCTTTCACATGGCTAAGCACAAATAACATATTTATACTATCCTAGAATAGAATTCGTCCCACCACATGAAGTATGGAGACCTGAAAAAAGGAAACTGTTTTTCAGTATCAATTTCATATCCCACCAACCATGTCTAATCAGCATTGAATTGAAGGCTCCTCTTATTGTTTAGTTTAATCATGGTCCGAGCTTTAAATTTGTGATAAACACACCCTTGTTATATAAGTCCAGGATATGGAACTCACTACAGAGCTAACTTTAGTACTCTAAAATATGAAACTTCTTCTTCCAAGATGCGTCTATGTTCTCAGTTGAATCCCATTGTTTTTTTTCCCTGTTATCTCTATATCGAGGAAACAGATCTCACCTGTCTTGAAAAGGATAAAGATCTTCGTTTGTTTCTCACATGGATTTCTTCATAAATTTTGCCTGTTTCAACTCTATTCCTTTCCCTTGCAGGAAAGTTCGGCACAAGAATGTTGTGCAATTCATTGGTGCATGTACCAAACCTCCTAGCTTGTGTATTGTAACAGGTGTAAAATTCTACATGGAAAGCTTTAGTTCCATAATATCATTTGTCGTGTCTAAATTGATCTTTTATTTTGTTTCTTACAATTGCTAATTTCATGTTGAGTGTTTGTTTTTTTCTGTTCCAGAATTTATGTCTGGTGGAAGTGTGTATGATTTCCTTCATAAACAAAAGGGGTCCTTTAAACTTCCAACCTTACTAAAAGTAGCATTGGATGTTTCTAAGGGAATGAGCTATTTGCACCAAAATAACATAATCCACAGGGACTTGAAGGCTGCCAACCTTCTGATGGATGAAAATGAAGTAAGGGATTCCCGTACATGCCCATGTTAGTTCGTCAGTTTCTTTCATTAATTGTCATCTTTTTTCTTCTTTTTTTTTCATTGTATATGATACTCTTAAATTATCTAAATCTCGAAGTGCTATTTTTCCATCATTTTTTTCACTAAAAGTCCTTTAACATAAATCAGCATTTGATTCTCTTCTTCTGTTTCCATTTCTACATAAACTGCCAAGCACAGTTATTGTGATCAGTTCACATTGAAATTGGATATGAATGACCTTTAAGAATATTTTGGGTTAAAAACAGATCCATTTCTAGCTCTTGGTTTGCTTCATTTCTCTATAAACAAGTAAATAATTTCGTTCTTATTTTATTTAATCTCCTTATTCAACTCACGTGTCACATCCTTGTCTTATGTAAAAGACTATCACTAAACTTAATTAAAATTATGCTTAGTTTATTTATGAGAGATTCTATTGCCACATCAACTTGGCTAACGCCACCCCAATTCATATGTAAATCACCAAAAATTAGCACACATCCTGGGGTGCTGTTAGTAAAAGTTGGTGTGGCAATACTTCTTGTCTCTTATTTATAGCTCTATAATTTTTAGTAGACTTGCAGTCTCATCATACTTCCACTTCTCTAAAATACCTTGGGCCTTTGTGTCAGGTTGTTAAGGTTGCTGATTTTGGAGTTGCTAGGGTGCAAGCTCAATCCGGTGTGATGACTGCAGAAACTGGAACATATCGTTGGATGGCTCCTGAGGTGAGCATCATCAACCTTGATGGATCTTTTAAAATTTATACATGCTGTTCCATGCTAGATATGATTGTTCTATCTATGGAGATCTATTTTATTAGTGACCCAACCCAAAAGTAGTAACTGACAATTCTTGCATAATGTTGGCATTAGTTTGATGCATCCATCCATTGTTAGGGTCTTAGGGGTATTGCACCATTCAGATTTACTATTTTCTCTTCTTGGTTGTGATTGTTTGCTCTTTTTTTCCTTCCATTTCCAGCAATGTTCTCTAACTACTTTTAGTAAAATTCTCATGGTGTCAGTACAGTAAAAATATTCCAGTGGTTGCTACATATAATTGCTCTATTTCAATTATTTGTACTTGCAAAAAATATACGCAGAGGATCAAGGTTATCATTAGTCACGTCAGTAACAAGTTCAAAGGTGATAGTTAACAGTTTTGCTAATCTCCATTGGAAAGCTATTTGTGTTTCATTGGACTCTGTGCTCTCTTGGAAGATCTTTCTTTCGGCAATGTCATAGCATTTAGGGCTCTTGTGTCTTTTTTGGAGACATCACCTTCATGTTGCTCCCAGTGGATGTAGTCCATGATTTTGCTTTGTTACATATCCTGCTATTGAGTGCCTCATAAAGTGCTCTATGGTTGCTGAATTCATGGCCATGGATTTTGTTGCTTCTAATTCAGATTAAAAATGGCATCCTTGTATCACTCTTTTTGTATAATGTGGATATTATTGCCAAGAACTTGATTCTTAATTGGGCTTGAATATGAGAGTTCAGTTAATTTCTCACATGCTTTAACAGAGAATATTTCGTAAGGGTGTCAATGAGTGCCTGATTACCAATGCCTGATTTGAACCTCAAATGATTTCAGTTACAGGTATAACTGTTTCATTATTGGAACTGGAATTGTTAGTAACTGAATCCATTGTATGTAAGAGGTTCCAGTTGTGTATATTGTGGTACCTGACCTAAGTGGAAGAGGAATCAACCTCGTCTATAATAATGCTAACAATGTCATGTTTCTCCTGGGAGATCCTTTGTGTTTCTCTTCTTTTCTTTTCTTTTTTCTTTTTTCTTTTTTTACCTTTGTTTTTCATTTTTAATAGAATGAACATATACCGAACACTTTCTTGAGTATCGGAAAAGTATTGTTCGGTTCGGGATCAACCAGTTTTAATACTCCTATTGAAACCAATAGAAAACTGAATGTATTAAGCTCTGATTCTGTGTCCATATATACCTGAACTAGAGCTGGCCTTTTGATATGTCAACTTTAAATAGAAATGAATACCAGACTATGATTCATGTCGTTTAAGGATGTTAATTATCATGATGATTCCACATGCTTTTTTCTTGATATCTTTGAAGGAATCTGCAAGATGCAACTGTAAATCTATTTCTTCTTGATATCTTTTTGACCTAAATGCTGTTAGTAAATATAATTGGAGTTTTTTGGGTTATGGGTTGATGGTTGTGATATTAAAAACTAGGTTATTTTGATTTTGGGAGAGATTAGCAGGTTCTAGAAGTAAGTTTTAAAATTTTATTAAGAAGAATATTGTTTTGAACTTTTAAGTTTCTCAAATGTTAGTACTAATATGTATGGGGCTCACATTGATGTTATATGAGATGGTACAAACCTGTAGCTTGCAAGGAAGAGAATTTTTTGGGTCAGCTGTCATCAAACTTCTCATTCTTAGGTCAGTACATTTTTGTCATTTTGATTCATGTTCGTGATGAAGCAGAATCTTGGAAGGAGATTTGAAGTGGATGCTTAAAACTTTTTGGGTGTCTAGCCATATAAATTTGTTGGTGTCATATTTGCTGCATAATCATATGCTTTAACTCAATAGGTGGATAAAAACACATTCGTTTTCAATGTAATTCTCACCAATTGCCTTCTTAAACAAGTCTGATCTTTTCTGGCATTTTCATGACATCATAATTATGCTTTCAAGGTCATAGAACACAAACCGTATAATCACAAGGCTGATGTTTTCAGTTTCGGAATCGTGTTGTGGGAGCTTCTAACAGGAAAGGTAACAAAGGCCTTAGTTTTATAGAATATGTTTACATTCCTTTTTTCTACTGAATAATGATTTTCTGACGCCCCCCTCTGACCTATGCTCTCATCACAGAACCATAGATCATTTGCCTCGGGATATGCAGATCTTATGGTTCTCTGATGGGGGCGTCAGATTATCATGACTCTTTTCTATTATTAGACCAAGATTCTGAATGTCATAAACTTCTCTCAACACTTGCTAGTTTTTTTGTTTTATGATGATTTGCCAGCTTCCATATGAGTACTTGACCCCATTACAAGCAGCAGTAGGCGTGGTTCAAAAGGTATCTTAAGTTTCACCATTTTCTTCCTTGGAATTTAAACCTTGGTTACTATACTAAATCTTTTTTATGTGGTAAGCACACTAAGTTGGTAATTTCTAATATAGGGTCTCCGGCCCACAATCCCCACAAACACTCATTCGAAGCTTGCGGAACTGCTCATGAGATGTTGGCAGCAAGACCCAACCTTGAGGCCTGACTTCTTTGAAATTATAAATATCCTGCATCAAATATCCAAGGAAGTATGATTACATTCATGACATAATTTTGGACCTATTATCATTTTCATAAATCTGGATATATAAGCTTCTTTAATTCCAAACAGGTTGGGGATGAGGGAGTGGACCGGCGCAAGGAGAAATCAAGCCGATTCCTCTCAGTTCTTAGACTGGGTCATCACCACTGAAAGGACAAGAGGACACTCCTTAAACTGTTTATGTATGCTCTAATCTTGTGGGGTCGTTTCCCATCTCTTACTTTCAGTTTCACTATTTTTTTTTATCAACTCATTTATTTTTCATTCTGTTTTTAATTTTTTCTCTTGTAAAGTTTTATTATCCGTTTCCTTCCCCCAGTGCTTATGTAGTAAGGCTCCAGCAGTGATGGTGGTAATCACAAAAGACTTAATGATTTTTGAACTCAACCTGACAGCCGGATTCAAAAACTCATTGACGTGTCATGCACAAAGAACAGTAAATTCTTTCGCTCGGGATACACAACTGCAGATGTCAGGTCGGTTGTGTATCCTGAGGGAATGAATCTCCGATTCTTTGGCCATGCCACCTTGGTGAGTTTTTGAGTCCTGTCAGGTTGAGTTCAAAAATCAGCACTCATCATAAAATTGTAGTTCATGAGTTTCTCTGAGTCAAAAAATAAATATTGAAAATCTTTTTTGGGGCACTATTTGGTTTCTTTTAATGTTTTATTATATCCCAATTCGCACTTGCCCGATTTAGCAAGTCACCTGAATTCCTAATGATGAGCAAAAAGCAATTGAGAATCGATTTGTGCAATGCCTCTCCAATCTTTTTTCTGATTCCAGCCCAAATCCCTAGTCCTTTTTTATACATTTTTTCCGACAACACTTCTAAATATAGAAATTACCCACGCTGAAGTCCGCATCAAATAAATTCTCAGAATTCACTACACAACTTTAAAATTTGAAAGTTTTTATAAAATGACCAAAGTACCCTTGACACTTGCACACATAGTTATTATTTAGATTTGGTTACATTCCTTATGTGACTATTTAATACCATAAATTACTATGTATATAAAAAAAAGATAGAGAGCTTCTGTTGGCACCCCAAATTTTCACTTGTTTTCAACCAATCACTTATTTTCTTTATTTTTAATTGGGGTGTAATAAGTAAAATTTGGGATGCCAACATCTTTCTTATAATCACACCCCAATTTCTTAGATTGTTTATCACACCCCAATTGAAGATTAAAACACAATCTTCAAACATTATCAAGGTTTGGTATAGATTATCATCTCAACATTACAAAACATTGTAACACTCCTTTCAAACAATTTCAATAAGCATTTATAATTACGATTAGGCTTATATAAAATCTTGAACCTAAAATATAGAAATCTACCAAGAAAAAAAAAAAAGATAGACAACTTACATGGGCAACTCAACTTTTACTTGTTTTCAAGCATTCACTTATTTTCTTTATTTTTAATTGGGGCGTAATAAGTAAAATTTGAGGTGCCAATAGCATTTTGTCTTATTTTTACACACCAAGTTCTTATATTATTTATCAAAGCCCAATTAGATTAAAACACAATCTTCAAACATTTAGTTCAGATTATCATCTCAACATTACAAAACATTATAACACTAGTTTAAACAATTCAATAGTTAGTTATAAATAAGCTCATATAAAATCCTAAACCCAAAAAAAAGAAATCTAGCCCTAAGAAAATAAAGATAAGAGATAGCTTCTATTGTAATGCACACAATATCTCTAATAATGGTATGTAGGGACCATCTTGATTGAGACTTGCATGTTTATATATTGGCACGGCCGAACTCTAATTGTTTTATAAAACTCAATGAAACAGATATGGATCAGATTTGGTACATGTAGTTAGAAATTGATGTGTCCGGTTTATAAATTTCATAAAACCTTGTTCTGCTCCCAATTTAATTAGTGAAAAAGGATAAAGCTGTGATGTATATAAAGCAACTACTATAAAGGATTTCAATTGGAAGGAAAAATTGTAACTCTATCGAGGATTTTAATAGGCTGATGTGTTCATAGTGGGAACATTTAATCCAAAATAAGTCATACCACTTTCTCGAAAGTGTAAGCTCTTCACCAATGCACGTTGGTATACAAATATCAGGAAGTGAACGACCCACAGGCAATAACCGCTTATTAGTCCGAAATTGCCATTGAGCCAACCCCTCGGATTTAGTGCTTGGGTTTTATTACAACCCCAATGTGCACATATCTAAATCTCTAGATGCTAAGGTTATTGCAACAAAGAATGTAAAAATCACGGGAGGCCCATGGTCAAACCAACAGGATTAATTGAGTTTTTTAAACAAGGGTATTACAAGTAAGAACAAAGAGATGGAGGGGAAAAAGTAGATGTGTGGTGGTGTGAATGCAAATGTAATATACAAGTGAGTATGCTAAGAGATGTCCTACTTTAAATGGTAATTGCTTGTAAATAAGAGAACTACCAAGATTAGAGAGACTAGGGTATCAAACAAAACTTGAGACCATTAAAAAGATTACCCATTTTACAAAAACTCCCAAGTTTACTTGGGACGACATTTTACTTGTTCCTCCCAAGTTTGAGCAAAAACAGCTCTAAAATTGATTGATCAGTCATATATATATATATATATATATATATATGGGTCCCGTTCAATGGCCAACAGTTTGGCAAACACTTTTTCAAAACATGGGTTAGAGGTCTTGGAATGGGCTGATTTTTGGTGAGGATGATCTCTACTGTGAGGAGATCATCCTCACCAAAAATCAGCTCATTCCAAAACTTCTAGCCCCAGTTTACAAGTTGAAAAATCGTGAACCGTCCATTTTTTGTAAATCATTTTTTATGGGGTTAGAAGTTTTGGAATGAGCTGATTTTTGGTGATGATGATCTCCTCACCGTAGAGATCATCCTCACCAAAAATCAGCCCATTCCAAGACCTCTAACCCATGTTTTGAAAAATGTGTTTGCCAAACTGTTGGCCATTGAACGCCACCCTATATATATATATATAGGGAAATATATATGGGAAATGTTCAGCACCCTAAGTTTTACCACACACTTTAACAAACGTTTTTTGTCCTACATGGGTTAGAAGTTTTGGAATGGGCTGATTTTTGGTGAGGATGATCTCTATGATTAGAAGATCATCCTCTCCAAAAATCAGCCCATTCTGAAATGTTTAGCCCCATGTTTACACGTTGAAAAATCGTGGACCGTCCATTTTTTGTAAACCATTTTTGATGGGGTTAGAAGTTTTGGAATGAACTGATTTTTGATGAGGATGATCTCCTCACCATAGAGATCATCCTCACCAAAAATCAGCCCATTCCAAAACTTCTAACCCATGTAAGACAAAACACGTTTGTTAAAATGTGTGGTAAAGCTTAGGGTGCTGAACGGGACCCAATATATATATATATATATATATATATATATATAGGGAAATGTTCACCACCCTAAGTTTTACCACACACTTTAACAAACGTTTTTTGTCCTACATGGGTAGAAGTTTTGGAATGGGCTGATTTTTTATGAGGATGATCTCTATAATTAGAAGATCATCCTCCCCAAAAATCAGCTCATTCCGAAATGTTTAGCCCCATGTTTACACGTTGAAAAATCGTGGACCGTTCATTTTTTGTAAATCATTTTTTATGGGGTTAGAAGTTTTGGAATGAGCTGATTTTTGGTGAGGATGATCTCCTCACCATAGAGATCATCCTCACCAAAAATCAGCCCATTCCAAAACTTCTAACCCATGTAAGACAAAACACGTTTGTTAAAGTGTGTGGTAAAGCTTAGGGTGCTGAACGGGACCCATATATATATATATATATATATCATATCATATCTGATGGTGAGCCTTCATCCATTAGAGGCAAATGGAATAATTCAAATACCCTTATATTCCTGTCCCAAAGAATAATGAGTGGTATCTTGCAAAAGGGATCACAATTCCATTTCATTATTGGGTGAACATGTAATTTTAGTCACGCCCATGAACCTTTAATGAGTTGACTCTATTTTTTCTTGTTCAAATATGCTTAGGATCACTAACGATGCACCAAGAGCACCACAAAGGGTAAACCCAAATGAATGAATTAACCATGAATGAGAGCTGATTTACCACTTTAGTGGTGCAACACCACAATTTGAAACCTTTTTTAAAAGTGAGTCCATTCCCCACAAAAGGTAAAGATTCAGATTGCTTTCTCTAGGATTTGGAATACAATCCAAGCACAAAGGCTTGGAAGATGTGAATCAAAGAGAGAGCACAATAACTTGTCCTTTGGATAGTAAGGTATAAGCTCTTTGGAAAAATTCAACTAGAGTGGAAGGAAATTTTTTACTTCCAAAAGAAATCCAATGTGCAGAGAGGAATTTCTTCAATTCAATGAATTTGAGATGATTCCGGATTAGAACTCCGTTAACTATGTGCTGATGATTACTAATACAACATGAACAGAGCAACATGTTATACAATCAATGATTTGAAAAAATTACATATAAAAAAAATCATCTCTACAAATTAAATTTTTTTAGTTTTTATTAATTTATTTATAGTGTAATCTTATGATTAAAGGAACAAAATATGGACAACTTGAATTCTTCCCTAAGTGGAACTCGGCCATATTAAAGCTGGACAAGGTTTGAAATCCTCAATCATTGTCATTGTATCTTCCGTTTGACCCGTAACTTTGGGCTTACACCCATAGTCCAGTTGGTTTGAGTTGACACATTGTTCAAATCCAGCAAAGCAATAAAATCAAATTTGAGGCATAAATATTACTTTCATTCTCTCTTTCAGACATGAAACATCAGCCTATCAGATTACCGTTTTTTTTTTTCTTTTGTGGATGCTATTAGTGCAGCAAACAAAATTCTGAACCCCCCAACTAATTATGCATTTCAGTCAGCCGTCCAAAATTTTTTTTTTTTTTCCTATTCTAAATCTGACGCTTGAAAGTGTCTATGAAAAAAAAGTTGATGGTTCTTAAACTTGTTTTCACGTCTCGTCCTTGCACAATACCGAATTGTCATCTCGTTTCATGTCGTCTCGTTCAGCTGAGACTATGGTTTTAAACCATTTAAAAAATACGGTAAATTTCTGTTTTTTTTCTTTTTTCTCAAAATAAGAATTTTTATGGATGGGAGAAAGAGATAAATTACCTGATTTGAAAGAAGATGAAACAAACCGTCTACAAGTCCATCTTGATTTAGAGGAGGAAGATGACCAAATAATTTTCTTCGCTTGTTTAATTGGTTGATAAGAACAAAAAATTAAATAAATAAAATAAATTGATTTGGGAGTGAAAGAATAGGATTTGGAGAAGAAAATAGAGGAGATCTCATTTGTCTTGGAAATCTCGGACGAGACATCCAAAATCCCATTTGATATGTATTGTTCGTCTCGTGAGATGGTACCAAACCCTAATAGTTTGTCCATTCGTCTAGTTGTTGGGGGATACCGAGATGACTTAGGCGATACATCTCGATCTCGGACGAGTTTTAAAATCATGTGTGAGATTGCAAACTTGGAACACCCATCTAATCATTAAGAACTAGGGTATTTAGACATGCCCCCTTATGTTTCGTTGACTATAGATATAACCCCCTATGTTATGAAATTGATGACATGCATCCCTTGACCTTGCTCTTCTAAATAAACTGAGGGAAAAAAACTCAAATGCCCTCATCTTTAACATCTAGCTAAAAATCTAGATTTTTCTTCTTATAACCAATCATCTTTAAGTTCTCTAATTTCCATGTTATATCTATTCAACTTAATCTTTAGTTCATCATGTTCTACCTAGAATTAATCTTACATTTTTTCTACTTAAAATTTTATCATTTTCAATTTTTCTAAAAATATTATGTATTTTTTCTTGCCAAAGCAAATCATCTTCAAAACTCTTCAACTTCTAGGACAATGCATCATTTTCTTCCTTGCCTTCTTTAGAGGTAAAAATCTTAAGATAATTGATGAGGGTTAAAATTTTTATCCAATAAAAATGAAGATGATTGGATTTTAAAAGAAAATTTTGAAATTTTTATTAGAGGTTGAAAATCAGGGTGTTTAAGTCTTTTTCCCTTAGTCTATATAGGTAATTAAGGTCAAGAAATACATGTCATCATTTTTAAAACATAAGGGGGTGTCTCTAATATTTAACAAAATATAGGAGGGCATATCTGAATCACCCAATGAATTATGAGTTTTATAACAACACTAGAGTCCGCCTTTATCGTCGTAGGCACGTGCATCCTCTTTGAGGGTTAAAGAAGTAAAAGAGGAAGAATAATAAAATTTGAGTGTCATTATTAAAAAAATCTTTAAGATCGAAAGAATAAAACAGGATTAATAATAGCGTTAGAGGGGTGTTACTGAAAAAATAAAGGGGTGGGAGCGGAAGTGATAAAAAACAAAAAAATAAAGTACTCGTAACCATTTTGAAAAAGACAACATCCACTTATCACGAATGGATGGTAGTATTGTACGATATCACAGGGAGATGGACACTTGTAACAACAATGGCACTAATGGCCATAACCCACCAAGCCTACCATTGGATATTGAGACACGTGCCCTAAAAGATTAGTAGAGAATCTTTGCTTATAAGTATATCAACTATCATGTGTTGTACCATTTATAAAAGCAACATATCAATAAAATGACATCCGTCAGACATATTGCAATTAGGGTGATGATATGATCGAATAAGAATATAAAAAATGTTTAAACATGATTAAAAGTAAGAAATAAAAAAAAAAATCCTCTCGGATTGGCTAAATGGAAATTTCGGATCGATAAATAGTTAATGCTTGTAGGTCATGAGTTTGACGCCTAATATTAGCATTAATTCGTCATAGGCCAGCTGTGATGGTGCACACTCACTTATTTGGTGCGTGTGATGTGTGGGTGTTGCACGTACCCCTGGGACTAGTCATTGGTCAAAACTATGGCCTATGAATTGGGCAAAATCAAAATACAACACTGATCTGCTATCTCCCAAGATACCCAATTAAAAGAAAAAAAAAGTGTGCATTTTATTAATCAAAAATATTAAAATTCTTTCAAATTAATGATTGACATGATGTATGATTATTTGTAGGATAGTCAATTCAAAATCTAGACGAAAATACGAGGAGAGGAAGGATTGATCATCTAAGCAATAACCCTTGGGCAAAGTCCATATACAACCCTGATCTACTATTTCTCAGGATACCCGATTAATAAAAAGTGTGCATTTTATTAATCAAAAAAATTAAAATTCTTTCAAATTAATGATTGACATGATGGTATGATTATTTGTAAGATATTTAATTCAAAATCTAGGTGGAAATATGAGGAAAGGATTGATCGCCTAAGTTGTTCCCCCCCCCCCCCCCCCAAAAAAAAAAAAAAAACCATTCAATAGGTCTAAGTTTTTAGGTGTACTCTCCATATAGGAGGAGTCACCAATTCAACGATTAGATAGGAAAGTGATAATCCTCATCCTTATAGAGTAGTTGCGTATGTGGTTGGCATTACTAATTGATTGATCATCATTACAAGTTAGTCACACAAATGTTGAAAAGTGACTAACTAATTGCACACCACCCACTATTAATTGTATTTCATCACTTAAAATTTTTCATTTGCATTTCATTTGACTGATTACACTCAAAATAAGAAATAAAAATATTGCACTCTGTTGTGTTCTCCATCCATATTCAAATAAATTATTGTTGATTCAATATTTTTTAAAAAAAAAAATTGACCTTATAACAAGTATGTTTATAATTTACATGAATAGAGATGATGAAGTCACAGAAAAGTGAATAAAGTGCAAATCTTAATATTATCAATATTGAAGTGTAATTAATAAATTAAAATATTGATTATTTAAAAAATAATGTTTTTTTTAACATCGGCGTGCAATTAGTCGGTCCCTGTTGAAAAAGCTGTAGTAGGGTCTCTGATTTAACGTGGGTTCAGTAAAGTTATCGTTGAAGGAGTTTAGGTCACTAACGACGTAAGCAAAGTCCACTAACCAAACCAAAAGGCCAAAACATTCTTTTCCCTTTTAATTTTGTGTTTTTTTTGTCGCTTTCTTCCGTTTTTCAGGTTTCGTGTTGCTGCTTTTTACAGAGGAAAATGTTGGAGGTGACATTAAAATTTAAAATAGACATGGATTCACAAAAATGGGCATTCCACTTCAAAATTTGAAGAAACCCATTTTTTTTTTATCAGACACGTGGCATATTAAATTTATTTTAATTCTCATATTTTTTTAAATTTTGAAATACCTTCTTAAAAATATCACGTGTAATCCAATCAAGAGGATTTCTTCAAAATTTTGAAACGCATTAATGACGTGGATGTGTACGGAGTCATAGACGCTTTTCATTAATTCACACATTTAAATGCTTCAAGTCTGTCAATGAAAGAGAGATGTTATTTCTAACGCTAATTTTAAAATTATCTTTATTTAAGGTTAGGTCTCTCCATGTTATTGCTATAATTTTGGCCAATAATATCCCTATATTATATTCGACATTTAACAACTTATACAATAGTCAAACTTATCTCGGAAACACCATGTTACTTATAAATTACTTTCTTAACAGGTCGTTTTCGTGGACCATAGCAAATTGTGCAGTCATCTTAAGGGAGAACGTCCTCCCCAGGTTTTCTTCGGATGAGATTGTCCCTCCAGATCACTGTTACATATTTATTGTATATATATAAATGAGCGAATCAGAGGTCGACATTCTTATCAGTAGAGCGGCATTTTCGCTCACACGGCTCGAGACAAAGGAGTTCCTTCTGCCGAAAATACCCTCATTTCATAAAAAGAATATTACTGTTTATAGTACACTCATGGGCACACCATGGTCCCGGTACTGGCATATAATAATCCAAACTGTTCTGTCTTTTATGAAACAAGATCCGTGGGTTCTTTCGATGATTCCGTAACCTTCTCGTCCTGCGTAGTGATCCAACTTCTTGACACGGTGATTTTTAGAAAACTTCTAGAGTTTGGACTTAAAAGAAAGATAAAATTTGTGTAGTTTTACGTTTGTTCATTTTCTTTTTATAGAAGACTTGAGACACCTTATTGTGAATTTGTGATGCATGCTACCTTATTGGAGGTTTGACTAAACCACAAGTGTTACCTCTAGTATGTTAAATAATTTCATCTCTCATTGTGATCGTTTTTAGATCAAATGCTCTCATGCAATATTAATCTCTCTTTCTCATGAATGAGTTAGTATTTGGTTTAACACTTTGGATGAAAAAAAAAAATTTACTTAAACTTTTTAAAATAATTGATTTTAAATTTTTGTGAAAATTATCTAATTAAATCTGAAACTAGTGTTATGGGCCTTTGGTTATATTCATTAGAAAATCTTTAATGAGTATGGTTGAAGGTTAATTTGTAATTATATAGTAATTTTAATTTAAGTTTTGAAAATAAAATATTGACACATATCAAAATATGTATAGGGTAACACTAGTGACATATTTGGATTCTTAACGTTGTGTTTAGAGTGAGAGAAATTGAGAGACGAAAAAATAAATGAATTTATCTCCATTCCTTTTGTTTAGATTGTTAAGTGGGGAGAGAAGAAAAAAAGATGAGAGAAAAAATGAGTTTTCTTTCCCTCCAAAAGTGGAGAGCAGATGAGAGAAACTGTTTTAAAATTTTTATAATTCCAACTCTGCCCCATATCTTTTTTAAGATATTTTAAAATTTCTAAGTTATCCCCACTTCTCTCTTGCCAATCCAGACATGATTGAGAGAAATTGAATTTCTCTTAATGAGTTTCACTTCTCTCAATCCAAACATAGTATAAAAGTTGGTTTATCACACTCGAACCATGACATGATGAAAGAAGGTAATTCCTATGAAATAATAATTGTTATAGTTAAGATGTCACTGTCAACATTAAATGGAACAATGTTAAAATAACATGTACAAAAACTCTTCTCTAAAATCTCATTACTTAGTCGAATTGGCTCATAACTTGATCTCAAGGTATAATTACAATATTAATGGAGGGTGGTGGCCCTTGAAAGGATCGAGAGATTCAACTCTTGGGGAAATTGGCAAGATAGGTAAAGAGACCCTAAAATTTGCTATTTTAGGTTTGTGATCCAATATGAGATTTGACTGTGACTAAAAATTTGTGTTTCAAAAAAATTTGACCAAATTGACTTGTGACTAATGATCTAATTTATTTTGAATAAATTTTGTAACTGTAAAAATTTGAGAAGGCAAAGAAAATAAAAAATAGCACAAAACACAAGGATTTACATTGTTTGATAATGTGCCTACGTTAATAGATGAGACTATTTTCTCATAAGTTGTCCTAGAGATCTCTATTTAAAAAAATAGGGAGTAGTGAAAAATGTCTCTATCTCCCCAATTAAAAAGCCTTTAAGAAAATATTGCACAATTGTCTTTTTCGTAACTTTAAAAAACTTGGGTGAGGGATGTTATCCTCTGCACCCTTGCAACTCTGCATAGTACCAATAAAATACAAGAATTTACACAACAATGATAAAATTGATTTGATTAATGAACCATCACTTTTTAGTATTATCTTTTTATGAATATAAATAAAATAAATTAGAAAATTGTATACACGTTTTTGCATTTTAAAAAATAATAATAAAGATATCAAATTGAATTGGGATCCAATCTATTTGAAAAATATTTGGTTCAATAATTAGGGTTGTGTTCTGGGTAGGTAAGGCAAATTAGAGGGTAAAACTGAATTCAACCCAAGTGGCAAAGTCTTCAATTTGAGTATCGAGCCTAAGCTCATTAATTCAAGCTCAACTCAAGTTAGGTGATTTTTGGTGAGTTGGACTCCTTGAAAAAAGACTAGTTTTATTTTGATTAATTGAGAAACTTATTTTAAATAATAAATAAAATTATTATAAATAATTTTTTTTATATCTTAAATAATAAATAATTAAAAAAATACTTTAAATAAAAAAAAATATATTATTAATAGAAGAATATGTATGTACTATTTTAGGGTGTCCTTGGCCTCACCTCATGGTATCAAAAAACATGATCCGATGCTTCAGGATTGTAAAGGACAAAATTTTATAGTGGAATTTTAATTTTAGGTTTGAGAGTTAAGTGGAAGTTGGAGAATTGTCCATTTTCGTAACCTTGGACCAAGTTCAAAGAAATTATATTTTGAATTTATTTATTTTGATATGAGTTTTTCGATGAAATAACCAGAATTTAGTGTTGAATTGGTGACGTGATAATCCATTTGAGCAAACACAACTCTTAGTATGACTCAAAATCTTACTATGTTAGTAAGTAAAGTGTTTCACAATCTTCCAATAGTTGAGAGATGAGTCATGTAATTCTGAAGGCCTCGATTATATATTTAAAAAAAAAAAGTAAAAAAAATTATTAAAAAAAATATATATATATTTTATATAAAATCTCACCAATGACTTTGAAAATGAACGGCCACATAACTCCAACGTTTTGAACGAAGGGATTTTGATGTTTTTGGCAGGTGGCGCAGTATCAACCGTCGTACAACACTACATGTCACGTACCTCTTAGATACTATAGAATCGGTCTGCTCCACATTTCGAGAGAGGAAAAGGTAATCTGGTAATTAGATTCAAAAGAAGGGGGCTTTCTCTATATATTTCTGCTGCATGTTAAAGTGGTGGTCTGAAAGCCCGAATCCCAACAGCTTACAATTTTGATACGAGTTCCGATCATATACACCGAATGTGTACAATTGAAATCATTGTCCCACACCTCCATACATGCCACGTAAGTTAGAATCCGAGGAAATAATGCCTAAAATCTATTTTTTTATGATTTCGTTGGATTCGTACTTACGTGGCATGTATTGATGGGGATTGGGGAGGAGGGTTTCAATCTCCACCATAGTTGTACAGTATACAATAGATATTCCTTCCCACCTATTCACTGTCACAGTACCATCTTCTACAATTTAAACTTTCTTTAATGGCGGACAGTGTACACGCGTCTCTTGTTCACGACAAATTTCGTACCTAAACTATTGAAATTGGAAAGAACATCTGTTCTGGTCCCTCTCTGTCTGACCGAGATTTTCTTTTTAATACTAGAAGAAAGTAGAAAACCTATTTAATGGAAGCTCTGAGAAAATCCTTTAAATCACTTGGTTCACACAACCAACGCCAACACCCTGAATCGCAGCCAATCCTCTTAGATCACGAAGAAAATCGAATGGTGAGTCCAGTTAATTCGGAAGTCCGCAGAGACGTGGTTGTCAAGATCGATGGAAACGAGAAGAACAACAATGAGCTTGGTATGGAGATCAATGGGAGTAAGATTTGGAGGGAATCAAGCTACGATTTCTGGAAAGATGCAGGTTCAATGGCTGGAGAAAGCGGTAGTCGCTCTGGATGTCGCGAAGGTTTTGATTTTCAGCAACGAAGAAATGAAGGAATCGATGATCCACCTTCGAAGCTTATTGGACAGTTCTTGCATAAGCAGAAGGCTTCAGGAGAGATGTCTTTAGATATGGATTTGGAGATGGAAGAATTTCTTGAAGATCGTGATCTACCTACAGTTGCAGAGAGCCCAACCAATCAGCAAGTTTCACCTAGAGAGGTCAAGGTTTCGTTTCGAGAATCTCCCCAGAATCATGGTGAGATTACTACTGAATCCATTCGAAGACGGTGCAAAGAATCATCAGATGAGGAGAATCACTGTGGTGATGATAAAGGAGGTGATAAAGGAGAGGTCTTGAGATGCAGTTCGAATGCTTCGTTTCGGAGTAGTTCAAGCTTCTTGAAGACCAAGACCCTGAAATCGAGGTTAATGGACCCTCCACCAGACGAACAATATAAGAAATCAGGAAAAACAGCGAAATCAGGGCAATTGAAATCTGGTATGTTGGGTAGAATAAACGATGAAGATGAAGACGATCCTTTCGCGGTAGAGGACATCCCACCAGAATTCAAGAAAGGAAATTTCAGTTTGTTAACAATCGTTCAATGGTTGAGTCTCATTTTAATTGTGGCAGCTTTCGTTTGCAGTCTTTCGATACCTTACTTTGCCAAGAAGAAGCTATGGGACCTCCCTCTATGGAAATGGGAGCTCTTAGTTCTTGTTTTGATCTGTGGGAGGTTGGTCTCTGGTTGGGGAATTCGAATTGTAGTCTTCTTTATAGAACGTAATTTCCTTCTTCGAAAACGGGTTTTATATTTCGTTTATGGTGTTAGGAAAGCAGTTCAGAATTGTTTATGGTTGGGTCTGGTTTTGATTGCTTGGCATTTTATGTTCGACAAGAAAGTTGAACGAGAGGTCAATAACAAGACCCTTCCTTATGTTACCAAGATTTTGATATGTCTCTTGTTGGGTACATTGTTATGGCTTGTGAAGGCTCTTCTTGTTAAGGTCCTGGCATCATCCTTTCATGTGAGTGCCTACTTTGATCGAATTCAGGAGTCCTTGTTTAATCAATATGTGATTGAGACACTCTCGGGAATGCCATTGATTGAGATAGAGAACACTCAAGAAGAGGAGGAGAAGGTCATGGTTGAGGTTCAGAACCTTCAGAATGCGGGTGCTAAAATGCCTGCGGACCTCAAGGCCACGGCTTTCCCTACTATGAAGAGTGGAAGGGTAATAGGCAGTGGGGGACTTCAACGAAGCCCTCGGGTTGTAAAGAGTTTCAGGACTTCTGGGGCAATTTCTAAGCAACAAGATGAGGGGATCACCATCGATCAACTACACAAATTGAATCAGAAAAATATCTCGGCTTGGAACATGAAGAGGATGATGAATATAATCCGACATGGGGTATTGACCACATTGGACGAGCAGATACAGGATTCAAATCATGGAGATGAGTCAGCAATGCAGATCAGAAATGAATATGAGGCAAAATGTGCAGCTAAGAAAATCTTCAACAATGTGGCTAATCCCAGGTCCAAGTAAGTCGTTCTCCTTTCCCCTTAGGCCATTTTTTGTTTCATGCCTTATGCTGCAGATTCAAGTCGGCTTCCAGTCTTTTCGAGCTAAGGATTATAAGTATTTTATCATGGTGATCACTTTCAAATCCTGCAGGGAGGATTTTATATTTTTAATTTATGATGTTCTGTTTATTCCAATTACCATACTAATTTCCTAATTGGATGGAACCAGAGTAATTTGGGCAGTTGCCAAAATCTAATTGATATCCATTATATATGAAGCCCCGTAATAGAAGGGACCATGGATTCACTAATTGATTAATAGCATTTGGTATTTCCCTGATGGGTCCTTTTGTTAGTCATTTTATTTATCATGGTTTTCGAGAACAAAAGGCGTAAAAAGCTTTTGCTTCTGGTTGGAAATAATTAAAGAGAAATAGAATATGAGTTTTTCATCTAAGCAAATGGAAAAAACTATCGATTGAACATGTGGAAATTCTCTTAGTAATCATTTTCGTTACAATCTAGACTATCTGCATTTGAACTTGAGAAACCTTAGGCACACTTCCACAATCGCAGTGTATCACATCATGAAGGAGTTCCACCATTCAATATACTCCATTTATGTATTGATTTATGAACACAATGTAAGTGGGTATAGAAACAACCTCTGATTCCTTAATCAAATCAACACTTGTAATCGTTTTACCTTTCAACTGCCAAGCTTAATGATGGAGTAATGATTGAAAATTGTAGTGAGATGAACTTGCTAAAACTCTTCTTATACTTGGAGAATTCTCTTTAACTTCGAACTTTGATTTCTCTAGAATGCCTTGATCTAGTCAGTTGGCTGTTTTTGTTTTGCATTCTTTTTTATTTTCCTTTTTCTCTTTCTGTCCTTTGTTATGCTACAAATAATGTTATTACTGGTATTTTTAGTTTTGTGAAGTTTTTCCATCTCATTAATCATGGACTCATGGTTTGATTGAATGTAGTAAATACTTATGAAGATGATGTAATCCATCTATCATTGAATAAAATTTAGTAAACTCTAGAACTTCCTCCAAATATACTATTTTAGGAAGCTGTAAAATTTTTTTTTTATCTAATTTAAATAGTTCCTTTTGTGAAGATCTACTAGAGTCATAGACTTCCATTTACTGCAACTAGGCAATTTCAGTTCCATTCGTTCAAATTTCAAAGAGAGAAGGAAAGGTTGTGTCATAGTTGTGATGTTAGAGGTTAATGTTTTTATTGATTCCACTAGGTTTGATTTTCATCTATAATCACTTTTGTTGGGTCAAGGGTGTGACCTCATCATCCCCTTTATGTTTTGTCGAGTTGTGGTCCAATGTATGCCTTGCAGTTTGAAAGCATTTTTAATCTCGTAAGTTATTGTTTTTATTGACAAAGATATAGCTGAGTGCTCAATTATTTTTTGTAACAGGTATATCTACCCGGAGGATCTGATGCGTTTCATGAGAAAAGATGAAGCCTTGAAGACCATGAGTCTCTTTGAAGGATCATCTGAAAACAAGAGAGTCAACAAATCAGCTCTTAAGAATTGGGTGGTAATGATCTATTTTTCGTTGTTTCAGTTCACATTGGCAATAACTATTTCAGATGAAATGCACTTCCTTTGCTTGTGGGATCGAGATTGTGGGTTCTATCCTGCTGGGCAGGTTTCCCAATGAGGTGGTAGTACCTTGGGTCAGTACCCCATTTCATTCTATGGGCAATATCTTGCCTTGCCAACTTGTCTAGCAGTCCTAAATTTTTCTTAATAGGACAATCCTAACCATCCAGTTTTGTAATTCTTTCTACACCAGTCATATATTTTAAGACCCTCCGTTTTAGCCATCCATGTAGGTGCACTAGTTGGGCTTAAATCCATAGCTCAGTTGGTTTGACATTTTGCAAAGCAACTTTGGGGTTGTGGGTTCAAGTCCAGCTTACCCATAAAAAAATGTAGGCACAGTAGTTCTAATGTGGTAAACTAATTTTTCAGGTTAATGCATTCAGAGAAAGGAAAGCACTTGCCTTGACACTTGATGATACGAAAACAGCTGTAAACCAACTCCACCGCATGGTTGATGTTGTCACGTGCCTTGTGATGTTGGTTATCTGGCTCCTCATACTTGGGATCGCAACCACCCAGTTTCTGGTATTCATAAGCTCTCAGCTTCTCTTGGTGGTTTTTGTGTTTGGAAACACCTGCAAGATGGTATTCGAAGCAATCATCTTCTTATTTGTGATGCACCCATTTGATGTTGGTGACCGGTGTGAAATTGATGGTGTACAGGTACGTAAGAAACTCAAATTGAATAGATGCATGTATTTTGCATCTAGGTTTATATGTTTTATATCTTGTTGTTCTAATACCTACTTCTATGGGTCTCAGATGGTAGTGGAGGAGATGAACATCCTAACTACAGTATTTTTAAGATATGACAACCAGAAGATCATATATCCAAACAGTGTTCTGGCTACCAAACCCATCAGTAATTACTACAGGAGTCCAGACATGGGAGATGCAATTGACTTCTGTGTCCACATTTCTACTCCAGTGGAAAAGATTGCTGTGATGAAACAAAGAATAACTGGGTACGTTTGAATAAATCCTCCATTTTTGGTTGACATTTTTTTTCTCATGCCCTTTATTTAATGCCTCATCATATATAATGAGGAGATTTATAGTCTCTGATGGGACTGACCATCTGGCAATGCCCAGTGTGCCGCCATTGGATCTGATCAGACCCTAAATTCGATCCAATGATTACTGATCTGGATCGATGATTCGTTTTGATAACAATCAGATTCAATAGGAATCCAATTTGATAACTTATAGGATTGGTTTTGGACCAACGGTTTCCTGATCTGATAATGTGTTTGAAAATATATATATATATGGGTCGGGTTCCGTGTACACACATATGTACTCATATATCTACAACGTGTTTTTTCCTAGTGGCTAAAAGTTTCAGATTGAGCTGATTTTTGATGAGGATGATCTCTATGATGAGGAGATCATCCTCACGAAAAATCAGCTCAATCCGAAATTTTAACCTTGTCAAAAGTGATTTACAAAAATAGATGGTCCACAATTCTTCAACTCATAAATATGGGGTTAGAAGTTTTAGAATTAACTGATTTTTGGTGGGGATAATCTCCACGTCATAGAGATCATCCTCACCAAAAATTAGCTCAATCAGACACTTTTAGCCCACATAGGACAAAACACGTTGTAGATATGTGTGTACACGGATTTATATATATATTATGTATGCTTTTAGTAAATCAAATCTAATTGGATTAGGACCGATTCAAAAATATTATTTTGCTGGATTTAGTCAGATCAGATCCAAAACATTACATTTCGTATCAGATTGGGTCTGGACTGAAATGACATATTCAATGGGGTCCAAGTTTAATAAGTTTTCAGTAACAGGCTATAACCCACCATGTAAAGAGTACCCTATAATGAGACTCCTAGTCTAAAAATGACCCAATTACCGATTGTAACTCACTTTTTATACCCTTGGCATAAAAAGTGTGATAGATGTAAAAATCATCCAATGAGGTCGGTTCTGATCCTATATCTATACTTATGTGGGACCCTCTGCGTGATGGGCTTCGTGCCCCTTGTGGTTAATAGGTTTTATTTGCATATATCAATTCTGGCAGGACGCCAATGCTCCATGCATTCAGACTCCATACATCCCCCAGCTTGCCTTGCAACTGGTGAAATTGGGGGGGGGGGGGGGGGGGGGGGGAGCAGCACCTTGATCTGAACCATGCGACCTGTGGTTATATTTTTCATTTGGTTTCTGACCCAACATAAAACCAACACCACTCTACCAAACAAAAAATAAAAATAAAAATAAAACCAACTCTATGAACCTAACTGATCAATTGCTTTCTATTGGTTGATGGAAAACCATATGATCACTTCATCTGCAAAACAGAGCAGTTTACTGGATGTTTATGCTCATAAGATTGGTTCGATACTTAGACAGTGGGCCAGTCACTATAAGGTGTCCCTGTTCAATCAAATTTCCAAATGCCTAAGAACAGTGCATCTGTGTGCATTAGTGCAGATGACTGGCTCACCTAGGCCCAAAACAAACTCGTTTGGTTGATCATAACCATATATATTATGCAGAGGTCTTCTTGGGCTACTGGAATATCTTACCATCCCAAATAGTGGAACAAGTTGTCTGGTTCCAGTAATTTGATCAATCTATTTTCATGTGGAGAGGTCTGATGAACAATTCTTGATTTTGATGTTGCAGGTACATTGAGAAAAAGACAGAACACTGGCATCCTGCTCCAATGGTTGTCGTGAGGGATGTGGAGGATATGAACAGGCTGAAGTTGTCAGTGTGGCCAACACATCGAATGAATCACCAGGACATGGGGGAAAGATGGGTAAGAAGGGCTCTCTTGGTTGAGGAGATGATCAAAATTTTCAGGGACCTTGACATTGAGTATCGCTTGTTGCCTTGTGATGTCAATGTCCGAAACCTGCCAGCTTTGACCTCAACTCGACTTCCCTCGAACTGGACTGCTTTATCCAGCTGAGACTGCACAGATACATTAACGATCGTTCAAGCCACCCAAGAGACATGAGCAGCACTGATCTGGGTATGAATGATAATAGAGTATCTTTATGGTGTACCAAAATTATGTTTAGTAGAATCCGTTACTATTAGGTCAGTAGAGAATTTATTACTTGATATAAATCAGATTTGTAATATGTACCTACACTAGAGAGCACATTTTAATTGGAAAAAAGGATTGATTGAAAAAGACATTAGAAAGAGAAGAAAAAATATATAAAAGACCTTGTTTGTTACACCAGAATCTAATGTAATGTTTGTGATTCCAAAATCTTGTTAATACAGGGGGTTCACTGATCATTGTTATCTCGGATCTATTATACATAAAGAGGAAGAAATCGAGGAAGTAAAGGATTTTGTTTAAAAATAAATAAGAGAAAGATAAAGTTACGAGTACACAGGAGGCATACCCTAAATTACATAATCCAAAGTTGCGGAAGGTTCAACTCATTACCCACCAAGGTGGTTTGCACAAGAAAATTGAGATCCAAAATATAATCAGGGTCATTTTTGGAAAAACAATACTCTGAACTTAGTAACATTAAAATGGACATTGATTCTCACATTGCTGACAGGATGTATGTATGGAATCATAGATGCTTTTCATCGAGATAGGAGTAAAAAAACATCTATGGCTGTGTGTGCACCTCCACATCAGCAGTGTGAGAATCGATGTCAATTTTAATGTTACTTCAGCACGACTCCTTTAGTTATAAAGTCATGAAAAATTGACTCAAAAAACATTTATGATTTTGTGCCATGGTTTTAAAACTTGTTTTGACGTGTTGTCTAGTCCGTGAACGAGACCGAGTCATCTTGGACGAGTTTTCTGATACGTTTGAGACGTCTTGTTCAACAATGAGAAAAATGAATGTGGATTTTAAATCTCATCCGGTACATTGACTTGTCTGTCCATCTTGTTGTTAGGTGATACTAAGATGACTAGGGCGATACGTCTCGATCTCAAATGAGTTTTGAAATCATGTTCTATGCACATGCTACTTCAATTGAGTATATTTAACTATCTTTTTTCGAGTCAGGTTATCATTATTCTTGTTATAAAACATATCATTTTAATTAGAGGTTTATCACTGTTCCTTTGTCCAAGTAATACTTCTCTTGCCACATGGCAAAGTTTCTAATATTAACACATGAATTTCTTTGTTGGGATCCTTATTAGCAATCTCCTGTGGAAAATTTACAATTTTTTCATTTTTTTTTTCAATGAAAGTATTATTCTCTGGATTATTGAATTATTATGAATAATTCATGTATTTAAAGTTTATAAAGATTAAAAAGCATATTTTACGCCTTTTATGAATTTTTATAAAACTCGATAAAAAAATAACTTTAACTAGTTGTATGTTGTAAAATGTAAGTTTGTACGTTGTAACATTTAACACAAGTTTGACTTCGAAGCAGTCATGCTTTAAAATTTTGGAGGAATCCATGTAACAAATGTCCTTTCATCTATTAAAAAAACATACATGACCCTTTACATTTATTTGAAATGGTGCCTTAATTTTTCAAATTGATGATCCCTTGACTCTAGTTTTCTTTTATAAGCCAAAGGAATAATAACCTCAATGTTGTCATTATCACCACCATCACTATTACCATCACCACCATATCATCACCTTCACCATTAAAATCATCGATTTCATCATTCCCCATCACTATTAACATCACTATCATATTATAGAATTTATGATTTTTGAGTTTTTGAAATGAGACGGATAATAGACGTATAAAGCACATGCCGCATATTTTCCGTTTATCAAATTTTTTATCAGATTTTTGCAACCCTAAATCGAACATAACTCGAATTTTTGCAGTATTCCAAATTACTATGAAGGGTTGGATCATGATTTTAAAACTCGTTTTGACATCTCGTTTTGTCTATGAATAAGACCAAGTCATTTCGAATGAATTTTTCGATATGTTCGAATCGTCTCATTCAACAATGAGAAAAATTCTCGTCCATACATTTGACTTGTGTATCTGTCTCGTTGGTGGATAATATCAAGATGCGTCGGATGAGATTTAAAACCATGGTTGGGATTGCTTCAAACCTACCACTTATAGTGAATAACTCCGCTCCCACCACTTACAAGTTTTCTTGGAGTGCCTTTACAGAGAACTAGCGAGATGATAGATCTTGTCCTAGCAGACGGGGACTCCGTACCTTCGAATATATTTTCTTCTTTTTCTTTTACACTTTGGGGTCCAAAGCCCCAAACCAACCAAAGGCTTTTTTTCTTTTGGACTTTTGTAGGATTGAAGCTTTCCATGAAGCCGACGGTCAAGATAAAATGAAAAACACAGATATTCCTATAGATAAGTATAGATATTCTAGCGATTAGTACAATCTTATAGAGATCCATTATTTTGAAAATCCTTAGCATCTCAACCGTCGGATGTAGTCAACCCATGGTTGATGAGGTTGCTGTTTTGCTTTTCTTGTACACTTTGGTCTTTGGAGCCCAAAGCCCACTAACAAATCATGGGCGGCCCAACTATCTCTCTTTATAACTCTGAAGGATAAGGTAGGTGTGTTGTAATGGTGCACTTGTCATTTTTGTGAGGTTAGAAACACAGTGACAGAGAGTAACCCAATCCTCCAAAGGTCCTCTAATGGCAAGCGTGAAGGTGTACGGACCACCTTTCTCAACTGCTGTTTCGAGGGTCTTAGTTTGTCTCATCGAGAAAGAAGTCGAATTTCAGATCATCAATGTGGATTTGGCCAAGGGACAACAGAAGAAACCAGATTATCTCAAACTCCATGTAAGTACAATAACAACCCAAATTCATAATTTCCCATTACAGATATATTCGTAAACTTAAAATTGATTTTTTTTTTTTTTTTTTTTTTTACAGCCCTTCGGCCAAGTCCCAGCTTTCCAAGATGAAGATATCACCCTCTTTGGTAACTAAAATAATACCCACTTATTTCCTTTAGGTTTTGAGAATCTCGATTTATAGATTAATTGAGAAATTGATCTGTAACACAGAGTCCAGAGCGATATGCCGATACGTAACTGAAAAATACGCAAAACAAGGGAATAAGGGTTTGTTCGGGACAAACCCATTAACGAAAGCTTCGATAGATCAATGGTTAGAAGCGGAAGGACAGAGCTTCAACCCTCCTAGTTCGGCTCTGGTTTTTCAGCTTGCGTTCTTACCGAGGATGAAGATCAAGCAAGACCCAGGTTTGATAAAGCAAAACGAAGAGAAGTTGGCAAAGGTGCTTGATGTTTATGAGGGGAGATTGGGGGAGAGTCGGTATTTGGCTGGTGAGGAGTTCACACTAGCTGATCTCTCTCACTTGCCAAATACCGAGTTTTTGGTGAATCGTACGGATAGAGGAGAATTGTTTACTTCGAGGAAGAATGTGGGGAGATGGTGGGATGAGATATCTAGTCGTGAATCTTGGAAGAAGGTTGTGGAGATGCAAAATGCGCGTCCAAAGGCGAGTGCTTGAAAATGGGAAGAGTTGATATTGATATTGATATTGATATTGTGTGTTGAGTGGGTTTCGTTTTCTTGAGCTTTTGGTATCAAACTATATCAATTGTGTTGTGTATGGTTTTCTATTTTGCTGCTTTTTTTTTTTTTTGGTTGTTGTTTGCCTCATCTTATGGGTACAATTTTATTATTATTATTATTATTATATATATATATATATATATGGGAAATGTTCAGCACCCTAAGTTTTACCACACACTTTAACAAACGTTTTTTGTCTTACATGGGTTAGAAGTTTAGGAATGGGCTGATTTTTGGTGAGGATGATCTCTATGATTAGAAGACCATCCTCCCCAAAAATCAGCTCATTCTGAAATGTTTAGCCCCATGTTTACAAGTTGAAAAATCGTGGACCGTCCATTTTTTGTAAATCATTTTTGATGGGGTTAGAAGTTCTGGAATGAGCTGATTTTTGGTGAGGATGATCTCCTCACCATAGAGATCATCCTCACCAAAAATCAGCCCATTCCGAAACTTCTAACCCATGTAGGACAAAACGCGTTTGTTAAAATGTGTGGTAAAACTTAAGGTGTCGAACGGGACCATATATATATATATATATAGATATATTTATGGATATACGAATATTCCAAAGAAAGAATGTATAGAAGAAGTCTTGAATGGAGAGAAGATTTGTCCAGGGGAGGAGAAGAAGGAAAGTTGGCACCCCAACTTTTACTTATCATGGAGAGAACATTAACAGTTTGTAGTTTGTTTGGATTGAGAGAAACGGAGGAAGAGAACAAAAAACAACTTTCTCTCCACCCTATTTTGATAGGTAGGAGAGAAAATAATAGAATAAAAAGTAATTTGTTCTATTTTCTCACCTTCTCTTCGAATCTTTAGAGTTGGGGGAGAAAAAAATTAAACATTGTTCTCTCTGTTGAGTTTAGTCCCACGTCGAATACTCATTGTCTCATCTCTCTCATTAAAAGGTCTTGAGCCTTTTCACTCATTGTCAATTAGTTTTGAGTTGGATCCCACAACTTATCATGGTATCAAAGTGGATCTTTCTCTCTTCCACGTCATCTAGTTTATATCTCCATGTGTTTTGGTCCAGTCCGATCAATGCATGTGGGGGCGTGTTGAGTTTAGTCCCATACCAGACACTCATTGCCTTATCTATCTCTTTATAAGCTCCTAGGTCTCTTCATTCATTGGCAATTGGTTTTGAGTTCGATCCCTAAATGTATCACTCTCTCACTTTCTCTTCATTTTGCTCCATTAACTTTCTCTTCTCTTTTCACTTAACTTTCCAAACAAGATAAATGGAGAGAAAATTGATTAATTTCTCTTCTCTCCATTTCTCTCAATTCAAATAGAGTGTAAGACTCAATATTTTTCTCTCTAGTGGAGCTAAATTTAAGAGTAAAAAACAATACATCAACGTCAAAAGATCAGAGTAGATGATTCTTGTCCAATGTTCTCTTTAATGGATTGTAGGGTGGTGATTTTTTTCTTATCTAACTTGTAAAAATTTTATTAGTATATCATGAGAAAATTCCTTGCGGAAATATTAGTTCTCATTTTAAATATCTTGTGTTAGCTTTTATTCGGGATATGATAATAAATAATTTAAGTAATTGAGTTGTAATAAGTGAAAGTTAGAATGCCAATAGAAGTTCTCAAAAGAAAAGAGGAAATAATTGCCTATGAGTTGACCAATTGATTATTAGTCATAATAAAACATTGACCCTCTAATTCATAGATTCAGATCCCGATTTTTGAAGGGAATCGTGAATGTAGTAGACAAATCCTGAGAGGAAATTGATGGCGAGTACACCCTCAGAGTGAATAGAGCCTCACATGGAGAATGTTTGCAAGCACATCTTCCAAATGCGCAGGTTACTTAACACTGAGCATATTGGTTTAGAGGAAAAAAAAAAAAACACTGAAATCAAAGAATCTATAAATAGATGAGCAAAAGGAAAAAAAAAAAAAAGCAAATATACTCAATCTTTACTAGGTGGTCATACTCTATCAATTGCGATTTACTTGTCATCAAAGGGTATTAGTATGTTCAATCATACAATCAGAAATTTCAAGTGGCATCAACACAGAAAAAGATCAGAGAGTAATGATTGAGCAAGTTAAAAGAACCCCCAATTTCAAATTATAAACATCCTTAAAGATTTTTTTTTCCAACCTGGAGAGGATACGATTCGATAAAACAATATAGATTTGATGGCCAAAATAATAGTACGAAGATTCTTTTTCTTAACTTTGAAAGTCCTATGAATTTTTTCCTTCTACATACCTCAAGTTACTAAAGAAAGCGTCCTTCTTGTGTTATGACCTCTAGTAAATGCAAAGTGTAGAGGCAAAATCCTAGATGCTCCTAAGATCTTGCCCCATTGAGCAATGTTCTTCCTTTATTGCACGTGCATAGAAGATCACACCACATGCATTGAACTATAGAGACACAATAAATTTGTTAGCAAGGTTTGTCGCAAATCCAAACTACCTCCATAGGCTCCGAAGAGCATTTAACCATCACGAAGAAGGTTATAAAGCTATTCGGCCTCCCCACTCTCTCTCTCTTCTAGAAGACCCTTAATTAAATTAAATTAGAAAAAAAAAAAAAAAAAAAAAAAAACCAATCCCCCAATATATGTGACCCACTTTATACATATCTATCCAATCAATGAATGATTTAAATAAAATCTTTCTCAATGAATATAACTCTAGTTGGATCTTGCCATATTCATTATGTCACATGGCACCTTGATGGAAGGTGCATCACCACGACGGGATACATGACCTTTATTACCTCATGATATGTGTTGAACTACTTTTGCCTTAAGTCCCTATCATTATCTTGAGATACATGTTTTGGGGTCATGTGTCTGCTAGCATTTTTTTGCCCATGTACACTAAACACTAACAACAGAATTGGAAAATTCGCATACAACATCAAATTGATAGAAAATATAGACAACCATTGAATGGAGGCGATCATAGGAGCTGAGAGACCTCCTCAGCTAAAATCCAACTGATTGGATGACTTAACTGCTCACAATATTTGTGGTGCCATCAAAAAGAATTTGGGATAAATCTGATGGTCACAAATCGAATCACACCCTCCCCTGGCAAAAGATAGTTCAAACAGCATCCCAACATACTGAATGCCTCATGGCGCTATTATTAGCCCCATCTTGGCTAGGATTGTTTTGGTCTAGCAGATTCATCCTAACTGTGGTAAGTTATTATTTCTTTGTGTAGAGTTGCATTGGATATGAGCTTAATTCGATACATAAATTAAATCAAAATGAATCAAACAATACAATGTTCTTAGTTCCCAAAGATCAAATCAAATATTTCAATTCTGTTGCAAGAATGTCAGAAATATCTTTGTCACAAGGCATTCAAAAGCCAATGTTATTTGTGAAGGTTGTTGATGATGCATGATCAATAACCACCTGCCCTGCATAGAAGCTGCCTAGCTCGAACCCTCACCTGCAACTGGACAAGTGCGTGCATGCAATGCAGGGCGATCCGCGACTGCTTCCTCACTTGCACTCCACGAACCACTGCTTGCAGCTTCACCAGACTCTTCAATGCTCGAAACGCCCGACGTGCCTGTTAAATTGAAAAAAGTTCATAACCAGGACATTTAGTTGGTTTGAAGACATTTGAATATTTTCTAGTAAACCCAACAGATGATTTTTCATCAGTACACATACCAGATAACCTCTGAAAAACGCTTGAATCTTTATGGCAGCAATGTCTTCTTCAGAGAACTCTCTCTTATTCAATGATGAACAATCATCATCAGCCTCTTTGAAATCAACAATTCCTTCACTACCCTTCTCTTCTTCTTCTTCTTCTCTGATGCATTTGCTGTTGTTGGCGTGAACAATGATGATTGTTCTCTTGGAAAATTTTCTCCGGACAATGCCAACCCAATTTCGATACACACCCATCTCCCTCTCTCTCTGGATTGTTTGAGATCGAAATCTGTTTTTTTTTTTTCTAATTGAAAAGCAAAGGAGAAGGTCGCGTAAAGGTTGGAATTGTGCTCAACATGTACAGAACCAGTTGTTGGGACCACTACAAAGAGATCTTCTTTCTTTTTTTATTCTTTTAATGTTCCCCTCTTTTCCTCTACCTAGTAAGGAATGAGAACGTGGTGGGATGAAGTTTTTGTATGGTTAGACTGATGTGTGATTGTAAGTTTGAAGTTTTCTACGGCTCTCCACCAGACAAGATTGGCATATTAGAATTTAGAAGAGAGACCGGCATCCCAACTTTTAGTTAATCCATCCCAATTACTTATACACAAGTTAATCCTAAATCTAACAAATAGAATTCGAAACAAAAAGATGAGAGAGTTTCTATTAGCACCCCAACTTTTACTTATTCTCAACATTGACTTAAAAAGAAAAGAAAAAAGAAGGTGAATCTGATCCATTTCGTAAGTTGAATATGACAAAATTCCTAATTTGGTGAATTGTTCATTTTAATTCCCAAAACATGCATTCGTCACTTTTATAACCTACGAACTCATGAGTTCGCCACTTTCAATATCTACGAATTTGTAGATATATCAGTGAATTCATTGATTATGAAAGTGGTGGAATTAAAATGAAGTGTGTACCAAAACTGGAATTTGGACATAAGTTGCCTACATTTTGAAAAAAATCCCTATTTTATTTTGAATGTAACAAGTAAAAGTTGCGGTATCAATAAATATCAACTCTCTTAAAATATAGATGAATAATGCTAGATTGACTCAAGATTGACCTCAATTCACATTTGAGTAATGTTGGAGTGACATTAAAATTAACATTGATTCACACATTGCTGTTGTGGAAGTGTTCAAAGAACTCTAGATATTTTTCACTCGTATCTTGATGAAAAGCATCTATGACTTTGTACACACATCCCCATCAACACTGTGTGAATCGATGTCAATTTTAATGTCACTTCACCAATTTCCTTCACATTTTACTACTGTAGAGGCGCGCAGAGAACCATAGATGCTTTTCACTAGTATCTCATTGAAAATCATCTATGATTTACATACCTTGAAAAACAGAAAAGATGAGGAAGAAAGGATTCTCTCCTTGATGGGACCGACAATCAAATAGAACTTTATATAACTATTTCAATATCATCGTTAACCGGTTACAATGCTATCATGAATTAAGATAAGAACCAAATAATAGAAAAGAAAAACATAAAATATTCTCTAACAAGAGATGTTAGAGATGTGTCTCATTAACAACCTCCACGTCAGTAAAGTGCCAGATGAGGTCAATCGTTGAGGTAACTTCAGCATTATTCTATACTTTTTCCTCACGATTTCACGACCAATTACAATAGCACATGTACTGGGAGTTCAATCAAATTTACGAGACTACCCTTATTAGGCTTCACTTTTATCACCTAGCGAAAAGCCAGTGGGATCTGTGCAAAAGCTTTCTCCTTTATGTATCCCTAAATGACAAATATTCTTTTATCGATTATTTAAATTAACCAATATTGATTTCTAGGAAATCCTCCGTGTTTTTCAATTTTATTAAATTTGTTGGAGAACCTCAACCAGATTTGCAATTATAGTAATCATTTAAATATAATAAATTTGAGTTATAATATTTTGATTATCCCAATTCCCAAGAGCATGAATCCAACTTAGCTAAGTTAGTAAAAAAGCGTGTGAGAGTGTTGATCCCATGACCTTGATTCAAATTCAAATCTTGTTGAACCCACCGTTAAAATGAAAAAAAAATAACTGCCATGGTCCCTATCTTTTTCTCCATGAGACATCAGAACTCAAAAGCACCTTTGTAATGTTTCGCTCTTCCCACTTGGTGGAGTATTCAACTTGCATAAAGATTTGATTTTCGTGGGTACATTCAGATCTTCTAACATGTACACTTCCAATTGTGGCTCTCTGTATCCTGTTTGTGCAACAGAATGTATCGTTTTTTTTCTTCTTCTATATTATACAAATTACAGTAAGATACCCCAGTGAGATGCTTAAGACTTCCCATAAAACAAATAACCATACAAATTCGAAGTTACTCAAATCACACAAGAAATAAAAATGTATAAGCATCAGAAATGTCTCATCCAAAATTGAGTTACCAATTTTAAGTAACTAGTTCCAAGCGCAATATTCGAGCACGGGTTGTTGTGGAACCCCTTGAAAATAATTATCAGAAGCTGTAGAGCCTTAAAGAAACACATGCCCATTTTAACCTGAGGGCTTCAAGTTACAAACAAAAGGATAGTGTTTGTAGTGTATCATATGGCGAACCCCTTACGTCTATAAAACCGAAGGTAAAATTGAAGATCAACAAGAAATGCAAAGTTAATGACCATCTACATGTACATAATTCAACATCAAACCCGTAAATTTCACATGAAACAAATTACAGTAAAATCACAATCTCAAACGCTTGGACAAAATAATAAAAATATTAATTCATGGTCCAATGGGAAGAAAACGAAAAAAAAAATACTATGACATTGGTTTTAAGTTTACCGGGCATGTCAGCCCGAAACAATATCACAAAAGTAATCCTTTGGGCACTTCTCTACCATATGGAGGATGTAACCAAACAGGTTTTGTTGACCGATGAAATTTATCAACAGTACAACAAAATACATGTTGAACACTGCCATCCTCTAACACATACATCCCCCAAGCTTTCTTTTCATATCAATAGGCGAACTAAGTGCAGTTTTTCTCTAATAATATTGGGTAATCAGAGTAACCCTTACAAGCAAGGTCATCTTAATTGTTACAAAGATTGTGATATCCGAATTCAATTTTTGACTAAACACCAGCAATACAGTTAAATAATTCACTGAAAATATGTTCTTTAAATTATTAATTAGAGTGCACAACAAATCTAGAACAGTCTTTTCTCGATTGCAGATAAATAAAACTAATTTTGGTCCAATTTCAAACTCTCAAGACTAAACTGAACCGAACCAATTTGATTTTGATTCAACTCGGGTAAGAATTGGGTTTGGTCTAAGTTTGGTTCCGGTTCAAGTATTGATTTTTTTTTTTTTTTTTAACATCCCTACTGCATGGTTTGTTAAATGCAACCCGAAAACCTACCAATCAACATTAAATTTTGATTTTAACAAAGATTAATGTTGGAGTGGGAGACACACGGGGGACATCTTGATGTGGTGGCACGCGCATGCCCGTAGATGTGTTTTCTTCAAGATACGAGTAAAATGCATCTATGGACATATGTGGGCCACCACGTCTAGGTGTCCCCGTTGAGGTCCAGCACGACTCTTTAACAAAACCCTCCTCTTTTTTATAATAGTATATGAGATACTCCTACCGAACATAACAAAAAAAAAAAAAAGAATTTTAATGGTAATGTTTCCATCTTTTTTTTTTTATGATTAAATGAAAAATAAAAATTGAAAAAAAAATACTCTAAAACCTAATCTCCATTAATTCAACCTCTCACAAAACTCAAAAGGAGATAAATATGAAGAGAGAAAGAGAAGAAGAAGAAAAAAAAAGAAAAGTATTTTTTGTTCGACGGATTGTGAAGAAAACGATGGGTGTGGAGAGTAATTCAGTGAGGGTATTAGTGTAATTTCTTCTCTTTTTTGTTTTTTTTCAAAAAAAAATCTTAAATAAGCATTGAGTGCTTGCATGTTGAATGGTGAGGGTATTATTGTAATTTCCTTTTTTTTCTTTTTTTTTTTTCTTCTTTTTTCAAAAAAAAACTCTTAAACAAGCACTGAGAGCTTGTAAGGTGAGCGCCAGTAACACGACTCAAGGTTAAACCCATCCTGTTTATATTTTGTTTGACAACGTAATAGCTGCTATTGGCATTCAACTTTTACTTTTACAACCCATTTTTCTTAAATCATTTATGATACCCCAAGGCGTGTGACTCCCTTCCCCGAGCATGTGCAACACCCACACATCATACGCACCAGGTAAGTGACAGTGCACCCTCACAAGTAGTCCCGAGGAATTAATGCTCATACTGGGTATTGAACTCACGACCTATGAACTTTCTTTGCTTATCGATTTGAAATTGCCATTGAGCCAACTCGTCAGGAATTTTCATTTTATACCTGTTATTTCACTGTTTGAAGGGAATTTTAGGTCAGTCGATCATGTATTTCTATAAATATCACATAACCCTTTTTTTACTTTAATTTCTTCCGCACAATTTCCATCTCTTGTAATCTCTACTGCTCTTAACTTTTTCTAAAACACAACATACTTCAATTTTTAAATTTACTTGCAAAATCAGAAATAGAGTACGTAACAGATATAGAAAATACTACAAGTCGGAAACATCGATAAATAAATAAAAATCAAGAAGTAACATTATATTGGCCAGAAGCTTATTTCGTTATCTACAATCACGTTTTGAGTTGATGTTGGTGTAATTTTGTTTTAATTTATTTCGATCTCTACGTTCACATGTGGCAAGCTTTTACTTAGAGTAGGGCTGGCAATGATCCGATATTTATCTGAAATCCAATCCAAAAAAGTAGGATTCGGATCTAAAATTTTGATATTCGGATTGAATATGTCAGATCTGATAATTTTTTGGATCAGTTTTGAATCAACACCAATCCAACCCAATAAATATCCGATCCACATAAATAATTATATACACATTTTTAAATAATTTAACATATTTCTCAGTTCTGGCATATTATTTCATTTTTAAAGAATTATAATTTAACATATTTTTCAGTTCTGCATATTATTTCAATTCCAAGCAAAGTGATCCACTGACGGCCGACGCCACCCCCCAACAGAATACCTCACTAATGAATGATCTACTCTACTCTATGTGTGTGCGTGTGTTTGTTTTCTTTTAGTTCTAAAGCTTCTTTGGTAGAATGAAGTCAAAAGGGAAAGAAATTTTTGGAAAAGCTTCAACATGGAAGAGAAAACGAAATGCACAAGTCTGATGGCCGGAAGAAAAAAAAACCCAGAGTTCTTAAGTTCTTTGACGTTTCCATCAGTGTCACCAAGGAAAAAGATCTAAGCAAAGATGATTGATTTGGGGGGCTTGATCAGATTTCCCTTCTTTCTTCTCTCTCTCTCTCTCTGTTCTCCCATGGATATGAAGGAAAAGTATTGACAGATCCCGAGTATGACCTAGGAAGAGAATTGGGTTACCCTATTCATTTCATCTGTTGGATTTGCTTCTTCGATGGATGCATTTAATCTGATCGAATCTGGATCAGAGGATGATTATTTCGGATCGATAGAGGATTGGCATTGATCTGACATCGAACCGATCCGTTGCCAGTCCTAGTTTGGGGAGGGTGTTACAAGAGGAAGGACAAAAAATCTGGAGGGTGTTATTGAAAATGGGAAAAAGAGGAAAGGTAGCATAGAAATTAGAAAGTTACGCCAACCAGTTAGGGCTAGTTGGCTACTTGATGACTCGAGAGCCAAGAGCTGTTTTTTCCTTACCTATCCGACTAGCGGGTAACCATTGCTTGGCTTCTGACCCAATAACTGAGACCCTTCCCTCTCCTTACAATCGAGTATGAGCTTGCGCTCCCTCACTCTTGCTTCAAACATTGGCTGGTATTCTTAGAAAAAGTATCTGTTATCTGCCCTGCTTTCATCTCTGTGGAACTATAGAACTGCCTAAAGCTTACCACGCCTTGACCTGTGTTTGCTGCTGGCCCTATGTTTGTTTATCACTTGCTAACCTATGCGTGTTTAAGACCAGTAGAAAGAGGGCATTGACTTGACGCCTATTTTCTTTTCTTCCCTGGCTCTTTTGAGTACTCTACTCTGTATTTTTGAAAATGGGGTAGAAGAGAAAAGATAATAGAGTTGAGGAGTATTATTGGGAAGGGGAAGAAGAGAGAAGACAAAGGAAGAGGAACAACCATCCTTGAGACACTTTCTTTATGGGGTTGAGCAACCATACTCAAACTACGAACAACCATGCTCAAATACTAGTAGACTACGAACAATCATCCCATTGTCTTAAACCTCTTGTACGCCTACTAAATTAAAAAGAACCACTCCATCCAGCAGTGTTTAATTCGCAACGGTTCCAATTCTACTTGAGATTTGGGGTTCAGGAAAAACTTTAATAATTAGGAGCTAAATGAGGTAACATCTTTCCTTGATTTCCTGCATTCGGTTCATCTCAACGATAGCGAACAGGATAGGTGGGAATAGACGAGGGTTAAAGATTCGAGATTCTCTGTCAAGTCTTTCCATGAATGGCTCATCCCTTTAGTTGAGCGAACCACCTCAGAGCCTATCATTTGGTTCAAGTCAGTTCCCTCTAAAATCTCTTTTTTTGTTTAGTTGACTTCCCTTGGTAGGATTCTCACGATGGATAATTTGATTGTTTGAGGTTGGATTATTCCCAACTGTTGTCCCCTTTACTTGAGAGATAGGGAAACTGTTGGTCATATCTTAATCCATTGTTCTTTCGCTCATAATATTTGGTCAACTTTCCTTGGTCTATTCCGTATTAATTCGGTCCTTCCAAGTAAGTTCTCCTCGTTGTTAGTAGAGTGAGCCAGTAATGTTTTCCATTCCAGAAAAAGAATCTTGTGGGATATGCTTCCATCGACTATTGCTTGGGGGGTTTGGAACGAGAGAAATAACAAGGTGTTTAAAGACAAGATTAAAAGCTTTCATGCAAGTTTCTTGGAGATCTTGGGGTATTTATACCTTTGGATTAAACAGAACATTGAGTTTGCAGGATCCACTTTTGATGATTTTGTTTTTAGATGAAACTCTTTATGTAATCATTGACGTTTTTTGTTTGTTTTGTTGTTCTTACTTTGTTGCCTCTTTGTGAGGCCTCCTTGTACTTTGTTCCCCCTTCTTTTGTCAATATATTATACTTTTCAACAAAAAAAAAAAACCCTCTTGTCGCTCCAACTCGCTTTGGCTCTCCTAGTACGCTCCTCCTCCTCTCTCTCTCTCTCCACCACCAAACCCTAGGTATTTCTTCCCCAAAACCCATTGTCTCCAACCTCCACTCAAATCATCCATGTCATTCCTCAAAAGAGAATATGTTTCTCAATTTTTTCACGGTTAAATTTTTTCCTCAATTTCTTTGAAAAAAAAAAACACAAGTTCCTAATGATTGGATCGTTTTGGATTGAATAAAATTCTAATAAGTTTGGATTCAATTCAAAGAATCACTGATCCAATTGGATCCGAATCATAAGCCAAGGATTTTGAATTGGAAGCGGTTTGGTAATAATAAATATCAATCTAGTTTTAAGTGGTTGATCCCAATGTATAAGTTATACAAACTAATCATCATAAAACCGTATGTAATACCATAGATTGTATTGTGCATACCATTTCATTCACCAGATCTTTTCCACAAAAATGCCAATCTCCCTACTTATATGCTCAACTGTTCAGTCCAAGCATCTTTGTAGGTCAGGAAGTTAGAAGATAAATTGAAAATCTGCTTTTATGATAGTGTCCAAGAATGCTCAAACTTGTGGAGTTTGAAGTAAATCCCTTTGGAGATTATAGTCAATGTCCACAAAGGTACACACCCCTTATAAAGAAGACAATCTGTAACTTGCAACTCATGTTGAGAGGAGATTGATAATGTGAAAGAAAGGCGGCTATGAAAGAGGGAAAAAGACGTTCATGGAACAAAACATGACACACAGAATTACATTAGTTCTAAGGAAGTGTTGCAGAGTTCCATGACTTTATTTTCAAGATTTCCGTAGTTAGCTCTCTTTGAACACCAAGGGGTTAACCATTCAATTGAAGTGAATCAGGACCCAACTATGGTGTCAGGGAGATTTTGTGCACGTAACCCATCTAACATGCTTATACACAAGTTTGTATCTCTATACAGAAATCTAAAGTGTTTCCACGGAGAAATGTGCTTCATCATCAATAGTTTACTAACGCCACACCAACTGTATGCAATTCTTTGGTGATTTATATAGGAATTGGTGTGGCATTAGTAAATATGGTGTGGTAATAGTAGCACTTTAATAAAAATGGCAGAAACGAAGTTTGTATGCCAAGTACTGTATAGGATTTAGATCCCAAAGGATTGCATTTTTTTGCTTAACATTTCATACAAGCAATTAATGATATATTTTTTCAAGAATCTTTGATAAATTTACAGTGCAATGTCCTAAAAACTGGTCAAAAATCAAAATTGATGGCAGAAACACAAACCTCGACTTTTCCTCTGTATCAACACTCAAGATAACCAGTCCCTCACAGATTTCCCTTTGGCAACAAAGGTTGCAATGTTCTTCCTATCAATTCTCATTGGACTCTTCATCCGTACCATCATCTCTGAAACCAGAGCTTTAACAGGAGATTCCCCTCTAACGTTACTGTGCTTCCCTAACCCACAGACCACCTTAATCTCTGTCGGAATCTCTGCATTTATGGCACAAAATCTCGATCTTAGCTCTTCTAACCATTGTAACACGATCAAATACGCAGACCCCAAGTGCATTCCATGCAAATCCAACTTTCCTTCCGAAGAACACCATTCCAAGCTCTCCATTAGCACGGATGAATTTATTAGCTCCTGAACCAGTGAAGCTTCGTCTCTCTGCAGCTTGTTTACCAGTTCATCAATCGAAAGAGGGAGAGATTTGGGTTCTTGAAGCAACGACATGATGGTTGGGCACGAATTCAGGACGGAATTGTAGGTTCGAATGGAAAAGGAGATGTTTTTTGTATCCTTCATCTTTTGAATCCACAAAACCATTTCGGATAACTCTCCGTGGGATCCATAAGAAGAAAGAACAATGTTGGAGCAGATTGTATCCAACATGAATCCTGATTTCTCAATTTGATTGAGAAATCTTCTCATCTCTACGAACAATCCTGATCTCCCATAACAAAGCACGATCGATCTGAACTCGAATGCAGAGGACTTGAATCCTGCAATTCTCATCTCTTCCAACATTGCCTCGGCATCATGAGGTAGATCCAGCACACATAAGCCATTAATCATTGATTCGTAAGCTCGTCGATTCTCAGAAGACAATGATGAAAGTTCCTTCAGACGATTGTAAGAATCGAAAACACCTCGCTTCGATCCTTGCTTGGAGTAAGAATCGATCAGATCACAGTAAAACATGGAAAGATCTTTCTCTCGAAAGCCTAATTTCTGAACCGATTCTGAAATTAGGGTTTCAGCTTCATCGAAGAGTTCTAGCTTATCCAGTAAAGCGATGACACCTGCAACAAGTCTAGGGTTCCAAACAAACCAGGGAGTTTCAGCGATCCTTCGGTACATCTGCGAGGATGAAATCTTAGGGTTTTAGATGGCGGAATGCAATAAAGGAGAGATGATAGGGGTAAAGATGTAAAATTGTGGAGGCTTACAGGTAGAGCGAGGGAGGAGTGGGAGTGGATGTTGGAGGAGAGGAGATGAGAGAGGGCGTTGAGAGAGACGGCCTTTGATGATGAAGAGACGAACTTGCGGATTAGGCGGCGCGCCGCAGTTGGGTCAGTGGCTGCGGCGTCTAGGGAGGACATGAGGCGGTGTCCCTGTTTGCTGAGCGCGCACAGTAGCCGAGGGACGAGCAATGGTGATGGTTGGTGTTTCCATGTGATGAGGGGCAATGATAGCTGCTGCAGCATCATCACGTCAGTGCCAGGCAATGGTGCGCTCCCACTCACAGTCGACTCCCAGAGTCCCAGTCCCAGTCCCAGTGTCCCTCCCTACAAATGAAGAAGACAAGTTTCCGCTATCCGGTAGATTATAGATAAGAGTGGGACTCGCTCGATACCGAACTGACTCTCTCGAGTCATCTCGTCTGATTCACCGTTCAAATCATTCATGTTGCTCGCAGCCTCTCCAGGCTCCCATAACCCCCGCGAACAATATAAAATGCGTACACATAACAATTGCTTAAAAAAAGTTTATTACCAAAATACTCTCAAATGATAAATCCCAAGGTGTATTTATTGTACTTTAACCGTTAACAAAACCCTTAGGGCACACCTTCTAAATGCAAAAGCCAAAGAATAAATGACATCTTATCAAACTATTAAATTCTGAATCTTTGAGTTTTACTTGTTAGAAATCGAATAAAGATCATGGTTTAACGTCAAGACTAGATCATGGACAAGACCAAGTTGTTGTCATCTCATGTCGGATGAGATAAATTATTCAAGTTCGTTTAGAATTTTTTTATTTATTGAGAAGTTCACAATTATTTGTTAGTATATTTATATGTAGGTAATTATAATTTTTTATAAAATAAGTTAGATTAAAAGGTGCTTAGTCACAAAATCACATTTCATCCAATCAGAACAGCGCAAAAATTCTTCTATTGTAGACCGTGGATAACTTATATACTTGTGAGTTAAGAATTGTATATTCACCACAGATCATTTTCATGTGTATTTCTAATTTTTCATTTAATTTATATCTTTGTCCTGGATTCAAAGGTCAAAGAAAGCAGATTTTTTTTTTTTTGTCTGATTTCAATGGTTTCATATAATAGGTTCCATAGGTATTTCATATTTTAGTCTACCAGTGTCACAAGCATATGAGGTAAAGCCTGCAAATGATACGTTCCATTGTTTTTCCAGTCAGGGCGCTTGTGCTCTCCCTAGGCGGGAAGTGCTATAAATCTTCAAACACAAAAAGGAAGTATGCAAGCTATGGAACTTATGAAGAGTTGCTTCTTGACCATAGATGAAAATTCATAGTTTCATTCCACATTTAGCGATACATTTTTTTTTCAATATCCTCAGTAGACCGGTGGAGGATTTATTGCCCTATGAAACTGTATTCTTCTCATCATCTATTTTATTTTTCTTGTCCAAAGCTTTGCAATAAGTTAGGGTGTAGTGCATAGAAGCATATGATCTTGCAGGGCCACTACTCTGTAGGAAGTCCAATTTGTTTCCATGCAGAATACCCACCAGCTATGTCAGTGACACCACTGTAACCCTGAAGGAAGCAACAAAACACAGTTGATTTACCATCAAATTCTAGAACTACTTCAAAAAATGAGTTAAAATTAAATCAGTAATCGGAAGTAAGACAGAAAGGCACTTCTTAAACTCAGACGTTACTGCACAATGAAAATCATCTTTAGATATTCAAAACCCTGGAAATTGAAAACCAAATCAAACAAGTGAAACCCCACATATCTAGAATAATTTGTTCGTTGTATCCAAGGCCTATAATGGGGTGGTATGCATCTTTTTCCTTGCCCAGTCTTTCATATCTTTATCTGTTTCAATATTGAATTAATTTTGGGTTACATCACCATCCTAAGCAATTTCACCTAAAACTTCCATTTGCAGAAAATGTTCCTCACTTCAGTTGCTCAGGCATATCTCACTTTTTTTTTCATTTTCAGCATTCCTGACTCAGAACTAGCAAGAGAACATGACATACACATAGTAATCCATGGTGGAACAACACTCTCCAATTAGAACAGATACCACATTTAAGTGTTTTGCAACATCCAACTTTAACATTACCACATATGCTACCTCAGTCATGCTTTTAGAGATTAACCGCCAAGTAAAAATGGGTAATGTAGGATGTAAAATTGGACATCTCATTGTTAAATTTCCAAAGCAATGAGGCAGTGGGAGGCTGATTTCATCATCATCATTTAGGCTGTCAAACTAGTTATAGTCGACTAAAGAAGAAATGGAATTCAATATCAGAAAGAGTATAAGATAACCTTGTGGCACACAAAAAATTGGGAACTGATTAAGAATTTTTTTTTTATAAAATATGGCCCTCAATCATGCCTCATAAAATTAAACCAGAATAATTAACAACAAAACAGATATCATTTCACATAAAACTGAGGGACATTTCAAAGGAAGAATGAAGATAAGCATAAGGACAGAGAGAGAGAAGAGGATGTTTCCCTATGAGTTAGAGCTGGATTGCTAGAGTGAAGATATAATTCTGTAATGCTATATGACCAAAGAATACTGATCACATTTAAAAAGTTATTAGGGGTATGACTCATAGCTCAGTTGGTTTGACACATTGCAAAGCAAGTTTGAGGTTGTGGGTTCAAGTCCAACTTACCTATCAAAAAAAAAAAGTAAGCCTCATGGAGCAGAAGACATGCATGTGCAGAATGCGTACCAGAGATGTGTGGAACAGATTAGGAAGGATAAAGTAGAATGAGAAATCCAAGGTTTAATAACACTAAATGGGGATGAAATAATAACAGATCGATAGTTCTGGTACAGATTGAAGGCTCTGAAAGAGTGAGAGGAAAGTCAAAAATCCTTGGTTGGAGGTACTAAAAAAATGACCTTAATATATATGCTTTAACAGAGTATGTGTCCCTCGGTAGAATAGAGCTACATAACAGAATTTCAGTAGCCAACACCCAAAGGGTTGGAACAAGCCTTCTCTGATCATCTTAATGTTTGAGTGAAGAAAACGATCCCACAAAGCTGAACAGTAAATAAATAAGAAAATCAAAATCAAATGATAAACCCAGCCTTAAATGAGTTGACAGATTATGGAAAGAAAAGAAAAGAAGAATAGGACTAATTATCAATACATTAGTTTATGTTAATATGATGAAATCTCGTCAAAAATATAGGTGATAACAAGTACATGGGAACATTTCTTATGTTTCTGCAGCATAAAAAGGGACGAGTTAGAACACTTACAGCAGATGCAAGATCAGCTGCAGCCATGAGCGACCTCTTTCCACTCTGGCATCCCTGAAAAGGCAGGAAAGTAAATAACAATCTGCAATACTGTAAATCAATGAAGGCAATGGGGTGTTTCAAGGAAGTAAAATAAAAGATTTCTAGCTTGTGGACCCACAACAATTATCTCGGCATCCTTTCCAAAATGTGTTGATACTTCCTCCACAAATTTAGGATTTTTTGTCATTCCTACACCACAGAGGAAAATAGTCTATTACTCACTCACCAGTATAAAAGAACTATCAAAATTAATTGATGTAACCAGCATCCAAAGGAAGAAATATGTCCATATTATCGACTTATTTACTTCAATGACTTTATCTTTTAAGCAATAATACTTCCTGTTTGGAATTCTATTGGTCCCAGTCCCATCAGGGAAGCTACATTGGATATTTCTCTACTACTATATCCCTTACTGGCAAATTGGCCCACAAAAGAGAACCTATCCATGTTGCGGTTTTAACAAGGCCAGGTTTGTAATTGGTCTACTCACTTGGCCACTGCTCTGACTTCTATTTCGTAAGAGATTTTAGATTGATAAATATTTACTTGACAGCGATTAGTCTGACCTCTATCATAGTGAAAAATTAGAGAAACATGCGAGTTTGAAGAGATAATACCTCAGGCACATTGACTGACAAAAATGAGGAAGATGAAGGATAGCAAAATTACAAGTGAAGGGCTAAACCAGAACCAAATAAAGAGGAACCTTATCTCCCTGTACTCAACCATATGTGATTGGGTTTGAACCATTGGTTGTAGGTCATAAGCAGGCACCATCACAGAACACTTCAGGAACGAAGGTGAGTCTACAAGTGTGAACAATACAAACCACTGGAAAGAGTCCAACAACATCATTGTCATCATTATGCATTGCCATCATTATTGTGCGAGTAAGAAACGGGGATACACCAGTGTTGTCAGATCAAGTTCCTAGAGATTGCTAATGGGAGTACAAATTAGTTAGCCAAACTAAGAAATGGAATGCTGATTCTAGGCCATGAGCCTCACTGCATTGGAAGGGATAGACATCCGTTTCCAGGGCTATGGGAGACAGGAAGATACCCATCATCAGAGAAGGATCCCATTCTATAGTACAGGAATGGGATTCATAATGGTAGAATAGAAACACCATGAATGTGTCTGTAATCACCGTTTATCCAAGAAGATATAATGGCTCATCAGTTATGTTGAAAACGCGGGGAAGTAACCAAAAAAAGGTGTAAGCCTAGTCAAGATTATGGCCTTAGCCTGTTCTATCATATGTTTCAAGGAGTTCATGATTTATTGACAGGTTTTTCGGGATTTTTTTTCTTGTTCTTTGATTAGATTTGCCAATTCGGGTATCAAGGCATGGGAGGTTGTGGTTGTGCAAGAATTGTTCTTTGATTACATTATTATTATTAATAATTAATTTTTTATGTGATTTTACCTAAAAATGTTTCTTTGGCAAGTACCACCCTAGTACTTGGCATTCTCATCAAATGAAACACTACATGGATATTATTTATTATAAATCTAAAAGCAATTAAATGAGACAAATAAAGAACCATAATAATAAGGGATATATACGAAAAATTGATCAACATTTGACGAATTTACGATTCCGGTTCACTATTCATTTTATTTACCAAAACCTGAATGGTAAATAGTCACTTAAAAAATCTGTGAAATAGTCAAAAAACCTCCAAATTCTTTACCTTTCACATTTTGGTAATTAAAATGAACAGTGAGCCGGAATCGTAAATTCTTCTAATTCAGCTCACGAAATGGTAATTCACCTTCACACTAAGTTTGGATTGAGAGAAGTGGAGAGACGAGAAACCCATTAAGAGAAGAGAAACTCAGTTCCTCTCCACCATGTTTGGATTGACAAGAGAGAAATTGGGATAGCTTTGGAATTTTAAAATGTCTTAAAAGAGATCTAGGGGCAGAGTTGAAATTATAAAATTATTTAAAAGGGTTTCTCTCCAAATCTCTCCACTTTCGGAGAGAAAGAAAACTCACCTTTTTTCCTTTCTTTTCTCTCCCTCACTTAACAATCCTAACACAGTGTAATAATAACGTATAAACACAGAAACTGAATCATACCAGCTCCAGCCTTGAACATGTAGGGAACATTTATAGCCCCTAAAGCATGTCCAGCACCGAATTCCTCGGAAGTCCTTCAAATTCACAAAACAAAATAACAAATTCAATAACTATCTAACCTTTTCTTCTACAGAATTAAACAATACTATATAAATTCTTCCACAAATTCCTCAGAGAACTAAACAATCACACTACCTGACGTCCAAATAGTGGTGTCCAGCTTGAAGAAGCTCATGCGCTACACGGACTGGCACCGACTTTGGAATTCCAATCTTGTCTGGATTCCCTCCTGCAGCAGCCATTGCCATGGACCTGCAACATTATAGAATTAAAACAGAGTTTGAAAACCCTAATCTCTCACATTGCTTGAGAAACCCTAAAAGAGTACCTGAAATTCGAGAAACTCGTAATTCTTTTGCCGGAAACAAGCGCTTGTGGGAACTGGTACTGTAACTTTGTAACCATTGGTGATAAATGCCTGTAAATTGAGGGAAAATGAAAGATTATAGAGAAAGATTTATAGAGAATCAGAAAGAAATAGATGAAGTAGAGATTGGTGAGTGAGTTAGAGAGTCACCTGTTTAGGCTTTGAGGACGAAGAAGAAGAACCAGAGGCAGTGCGGAGGAAACGAGGGACATGGCTGTCAATTTTCTCTTCTTTTCCTTGTTTTCCGTACTATGCCTTGTACAAACACACTGTTTAAGGAAAGAATCGTAAGTTTTTGACTCTCCCTATCTACATACTATCCCTACGTGGCATTCTGAATAACCGTAGATTTTCTTTCCTCGAGCTGTTACATCCATAAACATGTACACTTGAGTATCTCGAGGAATAAAATCTAGGGTTTTCTCTCATGCCACGTGAGGGAGTATATCAGAGAGGGAGTCCAGAAAAATCACTTTTCTTAAGGAAACGTAGTAGTGGTGATGACGTATTTTATCTCTCAAGTATCCTCCATTGGAAGATAGAGTAGTACGTCCGTCTTCGACCTTTCAGGATTGATTGAATAATACTAACCTGACTAAAAAAACACACTCAAATACATTCAACTGCGTGAAATGTGCAAAGGACCAAATATTATTCTTTTTGAGTATCTCGATGAACAAATCTATGGTTCTTTGCACGTTTCACGTCATTTGAGTATCTTTGTTTAGTCCGTTTAGTACGGCTCGGTTGGATAAGTTTGGTTATATGGAGAAGAGACTGGGAATCAAATAGGCACGTGGGCTTCATGCATTCAAGGACAGAATATTGCCGATAAAATGGGTCCCACTCAAGGCATGGGCCAAAAATAGTGGAAATTTATCTCATTGGAAAAAATTGAACCTAGGAAAATAACGGGTAAAAATGAGTTGTTATTGGCACCCGAACTTTTTCTTACTATAGTCCAATTAAAAATTAAAAAAATAAAGAGATATTTCTCAAAATGTACGTAACTTATATCAAAATTCTAATTATGGCACACTATTCATTTTAATTATCAAAATATATTTTTTCAGTGAATTTGTTATTTTTATAATTAACGAATTCGCTAATAAATTGCCAACGAGATCGTTGATATGGTAAAATCCCTTATATTTTATCAATAGATTCTTTTAATAAATTGCCAACGAGATCGTTGATATGGTAAAATCCCTTATATTTTATCAATAGATTCTTTTAATAAATTGCCAACGAGATCGTTGATATGGTAAAATCCCTTATATTTTATCAATAGATTCTTTTATTATAAAAGTGACTAATTTCATTTGAAAATTGTGTTTTGGGAATTAAAATAAACAGTGTATCGACTTAGAATTTCATCATATTCAATGCAAGAAATGGAGATTCACCCAAAAATAAATGAATGATTGAGGATAAGTAAAATTTGGGATGCCATTAAAAACTCTCTCTTCTTTTTTTTTTTTTAGATTTATATCTTAGTGAATCTCTATTTCATGTGTTGAATATGAAAAAATTCTAAGTTCGATACATTGTTTTTAATTCCCAAAACATGCATTCGACATTTTTATAACCTAAGAACTCATGAGTTCGTCACTTTTAATATCTACGAATTCGTAGATATACCAGCGAATTCAATGATTATAAAAGTGACGAATTCACTTGAAATGCGTGTTTTGGGAATTAAAATGAACAGTATACCAAAATCAAATTTTGGACACAAGTTATCTATGTTTTGGGGAAAATCCTATTTTATTTTTGAGAGCTACTATTGTCACACCAACTTTTCCTAACCCCCATCCAACATGTGCAATTATTAGGTGATTTACATAGGAATTGTGGTGGCATTAGCAAAAGTTGGTGGGGCAATAGCAGCTCTCTTCTATTTATTTTTATTTTTTTGAATTTTATTTAAGTCTAATCCTAATTGTAAAAAAAATACCGACATTGTTTGAATGGGTGCTATAATGTTTTGTAATGTTGAGATAATAATTTGAGCCAAATTGGTTTGTAATGTTTGAATAATGTGTTTTAATCTCTAATTGGGGTGTGATAAATAATCTAAGAAATTGAGATGTAGGTCTTATTTGGTATGCAACAAATCATTTACATATGCAAATAATTTTTTGAAATCAAATTTACTCGTGCTAGGCTACACAATGCAAATGATTTGCATTACAAAAATTTTGCATGGACCACCTAAATTCTTAAGAAATTTCAACTAATGATTTGTGGCATAAAAAGTACCGCAAAACATTTGCAAAATCACAATGAAATTTTTTATTGCAAAGATCAACTAATCACAAAAAAAGATTTGTAAGAGATTTCCTAATGGTTATCAAATAATTGTAAATCATTTATCACAAAACATTTGCAAATGTAAATGATTTGTAGGCCCTGACGGGTACCATGCAAATGATTTGCAAACTCAAAAAACTTGCCGCACTTTTTGAACTGCAAACCATTTGTTGAAATTTGTGATGGGCTTAAGAGGGAGTGTAGGCAAATAATTTGCAATGCAAAAAAATTTCCTAAGGCAACCAAGCATATGTAAATTAACAAATCATTTGCATTTGTAAATGATTTTCTTTACCAAGCAGATTGTAATAAGTAAAAGTAGGGGTGCCAATAGCAACTCTAATAAAAAAGAGAGATTTACCTGACAGCCTAAGTGATGCATTTTTATTTTAAAAAATCTCCCTTGGATTTCTGACAACTCTAAGAAACCCACTTTATGATATTTGTTACTCACCGAGCTTTACCCTATCAAGTTGGTTACCCAGCAAATCTTGTAACATAGATCCACATCATAAAATTTAAATTGATGAAATTAATTTGTTACTTAACCTACTTTGGAGTGGATTTTCAAAAACATGAACAAAATTTTAAGAACTTTGAAAAAAAATTAATTTTTACTATTGAATTTTAATTTTAAACTTGGGAGTTTGGTGGTTATCTATTTTCAAAACTTACGATCAAGCTCAATTTTTTTTGTTTTTGAAATGTTTTCTTAAGAATTTGAGTTTTTCCATGAAATTTAAAAGGCTCTAGTGTTGTATTGCTGATTCGATAATTCATCTGGGCGTAACTATCCTTAAAAGGATTTGAAATCTTACTAAGCTAGTCTGATTCATAAAGTAAGATTTGTCTAGGTAACAAAAATGATAAAGTAAGGGAGTTTTTGTAATAAAGTTGCAACAAATAGGTCTAACCGGGTAAATCTCTCATAAAAAAAATAAAAAGGTTGGTTTTCAGGATTGGGATTTTAGAGTTTGCAGTGTTTTGAACCCGTCTGAGTCAACTTTGTTCTGGATCTGGATTTCTTTCACAATTGTTTGAAAGTTTTCCTAATCTTTTGGTAATTTTTCTACATGTTTGAGGGATAGTTTTTGATCCTTCAAATTTTATTAATTTAAGGTCAAAGATGGAAGGAATCATTGTTTTCTTCTACAGGGCGGCCTATAATCTATTCTAGTGGAAGTGGGTCTTCAAATTTGTTGGATTTCGCTCTGTTTCATAGTGTTTCACTTCTTTCCACTTGTTTACAAACCTGGTATTGTTTATCTTCTTCCCATTTGTTAAGCTATTGTTATACTCTCTTAATCTTAGTCTGTTGTGAGGGATAATTCGGAAATGATAATGATGATGATGATGATGATGATGATACTTTCTTAATCTTAATACTGTGAGATTATGTGGAGGATGGTGACATTAATACATAGCTCTTTGCTACTGAAAATTTCAAAGTATCCTGAATGTGTAGATACTCTTATTCTTCCATTGATTAGTGAAAATTAAGTGGTAGAATGGAGAAATTCATGAACATTCGAATAAGCAATGCCATGAAGATAGTTCATCAAATTGGATATTTTATATAATGAAGTGAAAGGCGATAGGTTCATATGTTCTTTTTTTTTTTTTTGCCTAGGCAAGCAAGGTTAGAGGTCAATAATTAGTAGGTGAAGGCAGGTTTGAACCTAGGTCATGGTATCAACACTCACATACTTTTACCAACTTAACAAAATTGGCATCTTCATATGTTGGCAGTGTTGTTCAAGAGAAAATTGGATTAGACTAAAAAGAATCGGCAACGGCCTTCATGAGTTCCCCCTCTTCCAATGTTAACAAATAAAATAAAAACCAAGGGAGAAAATAGGGATAGTGGTAGCCTAGTTTCTCCCTACAAAGTAGTGGGTAGTGCACTACCTAGTGCACTGCCTAGGTTTGAACCTAGGTCATGGTATCAACACTCACATACTTTTACCAACTTAACAAAATTGGCATCTTCATATGTTGGCAGTGTTGTTCAAGAGAAAATTGGATTAGACTAAAAAGAATCGGCAACGGCCTTCATGAGTTCCCCCTCTTCCAATGTTAACAAATAAAATAAAAACCAAGGGAGAAAATAGGGATAGTGGTAGCCTAGTTTCTCCCTACAAAGTAGTGGGTAGTGCACTACCTAGTGCACTGCCTAGGTTTGAACCTAGGTCATGGTATCAACACTCACATACTTTTAACCAACTTAACAAAATTGGCATCTTCATATGTTGGCAGTGTTGTTCAAGAGAAAATTGGATTAGACTAAAAAGAATCGGCAACGGCCTTCATGAGTTCCCCCTCTTCCAATGTTAACAAATAAAATAAAAACCAAGGGAGAAAATAGGGATAGTGGTAGCCTAGTTTCTCCCTACAAAGTAGTGGGTAGTGCACTGCCTAGGTTTGAACCTAGGTCATGGTATCAACACTCACATACTTTTACCAACTTAACAAAATTGGCATCTTCATATGTTGGGAGTGTTGTTCAAGAGAAAATTGGATTAGACTAAAAAGAATCGGCAACGGCCTTCATGAGTTCCCCCTCTTCCAATGTTAACAAATAAAATAAAAACCAAGGGAGAAAATAGGGATAGTGGTAGCCTAGTTTCTCCCTACAAAGTAGTGGGTAGTGCACTGCCATTGGGATCTCTACTTTGTTTTGAAGGGTCCTTTAATTTTATCATTTCTATGCTTGGAATACTCATATTAAGAGAAACATATCCTCTTACTATCAAAGGCCATAGTTACTTCTGCAATGTGGTTCACTGTGTAATTTATGCAAGTATATCTTCAATTTAGGTTGGAATTTGTTGGATGTTAGTTGTTTAACTTGATAGTAGTTTTGAGGAAAAATGAACAAAGAACAAAACTAGAATGTACATGGCACATAGACCATCAGCAAGTGAGACACCATCTGACTGTCCCAACCTGCAACAGAACACAAAAAGTTTCCGTTACCTATAGCCCTCGACTTCATTTTTCGAAAACCCAATGCAAAGCTTTAGTTAATCTGTGAAAGTTGAAGTTGATGGAACGTTTAGTGGTACCCCACCATAGAAATGGTCGCCAGTTAGATGGTCTGGATCCATGGCACAGACATTCAGATTATACTCAAGTACTAAAATTGGCATTGAAATGTAGTTTAATCTGAAAGCTATCAAGTAGTTAAAATTGTTGTAGATTTTGGTGATAGTGCATCAAAAAAGCAACCACCAATTGGATAATCTGTGCCAATGACACATTTACCCATTACAGATGGCACTGAATACCATTTAATTTACTAATAGAGGCATGAAAGTTCTCTTAATTTTCCTACAGAAAACTGACCACTAACCTAGAGTGGATTTATTTCTATCCTTTCAGAAATGGTGTCAATCAACGTTCGTTCGCTGCTCCTATTCTCAGGAGTCCTTCGGTTTGTTCTTATTGTCTATGGTGAATGGCAAGATACACATATGGAGGTTAGATACACTGATGTCGATTACTTCGTCTTCTCTGATGCTGCTGCTTTTATGGCTTTGGGAAAGTCCCCTTATGAGAGATCTACATATCGGTACTCACCTTTGCTCGCATTTATCCTTATACCAAATTCAATTGTTCATCGGTCATGGGGAAAAATTCTCTTCTCTGCTTCAGGTATAAAAGGATTTCTTTAATTTATTTTTCTTTTATGTTTTTATTAAAAGTCTATCTTTTACCATTTCTTATTCAGTTTGTATTTGTTGTTAAGGTTTATAACTGAGAGAAACTCTCTCAGCTGAAACAATTTTTTTAAAAGAGATGGGAAAAATAGTGAAACAAAATGTAACATTCTGAGTCAAACTCAAAATAATGCATTTGATACATAAATAAACTAACAAAAAGATGTTTGAAGCAAATAAACGCTTTTGAAATCATTTATTACGTAGGTAAACTTCCAAGTTCCAAATACCCATGACCTAATGGATCAAGAGAGTGCCTTCTAATCAGATGATTGTTGGGTCAACCCACAAGGTGTGCTTATCTATATCATCATTATCAAATTCTTATCCCAAAGATTTTGGGTTGCCTAAACAATCTTGTCATTCAATTCCATTCAGTCTAGACTCTAGAGCCGTGTCTTCTTATCTATATATCTATCATATTAAAAAAATATGATGTTTACTGTGAGAGGGTCCAATAGAGTGTTCCACGTGGCTTTTTGTGGAATGCCATAGCATTGTAAGTAGAAGATAACTGAGTCTACCACATGTTGATGAGAGTAGAAATTTGTTACTCCCTTGGATTTCGAGAATTAGATGATTCTCGTATAAAATATCATATAGCACTCACATTGTAGGATTAATGATAAAATCAATACATGACACACTTCTTGATGGAACTACATATTTAAAATCAGCATTATCAATGATTTCTGGCCATTAAGTATATTTGTTTCCATGCAGTAGTATCTAGCAGCTAGATTTGAATGATTTGCATATTAGTTTTTCTTCCTTGAATACTTTGTTTATCTGATGTTTGATTCGTCTCTTTGATTCAAACTGAGATATTTTAAGATAAACTAAAGCATTTCGAGACAAATGATATAAATGAAAAAAAAAAATTCGACTTATTTCACTACAGCCATGCCAAATGCGGTCATGCAGAAATGTATGGGCGGAGACTAACCAAAAACAAAATTTTGAACCATGCTTTTGACTAGTTGGTTGTTTTGGAACTTTGGGTTTCAGCATCACTTTCTTATGTATGTGCAATAATTGGTGTAATGTTAAATTTTAACAATTTTTTTTCCTTCCATGAAAAAGTTATGCTTTTTCTCGTTCTATAGTCTTGACGTCAAGTGACATAAGATGAATGTTACATTCCCTTTCTCTATGTTGGGTGTATTTGATGGGTTGTGTAGGATCTTTGTAATTAATGATTAATTATAAAATTTTAGGGCTTGCTACGTGTCATTTGTGTCAGTTCTTTCCCTTCATTCAATTGCAGGATCATACTTGTCAAAAAAAAAATGAGAAAAATCAATTGCAGGATCATCGTGGGATGCTTCAGGTTCAAATGTTCTACACTGCTAGCTTGTTTTTCTGCTTTTAGGGTCTGTTGAGATATGCCTTTAAATTACTGAGATCTTCTGTACTTGTTTTAGCTATGATGCAAAAGTTCACGTAGTGCCCAATTTTAAGGGGTTGTGCTATTGCCCAGGGACTAGAAGTTGACTCGATCTTTTATTTTACAAATCAAAGTTGATGACGATATCAAATTGCATATGAGAAGTACTCTTTACATACATCTGTAACGACAAACTCTATAAACTGCATTGTGTGTTGGTGTTGTAGATTTGCTTGTGGGGTTGTTTATCCACACCATTTTGAAGCTTCGTGGCGTTCCTGAGAATCTATGCTTCAATTCAGTAGGAGTGTGGCTCTTCAATCCATTTACCTTCACCATTGGAACTCGTGGAAACTGTGAGCCTATTGTTTGTGCCATAGTACTTTGGATTATCATCTGTCTCATGAATGGTGTAAGTTCTTCTCCCTCTCTGCATAATTTTCTTTAAATTAAAAGGTATTTATATGTTCTATTGATCTATATTTACATAAAATAGTATGGAAATTTACTGCTAAAGAAGCATGAAAAGTTATTTTAAAACTTAAAATGTAAAATTGATTTGGTTTTTGGTGATTGTCATCAAGTTTGCCTATGGATCCTAACCTTCTCTTCTGTTACTTCTACTTACAAACTGTCTACCCTCGCCAATCATCTCTGACTTTACCAACCCAAAATCGCAAGGTTGGTTTTGTCTATGTATTTATTCTGTTTTAGAATCCATTATAATCATGCTCCATTATAGGAATGTCAATGCAGAAATATAGTGCTATGTTCTCCACATGAAATCCCTTTATGAAGAAAAGGGTATTATTATATATTTATGTAATGTTTTTCCAATTTCCTGGACCGACTGTTTATATAGTTTATTATTTTGATTAGTATGTTTTTTTTCACATAATTTACTATAAGGTGGCATGTACAAACGCTCACATTTATCAGAAGGGCTTATTTGTAATTTAAAATATTGATTAAAAGGTTTTTTTGAAGATTACATGGTAAAAAAGATATTTTTGTAATCTTGAAAATTAAACAACGTATAATTGTAATTTTCTTGGTTTTTGACCAAAATGGATCTGATTATATTAAGTTTAAATATAAAAGTGGGGGCATTCATGACCACTCAAATTTTATCGTCAAACCACTATAACTCCACCTTCTCTCATTATAATAGTAAAGATAACTATAAGTCTATAATCACTAATTTATCTTCTCGCGTATCATTTGGTTTTTTCTGTTTACAGGGAAGGTGTTACAAGCAGCATTTTGGTATGGGCTTGTTGTCCACTTTAGAGTCTATCCAATCATCTACGCACTTCCCATCCTTCTAGTTCTTGATCCACATAACTTTCAATCTGGTAAGAAGCCCACCCTTCAACATTGGAGTCCGCGTCAACAAAAATCACACAGAAGTTCTAGTAGCACAAAACTGGTGCATCTATCTAATCCATGGCTTCTTGTGCGAAGCATGCTTACTAGAGAGAGGATACTGTTTGGCTTCTTCTCTGGGGCTGTGTTCTTTTTTTGGACTGGTCTTTTCTTTTGTCTCTATGGATGGGAGTTTTTGAATGAGGCACTGTTATACCATCTAACTCGTACTGACCCAAGGCACAACTTCTCCATATATTTCTATCGCATCTATCTTCATCACGAACAAGAGTTCACTCTGTTGGAGAAGCTTGTTATCTTCTTGCCTCAGTTGATAGTGCAGTTAGTTCTCATCTTCAGCTTCGCGTGGGACCTACCATTCTGCTTTTTTGTGCAGACGGTGGCCTTTGTAGCGTTCAACAAGGTCTGTGAGTTCGTTACTATTTTTGTTTTCTTTCACTGAATCTTTAAGCCTGAGTAATTTGCCAAAAAAAAAAAAAACGTGATCAAGAACACCACATGAATTCAATTGATGCTATATAGATCTTTTTTGTGTGGAAAATTCATAATTTTTTCTATGATATATCTCTAGGACAATCTCTTTATGTTATAGTCTTCCTTTTAATGGGTGATGGATGCGTCTTGTACATTGACAGGTCATCACGGCGCAGTATTTTGTGTGGTTCTTCTGCTTGTTGCCTCTAATACTGCCATGGAGCAATATGAAGCTTCGATGGGAAGGTTTATATTGTATTTTAGTATGGATGGGAGCTCAAATCCATTGGTTGATGTGGGGTTATCTGCTGGAGTTCAAAGGCAAGAATGTCTTCATCCAGCTCTGGTGTGCAAGCTTACTATTCTTGGCTGCAAACACTTGTGTACTCATCATGGTAATCCGTCACCACAGATTCTTTCCTATTTTCATACAGTTAGAGAACAACAGTTCCAAGGTTGCAACAAAACTCCAGTGAGGAGCAGTTTTTGCCTCACTGAACTCAAGACAGGCTTGGCCTTATATGCAATCACAAGGATTTGGGATTTTTCATGTATTTTGTTTTGCAATGTGTGTTACCAAGTGAGAAACTCCAAGATTAGCAGTGAGCCCTCCTTGGATCATTCATGTGTGGAGCCTGATTCACCTCTGTTAAAAGTATATGATATGACTCTGCATTCGGGACATGGGTTCCACATGTTCCGACATTGTGATCTTGTCGTCTGCAATGTTAATATGTATTGGCTGCTTACCATCAACTGGATTTGAACACTGGAGGTTCTTCTCGTGTTTGGAACACATGAGAGAACTTTTGGTGGGTAAGCTGGTGTTAGGTTTGAAGCAACACGACCTTAGTAACAAAAAAAAAAAAACAGTAGCAGCTTATTACAACGTTACATTTTTACAATTTCAAAAATCCTCATCAATGATTCAATGTAAAAATCGAAGTAAATGAAAAATGGCTCTGTCGGCTTCCTTCGTAGGGGTGGATTTAGAGTGGGGGCACTTGCTCCCACAAGAGTTTTCAAATTCTATGGATTAATGTACTATTGCGACAGATTTTAGTGGCGGATAAAGTAATCTGCCACTATTGCCTCCACAAATTTTTTTTCCACTCTTAGTTGCCCCTACAACTATTTATTCACTCTTAATTGTCCTCACAAAAATTTTTCTACTCTTGGTTGCCCCCACCTGAGCAAAAGCCTGGCTCTGTCCCTGGTGTTTGGGTTGGCATATAAATCTTTTTTGAGTTGTAATAAAATGACTCCCCCACATGGCATACTTAAAATTCTCGGCTGATTTGAGGTGTGTCAGAACTAAAGACTTTTAAGCCTTGGGATACACGATCACACATCCTTATAAATCTTTGCAGTTGTGTATCCCAATGAAAGAAAATATATGGTCCTGACACATCTCACACATCAAGGGAGTATGCAATATGCAATGTGGGTGGGGGTGGGGGTGGGGGGGGGGAGTCATTTTATCACGGTTCATCTTCATTTTTTTTCCCTCTCTTTCTGTTAAGAATAATGATGAATGCACACAGTTGGGTATGCGGCCGATGTGGCAAAAGCACAGAACTCGCACATCTTTTCCTGTGTATCCGGATAAAAAAGACCTATGGTTCTGTGCCATTTCCAGATCAGCCGTGTACTGCTTCTGATTTGTTTGCGAAGGATACCCCAATTATTGGGGACCATTTTTGTTATGAAAGAAGCCATTTTTTATTTTGTTTTGCCCATCCCAAGTTTTGGAACAAATGAACGGTCGAGATAAGATCAGTAAGTCACATCCTATGTGTGCTGAACTACCGTTGCTTTTTGGATCGTTGGGATATTTGAATTTGTATGATGGATGATGATAACAAGATCTTCTCCTTACTGGCTCTGCTGCTGGAATTCCAAAATTTTGAAATATGTCCATAAAAAACCGCCACTTCTATACAGTTTAATTACCGTAAGAAACCTTTGCACGGCTATTCTCGCTCAACATTCTTTCCAATTCGACCCCATTTTGATTCCAAAACTAGTTGTCCCACCACTCCTTTTTTCTCTTAACTCTTGTTCATTAATAACCGACTGCCAGATAATTCACACTCAGGTGATTAAATCTGGAAATTACAATAATGGGTTCATTGGCGATCGATTGGTTAGCAAGTACGTGGAATTTGGCAGTGTCTGTGAGGCATGGAAGCTGTTTGAAGAAATACCGAACAAGGATTTGGTCTCATGTAATTCCCTGATTTCGGTGTTTTCTCGAAGAGGGTATGTCGAGGAGAGCTTTAATGTATTATGTAGGATGAGATCAGAGATGGGTATGAAACCCAATGAGGTAACACTCATCTCTATTCTCCCTGTTTGTGCCGATGCACGGTCATTAGATGAAGGAAAATACATCCATGGTTACATCATGAAATCTAGTTTCTTATCTGAAACTAAAGTCGTTAATTCTCTCATAAACATGTATGGGAAATGCCGTTCTGTAGATGCAGCGTGTGAACTTTTTGAGTCCATGCCTGTGAAGAATTTAGTGTCGTGGAATTCAATGATTGCAATTCATGCTCAAAATGGGTTCGTAGAGGATGGAACCAATCTTTTTAACTTGATGAGAAGGGCTGGCATCAAGCCTGATCGAGCCACTATTGTGAGCCTCCTTCATACTTTTGCAGATTTAGCTGGAGGGACACTAGGGAAGGCCATTCACGGCTCAATTATGGGTTCTGGATTTGGCTCGGATGTCCCAATTGCGACTGCAGTTATAAGCTTTTATGCAAAATCTGGGAATTTGGATTCTGCGTGTCAAGTGTTCAATGAGATGAACAATCCAGATAGAATAGCTTGGACAGCCATGCTTGCAGCCTATGCCATGCACGGGCATGGTAGAGAAGCAATCAAGGTCTTCAATCTCATGGTGACGGAAGGGGTGAGACCTGATCATGTCACCTTCACACACGTATTGAGTGCATGTAGTCACTCAGGTCTCATTGAAGAGGGTAAGACATACTTCGAACTTATGCCTAAGGTTTACGGAGTTGAGCCAAAGGTGGACCACTATTCTTGCATGGTTGATCTCCTTGGTCGCTCTGGGCTTTTGAAGGAAGCTTGTGAGCTGATTGAGCGAATGCCAATCAAGCCAAATGCTGGTGTGTGGGGAGCATTGCTTGGTGCATGTAGGGTCCATTGTAACATCAAAGTTGGGAAGGAAGTCGCAGAGAGATTGTTTGCACTAGACCCATCGGACCCTAGAAACTATATCATACTATCTAATATGTACTCTGCAGCTTCTCAATGGAAGGATGCTTCAAATGTGAGGGCTTTGATGAAGCAAAGAGGTCTCAAAAAGGACCCTGGATGCAGTTTTATTGAACATGGAGACAAAGTTCATCGTTTTGTCGTGGGTGATCAATCACACCCAGAGTCGGAGAAGATATATGTGAAACTAGAAGAACTCATTGGGAAGATGCGGAAAGCCGGTTATGTGCCTAAGACAGAATTCGTTCTACATGATGTTGACGAGGAGGTGAAAGAGGAGATGATCAATAAACATAGCGAGAAGCTTGCCATTGCATTTGGTCTTCTGGTGACAAGTGATAGTATGCCTATAATGATAACTAAGAACCTCCGAATCTGTGGTGACTGTCATAGTGTCGCAAAGTTCATATCATTGATTGAGAAGCGTACAATTATTATTCGAGATTCGAAACGGTTTCACCATTTTGTTTATGGATTGTGCTCTTGTGGAGATTACTGGTGATTCTATTTGTTTATTAAGCAGATTATGGACAAATTACAATGTACTTGTGGTATGACAATCACACTTTGTCGAAACTTATCCATTAAAATCTTAGGTGATTTCTTCATTTGAGTGACTGTTTGTTGAGCTCCCTCTCGTCCTTTACTGAAAGAAAATGCGATTCAAAAGTTTTAGATAGAAAATATTCTTATAGTGATTTACAGCCCAAGTTCCAGAAAAACACAGTAAAGGGGAAATATTTAATTTACTAATATAGACATTTAATACCCATTACAAGTTCCAAACAAGCATCAAAGTCTTAAACCCTTTATAGTTATCTTATTAAAGTAGATGTAAGACCCTTCTGCATCCTTCTCACCATCCTCTAGATGAGACACCAAGGGGATCTCCACCATCAGCTTTCTTCATACTTCAGTCCAAAGTTTGAGACTGCACAATCTGTAGCGAAGAGATGCGAAGAGGCGAACTTGTCTGCACCTCCCATAATAGGCATGGCTGCTGCCATCTTGACTCGGCTATGATAACTTGATCTATAGGTCTGTCCTAAGATCCCATCAACTCTTGAACTCAGTGAGTTAAATTTGAAGTTGAGCTCCAAATGCGCGAAGCAATCGTCCTCTGTTACATCATATCCATGAACCCTTGATTCCTCCGGGGTAATGGGAACTACACGTGCTGCTATCTTGAACAACCCTTCCACTTCTACCGTTACCACATTAGCCTTGGCACGCCTTCGAATCCTCAACCCTGAATCCGCAGACCACCATGTCTCACCTTCACTGGGCGGAACAATGATGTCTTGACCATCTAACCGAATTAACATTTTTTCGATGGAATCCTTCCACTTGGCAACTTTCAGAGCACCCAAATAGAGCTGATGTGATTCAAACAATATACCGATGGACTGAACCCATGTAAAGTCTCTACCTTTCTTGCTTTTCTTACCGATGAAGTGGGCATTGATGTGGATGCCAGAATCTGAAACCAAGCAGAAGTCTTTGTCCTTCTTTCCATGAAAATAGAACATGACACCATCACCGCCGATAAAACGAGGATCCTGACAAACAGCTCCTGGTCTATCACAAGCTGTGGTGCAACAACATGACTTCAAATTAATAATTTGTTTATGTATATATTTGTTCATTAATTGAACCCATTTAAAATAAAGAGAAAAGCTTACCACAATAGGGTTTGCAGAGCCTGCAATCGACTTCACATAGTCTCGGACAACTGGTCGGACAAGTGTGAGGGATACCGTAGCACATTCCATAGTAAGGGTTGTGACATGCTGCTTTCCCAGCACTAACATGGATGTGTAGGAAACTGAAACATAAGATACAGAGAAGAATCCATGGAGCTCCCATCTCTCTTCCCTTCTTCTTCTTCTTCTTCATGTAAGTGTGACATGAAATACTTAATAAAGAACGTATCCAACTTAAGATGCGTTGAACTGTTGAATTATCATTTTATTTTAGTTGTTTTACACAACCAACTATGCAAGATGACAATAATATTAGGTGTTTGCTTGCACAAGAAATAATATATAATTATAAACAAGAGGTCAACACCAAACTTGAGTATAATTTAGAACAATGGGGTCCAGAAAAATGAATCGAATCTATTATTTACTGTAGATGCAAGAATTTGCTTTACACTTTTCCTCTCTCCTAGCTCGGGCGGACCTGCAAATCAGCCCACTGGCGTCAAATTGTAGATGCAAGAATTTGCTCTACACTTTTCCTCTCTCCTAGCTCGGGCGGACCTGCAAATCAGCCCACTCCGACGATCAAGTTAGACAAATTGATCAGTGTAATTTAGTTTTTTAAGAGAAGAAGGATTCGACCTTTTTTTTACCCATAATCCTCTTCCTTTTATAGGCGTTAAACTTGATCGTTTTCTGTGCCATCCTTTAAAATGACCCAAGGCAGTTAGGTTACTAAGGGTAGTTAGCTTACTCCCTGACATGTCAGCTGCAGGAGTTGTTGCAACTGCCCTGCCACTTCTAGGATGATTAGGGCTGATCTGATGTGATGTGGGGTTGTTAGTGCTGTCAATCAATGGTACATCTGTCAGATCCGTATTACCGACCTATGCTGTAATTGTCCGGGCTACTTAATTGGTCGGCAACCATATTCTGATCTGGTCATCCGTGCACCCGAAAAGTCTAATAAATTGGCCTCATATGGCAGTCTATCCGAGCTTAAATCCATTACTTCCGGGCTTTGCTCCAGCCACGAGTCCATGCTTAAGAATTCCCCCCACATTTACTAAGATATCATCAAAGCTACAGGGATAAAAAAATTTCACATACCTCAAGATTTATGTCATGAATTATATGGATTAATCAACAAAGAGCCAACTGAAAAAAAAAAAAAAAAACCTCTTTTTGGATCTTTTTCTTGGACTCAATTAGAATTGTGGTAAGGATGGACAACTGTCAGTAGTGGCTGCTCGATCCGGAGACAGCTCCCTTGGAATGATCGCTCGTACTCCCATTTGCGTTGACTCTATGGACCATGAACGATTCGCCTTTGGCCTCTGGGCATGTTGGAAACACATGAGTTCACCAGGGTGGAGCATAGACCACCAAATCATTGTAGGTTAGGTGCTATGGATGGAACATTCAACATGGTAAGCCCATCTTTCTCCATATGGAAGTGCTCGGTCACATAGAGATGATCGATATGGAGATAAATCGTATTAGTCGTATTCTTGAATTTTTGGAAGAAAAAGCAGAATAATGCTCCCTAGCACCAGACAAATAAATAAGGCTAATTAGATTGAAATAGCATCCACAAAATTGTTGTAACTTGTAACATAGAATTGACCATTTTTTAGAAGGCTCTCTCTATTGATATAAAAATCCAAATTGCTTGCGAATGGAATCAATAAGAACTGAGATGGGAGAAAAAAAATTTCGATGGAAATCAGAACCAAGAAAATTTTAACTATTCCATTTTTTATTCTTTTAGGAGCTGAAACGGAATCAACCCATTGACCAATCTTAAATTTTGTGGGTCCATGATAGATATAAGGAAATTGGGTAACCCTTCTCAACTCCTGGATTATTCGGATGATCAAATGCAAATACATTAAGTTATAAGAAAAAAAAAAAACCAGTGTACAAGGAGGTCATTGGACATGTGGTGTCTATGGACGGTTGAGATGGAAAGATATTGGGAAAATTATTTAAAGGACCCTCGCGGAAGGATTTCTTTATAAATAATTCATAAGTTTTACATGGTTGCTTAACAGAACATTTAGTAATTTTTCTTTCTAAACGGTCCCTCATACTGTTGAGCTCAAAAATTTTATTATTGAACTCGACTTTTTTTTATTTAGTGTTGAGTTCAAAAAATTTATTGTCAAACTCACCATTATTTATTGTTGAGTTTACCACTTATTAAATAAAAAGTGGTGAACTTGACATTGGTAAAACCCACCCATTTTCAATTTTCGAGTTTTTTCGACTAAAATATATGGAAAGATTGACTAAAAACTTGAGATAACAACTTGTTTAGATGATTTCAACTCAAAAGAACCATTCTTGATCGATTTTTATCCAAAAACTAAGAAAAAAAGATTTAAAAACCCTTGAAAATGGTTTCTTCTATCTTAAATCCTTTCTGACGGAATGGAGTCTCTAAAATTTGATTGAATATCAAAAATCCAATTTTTGGATGAAAATGATGAGTTCGAACAATTAAGGTATTCAATCATGAGAAAGGTGGGAGATGAGATCCAAGGACCATTGAGAAAGAAAAAGTTCACTTAAATGTCCTGTTAAGCAACTTCTAAAAACTCAGGGACTATTTAGAAAGATGTCCTTTCACGATGGTCTTTTAAGTAATTTTCCCAATTCTTTATAGACACTTTCCCCAATATTTATTTTCGAGTGATAAGAGTTTGTTTGAAAAAGCTATGTGTAAAGTTGTTATTACTGAATTAATTTGGTAAAATTAAGAGGAGTCGTTGTTTTTGTTACTAAAGCAATTTGCTGAACTGAGTGTACTATCTGGTAACTTATTCCAGTGTATTATCTAGGTGTAGAATTTTTTAATAATTTGTTACCCAACAACTATTGAATAAGTTTAAAAATAAAATTTCTTTAAAAATCATGTTGATTATTTTTTATACAATTCATAAGATGCTTAAAAGATACATAAAAATAGGATTTATCATTAAATATAAAAAAAGTATCAAAATGAGTAATGTTAGGATGCCAACACATTTTTCCTATACGGCTTAAAAGTTTTAGATTGGACTGTTTTTTTGTGATGATGGTCTCTATGGTAAGAAGATCATCCTTACAAAAAAATCAGCCTAATCTGAAACTTCTAACTCCATAAAAAATGGTTTAGAAATTGTAGACCATTTTTTTTTTTTTATCGAAAATTTATAAACCACTTTTGATGGAGGGGCTGATTTTTTTTGTGGGGGTGATCTCCTCACCATAGAGATCATTTTCAAAAATCAACTCAATCCGAAATTTTTAAGCCTTATAAGACAGCGTTGACTGCCAAACATTGTGCATTAAAGAAAATATACCTATTTATGATCGAGGAATTCAGCAAAAAATTAGCTGGCAAAATTGGCGTCCCAAACTTACTCTTTAGGTTTTAAAGTTGAAGTAGATGTTGAAAAATTGAGGTAACTAAAAATTCACCCTATTTTACATGCCAAAAATCCTCTCTTATTCATTAGCTTTGAAGGTTGAAGCCCAAGGTAACAAACTGTAACTAGATAACCGGTTTCAGGATAGCAAAATCAAGCCATCCGTAGAAGTTGAAGGTGAGGGTATTTATGTCATTTTAAATCCTTACCATGTTGTTGACCAAAGTCAAGGGGCATGTCATCAGTTGAAAACACAAGGGTATATCTCGTATTTTCCAAAACTTAGAGGCCTAATAAATAAATTTTCTAGAAAATTTACTAAGTTCCGCTACGTGTAACGCAACAGAATTAGAAACACGATCCTGACAGAATCCCTGTCCAACCCAAATTTGGAAAGGTTTTGATGCGCAGCTGACGTAACAAGCGCACATAACCATAGATCCCCGTCATAGGGATACACAGGAAAAAGATGTGCGATTCTGTGCCTTTACCACGTCAGCCGCGTACCCAAACGCGTGCATTTTACATTATACATCGGGAAACTAAAATATGGCTTTTTTTTTAAGTAAGTCGCACACTCACACTAGGATTCGGACTCCTAATCATACATCAACTGATACTTAAGCCTATATAAACTACTCCTCGTTTCCTTTTCAAGAAAACATTGCTCTTCACTTGCCAACAATTCCTCAGCCATGAGTGCGTTCTTTGAAGATAGGCTACCATGGCTAATGCTCCCTTCCAATGGAACCACTGATTCGTATCGACCATTCTTCGATATTTTCAACAACAAGACCTATCATCTAGATTTATTCGAGGCTCATCGAAAAACATGTTGCGGTTCATCACAAGGATGGCTGATTATGGTTGATGCAAATTGGACGATTTCTCTTCTAAATCCAATCACCAACGACAACATCCAACTTCCAACAATACCAATGTTTCTCGATGATTGGGATGAACGAGAGCAAGGCGACTTTAGTTCTTTAGTCCATAAGGTTGTATTGTCATCAAGTCCTGCTTGTGATCCTAATGGTTACATAGCCATGGCTATATATGGTAAGTATAAGAAATTGGCTTACTATAAATCGGGAGATAATATTTGGACTACAATACATAACACAAAATCTTATTACGAGGATGTTATATATTACGCGGAGAAATTCTATGTGGTGGACGAGTATGGAGGAATTGTAAGTGTCGATATCGAGCCTTATCCAAAGGTGACAGAGATTGCATTACCATGGCTCTTTCATGGTAACAAGATTTATTTGGTGGGTTCGAGTTGGGGGCTGTTAATTGTTATCAGATACATATCGAAAGATCCTAAAGATCGCGTGTATAGAACAACTCTATTCCAAGTTTACAAGTATAATTTAACTAAATGTCGATGGTTTAACGTGAAAAACTTAGGTAATTTGATGTTGTTCTTGGGTCAAAATCACTCCGAAGCACTCTTGGTCCAAGACTTCTCACAATGCAAGGGGAACTGCATCTATTTCACTGATGACAACGTCGAGGGACGCGTTAATGGCGTAATGAGCGGTCATGATTTTGGTGTGCTCAACTTGGAGGACAACAGCATCGAACCATTACCATGTTATGGAGGAGATTCAGAGTTAATTTGGCCGTCACCAACTTGGGTTAAAATCGGTCCTTGATGATTTGGGCATTCTTGCAAACACACTATTGGATATGTAGCTGGTTCAAAGCTTTTGTTTATGTTTCAATTCAACCTATTTTTAATGCAAATACACCAGCCATGAATATGTTGTAATGGCAATGTTTAATTTTCTTTTTGAGCAAATATTGTTTTCCTAAAAAAATGTCAAGTGTGTGTAGGGAAAATAATTATATTATTTTAATGTTCATTATAAAATTGTATGATCTTAAAGGCAACTTACAATGATATTATTTTTACCATAACCAGACTTATAAACATAAGTTTCAAATCTCATTCAAGGACGAGATGATTTGTTCAAGTAATTTATATCGTTAAAGAACGAGCAGTATATTCAATGTGATTGATCCTGCACTTTACCTCTATGGACAACCAAGATGAGAGATATTTTTAAAAATATCAATTTAGTAAAACTCAACTCTGCGTTTTTATATTTTAATTAAAATAATTATTTTTTTATAATTTAAATTTTATTATCCAAATAAAATTATGATCATACGACTAAGCATCTTATAATATTCCACCTTAGTTTATAAAAGAATTATAATTTATTTTATATGAATATGTATTGGAAAATCAAGTTAAATGATTCATATCGTCCTAGATGAGTTGACTCGGATGAGTCAACTGAGTATGATGGGGGTAATTAGTTGGATGGTTCAAGTCACTACAATAGGGGTGAGATTGAGTTCTAAAATTATGCTTACAAGATCTAACTACAAAATCTCAGGTATATATATATATATATATATATATATATATATAAATTTTTTTTTTAAAGAGCATCTGAATTATGATCCAACTCATGGTAAACAGAGAATTTGCATTTTTTTTTATTGGTTGGTAGCATTATCATAAAGTGGGTTGTTGTAAAACCTAGTAAAATTAGAGATGCAACTTGGTTTGGTTCAAATCAAGAATCGAATCAAACTGAGAGCTTTGAATTGGTTTGGTTCGGTTATGGGTTAACAAAATAGAGAAGCGACCAATTTGGTTTGGTTCTTGGTCATGCTTTGTAAGAATCAAATCAAATCGAGAACCGAATCCTATATTAATAATATTATTAATATTATTTTTATGGATAGATTAATGACTTTTTTTTTTGGATGGATGGAATTAATGAGTTTCTTTAATTGATGAAAAATCTATTGACTTCTTTGTTTTTTTGTTTTTGAATGGATACATTAATGATTTTATTTTATTTTATTGATGGATAGATTAATGAGTCATTATATGAGATTTCATATTCATAACTATTTATTTTTATTGAAAATATGTTGATTCAATTAGGTCTTTAAGTTATTGGCAATTCATAGAACTGGATTGAAGCAAACCTTCCTCAGCTCGCTTTGGGTTGGTTTGGTTCTATGGTAATTTGATTTGGTTCCAGTTCTCATTTAATGGAACCGACCTAGGTCGGTTTGGTTTCAATTTGACCTCAAACCGAACCAAATTGTACCCCTAAGTAAAATGGTAGGGAAAAGATGATATTTTGAAAGCAAATTACACTTAATAAGGATTTTGACATTTGTAACTGAGAAAAAACATAGTGCTAAACTGATAAATTAATGGCACTGAAAAAAAAAAAAACTTTGAAGTGAGCAGGCCGCTTCAAAATTTTGAAGAAACCCTCACCATTGGATTATTTTCAATTTGCAGAAAATAAGCTGATAAAGCTTCTTTCCAGTTTCTCTAATTTGCATAAATATTCATGATCTTGAGTTGTGCTTGCCTCTACAATCTTAGTGTTCATCTTTAAAGAAAAGGAGCACTTTGAGGTAATTGAAGTCTCTCAATTTAAAGCTGACTGTTTATTTTTATAAGTATTAAATTTAATAAAAACCAAAAGAGCGACCCAAGGACAGAGGAGGCTGAGGTAGCCCTAAGAAAGAAAGCAACCAAAAAAGATACAAAAGAAAAACAAAAGAGCCATCGAAGCAAGCCTACAAGTTACAAAGATCCCATATAAACACAAAATCCGCAAAGGAAACCACGAAGACCTCCTTGTTCAACTTAGCCCAGAGATACAAGAACCCTAAGATCCCCATAAAAATCACATGGGAGTTACTCTCCTTGGCCTGGAACACCCTATCGATCCTCTCTTTCCAAAGCTGACTGTTACTACAATGCAAGTCTTGGTGAGCATTAGACCCATCATACCAAATTTTACAATGGACCCACTTCCATAGGTTGTAGAAAAAAATATATTCTCAGTTATCCTTTGTACTTGCTATAAATAATAGCAAGTATAAAGTACAAAGAATCCAGTAATAGAAACCTTTATAAATAATAGTCTCAAACTAAGGAATCCTGCACATTCAGAAGTTCGACATCTGTCTTAATTAAGTATACTCACATTTAATTATTTTATGAAAATAATTGAAACTTTTAGATACTTAATGATCAAAGTAGAATACAAATAAAACGTTATCATCATCATAAAGCCTTGACCAAAAATTTTAGGGAGGATCCCCGAATGAATCTTGGATTCAATCTACATCCATTTCCTTTGTTAATTCTAGTGTGTTCACATCTGATCCATGGGCCTTTTTGTCTTTCTATTTTTTTGGGCCAGGTTAGAACCTTCAACTAGCAAATTCCCTCTAATGGAGACTGTAACCAACTTTTGTTGCACACAACCAAACCATCTCAATCGATTTTCCCTTAGATCCTCACCTATTAAGGCTACTTTACATCTCCCCAGATGCGACGGTCATTTCTATTTCTATTTCTATTGGTCCTAGTTTTTCCGTGTGTCCATCTCAGGAATTAGTTATATAACTTGTCTCCGGTAACCTTTGAGAATAACTAACTTCACAAATCATTGATCCAAAACAAGTTGTACATCATATCCCAATTGTATGCCCCTGGGATTCTACCTGATATGGCAGTTCATGGCGGCTGGGCGTATCTGAAGGTACTAGTCCTATATGTGCGTGTCCCAATTGTAAATCTTGCAAAATCACATATAAAGCATTTGTGTTTGACTAGTTTAAATTGATAAACTGGTACATGGTCCCACATCTAAACCATGTACAAGACACTTGTTTCTAAGCCCTCCGCAATGCAGGGATCAGTATTTTTCGATCACTTAAAAGATCAGTGAGAGATAAAATTTTGGTTAGCCAACCACACTAATGGAGATGGAGATCTGGCCCCGAAAACCTCTCACAGAGGGAGGTATACTAAATGCTTTGTGCTAAAAGGGTGTGAAAATATAGGGTAAAAGGTTAATTCTGAGGTTATTTAAAATCTTAGTTTCAGCTTTTCGAGTGTCTACAGGCATAGAAGGGTAACCTTTTAGAAGATACAAAACCCAATAAATAGATCTCTGTTTTAGCCAAATTACACATAAAATGGAGCAAGAAAATCATGCTCAAACTAAAAAATCATTATGTTTCAACGAACACAATAGAGTCATCGTAGATCAAATAAATGCTACACATCAACCGAATATTTATGAGACCAATAAGCACAGAACTAATGATTTCCATAAGCATAATTTTTAAAGAAGAGCACCATTAACTATAATCGCAATGCAAGTAAATTGTGACAATTTCGGGTTTGATTAAAATTTAAGAGTATAAAGTTAAAGAGACTCAAGTACAATAACATCCAATACAGGAAACTATAGCTTATCCTACAAAATCAAATCCAAATGCGTTTCTATTTGAGAAGAATTCGCATAAAAAAAATCAATACCGATCATTGTTTGCATAGTGTGCAGTTTCTGTTTCTGTCTGCAATTCCCTCTAAAACTGTTAGAATTTGCCTACAGATGCTATAACCAAGTCCAAGCACCACTCTCATATACCAGGAATTCACTCGGCCACAGTGTCAAATTGAGCATTTTCTTCATTGGAATGGACTTTGTTGGCCTCCACAACGCGCAAATCAGGATAATTACGGTGGTTCAAGGAGTGAAGCCAGAGGGCCACAGCCCCTTCCTTATGTTCTGTGGATGCAATATGAGAATATATTTGCTTCATTTTAAAGTCCTCCGCTTCTTCTGCATAATCTTTCATTGATATTTCTTCGTGTGTGTCTTTCCACTTTTGATTATACGAAGTGAAGAAACACTCATCCAAGTAGAGCCCAACTTCAGGAGCAGTCGGCACATTAATATTTACATCCCTAAGTATTATTTTTTGCAAGAATTAGTAAAATAACGATCAATACAATAAGAATTAAGGTATTAGGACTGAAAATACTTACTGCTGCAAAGCTGTGTCGATCAACGATTCAGGTGTGCAATTCCTCATGACAGAAACCGCAAGCCCAATCAACTTTCGAATCTGATGAAGCATAAAGCTTTGCCCCATGACTTCACACTTAACAAAATCCATCCCTTCAACTGTAACAATTACATTAGCCTCGAACGATAGAATGTAGCGCTTTGCAGATGGGTCTTCAGCTTTCGTCCTCGTCGTGAAATTGTGGAAATTATGGGTTCCAACATAATGATTCAAAATTCTATTAAATCTCTCCTTCTCCTTCTCTCCATAACAAAACCCACTCCCCTTCCCCTCTCCATTATTACATTGTACTAAATTCTCATCAAATTTTTCCTCCTCCAAAGAAACCCTAGGTTCAACCACTATTTCTGATTGCGAAACCGTGGAGTCCAATATGGCTTCCGAATTTGAAACAGCAACAACATTGTCCTCTGAAGAAAACCCAGATTCAGTTTCGCCTTCAATTTGAGAAACAATGTTCACTCCATTTTCTACAATATTCGATTCGCTGTTTCGCCGACCCATTACACCAAAAACCTTACGACCTCTCTCTGAACACTCCAAACACTTAACAAGCTGATTCTCTGAACCCAAACTAGCCAACACACTCTCCCTATCAGGATGAGAATTGGGATCAAGAGCGAATACTGGAATCAAATAAACGTATCTCCTTCGATCGCAAAATTTCTTCGCATTAAACGAAGCAGTAGCACGTTTGAACCCAAAGATTCGAATTTGATGAGGAAGATTGGAATTGAGCCGGTCGATCAGACCGGGTGGGTCGATGTAGAACCGGCCAGAGACCACCTGTCCCACAGCGCTGACTCCCTTATCGGTACGAGCCGAACGAGCAAAGTCGAACCGCTTGGGTTTGCCGCGGTCAGTTTCAGGTACAGCGCCAGAAAGATAAAGGGCTTCTTCGAGGTCACCTTCGATGGTTTTAGCTCCAGGGTTCTTTTGCATGCCTTGATAACCTACGCCGCAGTAAGCAAAGAATATTGCGATTTTGCGCCGTTTGTATCTAGGGTTTTGGGTGGAGATGGGTTCGGTGGAGGATGGGATGGTGGTAGCCTCGTCGTCGGATGTGGTGGTGGTAGACATTTTGAGCTTCTTGGGTTCGGGTTCTACTGGAGGAGGAGAAGTGGAGTCCATGGTTCAGTTGCTCTTGCTTGAGTTCTCCATTAGAGACTACCAACACAGAGACCCAAAAACCCTAAATGGTCATAGAACTTGGACCAACTTTACTTGTTTTTGGACTATTGACTATTGAGGGATATAGCCATCCACGATGAAGTTATTCTTCTCGTATTACCACTCCAATATATTCACTAAAAACCTCCGACCTCTTCGAAAACAAAAAAACAAAAATTAGAGAAAAAAAATGAGTTGTAATAATATGACTCACGAGGAGGCATACACAATAAACTCCCTGACGTGACAAGTTCGAGAATTATAGATCTGTACATTTCAGAATACATGATTGCACTTCCCTATAAAAAAAAAAAAGTGTATCATGAGAGAACTATGTATCTTAAGGCGTTCATATCTATGATTTTGGAACTTGTCTATGTCAAGGAGTCAATTGAGTATGCCACCCGACAAGTCATATTATCAAGATTAAAAAGAAAAAAAAAACACCTACTTTCAATATTGTTTGACAATATGCCATGGAACTACTTCTTGGGAGTAGATCCTCTATAGTGCATTTTCTCTATAGTTCTCTCATCATTGTTGTTATTTTAAACGATTGATAGGTGAGTCACATCATCAAGACAGTTACATCTTATCGTTTAAATTTAGAATTTTGTTCATCGTCCATTTTCAAACACTTGATTAAAGTTTTTTGTTTTTTCAAATCTAATCTAAACGACGAGTAGAAGATTAATATGTTGTTGTTTTAGTTAAATTGGATATGGACTGTAGAACTAGAGTTAGAGAGAAAATGGGCTATAGAGGTTTTGCTCCCCCCATTTTCTTGCTCTCATTAATGTTCTTCTAAATTATAGTCCAAAAATTCAAGAAGACATTTTATATCATTTAAGAAAATCGAGGCATCTTTGTGAATCATTTTAGTATCACTCATGAACAGATGAAACAAAAATTCAAGATTGAAAGCCATGCTATTACAAGACCATCGACACTTGAACTAATAATTTTGAATCACCCCTCCAACTTTTGGTAAAAGTTATAGTTATGTATCCCAATTAATGGCATAACCTTAGTGGTGCACTAAAAATACCTTAAAAAAATGACTTATGATAAACATTGTTAATTTTTTTTCCCCATTCTTTCTGGAAATGCATTATCTACGACCTCTAAGATATTTTTTTTAACCTATTGTACTTCAAGTTTGTCTTTTACCCATTATCTTCAATCTCTTGTAAAAAAAACCCTCATTTTTTTCTTTCCAAAATCTATCCTATCCTAAGGAGTTTGATGGCGGGAGATATAAACATTAAGGATATAAAAAAAATGATCTTAAAAGTTAAATAAAATAAATTTTTAAAGGAAAATTCCATGATTTTGACAAAGATTGAAATTGAAGGCATTTTAGTCATTTAATCTCTCTTGAAAGACCAAGGTCTAGGGGCATGCCCCATTTGAAAACATGGAGGTACTCCATATTTCACCAAAATATGGAAGAATTCTTCTAATTGTATGAAATAACTGTCGAGGGATATCATCTAAATATTTCACAGATATTTTAATTGGGTGGGATAAGTTCAACTCTTCATTAAACGTGAGAGTTGTGGATTCCAAGGGTTGCAACTCTTTAGAATTTGTAATCCAAACAATAGAAGTAGAGTTGAGTCACAAGAGTTACAACTCCAACTCCAGAACAAAACCTCTCGATGTTTTCTTAAGTTAATTGAAATTTTCTATGTTATATCAAAGTTATTTTTATGATCAATAATGAGATAAAAATAGTAAGATCATTTATAATTTAAATTATGTAGTATTTCAACATTTTCATTATTTTAAGAAATTAAGAACAAATATTTACTTTTGCAACATGTATATCAACTTGTACTTGCACTATCGAGTCATACTAACCATTTAGAGTTTGCCACTCCGAATCCTATCTTATAATTTGTTTTGACCTTGGCCTTCTTGTCTTTCAAATATTATCATCCCTTAGTCTCATACTTAAATCTTATCATAGGTTATTGTTTTTGGTATTCTTCTTTAGTCAACCCAAAAGTTACCCATCCAGCATACATGTTCGCCTATGATAACGTGATGATTGAACTGGTGCTAGCCAAATTTTTTTTTTTTTTAATCAATCTTCAAGCAAAGATACATATTAAAAAGAAACCTACTTCGGGCATTGTCGCATTGACCATGAATAATAAAGGCATCAAAGTAGTCATCATTGTCATATTTTGCGGACCCATCAGTGCATCTAAATTTGAGAGATGGTTGATTGGGTTTGGAGGTAGGCACCCTCTCTAGATGGGAAAAACTTTGAAACAGACAGTGCTTCAAAGTTTCGGTAAAACTCTTTTCTTTGGATTGCATGTGGCATATCCAAGGAGGTATCTTAAGTATTGATGAAAAATTAGGGGTTCGAAAGAAATACAATAAGCCACATGTCATGTGGTGTAGAGGGTTCTACCGAAATTTTGAAGAACTTCAAAGTTGGATTTGAGATGGATTTTTTTTTTCTTATCATGGGTATCCCCACCCTTCGGCTGAGACTAATCTCACGGTCAAAAACACCGCCCCCTAAGAAAATCCTAAGTGAGATGGTTAATCCTCTAAATTATTTTTTGAATGTGACCCACTTCTTAATTTTGTTCTTTAAATAAAACATTTAGTTTTGTGTTATGACTTATAATATTAGAGTGCTTAAAAAATCTTCACTCGATCAATATTTCGTTAACGTGTTATGGATACAGATCAATATATTTATTTTCTTGGAATGCATAAATACATATTTTTATGGGGATTTGTATTTGTGTATTTTGAGAAAACAAATTTATGATTTTGTGTCCGTAACATGTCAGTTAAGTATCTACAAAGTAAAGACTTTATATATGGTTAGAAAATCATTATTCATAATATTAGTATACTCCTAACAATTTTGGCCAAATTGAAAAGGGATTTCTATACATTTGGAGAAACTCACTTTGTGGAAGAATAAATGATGAATGCAGACGATAAATCATACCTGGTTGATGTGGTAAGGACACATGGTGCATAACTTTTTCCTTGTGTATCGAAAAGAAAAAGATCTCATAAAGGTAAATGCTGAAATGAAAAAAAATATTTATTGCGATTCTCACAAGTCTGACATGGGATGTGCACATAACCATAGATGTGTTTCCTCGTGATACAAGTAAAAACCATCTACGATTATGTATGCATGTCCACGTCAGAATTGTGAGAATCACAGTAACTCCTGTGTCACCCCAGCACGACTCAAAGATCTATGATTGTGTGCCCTTGCCATGTCAATCCACTTCCAATCGCGTACAAGTATGATTTACCTCGTTCATTCGTCGAGGCAAGGCCGTGCGTAACTTTTGAACTGCATACACACTTTAGATCCGTTGATGCAATACATGATCAACACCACTGGGTGTGTACGTGTGGCCGATGCCCCTTCATCAATAAGCACGTGTCACCTTTTTGTGTTACCTAACTGAATATGGAGTGGACCACAGTATCTATGAGAGTGTTTCACATGCAACGGCCCTGTTGATATTATGAACGACGAACGAATGTGATATCGACACCACCACATTTCTGTTCTTCGTCGAATATCCAGCAGAGAGGTACAATAGGCAGATCGAACGAACTTAAATTCGAAATTGGTGGTACCCCCTTGGAGCAAAAGCTGGAGAAATTAGAAGAGAGGATCCGAATTCGAGCTTTCGATCTCCATATGATGGATGGAGATGCGTGAACGTGATTCCATTCGGTCCCAATCGAATTTTCAGATTTTCTTTCAATTCAGAGGACGAAGGAGAAAGAGGAACCAACTTTCACTCTACATCAAGCTCGCTTCGCTGCATTGTCACTCATGCCAAGTTGAGATACATCGCTCTCTAGGTTTTGTTTTTCTTTTGACTTTTGAATCCCAAATACCAAATGTCTCTTGACATTAAGAAAACTGCGAATTTATATTTTAAATGTTTGATGATATATCCAACGATCTTTTACATTAAAGAATTTTGTTGGTGTGTTTGGTAATTAGGTTTGTGTGATTCTGTTTAATGTCAGTGGCGTAGGAACTTGTTGACATACGTCTCCCAACACACCTCCTGACATGCAAGAAGGTGTGATCCTTTATTTTAATGTTTTTTTCTATAAAAGAAATTAACTTATAATATGGGTTGGTATAATTCATCCTTTCTACACTAATTTTATTAAGTTGTTAAATACAACTACGATTTAATATTTGTGTGGAATTTTATTTGTGTAGCTTGACCTTAACCTTAATGCAAGCAGAAAACTACGGCCCTCACTACAACTTTTTAGCCTCAAATACGGTGTTTGGATTAGAGTCGATTTTTGTACAGCTACTCAGTGATTGGATATGGATCACCTGAATAATGTATGGATCTCACTTTGTACCCCCATTGTCTTTTCCTGTTTGTTATGTGAGATCCATTTTTTATGGATGCTATGATCATCTACTAAGTTTCTCTAGATTTTTAGCGAGTTAGCCTTCTCGACTCCCTTCCTTATATAAAGTTGCTTTGTGTTAAGATGCAGGGTTTTGACAACAGTTTACCGGGTGAAGAGCAGGGTATGCTTCTTTTCTTGGATATTATTTTCATTATTCGACATCATGTCAAAAACATATAAGTTTGTAACGCAATTTTGAAATGCAAATTTTCTTTCACATTGTGGGATTGCATTGTTTGACCTTTTTTTCTTGTATACATTCAATGGATGGTGATATATAAGATGACTCTTCATTTTCCAAATAAAATTGTTTAGCTTGGTGCCAACAATCCATATTCAAATTCTAGGGTTCTTTGAGTTCTTTTTTTGAAAGCTGTATGGTGACTTCCAAAGTTTATATATATATGTGAAAGTCAATGCATTAAAGGCGAGCAAGAAAATGATTAAAAATGTATTGAGATCAATTGGTTGAGAGTAGCTATATTTTAGTTGTACAAATACAAGTGGTGGAACCTCTTATGGATTTTCAAGTTCCTTGGACATGAATTCTACCATGCATTAATTATTTTCAAAACCATCCTCTTTGTGATAGTATTAGGTGGACATACACTGAGTGATATTCTATACCATAAAACACACCCCACACAAAATAAAAATGTCCGGATTTAGAATCCATTTATAAGCTTTCTAGATATTTGCATAGGTTACCATGGGTAATGGGTTATGTAGATTCATTCTTAAAAGTGAGGATATCTCGTTCTTGTAAATTATACTATAATTTTAGAGCTTTGTAAATTCAGTTAATTTACTATATACTACATTATATGAATTACCAGAGTAATCCTTACCAGGATTTAGAATTCCTATATGAGGTTATAAAATGGCAAATGAAATTTCTAGATATTTGCATAGGTTACCATGAGTAATTGGTTTACATGGGTTCATTCTTAAAAGTGGGGATATCCAGTTCCTGTATAGTTTTAGGGCTTTTCAGAATGTATTGATCAAAATAATCCTCGAGTCCATTATAGTAGATGGTCCTGATTAAATATGTGCAATTGATGATGCAAGCTTATGAGATCTGGTATTTATTATTAGGTTGAATGAACTTGCTCTTGAATTGAGAGTCCTAATTTTTATCCTACATAAAAGCATTGTAAACTAATGCTTATACTCTGATTAGCATATGCCATATATTTGTACCAAGGCAGTGTGTGAAATCACGAAATCTAGATTCAGGGTTGTGGAAACAGTATCTCTTATATGTGTATCTATACCTATATATATAGGGTCGGGTTATTTTGACAAAATCCTAGACAACATTCTAGACAAAGTTTTGTCTTATATGGCTAAAAAGTTTCGGAATGGGCTGATTTTTTGTGAGGATGATATCTATAGTGAGTAGATCATCCTCACAAAAAATCAGCCAATTCTGAAACTTCTAACCTCATGAACAGTGGTTACAAACTAACGGTAAAAAAGTGATGGTTCATGATTCTTCAACTTGTAAACTAGAGTTAGAAATTTCAGAATTGGCTGATTTTTTGTGAGGATGATTTTCTCACCATAGAGATCATTGTCACAAAAAAATCAGCCCATTCCAAAACTTTTAGCCCATATAAGACAAAATTCTTTGTCTAGAATGTTGTCTAGGATTTTGTCAAAAGAACTCTAACCATATATATATATCCAGATTTATATCTGTGAAGGACATCAATTGTGGATCTTGTAAATGCTGACCAGAATATAATTTTGGAATCATTTGTAGGTGCAGTGCTACAGAATGGAAGAGAAATTCTTTTCCAGGTATAATTCGGCATCCCTAAATGCTATTGATACCAAGACGATATGTACCAGAATTGGTTTAATTTCTTATTCAGTTGACCTGTTGGAAGTGGTTTTGTGATTGTCCATGTGTAATGGAACTTGTTGGTTGTTGATTAGCATGTTTAAAGAACAAGCGGTGGTTAATTTAATTTCTGTGAGCTTTTAGAAAGATATTGTTTACATATAATTACATCTATTTCATGCCATACACTCATACTGTAACACCTCACAGACAGTCTGATTAACAGGCTTTCAACTGGGAGTCTCACAAAAATGAATGGTGGAGAAACTTAGAAAGTAAGGTTCCTGATATTGCAAAGTCTGGGTTTACATCGGTGTGGTTACCCCCGGTGACTCACTCATTCTCACCAGAAGGTGAGCTACCACATAACAGCTCTTCAGATTTATTTTGTTATTTTATGCATACACTCTATTGGAAATTTGGAATTATTTTCTTTTTCTTTCTCATTGTTTAACAGGTTACCTACCACAGAACCTTTATTCTCTCAACTCCTCATATGGGTCCGATGACCAGTTAAAAGCTCTACTTCAAAAAATGAAGCAATATGAAGTTAGATCAATGGGTGACATAGTTATTAATCATCGTCTTGGTACTACTCAAGGGTATGGGGGAATATATAACCGTTATGATGGGGTTCCATTACCATGGGATGAACGGGCTGTCACGTCTTGTACTGGTGGATTGGTAAGCATTATTCATTGCATCGGATTTAGTTAATACCCTCACTCAAGTTGGGGTGCATAAATAAGTTTCAAGAACTTATATTATGCACCCCGACTTGAGTGAGGGTGTTAAGATATAAGGATTGAGAACTGGGTTTAGATACATAGCTCAGTTGGTTTGACACATTGCAAAGCAACTTTGAGGTTGTCGGTTCAAGTCCAACTTACCCATAAAAAAAGGTTCTAGAACTTTATTTAAAGATACTCATGTCTATCTGTGATCTTTCATTTGCTGAGAATGTTGTGACATGTTCTGCTTCTTTTGATTGTCTATGTTAGATTGGATTAAAGAGGATCCATGTTGAGACAGATAATTGAAATAGAAAGATATTGAAGGTTTTCTAACTTTGCTTGAGCCTGACAGTTTCCTTTGCTAAATATATATGCTCCTTTCTTACATTTGTTCTTGGAACTATTTCAATTTCTTGATGTGAAATCTTACATCAAATGATACAATGGACTGATTGATCTTATGGTATTAGATTTTTCTCCCCAATCAACTTTGGCCAAGGTTATCAAACATCTATACTTGACTCAGTCACAATTTAACCATCATTTGTTTTTCATTACTTGTCTATCTAAGAGTGTTAAACTAATTCTTGCATGAGAGGCCTTATTATTCATGAAACTAGAAAATCGTTAAATAGTTATCTAGGGTCAGATTCAGTGAAATAGCTGCACACTCTGGTTCAAATAAGTGGGGTACACAAAGCTAGTCACTTCCTATCTACACCTTCATATACTATTAATATCAATTTGTTGAGATGAAGGGGGGTTGTTTCTTCAAGTCTTATAAGCTTGCATGGTCCACATTTCTCTTTTTCTTTCCCTCCATTTTGTTTGGTTGTGTGTTTGGGGGGGGGGGGGGGGTGGTGTGGGGGGTGAGTGCTAAGATCATTTGGCAGTAGAGAGTGAAAAGCAAGAGATTGATAAAGAAGACGATAGAAGAGGCCCACCACTACATAAATACAAAAAACTAAATAACAATAACTCTAACTTAGAGAAATTAAGTCTACTTTGAAAGCTTTCCTGAAACCAAACACATGGATTTATGATGTGCATGGATGTGTTTGTGAGATGTCTTGTATTCTTATTGGGCTTGGACTTCAAGAGGCAAAATAGCATCAAAGGGGACCTTTTCCTCTCGCTCTAGGCCTTGGTCCGAAACCCGACTTGGTCCATGTGGGGTTCGGGGGCAGCGCCCCTAAGGTGAACTTTTTTGGGTATATATAATTTTCCGGGTAGGGTTTTTAATTTTTTTTTTCTCTGTGAGGTTCCTTGCAGCTGAGAGAGTTGTAGAGGACAGAGAATGTGTAATCTTTATTGTTGAAAGTGGATTTTTCTCCCTCTCCTCTGTGGACATAGGCAATTTGACAAACCACGTAAATCTGTGTTCTTTGTGTGATTGTTTTCTTCTTTGTTTTTGCTATTGTTGTGCTTCTGCACAATAATATTCATAGTACTGTTTACCATTTTCAAATCCATAAATGGTTTACTTTTAGGGGAACCAAAGCACTGGTGACAACTTCAATGGGGTTCCAAACATAGATCATACCCAAGATTTTGTTCGAACAGACATTATCCAATGGCTATTGTGGCTCCAAAATATAGTTGGATTCCAGGATTTCCGTTTTGACTTCGCAAAAGGGTAAGTGAATCTGAAATGTTGCTATAATCCACTTGCAAATTCATTTTCTGGCTTCTGTCTCAGCATTCTTGTTATTTCATGTCATTTAATTTTAGCTATGCAGCAAAATATGTGAAAGAATACATTGAGGGGTCGAAGCCCATGTTTGCTGTTGGCGAGTACTGGGATTCTTGCAACTACAGTAGTTTAGATTTGGACTACAATCAAGGTATTCTACTCTTTTAATCATTTTTATTGTATATCTCCAATTAGAAGCTAATTCTGCATATACAAATAAAAACGAGCAGGTAAAAAAACTGTGCCAAGAGATCAATTTTCAAATTATTGGAAGCTTATTGTCTGTCACTTAAAATATTAGATATTCGGTGCCCTTATATATATATAAGCTTCTCATGTTTAAAGAGAAAATAGAAACTTCTGCTTGTTCTGTGTGATATAACATTTGTAGGTAACTAGATATGACATCAGGGTTGATTTGGATAAAATCTGTACCACCAGGTTGCAGACCATGAGGAAAGTCTACAAATGGCCACCTATTACATGTGGTGCACCTACAAAGAATGGGCCTCTCACTTAAATGGATACCATACTATCAACTAGTGAATTGTCTTTGCTCTGGAAAACTGGAACTTGATTTGATTCGATGATTTCCTTACCGATCTATCACTGTCTTTGGGATGCTTGGGATATGAAATGACAAATCTTGGAGGACTCTATAGATAACCTCAATGGCAGATAAAATATAGGAAAGTCAATGGAGATTATGTACATCGAAAACTGATAAATGTACTTGAGGAGTGCGTATGCAAGTTTAAGACTTTAAAAAGGTGGGAAGAAGGCTAGGGATTACATGAATTGAGGTGGTAAGAAAAGATAGAAAACAAATGCTTGACAGAAGACACAGCTTTCGATAGAGTTGAATTATGAAAGAGGATTCATGTTGGCAACCGCTCAACGTATTTATAAGTGAAAATAAGGAATTTACACATGAATAAGCCATGGGGTTCCTGATTCTCTAGTAGGTACTGTTGACAATCATTTACCCCAAAAGACCGATCTGATGGGGAGAGGCGCAACTATGAATATAAGAAGGTCATGGGTCAACTGGGGCACGATACATGAGCACGTGACACCCAGGAGTGGAGGCGGATAACTCAACCCCCCTCACCCTTAAGGGTGGAAAATTCCTTCGAGGAGATTCGAACCCATGACCTATACGAGCCTAGCGCTCTAATACCATGCTAACCAACCAACTACTCCAAAAGATCTGTTGGAGAAGGGGAGAACTATGAATATAAGAGGGTCACGGGGCTTAACTAGGGTATGACTCACCCGAGAGTGGAGGAAAATGTACACTCAACATTGAGTGTTGTGTTCCCTGCCTCCACTCTCAGGTGTCACGTGCTCACCTATCGTGCCCCAGTTCGACGCATAACCCTCTTATATTCATAGCTGCCGCTCTCCCCATCAGATCGATCTTTTGGGGTAAATGATTGTTAACATGGTATCAGAGTGTTGGTTCGTATAGGTCACAGGTTTGAATCTTTCCACCCTTATGGGTGAGGGGGAGTGTTAATCCCCGTGACCCTTTTATATTCATAGTTCTCCCCTTCTCCAATAGATCGGTCTTTTGGAGTAGTTGGTTGGTTTACATGTACGAACCGCAATTATTGAACGCATTTGCATACTTGCATGCACACTGAACCATCCCAAGTCAACAGATATGCCTAGGAAACAGGTCCCATTTCTTCTTGTTTTGCAAGTTTTGTCAAGATTCAATGAGTTCTCTCTGTGGGAGTAAGAGCTTCTTCACTGAATAACATATTAATCACACTTTAGAGTTGTGAAAATATGTGATGTCAGTACTTGTGTCAGATAAAGCTTTAGCTTATGAGCTTCGACAAATAAAAACAATGCCTTATTGGATGACTATTAATAACAGTTCCCTCAATTAGTTTCTACTTTCTAATCATCTTTGAAGAAATTTTGTACGAGTATGATCAATTGAGATTTAGAAGTCATCTATTGAGTCTTCTTCCACTTCAGTTACAACTTTTTCGTAAGTGGTATCATATTTCAATATGCTTGATCTTTTAGTTTTAGTTCATTTTATATATATTTTTTGGGTGAAAGGATCTTTTCCCCATTTAGATAAATTATGTGTAAGTGGCACTACTGTCTATGATTAATTGAAATCCACTGTGCAGATAGTCATAGACAGCGGATTATCGATTGGATTGATAACACAGGAGGGCTTTCTACCGCATTTGATTTCACAACTAAGGGGATTCTTCAGGTATACATTATTGGAGCTATTATTGTTTCGAAACGACGTTTGACCTTGCCTACTTGCATAATATTGACTAGCTGCTAAAAGAGTTGACTTTTTAGGGGAAGTATAAACCTGAAGATGTTCTTCCCCATACAGGAAGCTGTTAAGGGACAACTATGGCGCTTGCGTGACTCTGAAGGGAAGCCGCCAGGCGTAATTGGATGGTGGCCTTCAAGGGCCATCACATTCATTGATAATCATGATACGGGGTCAACACAGGTATTGATCATCATTGCACCATAGCCGATTGAGAGCTTTATGGTGGGAAGAAAACATCTTCCTTGCCTCTGATGCACATGTGGCACACATTCTGGATTTTGATACTTACTACTCCATTGGTCCCACCACGGAGTTACCATAGGTCAACAATCGACTTGACCAGACTATCCTAATTCCTAACCATCGCATCTATTGGAAGGAAAAAAAATTGGCAGAGTTGAGGGCCATAGATTAGATGGTTAGTATCATCTGATCAGAACGACTTTTGGTGTGGATGATCTTATTTGTCTCTACCCATCGAATGGTTGGTTTCAGCCACATTTGTGTTGTGCAGAAGAGGCAAGCAATAGAACTGGTCTTGTCTTGATTTTGATTATTCCTCATTTTTGAATTACATGTGTTTCAAGAGCTGAATAGTCTTCATTCACATTTTCTTCTATTACAATCTTTATTTTTATGCGACCGAGTTCTTCCATTATCTGTGGTTCTTAATGAACCATCTTTATGCCTAGAACCCAAGCGTATGCTCCTCATTTCAATTCCCTGTGATAACATTGTCTAATTCTTACAGGCTCATTGGCCTTTTCCCTCTGACCACATTATGGAGGTATGTAAACTGGGTTTTATCGACGAGTATGTCTGCTTACCATAACACTGGAATATTTACTTTCCATCATCTGTAAAGCCATTTCTGATTTCAAATATGATAGGATTTATGCTTTGTTTATTTTACTCTGTTTTCTTTCCAATTTTCCTGAAAGCATATAACAAATGCTAGGTGAACTCATCCAATTTATAATGGGAAATTTAGCATGCATGTTGTTTATACCTTATGTTGCATGTATTTTTCTATCGGGTGAAATTTGCAAGGCTATTGCAATGTGGTGCGAGGCCAGAATTGTGAATGAATTGCATTTCATTGATCCTCATTTTTCGGATTAACTCATTGCACGAGTCAATTCTTCTTCCCCTCCATTAAATCCTATAACTCAAACCTAACACTAATCTGCCCCAACCGCAACATCTGCAACCACTCCAAACTCCACCATATTTCCCCAAACCTATCTCCAATAACTCTGCAGAAATTTTATGCACATCCCTCCACAAACCAATTTCTTTGAAGAAACTGGCCTGTATAACCCATCTTTATACCCAGACACTAACCATGCCAAATTTTCTTTATCCTAAACCCCTAAAATTAAACTCCAAACCCATCACCAAGCCCCACACCATAATCTAAACATAATTTAAACCCAAAACTAGATCTGAAATTTATTTCAGACCGCATATCTGCAATCAAACTAGTGTCTATATCCATGAGCCAATCTGAAACTTATCTCCAACCCTTCCTTAAGTAGAACAATCCTAGAATCGAATAAAACCTAAGTTGTCCTACATCAACTTTCGTATCAAAGCAAAGCTTGGAACATAGCAAAGATTGGAGATAGTATTGGAAGTTAATACTAGATTTGTTTTAGAAGAATTTGAGAAGAATAATATCAAGCCTCTTTTTGAGAGTTTGGCAGGAATTTGTATTAATTAAAAAGGTCAAATTACAGAAAAGCCCTTACAAATAAGAATTAAATAAAAGACTATTACTACTAAGAAATTATGACTAAAATAGCAACTAACTAGATTATTTCCAATAGTTTTACCTCTCAGGCAGTCATTGAGGGTTTGTTCAGTGATGAGTATGAAGAGAACCTGATTTCCACAAGTTTTGTTCTCAAAATCTTACAAGATGTCGAAGATCAATTATATTGTGGATATAATGAAGAAGGTTTTGTCATCAATTCTGTTGCGGAAAGTTTATCAATGATGCTGAGTAAAAAGTTGTTCCTCTAAAGGATAATGTCATGGTGGAAAAAACTTAGATCACAATTGTACAAGCTACCTTTGATGCAGAATAGCGCTTTCTATCTATTATTTCAGGCATATGATATCAACTCAAGGTATCATCAGGGAAATCAAATCCTACGATACAACCATTCCAAGATAAGGTTGATGAAAAAACAGTTGAGTTATTAATTTCAGAAGATGCTGTGCAGCAAATCGGACAATTGGATGAGGCTAAAAGGTTGAATGACGAGTTAAAAGTGCCTCCAATAGTTGTGCATGTAGTTCTAGGATCACCTAAGGAGCAAGGTTGTTCTGTGGACGGCACGTCAAAGGAGCCTAAGGAAGATATCTTATAGGCGACATCTACATTTTTGTCCGTAATGTAGCTATACTATCAATAAATATCTCACACGGACTATTTGGACAAGTACAATGGAGGTTTTACTGATATAGAAGTGCGTGTTTTCATTCCTAGTTATTGTTTTATTTCAGGAAAATTTTACAACCAACTTAAATGGGAACGCTATTTGAGGTTAATGGCACAACACAATATTAAGACGAGAGGGCTAGTATTCTCCCACAAGGAAGAATTGCTGAAGGTCATGATGATCCTCGAGTATTTCAAAACTTGAAAATGAGTTTTTCTTCCAACCAGGGCAGAATAATGCAGTTTGAGAATCAAACTGACAACCATAGGCTCCAATAACAAGTTTGTAATTAGTAGGGTTTCCACTTGTTTGGTCCAAATTTAATTTTTTTGTCACTTTTTTTTTTTAACGGGGTTAGTTTTACATTAGCTAGATTTATTACATTCTAGTTTTGAGTTTTTTTGTGTGGTTATTTTAGGAGTTCAATTTGAGTCCAAGTACTATTTACGTCTGTTTTCTTTGGACCTTATTTTTAGGGATCAGAACTTATCCTATAAGGTTGATTTCATGTCATTTGAAAGGTTATTCAGTTACCTATCCATGGGCCCAGGATTTTATGAATCCGATATATTTTAAGAAAGTTATGGCTAAAATATTAGTATGGTATCACTTTGTGATGGGATTTGTATCTTGTAGTTAAAAAGGTCAAAGTTTAAGTCATGTTAGGATTAGAGTTAGAATCTAAAACAAAAAAACCTATCTATATGGCTATCATAATTGATTTCTCTAAGTTTTTTTTTTTTCGAATAAAATTTATGGATTTTTCTTTTTGAGAAATTCTCCAGTGATTGGATTTGGACCAAGAAACCTTTGGAGTTATTTCAAGGTTAAGTTTGCATCGTCCTGCATTACGTCCCCTCTTTTGTCATGAGATGCATGATGAGCCCATTGTGTAATATATTTTGATCCTCATTAATATATAAAAATTCGATTGTTTTTTGTGTTTTAATTTCAAAATTTGATTCAAACACTTGAATCCCATTTCTGGAATGCGCAAAATGCGGCATTCTATGCTAATTGATGCAAATGTGTATGTGTGTGTGTGTGTTGGGGGGGGGGGGGGGGGGTTGTAGATACCGTGGAATAAGCTACAATGCCAATGAAAATGGACGATCTGGTGGCTAGCAGCCCCAACCCACTATCCAAAACTTCTTGAGCGAGGAGGATCTCAAGCTCTCAACTTCTGTCTCCTTTCTTTTAAATTCAATCCAAGGGTTCAAACTTCTTACAAATGACAGCTTTTATACCAAAGCCCTATCCCCTAGGGCAATCCTAGTCCTTGGATTGTTCCTTCAGATCTTAACTGTTCATTCTGATATAAGAAGTAAACTTACAGAAAATAGTCTAGACAATCATGAAAAACACATAAGTGTCCCCTCTGCTGCAAAATTCAAAGAAAAAGCAAGACAAAATTCCTTCTTCAACCAAAGGTCTTCCCAAATTGCATCTTTGGTGGAGGGTTATTAGTTGCTTAAAATGACAGTGGGTACAAAGCGGGGAAGCAACTTTTACAATCCAGTTTTGATTGTATTAGTTTAGGAGGCAGAAGTGGGCACAAGATTACATAGCGGGAGGCATTCCAAGGATGGAAGGTTCATGTAACTATAGGTGGATTTCAAGCCTTGTTGCAATACCTGTCTTATGTTGGTACACTTATATTAGAAAGGTGTTATAGGTTATACTGAAATCAATGTATCGTTAGGAGATTTTACATTGCGAATTCAGAGAAGTGTGCTACAAGAAAATGCTTTTTTGCTTTTAAATTATTGCTGTTCCTTTTCCTATGTTGTCCAAACCAGTACATGACAGACCCGAAAGGTTGCTGTGCTAGATTTTATTGTTTACATGTCATCTATTTGTAAATTATAGAATCTGGTGATTTGTTAATCGGTCGAGTGAGTGAGTACTAGGATCGGGAAATTTTTGTTAATTAATCTTGCTTCCTTTTTTTCTTTATTAATTAAACATCCCTGATGTTCTACAGGGGTATGCTTATATACTGATGCATCCAGGAATGCCAACCGTATTTTATGACCATTTTTACGAATGGGGTGACTCAATTCATGACCAAATTGTGAAGATGGTACGCTACAAAACTCTCTATCAAAGTACCTTTCTGAGGCTGAAGTTAGTCTCTAATATCTCATTGATTCTCTGCAGATGGACATTCGAAGAAATCAAGGCATTCACAGCAGATCTTCAGTCATGATTTTAGAGGCCCAGCCGAATCTCTATTCTGCAATCATCGGGGAGAAAGTGTGCTTGAAGATTGGGGATGCAACATGGTGCCCAGACGGCAAAGAATGGACACTGGCAACCAGCGGCCACAGGTATTCAATCTGGCTCAAGTAATATTCCCTAAAGCTACTAGTATTATTAATCGTGCCATATTAAAGTAGACGTTCTTCAAAATTGTTATTCCTATATAAATTAACATGCAATATCAAAGCACATTTATGTTTCGAAATGTATATTTATGAAAGATGGTAGACTTTGAGAGTATTTATAAAATAGCACTGATGAAGTTTTACGAGGCACTAAACAAATGTAGAAGAACCATCTTGCAGAGTTGGTAAAGTTTGTGAGTGTTGATACCTCAGAGCTGGATTTAAAACCTGCCTTCACTGACCTTCTTGCCTAGTTTATACAACTCACCTCATGGCCTGCCTTTCAAGAAATTGACACAAACCAACTCCCAAATACAAATGGTTTGATAATCTAGGTGACATTAACTGTATTTACACTATTGCTTTCGAGAAACATTGTAGCCAGCCTTTAGGTTAAGGCTTTGATAATGATGATACTTTGAGAAACATATCTTTAGAGAATGTGGAGACTAAGATATAAGTCTAGGATGAAACTTTAATGCAGGAACATTGGGATTTTCTTAATGAAGAGTTCTGCTTGTGCTGGTTAATTTTCAGTTTTAAAACTTTGTAACAAAAGGATACCTATCAATAAGTAAAACTCATCTATCTAGATCATCAATAAGTGGGCTATCTGTTGTGGACTTGTGGCTGTGACACCTAAATCACAATGCTTGTAATTATATTTGAACAGTCAGTAAAATATAATTATTCCGGCAGTGTGATTTGTTTGCTATATCATTCAAGAGGTAACCCACCATTAATGGTAGGTTGTGGTGGAGAATGATACATTAGTATTTTCTACATTAGGATGTTTAAATTTAAATATTAAGGGTGATTTAGATTAATTAGAATCTTTATATTAGATTTACCTTTTCTATCAATATTGATGTAATCTTTATAAATATCTAATCAATGTTCATGAAATGATTATCTAAAGGATTATCAACAAAGTTTGTTTTCTACAGTTCCATAAATTATGAAAACGGTTAGCAACCATTATTATTTCAAGAACTCTGCTATGGTCAGTGTTGTCAATGAATCAGATCAGACTCGATATGGACCCAATTTGATAAAGATCTAATTTAATATCTTATTAGATGGATTATGAATCAACCACGATCCAATTTTGTACTCATCCAATCCAATAATGTGTTTGAAAATACATGTATTTTCGTATATAACTATAAAATAAAACACAACCGTTGTTTTCCCCCATGAAGAGCGTTTCAGATTCAATTGTGCATGCATCTCAAGGAGCAATTTCAATTTTATTCCATTTTTTCCCCTCCTCTTTCAAGAATACCCCTTCAGCTTTGTTGCCTTTTCTCTTCTACTCATTTCCAATGATACGTAATCCCTCTAATTTTATTCTCTTTCTTCTCTCCTTTTTCAATAATATCCTTCCAACTGTATTGTCTATACCTTCTACTATTTTTTCAATAACATTTCTACAAATTTTATTGGCTTTTCTCTTTTCCCCTTTTAATCCCAATGATAACGATGGTGCTTGTAGGCATAGTGACAAAGTTCGGACTTAGTAATTATTCGATGGGGGGTTTAATTCGGTTATTTTGAATGAATTTGGGAAAGTTTTGTCAAAAAAGTCTCCAAAATTTCGAAGAACAAACAAAATAAGTTTGTAGGTTTATTTCCAAAATCTATAATCTTCAACCTCTTTAAGAATCCTAGTCTTCTTCTTGATGATTGAATATTGAAACAAATAAAATTTTGTGAGTGAAAGGTAAAAATGTCACCATATTCTGTAATTAATTGAGGAATCATCAATTAATTCGTTAATTCACATATTTAATCCACTTACCCCTAATTTGGGAGAATTTTATGAATTTTTTTGAAAAATTCAGATAATTTTGTGACTATGCTCATAGATATGGGCAAACTCTAGTATATTTGTGCATCATATGATCATTTTCCGAGTGAGTTGCAGCCCGCAAATGCAGAGGTCGTCAAATATTGCCTTCAAGGGACAATCTTGATGGCATGGTAAAATTATGAGTGATTGAGACATAACCCCATATGTTTTGCTGAATGGTAGAGATACCCTTTACATTTTGAGATTGATGACATGTATGTATTGACCTTAGTCTTCTGAATAGACCAAGGGGAAAAGATTCAAATGCCCTCAACTTTAATCTATAGCAAAAAATTCATATTTTTCTTCTCCAAAATCAATCATCTTCAACCTCCAAGATAATTTTAATCTATTTTACCATATTTTCATCCGTCATTTTTTATATTGCCTCCTTTTGTAAACAATCATAGATTTTTTTATCCAAATTTTTTTTATTTTATGCTTTCTCAAAAATTGTATCTTTTCTTGAGATTTGAATGTTGAAGACTTAAAGTAGATACAATATTAAGATAGACGATGAGGGTTAAACTTTTTTCTAAAGAGATTGAAGATGATTGATTTTTGGAGAAAAAAAATATATGATTTTTGACTAGAGATTAAAGATGAGGGCATTTGAGTCTTTTCTCCTTAGTCTATTTAAAATACTGAGGTTGAGGTCAAGGTCAAGGTCGAGGGATGCATGTCATCATTTTCAAAATATAGGGGTATCTCTAATACTTAGCAAAATATATGGGGATATGTCTAAATCACCCTAAAATTATAAAAACATCCTTGCTTCTACATGACAATTGGACAAAAAAAAAATCTTAACTAGAGTGTCTTTGATCTATGAATCCAATAGAACTCAAAAATTAACTTTAAGGCTGTGTTTGGATTGAGAGAAATGGATAGAAGATGAGAAAATAAATGAGTTTCTCTCCATTTCTCTTGTTTGGATTGTTAAATGGGGGGAGAAAAAAAAAGAATTGGAGAGGAGAGAAAAAAAAAGTGAGTTTTCTTTTTTTTCAAAAGTGGAGAGAATATTTTATAATGTCAAATCTACCCTTAAATTTTTTTAAAGATATTTTAAAATTCTAAAGTTGTCTTAAGTTTTCTCTTGTCAATTCAAACATGATGGAGAGAAATTGAGTTTTTCTTCTCTCAATCCAAATACAATCTGAGAGTAATTTAGATAAAGATTAGAGCATTCATTTAGTCATGGAATTCAAATGAGCAATCTTTAATGGATGAATCCTCTATCTAACCCTTCTTTCTCAATAAAAATTACATTCATATGGGTAAGGAGGAGTAGGCATAATGAATGAGTGAAAAGTGCCATATGCCAAGGCCATGGATTAGGAAATGAGTCATGCAGGAGTGATCTCATATGGCACATCTTGACGTCAAAGTGGATAGGAATCATAAATGCTTTTTCACTTATATCTCAGTGAAAAGCATTTATAATTCTTACACTTTCACGTCAATATGTGTTATATGAGATATAATCTTATGGGCACTTCAGCATTATTTTTTGAGAAATATCTGACGTGTTTAGTGGTGGCTTAGTTCTTTGACATTCCCGTATTTCTTTAGTGAACCCCAATATACGCATTATCTGGTGACAAACTTTTATTGTTTGAAAACGTCTACTTGAATGCTACTACCTACCAAACTAATCAAACAGAGCGTAAAGACAAGCCCATATATAGATTGGCAGGTGTGATGAAGTAATGGAGGGTGGTGGGTGTCATATGACAGCATCGCTGGAAAGAGGACTCCCATCACCATCAAACATCATATATATAGTCATCACTCTCATCATTCCCTTCTTGAAAGTTATAACTCAAAAACATATGTCCTCTCTCTCTCTCTCTCTCATCACGTGATACTCTGCCTGCCACACTCATCATTCTTCACCTGCCCTCTCCTCTTTCCTCAATCATCCATCCCTGTCCCTCTAGTTTTTCTTCAAGACGTTTCTTTCCAACAACGGACCATCATGTCTATGAATCGCAAAGCAGAAGAAGCGTTTAGGGAGGGTGAACCATATTCAGTGCTCTATGAGTCCATAGAATTATTTCTCATTTAAAAATACTAAACTGACGTACCACAATAATACCTTCTATATTACGCTGACGTGGTGGAGTGCACAGAGAACCATAGATACTTTTTTTTATCGAGATAGATCTGTTGTACAATTGATGAAAATCGTTGATTCTCTATAAACACAGTGTTGTGTTGTAGGAAGTCAGTATATAGTACGGCTCTTTCTCATTTAACTATGAATCTATAATAATAAAAAAAGATGACATGATCCCCCTCCGCAGTCCGCACCCTATTTCTTGAATTAACTAAAGAAAGTCAATTGTTTTATTATAATAATCAAATAGGCATAATGATTACAGATGCCAAAAGCCTTACAAGACCTCTCTCATCCACTCTTGCCTGCCACTCTATGTCTCGCAATTGCCTCCGTCATCTCTCTTACTTACCAAATCCCTTGTAAACCATATATTATTAGTACCCATATATTGGTGTAATATATAATTCGTCCCAACCATGGCTGTTGACTGTTGTATAACTAGGAAGCTATTTTAAGCTTCAAGAGAGATATTGGATACTGTTCGAAGTCTAGAGAGCTCACAATCATGAAAAGTGAGGATTTCCATGCATGGAGCCGTTCTACCTGTTCCCCCTCAATCCATTCACTTACTCACTAGTCCGAAAATTTTGAACGAATCCTCTTCGTTACAAGACACACCTGGGGTGTTTAAAATTATTTCACATCCCCATATATTTTCACGAAATTTTGGAATACCTCCTTCAAAATGTCACGGGTAGTCCAATGGGGAGAGTTTCTTCAAAATTTTGAAACAACCTGCTAGCTTCAAAGTTTTTTCCCTCGCCCATAAAGTCCAATGGACAAGAAAGTTGATCAAAATTAATACTTCATAGACTTTCGATACGTTGGATTGAATTCGATACCTACCATTACAAAGAGAGTCAATCTCAATCATTAAGGGTGTCTAACAAGCCAGTTTTCCATTAAAATAAGTAAATAAAGAACTTGAATCGAGTATCATGGAAAGTTGAAGAAAGTCTTTAAGGAGATCAGGATCCTGTAAAGGTTCGATTCCTCCTTGAATTGCGAGATTCTGTCCACATAACCCATCAGAGACTAAATTTTGAGTGTGTTTTTTTTTTTCGAGTCAGTTTATTATTAACTCTTAAAAAGAATTTAGGGAAAAAAAATGTGTGCAAGGTTGAGTCATGTAAACGTGATGTTTTATAATAATCCATTTTGATTATCGGGTCCCACCTAAAATTCCCTTGTGCTGGGAAACAAAGGTCTTCTTTCGAACTGTTGCCTGGAAGAATTAATGTGATCCATACAATTTCAAATTCTGTAATTCAGGGAGTTGGATAACTAACAAGTTCCTTATCTCCTCGTTTGTGAACGACTGTACAATCTTTTGACCCATGGATATCTATCTATACCCCCTTACGAAAGCCCATTGGAGAATGAAATTCATGGTGTGGATGAACAAAATCTTCATAACCATTTCTCCCAAGATCAATTAATTCAATCCAAGGCAAATATGGCCCAAATCATAACACTAAACCGGTACACGAGCCTATGCGGACAGACATAATCAATATTTCAAATTGAAACAAATGAAAAATATGCATAAGAGACGGAAGGCTTTGGAAACACTACTTTTGAAGGTCTGCCAATGCACTTTTTTTATGGATGAAAGTAGGGGTGGCAATGTGTCGTATCATGTTGAGATAAGGATATTCTGAAAATTTGCCCAACCCAAACCCTAACTATCTAAAAATCATGTCGAAAATTTGAACCTCTACTTAACACATTTATTAAATAGGCAACTTGACTTGACTTGTATAATTTATTCAATAAAATTGTAATCTTAAGTGAGAAAACAAGTTCCATTTCCACCACAACAAAGTGAAAAAATAAAAAAATCAACTTTCTTATAATTTTGTCCTTTGCATACCTATGGCATCGGATCATGTTTTTGGATGCCACAAGATAATACAGTCAAGAAACTTTCCCTACTAACTTAGTAAGGAAGGTATTTTCCTTCATCAAGCTAAAAACTTAATCTTTAATTATTTGAAAAATATCTTAAACACTCTATATTTTATAAAATTTGAAGAAAAAAAATGGGTTATAAAAAAAATTTAGGAAATTTTAGTTTAAAATTGGGTAATTTTAAAAATTCTTAAATAATTATTGATATTTAACATACCTCTTATGTTTCATGATTTAAAACTACATGTTAATGGCACAATAATTGAATGTGTTAAAACAAGGTAAGCGGGTTGACGTCCCTAATATAAACATGACCCATTTATTAATCGTGTTAGATGGATCGACATTATTATGATCAATCCCAATTAAGCTTGACCTAAGCCCACTAATTTTGTGTCATTTTTGAGTCGTGTTCACGAATTGTATTAAGATTATCACCCCTAGATGAAAAACATTACTCTAATGCCATAAAAAGCCCCTGTAATGATGAGCAACAAGTGAAGGAATAGTGTTTTAGAGAAGGGGTTAGTTGGAGTTTAAATTTATTTGGAGATAAGTATCTTCTCTAAATTTAGAGAAAATGCTAATTATGAGGAAAAATTTAAAGACATGGGTTGGAGTTGCTCTACAAAAAAGAGTATTAATCCCTAAAAAGACAATATTAATCTTGAAAAAATTTATGTTTTTCCTCTAATCCTAATCGTCTGTTTGATAGAGGATCCATGCTACAAAGAGTGTTACATAATGCACAACAGAGGTGTGGAGTTGGATCACCAAACTCCCTGAAGTTCAAGATCGGATTATCATAATTAAGTTAGCTGTGAAGCTTACAAATATGCACGAAAAGAAAGATAACATGCATGAGAATTAAGGAAAGCAATGGCTAGGATCATTTGCAAGTAGGATTTCTCAAAGGAGTAGTTTGGCTACAACGATTATTCCATCATAACCCTAATTTTTAAAAAAAAAAGAGATGGGTTTTTTGATCTTTTGAGAAGATTTTAACAAAGAGAGAGAGGAGGGGGGGGGGGGTTAACTATTGATTGCATTACTTGTTGAGGGGTGCTTGTTTGAAGAATCATAAATGCGAGGGTGCAAGACAAGGGAACGGGTAGGGGAAGCTAGCTAGGTGCCTAGGTCAAAGAAAACAAAGACCCTAGGTCGTCGGCAGAGCGAGTAAGACTTATCGCAGGTCAAAACGGTAACATTTCAAATCGCAATCTCTCACTCTCTCTTCTTGAGTAATGATTGTCTGATGCCCCTATCTAACACACGCCCCTTGACGAGGCCTGTGCTAGAATCATAGATTCAAGAAATCATGATTTTTTTTTTTTAATTAGAGTCGTGATAAACTAACGATCAAACCTGATGCTCTTTGTAACCATGAGTCGTGCTGGAGTGACCTCATATCTTACCCTTTAGACGTGGAAGGGTGTAGGAACCATAAATGTTTTTTTATGAGGTACAATCTTGAGGTCACTTTGGCATTATTCTACAACAATAAGTCATGTTGGAGTGACATCCAAACTGACATTGTTTCACACATTGCTGACATGGAGGTGCACACATAACCATAGATGCTTTTGACTAGTTTCTTGAATAAAAGCAACAATGGTTCAACACCCACATCTACATCAACAATGTGTGAAACGATGTCAATTTTAAAGTCACAATCACATTTTCCTTTCTCTTTTATGTCCCTCTATTTTTTATATGTGCATCAACCACTTTTAAATGAAAAGTCCTAACCTCTTATAGAGGATGAATTGAAAAACTCACGTTCTTATCTTTTCGGTCGATTCCACTGCTCTAGATGTTATAAGTTCAATTTTTTTACAAATTGCTTCAATGGAGATAGATTTAAGCTGAAAGCCATTTTTTTTCCCAACAGATTCACCTTTGAAGTCAAATACTCAATGATCTTAATATTAAGGGAATGATGAACTCAAAATAAACTCAATGAACTCATGAATTAACTGAGCAGAAGACAAGAAAATGATGTAATATAGATGCTTTTTTTTGGCAGATTTTTAAGTGTCAACAGACCAATGTCGACATGAAAATGACTGTGTCAATGGGCACCTATCGACATGGTTTGGGCATGACATATGGCCCCTGTTGACACATATAAAAAGCCTAGAACCACTATATGGGTTGATAGGGGCCATTGACATGGCCTAAGCCATGTGAACACTGGACTCGAATTTTTTTGACTAATATTATCATGAAATGGTTTGGGTTCTTACATTTTTTAACAATCAATTGATATACATTGCTTCTATCTCACAATCAAATCATATATTTTTAATGTTTTATTATTTTTTCATAACAATAGAAAATACAAATGAAGATGAAACGAAAAGATTTAATGTTCACTTGGTTGTTTTGTTACATAGAAGAGGAGAAAATGTAGCAGTGGTTCATTTCCCAATAGAGGAGACGAATATGATGGGAAGATAGAAGATGAAGAAAGGTAGAGTTCTAGGTTTAGTTGGTAGGTGCACTTAGATAGGGGAGGTGCATTCATCAAGTATTGTATAACTTATGAAGGTGCATTCAGTATAGAGCTGCACTTAAGTTTAATGGAGGGTGCAACAAAAACTACCCCAAATTTTAATGATGTAATGAGTGATTAAGGCTGTGGAATAAGCATTTTAAAATGGTCAAGATTGATGTAGCATATGGCATATGGCACATGGATGGTCTTAGTATCTCTTGATTATGAGCCATTCTACATTGACTTAGTAGAACATTGCATTGACGTGGCAGCACACACGGTATCATAGATCTTTTCACTTGTATCTCGAGGAATTCATATATTGTTCTGCACGAACTGCTACGTTAGCACAATGTCCTAGTAAGTCAGTTCAGGATTTTTTCCTTGAAACTTACATCCAACAACACTGTGTTTAACACTGCCCTGATGTGATAGTGTGTATAGACCATAGATGTTGTTCCTCGAGATACGTATGCACCACCAAGTCAGGCACAATGTTGAACACAGTGTCGTAGGATTTCAGTTTAGAATGGCTCATCATATAATGGTCAAGAATGACAGACAAGCACCAAAATAAGAAACATACAGATTAATTTCCCAAGATCAAACGATCAATACCCACAGTTTCCTAGGGATCCATTGCATTTAACCATCTTATGAAATATCATTCCATGTAAGCAGTCCAATTTGACAAAAAGGCTTACTTAGGACTGTCAATGATTGGGACCAATCTGATCTCAGATTGGATTGGACTTGGTACCAATCTAATAAGCATCGGAGCAAACTCTTATTGGATTGAGTTTTTATTCAATAACAATATTACGATTTAATAACACTCTTTTGAGTTCAGATCAATAAAATAAACACTCTTGAGTTCATCCCAATTTGAGATACCAGTTGTATTTTCACACAAATTATCAATTAGGACTCAACTGGACATGGTTGATATAGAACCAAGTCAATAGGTTATTGGATTGGATCCTCATCAAAATCGAAATCCTCAATCTAGATTCAAAGTTATTTGGATCAGAACAGATTTGATCCGATCCATTGCATTAGGTAACTAGAAAGTGGGATAAGCAGTCATTTGTGAGTAGAATGCCATGTGGTATGCAAAGGATAACTAAAGTTGTGTAGCTACCCAACTCCCAGCAGTACTGAAGTCTCACTTATCCAATGATAACTGGACAAAATTGATCGATTTTATCGCCCAAGATTCCCTAAAAATTTATCAGGTGGGACATGCAAAATGATGGCTACTATGAGCATAGGAAATCATGCATCGTACGTCGCAGTTCCTCCTATACATTCAAAATTTGATCATTGATCTACACCGTTCGCAAATGGGGCCACCTTTTCTACATCACTACATTCGAAGAATTATTGAAAGCTTGATCACAGATAAGCTACCTCTATAAAAGATTAAGAGAACCAATATAATGTGATCAATCAGCGTACAATGGGTGGCCCACCAAAGGATGGTCCAGATTGACTTATGGATGGACAATCTGTCAGGTATGAAGCATACTTTATGTCAATTTAGAAGTAGCTTAAATGTGAAATTATTTTTCTTGGAAACAAGAAGAAGCTTCCTTAATCAGACAATTTTTTATTTTTATTTTTATTTTTTTTGTGTCAAAAAACATGTTTTGTGTGTCGAGGGTTTGTGTTGTTTGCACTTTGCATCAGGAACGAGGGAGAGAAGGGATTAATAGGGAGGTGAGAAAGGCATGAAAGATTGATTATGAGTGTTTGCATCAGTAACGAGGTTATGGAGAGTGAGAGGGATTGTTCTTCTCCTTATTCAATGTCAGGGAGAAGGAATAATCCTACCTGTTTTCTAAACTCTCTCTCTCTCTCTCTTATTTACTATACACCTATTACATCTCTTCTCCTTAAATAGAATCCCCACCCACAACTTTTTCTACCATTACATCCCTTCTCCTTAAATAGAATTCCCCATCCAACTTTTCTCTCCCATCTCTTCCTATTTCTCACCCTTTTAACACCCTAAAAAAAATGTTCTCTAGGTGAAGAGAAGAAGAAAAGTGACTTTGTTTCATGTGGGTTTATCAAAGGGTTTCTTACAGAGTTTTTTGGCATTCTGTCCACCTCCAAACAAGAAGGACTCATCATCCCTTGTTTTTTTATTTATTTATTATTATATACTTTTCTTCTGGTTAATGGAGGTGGACATCCTGCCAACCAAGCTCTTTTAGCTTCTCTTTGTAAAACCCATTTGAAGATCTCTGTTGTTTCATTTCATCTTGGTCTCTCATATTCATACAAGTTTATTTGAGGTAAAATTCAGAACTACCCATTTGATTTTACTACCAACATCCATCTTTTTTATTCACCACCATCTCTTTCAATTTGTGTGACTTTGATGCCCTTTGTTTGTTATTTGTTAAATTATTTCATTTTTTGTTTTTGTTTTTTGGTAATCTCATCTTCTCTATTTGCAGGTTTACACTATATACTGATGTCAATTACATATATTAAAGTTGATGGTTGTGTTCTACTTGGCTGAACTTACCTAACAAGATGTCCTTTGAAACCCTAGTTTCATTTTGTTCTTTGTTCCAGAGTTTGAGAGAGAATAAAAGGGTTTCTACTTTCTAACTTTTGCAGTACTTATTCTCTTCTAGGGTTTCCTTCTAAGTATTGGAGTCATAATGGCTGCATTAAAGATTGCCAGCTGTTGCTCCACTAAGTATGGTTCCAAGGGTGGTTTTGTTTTCAAATACTTTAAGAATTTGAGTACCATAATAAGGTGGATGGTGGACTGGTAGATGATGAAAATGATCTATTTATGTCCTACTGGTACATATCTGCAACATGCAGATCATGGGGTGGAAGAAACACCATAAAATGGGCCCACCTTAAACCTCAATGATAGTTTTGGGTGGTTGAATTCTCATTTATTTCAAGATGTTGATCAACCTGGTTTTTCAGGTTTGTAATCATGACTGAAAACACATTTCACCAAATGATGAACGTGCCATTGATGTACCACTTTGAGCTGCCACACACACTCAATATTGTTAAATTATATATTATGTATAGTATTAGGGGTATATTGTTATATATTCCTTTAATTGATTTTATCTTTTACTTTTAATTTTAATTTAATAAATTGTAATTTTTTCCCCATAATTTTGGTGGACAATTTGCTTCATGTAGTTTATAAAACATTGAAGAAATGATTAAAAAAAATTGTTGGGGATGTGTGAGAAACCCTAAAAATGATATATACTTTTGTACATTATGTGGTTTACATATTCATGATCAATCAAGCCTTATCCCAAAGATTGGGGTTCCTCCATTCAATTCTCCCCATATTTACATTTTATGTTGTTGAAGGTTAGTTCATATATATCCACTTTCATCCTTTCAATTTATGTTCCTTGATACTTTCTTTTTACTCATTTAGAATCTTCAACTCGTATATTCCTTCATTGGCTCATTGCTCATGCATAGAGAATTAAAAGGGGTAAGAATTAAAATATAGGTGCAAAGAAAATAATAATTAATAAGGTTGCCATAGAATTAGTATAAGTTTTCTTGAACTCTAAGCTAGACTTTAGTGGTCAGGTGAATAACAAAGAGTGAAAAACAGTAGAAACCATCAATTGCTAAGCTGACTTCCCTATTGGATTTCCAGAAAGGAACATTGTCAGTCTCTTGAAGTATGCAGATGGTTATCGACATTGTTGATGTGGATGATCCAACTGACAGGGTGTGAGGCTTTGGTCCATCATTCCCATAGCATTCATATATCTCATCCTTAAACACTTTGCATCATAAATCTTCCTTAAATTTAGGCCTTTATGGTATTTTATGGATAATTAAACTAACCATTTATAGTCAAAATACAATTTAGGGCGAGAAATTAGGTCCTTTACTTTTCCTTATCACTAGATAATAATGTATTGTTCAATGAAATTAGAGAGAAAATTAGCATTGTGGAGGAATACCTCATAAGTTAAGGATGATTCAAGATAGATCACCATATGCAATTTTTGGGGGAAGGTCGGTGCTGATGGAATGCTTGTAAAGATTGAAGAGTAACATGTGCATCTACTTAAAATAATTATTTTCATTTAGAGTCATGCTGGGGTGACACAAAGGTGACACAATGATGTGGTGGCGTGCACATAACCGTAGATGCTTTTCTGCGAGATACGAGTAAAAAGCATCTACAGTTATGTGCGCGCCACCACATCACTTGTGTCACCTTTGTGTCTCCGTTTGTGTCATTCCAGCATTTTCTTTTCATTTATGTTATTAATCTAATCGGGGCTAGAGTCAACTTACATCAAACCTAAACATTGAATAACTAAATATTAGGTTGGGTTCGGGTTAGAAATGATTGTTGGGTTTTGCTAAGGGGACACATTAAAATGCAATAAATACATCTTGGGAATAAGTATCTGAGGGCATTATGGTAAAGACCTTTTTAGTTGTATTTTTTATACAAAACACAATTTTCTAAGTGTATTTATTGCACTTTAACTTGTGCCCTTAGGGCACACGTTAACAAGACCCATGATTGTTTAGATAATTGGCTTTAAATCCATGCAGGTTGACATCTTATACACCGTCTTTCCCAAAACTTCTAACAAAAAGATTAAACAGGTACTAGGCAGATCTAATTCCCATTATAGAGATTATTCCACCTCTCAGTAGTTGTTTTACATAATTATGTCTTAATTTATCTAGTTTTTTCATTATATGTTTTACTATAACCCTTGATAGTGTTGCCTTACTCTTAAAATGTATAGATATGGATGGAAATGGTTTAGCCATTAATGAAATATATTTTTATTCTAGAAATAAATTTCATAACTAATCTACTTCTTTTCCACATATCTTCAAGAGAATGAAAAATTTTAATTTCATAGTTGAATGTGTAATGCAAGTTTGCTTCTTTGTTCCCATGAGATTGTTGCACCTCCAAAAGTGAATATCCATCTACTAGTTGATTTTGAATTTTTGCAGATCAGTTATCTAATTTCTAGCACTACATTCCTTTATGTCCTTTTAAGATATCCAAAATAATGCAAACCATAATTTATAATGTCTTTCAAATATCTAAAAATAATGAGGTAATGTTTTCCAATAATTAAAATTAGGATTACTAATATATATTCGTTACATTGATATGATGCACGAGAGATAGTGTTCTTTATATCGATGTGTTCCCAACACATAAATATGATTAATGACAGGTTACTGGCAAAGTAGATTCCAAGTTGCAATAGATCAATTCTAAATTCTTGTTGTAGATTTATGAATTTAGTCGGGCTACTCCAAATACCAAAATGTTGTAAAAAGAAAATTATTCAACTAAGACAATTTTGTGTTTAGAACAAAGAGAAGGTTATTTCCAATTGACTTGTGTGATTCAATTGTGTCCAAATGAATGAAATCAGCCCCTTTTTATAGGAGTTCAAATGGTGTTCAAGACACCATTTAAAATTAAAATGCGAAGATCTGCAGATGTCAAATGAACCTTTAGCCAAAATTCAAGAGGCAAGGGTTGCAATTTAAAAGACCTTTAAGAAACAAAACTGTTTGGTCAGCACCAAGAGTTTTCTTATAAAAAATTAATTTCTAATAGTTCAGTCAAGCTTATGTGTATTTGCCTTCTTTTGTTATCTATTTATAGATTTTTAAGTTCCTATCTTACTGCATGGTATCCTGGCCATAACATTTTCGGGTATGCAGACGTACGTGTCACTACGTGAAAAAAGGGGTGAATTCGACGTTAAGGGCTAAATTGTTTAAAAGAGTCACGTTGAATTTACCCCTTTTTCATATAGTGTTTTGCGACAGAAAATGCTTAAAAAAGGGAGGCCAAAAGCACTTTAGAAACAAATTCTGGTGCCTGATGCCAAAGTCTATGTTGATGCTGAAGCTGGAGCCTTGCGAAAGACAAGGGTGGTCGTAGATCAGATGCATGCCCCGGGGCCTTTGTTCACTTGGACTGATTGTTCGGACTGTTGGTTGGATATCTGGATCGATATATGGAACTATACCTATCATCATGTGCGGCTTCGGCCAACTCACCTGTTTCCACTGAGATTGATAAGAAGTCGTTTTTACCTCACCTTATTCTGCCTTCTAGGAGGGCTTTGACTATGTCCACACCCGCTTCTCTTAGACAAGTAGCTCAGTTCGGCAAGCAATGACCAACTTCTTTGATAGGCTTTTCTCGAGATCGAAGACTAGACAATCAAATCTCACACATCGCCCATTCTACATGGAGATCATTTGTTGGCTTGGGTATCAATCAAGTTAGTCTCCTAAATGTCAGGTCAAGTGAGCACTTGAAAGGTGCATATGTAATCATTTTGCGTTTGGTTTGCCTTCTGACGGTGGTGGGTCAATAACTTAGTTTTGTGTAGATCTTTGTGGCCCCAAACAGGTGCTTGCAAGGATCGATTCCTAGCCCTACAAATCCATCAATCAATGTATTGCTCTTCTAGGAATCAACCAATCATGACTAATTTTGAACTTGGTTTGATTTTCCCTGGTCTCACACTAACTATATGGAAATCGATTAACTAGTGTTCCTCGGTTTAAAATCCATCCCACAAAGCCCACAAATATATCAAAATCCACAGCAAGAATTTTCGACGTGGATCCAAATTGGGATTCTCTTCGATAATAAACACATGCGTATATTGAATTTTGTGGGGGACTTCTGAATCAAATTGACATGATAATAGAATTTTGTTGCATGTCATGTATGATATGTCGATTTTATTGTGTGTGTTCCAAGATGATAAACTTTAAATACACAAAATAATAATAAAATTATTTGAAAAGTATATTGTTTTCATTAAAAATATTGAATTTTGGTTATGTTATTCAGGCCGGATCTCATCTATGATAATTATAGATTAATAAGACATTAATTTCAAATTCAATTTGATAATCTTCAAGCATAAAAAAAAAAAAATTTATTAATAATAATTGGAAAGTATATTTTTCATTAAAAATATAGAATTTTAGTCATGCAATCCGGCCCGAAGCAAGCCGGAGCCCATAAGAACTGGGCTAGGCTTAGTATACTTAGACCCGATATGGGTATAGGCTGGTTTAGGTTGAGCCCCATTAGTCTCGGGCTCAATGAAGCCCAGATTAAACTCGCCCTTTGACAGTCATATGTAAAGGGGTGGATATATATATATATATGGGAGCCGTTCGGCATCAGTCTGTTTATCAGACGTGAAAATTTTAAATTATAAATACATGGTTATATAGATTAAATTAGATTATCACCATATTTATCCCGATTTTAAGTTTCAAATGCACAAAATATAATTCCAAATTTTATTATCCTACATTAATAATATAGATAAATATTACTACTTTATATTTGAGTGAGAGAAATATTTTATAATTGAGTGATGAAAATTTACATAATTAATTAATAAAACAATTACATAGGCACCACATATTTTTCGGATTTTAAGTTTCAAATGCACATAAATATAATTCCAAATTTTATTCCCCTAAATTGATAATAATATAAAAATATTATTATTTTATATTTCAGCAAAAAAGAAATATTTTATATTTGAGTAAAAAAAATTGGTAATATATTATTATTTTATTTTATTGCAAAAATATAATTGAATACTAATTTTTGAATAACTTTGTATAGAATAATTATATGCTACAAAATTTTATTTTTGAATTATATAAGTTCAACTTTTATTGCATAAATTACTATATTTTATTCAAATTTATTTCTAAATGTCCAATTATGTTGCATGTAAGCTTAAAGGCGCCTACTTAACTAAGTTGGCAAAGGTGTGTGTAGTGTTGAATTCAAATCTTGTTGGCAAAGGTATGTGGAGTGAAAAAATCGAAAGAAAAAAGAACAAGAACAAAGATTAAGGTGAACAAATAGTAGATATGAGGATGTCGCGATGGATGAGTTGAAAGAAGGACAAAATTAGCAATGAACGTCCCTGTAGACAAAAATTAAGAAAAAGTCGATTGAGATCATTTGATCATATACAACTAAAACTGATTCTATATTTAATTAGAAGAAATGTGCAATTTAAATATTCTAAAAGAGTAGAAAAAACTCAATTGGACAATTGAAAGAGGCAGTGGAAGAAGATATGAACACACTTGAAACAAGTTCCGACATGGTGTTAGAAAGAACTAAATGGGAGAGTGGGATTTGCAGAAGACCCTGAATATTTTGGATAATGACAAGACTGAAAACTAGATTATGAGTGTGCTGGAGTGACCTCAAGCTGGAACCTCATATCGTAAACCATGACATGAAAGTGGATAGGAACAATAGATGCTTCTTCACTCATATCTCGATGAAAAGCATCTGCGGTTCTCATGCACTTTCATGTCAAGATGTGCGATATGAGGTTCCAGCTTGAGGTCACTTCAGCATTATTCAAACAAGATTGAGCTCCAGAGTTAAAAATTTGGGGCAAGAGTTACATTTCAAAAGCAACAAATTAGAGATGATGTTGAGGGTAATTCCTCATATTAAAGGGTAACGCTTGTGAAAAAAAAATGAGAGATTCTATTGCCACACCAACTTTTTCTAACGACGTCCCAATTCATATGTAAATCGCCAAACATCCCTACATTTTGGGGTGGCATTAGCAAAAGTTGGTCTGGCAATAGAAGCTCTCAAAAAGAAATGCTTCCTTGTCCCAAAAGGCAAACACTTTCTAATAGATGATTGACGAATTTTATTCACTTAAAGTCTTATCATGTATGACAAAAAGATAAGAGAGAAACACTTAGAACTAATAACCCAGCTTCAGAAATAATACCAGGACTAAAGCTGCAATCCTCAACTAACACCTGATGCTAAGCCAATATCAAAACTTTTAACTGTGTAATTTCCCTTGCTAAAGAATATACATGATCAAAGCCACCACCCATGAAACCATCTGTTTGGATTGCACTTGGTGGTGCTGACAAACATATAAATCAATCTCGCTCTGGGGCATCTCCGCTATCTTTTCTAGCATTCAACTTTCCGGCATAAGACCACACCTTCTTTACATCAGTAGAAAATAACTTTTTCCCATCCTGTGTGCCCAGAAGATCATTCTTGTTCAAGGAGGGATGTGCTGTTTTCGGGCTTCCAATCACTGGCGTAGAAGAACAGAAAGTTGGTGTTGCAAATGGAGAAGCATAGGGAGTATGTTGGATTGAGAAAGGGCTAGGTGAAATCCGCTTTTGTATGGGAAGACCACCCAACCCTCCCCCCCTTCCAAATGGGGACATTGACACTGCTGCCACACGTCTCTTGGTTGTATCATCCACGTAAAGTAGATCATCAATCCTTGCCTTTATATTGAAGGCCAAACTCTCCATCACCCTTGAGTAGCTCTCAAGGATAGATTGCCCAACATCCTGCAGCCAAAAAACAGCTAATTTTCAAGCTTTTATCTTTTTTGTGAATTAGATGTTATTCTCAAGGTTCATATCTGTCAAGACCATAGACACACACGGACTATCAATAGCAAAGACACGCACATTGTACTAAGGCAAAACTAACCGTTCAGCAATCCTAATCATCCTATCAATATATTTTCTTGTCTCGGAGAACAATGGATCGGATGCCTACAACCATCCCACATTTGGCACAAGGGTGCTCTAGGTATGACACGTATAACATTCTTTAGGCAGTTCGCTAAAGAAAGGAATACTTTTGATCGACAGTCTGATTCCTATGGAGCTACAATAGGATGGAAAAATTATAAAATATACCTCACTCAAATGAAAAAAAAAAAAAAAAAAGCAAATGAACCATAATTTCATGAAAAGAAAAGAGAGGTGCTATTGGCAACCCAACTTTTACTTGTTATATCCCAATTAAAATAAAAATAAACAAATCAATGGTTGAGAATAAGTAAAAGTAGGGGTGCCAACAAAAATCTCTCTTTTTGTTTAGATTTCTATTTGCTAGATTTAGGATTTTATATGAGCTTAATCCTAATTGTAAACGACTGTTGAAGTTGTTTGAATGTGTTATAATGCTCTGTAATGTAGAGGTAATAGCTTGAACCAAACTTTCGTAATGTTGGAATGGTGTGTTTTAATCTTTAATTAGGCCATGATAAAAAAAGTTAAGAAATTGAAGTGTAATAAGTAAAAGTTGGGGTGCCAAAAGCAGCTCTCATAGAAAAAGAAGGAAGTGGGTAGTACCTTGTTGTATTGAATCTTATTCATGTCCAAAGCAGTTTGCGGCAGACCAGGGTACCGAAGCCTTAGACTGTGTAAAAGGGTTTCAGCCCGTTGTGCTAGAAATTGACTCCTTTCTTTGTTACCAACAAGACCCTTGACCTTACCACCCCAAGATGAACGCCCAGTCTTTGCACGATTTATATGTTTTTTCGGGACTTTTTGCCTCCAAATATACACTGCAGCCTCAATCATGTTAGCTATTTCGAGTATGCGGTACTCTGATGACAAGTCTAAGCAATCAAGTAGACGTTCTGGTGAGAAATGCTCGTCAGTTATGTGGCTGTAGATCATATCACCCAAACAAACTTTTCCACTCTGCAGGAATAATAGAAGCCGTGAGGGTTAACCAATAAGTCAAGGAACAATGATGGATTGAAAATGTTAACAATATAAATGGCAAGACAGTCTCAAAGTTCAAATAGCAATCTCTTTGTTCTTAGTTAAAATAACCACGTCAGTGCATTTGTATCTGTAGACAAGACAATTAATTTATGCATATTGCTTTTGATAGGTGGAACAATAATTGCATTAATTCAACACTTCAACTTAATAAAGCCTTTATGTGGAGGTATTATTGCAATCTTAAACAGATATACCTCCCTAATCTTCAGTTAGGTCAGTGTTGCATGGTATAAACTTGAAGGACTGCAATCCAAACTCAGACCGTGAAAATCTAATCGGACCATTACAGACCGACCACGATTGATCCCAAAGTCTGATTCAAGGCCAAATCAGGTTGATCCCAGTATTGTTGACGAGTTCAAATCAAAATTGAATCCATGGCAACCATGAGTTGGATTGAGTCAAGACCCAGTAAAACTGAGTCAGACTGGGACAGACCAAGCTCAAGTATATTCCTAATAACTTGGGTGCCATGTTTACAAAACATGGGTTGCTTATAAGAGGCTTTTCCGTCTATCATAAGCTCCAAGGAGTTGCAAGGAGTGTATGCCTCAAGTCTAAAAAGCTTTAAAATACAAATAGATATACAAGATAAAGATCTTAGGACTCGTTTTTTATGATTTAGCATAAACTTCACTTATGTCGAGAAAGGGTTTTTTAAGCACTACTAAACAATTATGTGGTATCCATGAAGCAAATGTTTTCCTTCCATCATTTGAGGCCCTCTTGTCTTTTTTTCTTTTTTTGGATAAGTGTAAAACTTTATTTGAAAACGAGAAAAAAGATTCAAAAGGAAGCTGAGGTAGCCCCCAGCAAGAACAAGAAACAAGAAATCTAAAAAGACAAAAAAAGCTACAAAACAAACAAGAACAAAAGAAGCACAAAGAATCACATAAAGAGTCTCATTTGAACACAAAATCATCGAAAGAAAACCCCGAAAAATCTTTGCTCAACTTCGACCAAAGGTAGAGCAGCCCCAAAATTTACATAAACACGGCAGGAGAAGTACTATCCTTGCCCTGGAATACCCTGATGTTTCCCTCACTCCAAAGTCCCCAAGCAATAGCTAAAGGAAGAATAACTCAAAGGTATCGTTTTCTATGAGAGAAAATATTTAAAGTCCACCCTTCCAATAGCAAGAAAAAAGTTTGAGAGAGAACCCAATCCATTCGAAAAAGGGAGAAAAAGTTTGTCTAAATACCCTGGGAAAAAGAACAATGAATTAGAATGTGATTAACAGATTCCCCATCCCTTAAGCATAAGGGGTAGAAATTTGGAGTGATACCACCACGTTTTATCAAATTATCTGAGGCAAGCATCTTCCCCAAGGAAGCAAGCCAAACAAAGAAGGAAACCTTGGAAGGGACAATAGCCGACCAAAAGATAGATTCCAAAATATAATTATTGAACGAAGGGAGAAGGAATTTGTAGAAGGAACGAACTGAGAATCTCTTGTCCGTAGCTAATTTCCATTCCCAATTGCTATGTTAATCTACCCTAAATTGGACAGAATTCAAAAGATGTTAGCTCTGTTATCTACCAGTCATTGAAATTCCTTTTGAAGCCCAGATCCCAAAAAATGATACTTCTAATGCGAATCAAACGTTATTGAACCGAGCAATTTTTTTTCAAAGAACAAGCGTACAAAGAAGAATATTGAATTGACAAAGTCGAATTACCACACCATCTATCTTCCCAAAACCTGATCTTGTCCCCTAAGCCCACTCCATAATTGATCCCTCTATCAAACTAATCTACTACATTGAGAATCCCTTTCCACATGCAACAAAGAAATGTGCATGTGGCCTCACTGCTATACCACCCAAACCTCTCTCTTGTCTTCTTGTCTTTGTTCTTGGGTGGTTATATTTGTTTAACTTAAATTCAATGAGGCGCTATTGTCCCTTGATTAGTTGAGCCAACAAGTAGAAGAGGTAATTTTCAGGAAACACAATGCCAAGCAACATGTAAATAAGGTGATTTTTTAGCAAACATAATGGTGTTGACTATCATGGTGGATTCATGAAAAAATTGAGTTTCAGTATACTTTGATCTCAAGAATCTTTAGTCTCATATGTAACCCAAATTTTAACAATTGAGCTATCGTTTTTGCTTTCTCCATTATTACATGAGTTTAGTCTCTTGGGAAAAATTTCAAGTTGAAGCTACCAAAACTAGTCAACTTTACTGATTTAAGAGATGGGAAGATAATTTAAATCAACAGTGCATTTAACCCTCTGAAACAAAATTAATATGTTTTCAAGCCCTCTATTTAAAATTCAAGTTGGATGTTCCTGCATGAATCTTAGCAATTAATGGTGAGGCTCAAATGAGAAAAGGCTTGCCAAGGATACCTTGGCAACTAGAACAAGGAAGGGTGTAGCAAGCAACAAGATTCTTCAAGGAGTTAAAAATAAGCATAAACAAGGAGATTCTTAAATCAAGGTGGGGGGGGAATAAATAAGAAAACTTTGGCCTTCATATCAATTTGCAAAAAAGTAAAATCTTTGGGGTAGGGGTTGTTGATAATCTCCCGTTGTTAGTACCTATCTTGGGGTGCTCTAGTGATAATCTCCCCTCCTCCTATTTGATCTCCCTTTAGGAGCGGTGTATAGCAGTAAGAGCATTTGGGATGGAGTTGTCGATAGAATGGAAAAGAAGTTGAGCATGTGGAAAGCAAGATATCTTTCTAAGGGCAGTAAGATGACTTTGATCAAAAGCACACTATCTAGCATTCCTATCTACTTCCTTTATCTTTTTCTCTATGCCAAAGTCAGTAGAGATCCGCATAGAAAGACTTATGAAAAATTTTCTGTGGATTGATAATAATGGAGGAAGAAAGTATCATTTGGTTAATTAGAAGTAGATTTGTACCCCCAAGAGAAATGGAGATCTAGGGATTCGAGGTCTTAGGCTCATGAATAGAGCTCTATTAGGCAAATGGTTTTGGAGGTTCCACGAAGAAAGGGATAGTTTGTGGAGGAGAGTTGTTACTGCTAAGTATGGGGAAAAGAGGTTCGAGTGGTATAACAGGGAAGCCAAGGGGTCATATGGTTGTAGTGTTTAGAAAGGTATTGTCAAGGTAGTCGATGTTTTTGCGAGAGAGATCAGTTTTAGAGTAGGCTTAGGGGATAGGGTGAGATTTTGGGAAAATACGTGATGCAGTAATTCGGTTCTATCAACTCAATACTCATCATTGTACGCTTGTTCTCTTAAAAGGAATTGCACGATTAAGCACTATTTGATCTGTAACGATATCACTTATTCTTGGAATTTGGATTTTAGAAGAAATTTTAATGATTGGGAGTTAAACGAGGTAACATCTCTTCTAAATCACTTGAACGAAGTTCAAATCAAGGAGAATGATCAGGACAAGAGGGAATGGGTCAAGACTAAGGATAGGAGATTCATTGTTCGCTCCTTTTACAAAGTCATTCTTATTTGGTTTTCTCTTGTCCCTTCTAAAATTTCCTTCTTTATTTGACTTGCCTCCTTAGAGAAGATTCTTACATTGTATAATTTGATTATCATGGGTAGATCACTCTTAATTTCTGTCCCCTTTGTAGGAGTGATGGCGAATCTGTGGATCACACTCTTCTTCATTGTTCTTTCTCCCGAGGAATTTGGTCGTCTTTCATGTCTTTGTTTCATATGTTTTGGGTTTTCCCGAAAAACTTTCTTATGATGTTAGAAGGATGGGATTGCAACGTATTCTCTAATAGAAAAATGCACCTTTAGGTTATCCTTCCTTTGGCCATAACTTGGGGTCTTTGGAAAGAGAGAAACAATAGGGTGTTCCAAAGTAAGGAAAACAATTTGCAATACGGTGTATATAGAGATTTTAGGGTTGCTATTTTTTTGGGCGAAATTAAGCAAGGACTTCTCTGGATTTTCTTTTGAGGACTTTGTATTTAGATGGGATAGCTTATGCAACTAGCAAGATCTTGTTTTTAGTCTTCCCTGTTTTTGCTTTCCGCTTGGGGGCTTTTTCGGCCTCCTTGTACTCTCCTTCTTTTGATTTATAAAATCTTCACATTTATCACAAAAAAAAAAAAAAAAGGAAATTTTTAGAAGGTTAAAAAATTCTTTCACATACTCGGCCTATGTATGTAGTTGTATAGTTGAGGCTTAGCCTCACCGAGCTTTAGACCTCAAGGTCCCCAACAAGATGAGGCATAAGCCTTTTATTAGCAAGTCAAGCCATACAACTTCTATTAACAAGTAGAGGCTTAAGCCTTGAGGCTAAAATCACATGTCTCACCCCAAGGCATAACTTCACGAGCCTTGAGCCAAGGTTTTTTAAACATGATCCATTCTCAAATGCAATGTGTGGCCTAGATATGATCACACAAATTTTGATGACAAACGTTTTCCTGGTTCAATCATTGAATTGTCTGAGTCTGATGAATTGACTCGTCTAGGTTCTTGTAATTAACACATTCTGACGCTCAAGTCAGCGATCAGTAGTAAATGGAATTCTCAGTACTAGGTTTTCAATGCGTACCTTTTTTATGATCCCTATGTCTCTTTTATGAGACTTATGTTAATAACTACCTCATTGGAGGGGTTCCCTTCACAAACTAACACTTCGTGGTTATTCTACTTTCCCACGTTCTATAACTATTTTTCATACCATCTCATGCTATGTTGCACGATTTTGATATACATGACAGCCTATGTATATCAGATTTTAAGATACATATATCAGCCCACGTGGAGGAAACAGTCATGTATATCAAAATCATGGGAGACAGCATTAGATGGTATGAAAAACAGATATAGAACATGAAAAAGTGGAACAACCACGAAGTGCCAATTCATGAAAGGAACCTCCAATGAGGTTGTCATTAACAAAAGTCTTACAAAAGGGACAGAGGGACCATCAAAAAGGTACACACTAAAAACCTAGTGCTAGAAATTCCTATTTACTATTGATAGCTAACTTGAGCGATGGAGTATTAATTACATGAACCCAAACGAGTCAACTCATCAGAGGAACAATTCAATGATTGAACCAGGAAAGGATTCTTCATCAAAGTTTTTGTTATCATATCTAGACCACACAAGCAGCATTATTCTATACATCGATATCTCAAGATTTGAACCATTAATAACACAATGATAGTGGCAATGTTCATTTCTAGTGATTTGAGGGGACTTTGTAAAGGGAAATGGTAAAGGTAGCTCCAATAAGGGTATTTTGGAGGAGTAATGATAAAGAAGAAGCTCTTAGAAAGAAGGTAGGATACGAAGACTTCGTTAACTAACAATCTACTCCAAAAGACCGATCTGTTAGAGAGGGGAGAACTTAGATTATAAGAGGGTCACGGGGCTTAACTGGGGTATGACATATCTGAGAGTGGAGGAAAATATACACTCAACAGACTTCAAAATCGGAAATTTGTCTATCCACGGAACTAATTTACCTCTTCAACCATATTGAGGATGCAAGGTATTTTTTTCTCCATGGAAATATTTTTTGATAAGTTAAAATTTTATTAGAAAAGAGGACAAGATGTCCCGAACATACAAGATATAACAAAGAAAAAAAAAACATAAAAGGGATCACTAATCTCCCAAATTACAGACATGCTCCCATCAAACAACAAAATCTTCTCCATGGAAAATATGTAAATGCATATTTTCTTCTTTGCCAGTTAACTGAAGGCGGAACTCGAAATACTATCTATCCATAAACAACATTTAGATGATCCTGATGATAGTGAGGACATTTGTCCAGAGAATAATTTGTCATAATAGTCTTAGTTCTCAACTAGGAATCCAACAAGCAATTTTCAATCATGAACTTCGAAGTGGGAAATTAATGGCCAAAAAGAAAATGGCAAGTAATTCAGCAGCAACCAAGTTGAAGAGAACAACTGTCCTGATCAAAAAAATAACTCTTCCAGCTCATTATTCACAAGGAATCTTAACTAGAATGAATAAATGAGAAGTTATGGAACCATATCATACAATAGAGGACTAATAATGACAAATGCATAAAAGGAATAATTTACGCACTACCAAGGACTTCACAAAGAGAGAAACCAAATACTTTATGTACAGAAAAAGTAACGGTACTCATTGACGAGACTTGTTAGAGTGAGCCCAGTACATCAAGGGATCACCACATGCAGTGCATTGGAGAATGAGTCCAGTATAGGTACACAATATAAAAACATCATCATTAAATTGGAGAAGAAATATCTGGCCCAAACAAGATAAACAATTTGGAAAGCCTGAAAAGTCACATACTATTTCTTATCAATAATTAATGGCCAACACATAAATGAGTAAACTAAAAGCATGATCGCCGTTGTCATCATCAGCATCATCGTTAAAGTATTACCCCAAAATCTAGGTTTGGTTGAACTAATTATGTTCCTCCATTAAATTATATATAAAGCTGGTGCTTTTGTTAATTCAACAGTCTTCAGATCTCACTACCTCAATACATGTTCCTTTTAGGCTTCCCCTCACTCTTTTAGTACCTTCAACTTTCACATACATTTTAACAGAGGTGGTCGTTGCTCTCCATGGCACATGACCAATCAATCACATTTGAGTTTCCTTTGTTTACCATCGATAGGGGCTACCCCTACACCGTCCCGAACAAGTCCCTCTTAATTTTATCTTAGTCTTCCACTCAACTCACCCAACTCAACATCCTCGTTGCAAATATGCTCAATCTCTTAACATGCCACTTGATTGCCAAACATTCTGCTCCATAACTCATAGTCGATTTAATGTAATCTTATAAAATTATCCTCTAATTTGATTGGGATACGTCAATTACATGGCACACCACAAGCACTACTCCAATTTAACCATCCAGCTCTAATTCAATGGGCGCTATCTTTCTCAATCCACCCAACCTTGAGGATAATAGAACCAAGGTAATGAAAATGGTCAACTGTATCCTTACTAATTGCATTCATATACTTTGCTTTAGCTTACTTATTCTAGAATCCATGGATTCCAAAACAAATTTCCAGAGTGCTAATTATTTTTGTATCCCTATTTGGTCCTATGATTATGTCACATGTAAATAACTTCACCAAGGACCCATTCTTGAATATAAGCAATTACTTCATCAAAAAGGAAATGGTAGATGGGTGGAGTAGCGTATTTAAATAATTATATTCAAACAAGAAAGGAAAACATAAGGGGCAAGAGATCAAAGAAAACAACAGGCATAATTTAATAATCTAAGGATATATTGGTTTGCAGCATGTAGCTTTCTGATCCAAAGGCATCAATATTCTTTCCTTTCACACAACTTCAAGAGTTTCAAAGGAAATATTATCAACAATTCAATGGACCAAAAGTGTTTTGTTTCAAAAATAAGCATTCATTTATTATCTCTTTCAATACATATAAAGAAATTAATCATGAAACAAAAGCATCTATATCCAAAAATGTCATATAAGTGGTAAGACAAGTGAAGGGTTGTTCCCACGTCCTAGTTTCAAACCCCCTTTAACCCATACTTATCATGCTAACACCACTAGCCTTATTACTTGTCCTAACCAAGCATTTACTTATCAAAATAATAATAATGCATAAATAAATCCTCTGCAAAAAAAAAATCTCTTTTTAAATATTCCCCCATCCTTTGACGTGACACACACTGTCATAATTAATTCCAAAGCATCATCAAAATCCTAATAATCTATCCCCTACTTGTGGAATTCACATAATACCTACGACCGCCCACATTCATGTCAATATTTTTCTTTTCGCAGTTTCTCCTTTCTATTTCAAGTTCAACTTTTACCACTAAAATCATTTACTTTAGCAGGTTATAATACCTATACCTTGCACGAGTGACACTTCCTCAAAACATTCCATGTGCACCTCTATGCCAACAAAGTGATAATACTTCAGGTGATTTTTGTGGCCAAGCACATATATCCTAAAGAATGAACAAGTCGCCAAATCACATTAGTTATTATCATCGCATGGTCCCATTATATTTGTTAGATATTAGTTTGCACAACCTAACATCCAATGTAACATTCTCTATGTAAAAGTAGAAGCCAGCGAGAATTGAGTCAGTGGGTATGATTTTTATCCAAATTCACTGATTTCTGCACCCAACCTAACATCCAATGTCGATGCTACAAACTAACAAGGACGTGAAACCATGGTTCTAGGAATGTTTAGGCCTCAAGTTCTTACCAAATGAGACAGATAATTAATACAATTAACCATATAAAGAAGGGCTCACAAATCAAACAGAGGGATCATCATTAATACCTTAGGCAAAGTCTCCAAGTAAGCATTTGGGATTTCCATCTCGGAAAGTACACTACTATTAATTGCCATGGCTGCCTTTAGGATCTGATTCGTGCAGTCCCTACATTGTTGCAATCTCTTCCTCGCATCATCCGACAACCCATTATGTGGGACCCTAGGGCAGGGAAGCCACCACTTCTCTTCCTGCCGAACCGAAGGCCTCCCAAAAGAGGAAGAATTCGGATACGAATTGCTATCATGGGAATCAGCAACAACAATCCCACGATCGACGTACCAGAACTCATTATCACAGAAGCCATCAAGAATACTAAGCAGCATAGCATCAAGCTTCTTGAGAGCTGGGAGGTTTACATAGAGATCAGAGCGAGGACGAGACACCATGACCTCGAAGGTTCCACCACCAGGGAATTCTTGAATGGAAGGGACCAGTTCTACAATTGAATCACTCACGCATAAGAGCCATTCCATCTCTCGACACCACATTGACTTCTTCTGTGGTGCCAATGGCTCCAATCTCCATAGCTCCCCAAACACAGTGGCTGCCATTTTATTTTTCTCAGAATAAATAAATAAATAAAAATACATGAGGAAAAAATTATGGGAAAAAAAGAGAAGAAGTGACCTAACCAGAGAGGTTAGTAATGGCGTTGGAGATAGTGAGAGCCGTGCAGACCCCCTTACCTCCACCTGACATGTCTTCTCCGAGTAGAAGCTTTGCAAACCTCTCCTTCATCATCTCCACCTCTGCAACAACTCAAAAAATAAAAAAATAATTTAAAAAAAGGGGGCACTGCTAAAATGCGCCGGTGGAGACAGTCTTGCTTAAAATGTGAGATTTCGCAGTACTATAAACAAGGAGTAGATCTACCCCACTAGCGAAAGGAAAAAAGATTGGAAATATTACCGGATGAATCAGTCTCGCGTTTCTCAGACTTGTCATCCCAAACCACCACATCTTTCCCACCAACTACCGGAATCATCAACGAATGAACCCTGGAATTTCCGGTAATCGAGAGGGATGCGAGTGGTGAAGATGTGAGAGAGCTAGAAGCGCCGCCCTCCGCATCGTATCGTCGACAGTAAAAGCTACTCGAACTCTCTGACTCGCTAACGTCCGCACTTAAGCTGTAACTCCCAAATTGCTCGCTATGTTGATCAAAACCGTCTTCTGAACACACACTCCCCATTTATGAAGAAGAAGATCGAAACAAATGTTATGGGTCTGGGAGGTAAAGTTTATAGGAAATCAGGAGGGATCGAAGGTACATTTTCTCTGGAATATAGAAAACCAAAAGAGACAAGATGAAGTACACCAAGGTTCCTTGTGCTGCAGCCAAACCAAAAAAAGGGGTCGCCGTTTACAAGTTAGTAGTCTTCGGTAACATGGGGGTCCTCTCCTCTCCTCTCAGCACTCGACACGGGCCTTTTTCCTTTTCCTATATCTGCTACTTACTACTACCACTACTCCACGTCATTTGCCACGTCATAATATATGCCTACGTGGAATCCAAGGTGGATTCATTTTGGAGACAAGTGGATGATCCGTAATTTGGGGAGAGTTTGAAGAGAAAGACGAAATTGGTTGTTGTTTTTTCAAACTTGTTAAAAAGGTTAGGAAATTATGGTTTTGACTTTTTTTTTTTTTTTTAGCTTCTCTTCTTTGTCTTAGGGATTGTATTTCCTAGCCAATAATATTCGGTCATACAATTAGCTGGATAGACAGTAAGTACGTAACTCCCCTGTCTTACCTAAATGCCCTCGATTACTTTCAATACTCCACCAATCACGTATACCAGATAAGACAAGATAAATCCTTGTGAGGGGCAACAAAGCCCAAGAGTAGTTCGGTGGTCGTTGTTGATGCATAGTTGTGATTAGATCAAGACAAGACATGCATCAAAACATCTTACGGTTGACATACATGAGATTTCTCAAAATCAATCCAATCAGAATCCTATTGGACAGTCAGATTATTCAATGTCTTGATAATATGTTGAAGATTTTTTATGATAAAAATAATGATGAATTACATCTCTTTTGTGCGTCCTGTTCTCCTATTATACTTAAATGCACTTCTTTGATGGGTAAGGACACTTTTAAATAGATTTTGCCCTTTAAACTCTAAGCAATAAGCAATTGTTTATGAATTTGTAAGACTTTCTGGTTTTGTGGATTTTGTTAACGTGTGTACTTTGGGCAGACGTTAAAAAAATACACATTGGGATCTGACTTTTGTACTGAAATTGCCCTAGAAGAATTCTATTTTTATCAAAAATACCCCCACGGGTTTGCTCCCAAGATGTATTTAATGCATTTTACCGGCACATGTTAATCAGGCCCGTGTTTTATTCAACATAGCCGTGACCCAATTAAGGTCAGGCTTGGTACATTCGCTTGATACGAGTCACATGCAACGAAGAGCTTTTGTTGACCGACTTAGACGGTCAAAATCCTTTTGGGGAAATTACAATAATGCACTATGCTTTGTGAACGTGCATCATTTTAAGAACATTTAATTATCCTCAAAATAATACGAAAATGCTGAAGTAACATTGAAACTGACATCATTTCATACATTGTTGATGTGGATGTGTAAATAAAATTATAGATACTTTTCATCGAGATGCGAGTGAAAAATATATATGATTGCGTGCTCACCAATGTTTGAAACAATGTCAATTTCAATAATGCCTATCAGCTTCAAAATCTCATAAAACTGTCTTCTTTAGATTACACGCAATATCTCCAAAGAGGTATCTCAAATATTAACAATCCAACCGCTTAAAAGTCAGGCTCCAAGACCTATACCTGTAATTCATTAGGATCCAAATTTCTTAATGTTCACTTACCTGTTTCAATAAAAATAACTAAATTGAAAACGTGCCGTCCAAGAATCATATTTGTTGTCATTTTCAATACAAAAGTTCCTACCCCTATTGAGATGAATATTTGGCCCACCTTTCAAATTTGACTGGTAAGTAGAAACTTCAATGAAAAACAGTCATAAAAAATCACAAATGTGCTTACTTTTGATGTGTTATATGTAGGTCGACAAAGAGATAGTCTAATAGTTTGTGGGTTTCCATGTTAATTGCACTTGCCAGAATCCACACTAATCCATTTTTTTTTTTTGGGTAACTAGGCCTTGCTTGGTACAAAGTAAATCAATGCAAATGATTTGTTGGAATCTAATTTATAGATGCTTGATACCAAACAGGGCCTAAGTTTGAATACTATTTTAGCCAATACAATTTTAGGCCCTATTGGTATGTTGCAAATTCAAAAAATTTCCTGAAATTAATTTTATGGGTGCTTGGCTTGCATTGTGATAAATTTGTATGAACCACCTAAATTTTTAAGAAATTTCAACAAATGATTTGCAGCACAAAATGTACCATAAATTATTTAACTCCATTATCAGATAATTTAATTAAATTATAAAAATACCCTTCATACTTATGCATATATTTACAAAAATATTCCTTATTAAAGATACATTTTGTTGAATGGAATTACATAAAAAAAATTAAATTACACAAATAGCCATCAGCACTTGCTACAATAACATAGATATTTATTCACAAAAAATAAATCTCATCAAAGATACATTTATGTGTATATACAAATCACATGAATACCCCTCAATAGTGTTATCACAAAATATCCTACATCATAAGGGTATTTTTATAAATTCATATGTATGTTATTGTAACAAGTATTGAATTTTTGTAATTTAAATAATTTCTTTAAGGAAAAATTACTCAAAGGACCCTGACAAAGGGATTTTTTCTAATTAGTCCCTAAGTTTTAGTACTTTTCTTAATAGTTCATTTAGTAAAACTTTTATTTCTAATCAGGCCCTGAACCCCACTCCACACATCCCTTACGATTGAAATGTCAAAATTACTCTTACCATGCGAAATCACCATTTTCGTATTAAAAAAACAAAGGATTTCCGACATCCTAATTGAGTTTCGAAATTTCATTACAATGAAAATGATTTACGAAGAAAGAAGAAGCAATTTTCAAGCATTTTGAAGATGTATCTAAAAAGTTAGTTATTATTTATTACTTTCTTTACTTCAGTTTGGGATGAAAATCAATTAAGGATGGTTCTTTTGGTCTGAAATTGTCTACACAAATCATTATGTCAAGTTTTTTGGTCGATCTTTCTCTGTACTTTTGTCAAAAAACTCGAAAAACAAAAACATGTGGGTTTTACTAGTATCTAGCTCACCACTTTTTAGTTTTGGGTTCAACATTTTTATTGATGAGTTTGACATTTTTTTTTTTAAATTGTCTAACTCGACAATAAAAATTGGTGAGCTTGATAATAAAAATGTTGAACTCAATAATAAATAAAAAGTGGCGAGTTCAACACTGTAATTTTTTTAAATCTTGGTTTCGTTATTCATTTTTTATCTTAAATTGTCAAAATGGATTTAAAAAAAAAATCTAAATATTCAAAATTAGAAGTATATCGCTTTCATTTGTCATTCATGATTAAAAAATCGTCAGAAATTATTAGAATCACGTTTGAAAAACCTAAGTACGTGAAGAAGATGAAAAAATGGTATTTTAAGTATTTCAAAAATATTATAACCTTAGATGATGTTGAGGGACCATTAATAAAATAAAGTTTTACTAAATAGACTATCAGGCAACCGCCAAAAGTTGGGGACTGATTAAAAAGAAATCCCTCCACCAAGGTCTTTTAAGTAATTTTTCCCTTTTTTGAATAAGGTCAAATAAGTTAAAATCATTTTCACATTTTGTTTTAACAAAAAATTGATCCAAAACTTTTATGAAAATATTGAAGTAACATTACAATTGACATCGATTCTCACATTACTGACGTGGATGCATGTAAATAACTTTTTACTTGTGTTTGATTTGTGCAGTTTCTCAGCTATTCAAATATGGCAACTAGAATCAACAGTTAACATTAATTTTAATTAGGGTCCAACAGGATTTGGGCAATAGGGCCCAAAGGTTGTTGGGTGAGGTATCAAAGTTTAATGTTGTGGGGGCTGCATATTCACAAGGTAATCGTGTACGTGGAATATCCACCAAATGGTGTCAGCCTTTCTTCGTAAGTGTCTTCATGCTGACTCCACGGTGTGTAGGTAATATCTTTATGGCAATGTTTTCTTCAAAGTTATTTGGCCCAGGCGAGAAAAATAATTATATAGAATCGTGTTGGGGTGACACGGTATTATCGTGATTCTCACAATTCTAACGTGGACATCTGTAGATGTTTTTTGCTTATATCACGAGGAAATACATCTATGATTATGTGCACATCACACGTCAGACTTGTGACAGTAAATACTTTTTGTCATTTCAGCGTTTTCCAATTATATATATATATATTTGTATTTAATAATATGTTACGTGATTAATGAGTCCAGTTTGTATTCTCATATCTCAGAACATGCCACGCAATACGTGACATGTTTTGGATGTGGTCCTTTCTTGCATGACATGTTATTCTTGCCAATTCTCAAAAGTACAAAATATTAAGTTAGAAACAATTGTTTTTTTAAGATTGGTAATTATTTATTACTACAAAATAATTATTATGTTACCTATTGTATAAAGTGAAAAATCTAAGGATAGAACTTTTTTTTTTCTATTTATTGGTAATTATTTATTACTATAAAAGAAGTATTTTCTTACTTATTGTATAAAGTATCAAATATCGAGATATAGTTTTTTTTCTTCTATTTTGGTAACTATTTATTACAATAAAATAGTTACTTTGTTGTCAGATGAACAAATACTTTATATATATATATAAAGGACATTTTCTTTGATTGCATGTATAACCATAGAGATAGATAGTGGGTGGGGGGAATATATATATATTTTTTTGATCTTTTGGGTTTTTAGCTGTTTGATTTTGGGCTTGGGTTCAGTTTTGGGTTTCAAGCTTAATTTCAATCCGGTTCGGGTTCAATCTAAACCCAATCAGGTTTGGACCACTTTCTCAGTCCAGGTAACAGGTGTCGGGTAAACTATACATCCCTCACTAAGTAAATATGATTCAAACTCTTCTTGCTAATACATTATCTTCATAAAACTCCCCATTGATAAGTATGTCTTGCCCAATTGCCTTTGTTGAGGCCTAGATGGTGAGTGGGGGAATATTTCAAAAAATAATAAAAAATGAATTTTTTGAGTTTTTAGCAATTCGATTTTGGGTTTGGGTTCAGTTTTGGGTTTCGAGCTTAATTTCTATCCAGTCCAGGTTCAATCTAAACCCAATCAGGTTCATACCACTTTCTTAGTCCAGGTAATGGGTTTCGGGTAAACTATACATCCCTAACTAAGTAAATAGGATTCAAACTCTTCTTGTTAATACATTATCTTCATAAAAACACCACAATGATAGGTATGTCTTGCTCAATTGCCTTCATTGAGGCTTAGATGGTGAGTATTTTTTTGCTCATAGATTCTCTAGTGCGTGCCACCTCAAGCCTAGCAAGGGTGGTTTTGTAACTAGCAAGGTAGTTCTATAAATTGGGGATGCCATTCAATACAAGGGGCTCACGTGATAGGTGGATTCTTGATTTTGGGAGTACCATGTGCTAAAAAAAATCCTTGATGGGCTCTGACGCTATTGGATGAGAATTAAACTTTTCAGGTCCTAGATAGAAATTATATTCAACAAATCACTAGCATCTATTTTTTCATGTCAAAACTAAATACAAATTTCAAACTTGTGAAGCTCTAAATCTAACTTGTGCACTAAAGAATGTGTAATCATTCATTGGTACAAAATCAAGATTCCCGACTACTTGGTATGTATTTCATGTGTGAGGGTAGGGTGGGAGCTAGGATTTTGCCCATGTGGGACAAACAAGATTAGACAAAATTTCGTAGGGACAACTAAGAGTTAAAAAAATAAGTGAGATAACTAAAAATGAAAAAAAAAAATTATCTCAAATAACTTATTTATTCATAGACTTTGAAAATTCTTGTGGGCCGGGGGATGATAAAGTATGTGATGGGGGTGTAGTTAAGGTGGTCCCACCCCCAAGTGTAATGAGGTCACTCTGTCTTTGCATACATGCACTTTATTAATTATTCCATGATTCTTCAAATCCAAAGGAATCTTTAATTTCTAGTCAAAAGAAGAAATTCTATCCTCCACTTAGTTGGTAAATGCTTTCGTAATTAGAATAATTTAAAAATTAATTTGAGAAAGAGACAATTACAAGGAAAGCTATAGGCGATGCTAACTTTTGGTAAAGGGGTAGTGTACATCTTGCATTTTGCCTAGAATATCCCTAAATTTTCAAAGAAAAAGTTGTTGTGTGTTGCATAAATAAATAAATAAAGAGTTGTGCTAAACTGACTAAAAAAAAGACATTCAGATACACTCATCTGAATTTAGCCACACAAAAAAAAAATACACTCAACTTGTGTGTAATGTGAATAAAATCATATATTTTCTCTTGAGATATTTCAGGAAAAAATCTATGGTTCTATGCACATTCCACATCAATTGTGTGTTTTTTTATTTATTTTAAAGATTAAGAGACGGTTGAGTGTATCTGAGTGTCTTTTTATATCTATGGTTCAATGCACATTCTACTTCACTTGAGTGGATTTGATTGTTTTTTTTTCAATCTTATTAAAAAATAATAAAAAGAAGAAGAAGGAAAGTTTCAGATATCATCACCATGATTTTAAATCTTGATATTGTTAAGTAACGAGATAGATTTGAAGTACATCTCAGATTTCATTTGAAAATCCCTGCCAGTCAATAGAACTCAACCGAGTCAACCAACATTTTGTATATTTTAAATAAAATAATAATTTTTTTAAAATTTAAATATTTATTATATAAATAAACCATGTTTTTATTAATACACATGTTCTAATCCACCATCTTTTTTCAAAAAAGATGGGTTAGAAGCTTTGGAATGAGCTGATTTTTTGTGAGGATGATCTCTATGATGGGGAGATCATCCTCACCAAAAATCAGCCTATTTCAAAACTTCTAACCCCATCAAAAGTGATTTACAAAAATAAGACGGTCTACGATTCTTCAACTTATAAACTAGGGTTAGAAGTTTCAAAATGAGCTGATTTTTAGTGAGGATGATCTCTTCACCGTAGAGATCATCCTCACAAAAAATCAGAATATTCAAAAATTTCTAACCCCATCAAAAGTGATTTACAAAAAATGTTTGGCAAACTTTAGAGTTGTCAAATCGCTCCCATATATATGTATAGAGGGTGGCGTTCGGAGGCCCTAAAGAGAGCCAAACATTTTTTCAATGTTTGGGTTAGAGGTCTCATAATGGGCTGATTTTTTGTGAGGATGATCTCTATGATGAGGAGACCACCCTCACAAAAAATCAGCTCATTCTGAAACTTTTAACCCCATCAAAAGTGATTTATAAAAATTAGACAGCCCATGATTCTTCAACTTGTGAATTAGGGTTAAAATTTTCGGAATGAGCTAATTTTTGATGATGATGGTCTCTTCACTATAAAGACCATCCTCACAAAAAATCGAGATGAGACAAAATACCATTAAAAAAACAAAATACCAACATGAAATTAAAACGGATGGCTATCGAACTCCCAAATTTAAAACTAAAATTCAACAATGAAATTAATAAATTTTTTTTTTCAAAGTGCTCAATTTTTTTTCCTTAACAATCTTGTGACATCAAATCATGTTTTTGGATGCCAAAAATTGACGAGATTAAGATCCACTCCAAGGTGTTCAAAGTAATAAATAAACAACATCAATCTATTTTTTTTTTTTTTTGACTAATTGGATCCCTACTTCAAGGTTTGTTGGGTAACAAACTTGATAAAGCAATGTTTGATGGATAACAAACTCGATAAACTAAGGTTCCCTAGGAATTGTTAGAATTCCAAGGGAGTTTTTGTAATAAAAAAGCGAGAGTCAGGTCTGCTGGTAAACCTCTCTTCTTTGTTACACATTTGTTTGTAGTTGTTGATATTAAGGTTGTTGAGGTCACCTTATGGCATAAGAAAATATGATCTAATGCCACAGGGATACAATAGAAAAAACTCTATGACCATTAGGGAAAAAAATATAAGGTTATTTTTCACCATTAAACCTTGGTTTTAAATTTGGGAGTTCAACAATTGCTCATTTTCAAAACCGTGCATGAAGACCATTTTTTTGTTGTTGTTGTATTCGAGTTTTTCCGTCTGGAAGGATGTGGTGTTGGATTGTTATTTATAAAAAGATATTCTTTGTGCTAGATTATTGGTTTCATCTAGTACTTAATTCAAAGAATTTTGTGACTAGCACGTTATAGATTTTCCAAGAAAATAGTAAGTTACCAATTTTTTTTTTTAGAAAAATCCTATCTTGACTCTCCAAACTTCAAGGGTAAAAAAAATATTTGAAACCCTTGTAAGTTAATTTTTTTTTTTTAAATAAAAATAATTAGTATTGCATCACAAAAAGTCAAAAAAATAATTTTTTATCATATCAAGTTCTGACGACTCATGAGAAAACAAATGATCTCAATCGTGTAAACATGAAATCCAATGATCATGATTTATATGTATTCAAATAATACAAATCTTGATGATACTTATTTCGAGGAAAATGTCGATCATCGGATTTTGTACTGCATGTTTGTGATCATGTGTTTTTTTCATGACTCAATGGATTTCAACTTTTTTTTTTAAATTTTTTATAATTTAAATCTGCCCTACGTTTCGCTCGAGATTATTCAATGAGATTTCTCGAAACCATTTGTGATATAGATGCGAGAAAGAAAACAAAATAGCTAATATTGGAAATCATGATAGAAGGGGCATCTCATTTCTCACGGTATAAATCACAATCCAAAGAAGTCGGAGGAAAAGACAAAACCTCAAAAAGTTTAAAAAAGGGAACAACCCCAACAAATCTCAAAGTATGGCGACATCCTAGACATGGCATGGCGACACCATAACGCCATTTTTTCCCGCTCAAGACGTACCCATTTGTCTTTGGCGGGCAACTCCACAGAAATCGGTGCACCATGTTCTCATCCGTCCGCCACTCTGGAGACATTTTCGCTTCGATTTTTACCCGTAAAACTCGCCGATTGCCTAGACGTTATGGCGTATCACGCAACTTCTTCTCCCTTAATAAATACACTAAGACCAAACAAAAAACTTACTTTACTCGTATTCTCTACCAACCTTCTCGTTCGTGCCTCAGCTCCATCTCTGCAAACCCTAATATGGGTTCTATTTCTGCCCTAGAAGATCTTCGCTTATATTATCCTTCGACCCGAAGAGATGAATCCATTGTAGATGATTATCATGGCGTTAAAATTTCTGATCCGTATCGCTGGTACTGGAATTTATGAGTTTTAATCGCATGTTTTATTCAAAACTAATCGAATTTTAGCTAAATTTTATCTTTTTTGTTCCCCCAATTAGGCTTGAAGATCCCGATGCGGACGAAGTTAAGGATTTTGTCGAAAAGCAAGTGAATTTGACTTCATCGTTGTTAAAGACTTGCGAGACTAGGGAGAAGCTTCACCAGCAGATTACGAAGCTCTTCGATCACCCACGATACGATGCTCCTTTCAAACGAGGGGATAAGTACTTTTACTTTCACAATTCCGGGCTTCAAGCACAAAGTGTCCTCTTCGTGCAGGTTTGCAGGATTGAATTCTGTTAGGAAATTGAAAAAGAAAGATAAAATTATATTTTTATGAATTCACGAGCTCTTTTCGATTTTAACAGGATAGTTTGGATGCAAAAGCGGAGATTTTGCTTGATCCAAACGGACTCAGTGAGGATGGGACGGTTGCTTTGAACATGGCTTCTATTAGCGAGGATGCCAAGTACTTGGCTTATGGACTTAGTTCGAGCGGTAGTGATTGGGTGACTATTAAAGTAATGCGGGTTGAGGATAAAAGTGCCGAACCCGATACTCTATCATGGGTGAGTCCTCAAGCCTGATTATGGCTTATATATTTGTCGAATTATTGCAAAAAGATCAAAAGAATATATTTTGTTGGTGGTTCTACTCGTTACAGGTTAAATTTTCAACTATTAGTTGGACTCATGATAGCAAAGGTTTTTTCTACAGCCGCTACCCTGCTCCCATGTAAGTAGTGATTCTACTTTAGTTTATGCTAAATGGCTTCATGTTGATATGCTATGATCTGGGTTTCTATGGGATTGGAATGTTGAATTAATGATAATGGGTTTATTTCTATAGTGAAGGAGAACAACTAGATGCTGGGACCGAGACAAATTCCAACCTGAATCATGAGGTATACTATCATTTCCTTGGTACAGAACAATCCCAAGATGTTCTATGCTGGAAAGATCCTGCCAATCCGAAATATATGTTTGAGGCTACAGTCATGTATGATGGGAAGGTAATCGGCACTCTACTCAGAACCCATATAACTTTTAACAGAAAAACATTGACAATCACTTCTAACAATTTTATGGTGTTAAGTAGTATTAGCCTGTTGTATAGTGCTATTTGTTTAATATTGTAGTGTATGTTCTCTCCTTGTAAAAAATAGTCGATAATTCTGAATATTTTCCTTTGTTTGTTTCTCATATAAAGCCCAAACCATTTTTTTAAGGATAGGGAATCCCAAACTTGTGTAGTGGGCCAAATAAATAAGTTGGACGAGGTGCACTTAACAAAAACTATAACTATTAATGATCCCTCTGTAGATGCCTTGAGCACATCTCCAATGGCAATGCTATATCAATCTCTTTTAATTTCATTTTTTAAAACAATAAAGTGAAAATTTGCAATATTTGGCATGGGACACTCCAATGCTTCGTCTCAAAGACTACCATCCGTATGCTTTGGATGACAATTTGGTTAAAAAAAAAAAAAACCTCCAAAAGACACATATTTTGAAATATGCTAAATTCAATGTCAGTTTTGGCATTGGATATGACATTTATATTTGAGACAATTTTTAGCACATGGGTTGGAGCATGATTTTTGGGTAGTAGTGCCAAAAATAGGCGCTTCTACCCTCTAATAGCATGCTGATTGAGATGCTCTTAGCACTTCAGCTGTGCTTTTTTTTTTTTTTTTTAAATTTTAATTTAGTTTCTTTATCCATTTGTAGTTCTAATTTTTTTTGTTTATTGCTTCTCTACTCTTTATCAATGACCACTTTATATCTACAAATTACATACAATGGTTATTACTCCCCCGCACATGTTCTTAATGATGTCAATATAGTTGCTTATGGCTTGCATATCCCTCAAATACTTATCAAATTAACTCTATAGGGATTCTATTGTACGTTTTTAAATAATAAAATAAAGAACATTTGGAGATTCTTTATCCTTTTTTCGAAACTTATCCATTAATTGTTTAAGTACCAAGTTGCCTCTCAGACATTATATTCTTGTTTCTTATCCTTGTTTTTTCCATAGTTGTGTGGGTCATGAGTTTGATAACATGATTGGGTGATTTTGTGCATTATATTCAACAACTTGGTGAACTAGGAAAATATAGTTTCTCCCACGTACTTCTAGACCTCTATTGAAAAATTATATGGGCCCAAAGCTTCTTGTATCTTCATCCTTGCCAAAACACTTCATTTTCTATAAACCTAATTATGTTGAAGTTTATATGAGTTGCTTTTTCTAGTTTTAAGTACTTTGTGTTGTCTTATTTGGTAAATACCTTTCTTAGCAAAGGCTTTGGAATACTAACCTAAAAATAGCTTCCTTAGTGGTCCATCTAATATTAAAATCCAAGAATAAGTCAACCTGAATGGCATTAGCAAGGGTTTGAACCAGCAATTCAGTAGAAACTTACACATAAGTAACCATTTGGGTTGGTGTGATCTAGATTAATCAAATGGTCCATGATGGGATTTATTGAGCTTAGGTCCATGTGAAAAAAGCCACCTTAGATGGAATTGGAGATATCTAGTTAAACCTATTTTGGAAATAACCATGGTATTTTTTTAAAATCATTGAATGAATTCATGAGTTGAAATTTTTTCCTTGGGGGACTAACACCAAAATCATCTCTCCTCCTGAGAAGCCACTCCATTGATTTTTTCATTCCACATATGGCTAACAATGCTCTTAAATAATACTATGGGGGAGGGGGATAAGCACTAATTATATTGGTATCTTTTTTGTTTGGCCTGGTTTATTTTACAAAAGCCTATTGCTACTCCTTCAACATTATCTAACAATGTATCCCATCTATATTTAATCATGCAAATCTTATTTCTAGTTTTTTAAGCTCTTTGGACAAAAGCCTGTAGGCATCCCCAATTTCCTTGGATTTATCTCCTTTTGAGCATGCTATGTTTAACTCTCCATCTTGTATTTTAGTCAACTCCCTAATTTTTTGTTTTGTTTTGTTCTTATGCCAAACAAATACTATTTTCCTGGTCTGTTTTTTTTTTGCTTACACTCGTCCTGCTTGATGGGTGGGCCCTTTCATACTCGTTGTTGCCATCGAGCATAGTTGCACATCATTTCTTGGAGATTGCCTTGCCCACTAAACACCATCATGTGTCAAATTGTATGTTTTGGGATGTGTTGACAAAAAAATTTGAAAACAAGAAGTGCATTGTTGTTGGTACTTGGTACACAGGTCAAGGCAAGCTGCAATAAATGAACTATGGGCTAGGCAGATTCCTTTTTGACTTTACTAGAGGAACTGAATCTTATGGGAAGCCTAAACTTCCACTAAAAAAGGTTATCAGTACTTTTCTTTGATCTATTGATGGTTAACTTCTGTTGGAATAGTCTTTGAACTTTAAGAACATATGTTCACCGTTTAATATGCTTCTTCTATCATTGTCACTATAAAGCCTTGTTCCACTTGAAATCATCTCCTTGGTTTGGTTGTATTATAGAACTGGGCATTTTAATAGAGACCAGGAAGTGCTTTATACTTCTCATCAATCTTCAAAGCTGCCCTTTGGGATTTCACATACAAAATGTTTATCTTACATTTTTTATTTTTATTTTTATAAGTATTTATCTGACATTCTCTTTCTTAACTAATTATCTAACTGGATATTGCATAAATTGTGTGACTCTGGTTGACTGGCTGACTCAATTTTCGTAGTTTTCCCCTTATATCTACAGTATGTTCTTCTATACATTGGGGAGAATTGTGACCCAGTCAACAAACTTTACTACTGTGACTTATCAGCACTCCCGAATGGGCTTGATGGTTTTGGGGATAGAAAAGAAATGCTTCCTTTTACCAAGCTTGTTGACAATTTTGATGCAAGTTATCAAGCTATTGCGAATGATGACACACAGTTTACCTTTTTGACTAATAAAGATGCTCCAAAATATAAGTTGGTTCGTGTAGATCTCAAGGAACCAAGTGTTTGGACCAATGTCCTCGAAGAAGCTGAGAAAGATGTGCTTGAATCAGCTTATGCTGTTAATGGTAACCAAATTCTGGTGAGTTACTTGAGCGATGTTAAGTATGTTCTCCAGATAAGGGACTTGCAGACAGGTGCATTGCTACATCATTTGCCCATTGACATTGGCACAGTTTATGGGATTTCTGGACGGCGCAAAGACAGTGAGGTTTTTATTGGGTTCACTAGCTTCCTCACTCCTGGTATTATATACCAATGCAATTTAGAAACTGAGGTTCCAGAAATGAAGGTATTCCGCGAAATTGTTGTTCCTGGATTTGATCGCACAGCATTCCAGGTTAATCAGGTAATCAATCTATCTACTTTCCACAACTTACAATTCTCTCTTGTCAAGCTGATTTAATCGTTTTTTTATTGTTCCGAATAAATCACTTTCTACTCAAATTTGTGTTGTATGGAAACGATAAACTCATCTAATTGCTTCTTAGTATCCTATTATTATCTTTTACTGCGTTGCAAACTTCTGCACGAGTCTATATGATGAACACAATGTTTGTATTTTCCCTTATATAAAGAACCCTGCCTGGAAGACTTTGTTCTGATCGTCTATTTATGAATTTCTTTCTTCTGATTGGGTTTTCATTTTCAGGTTTTTGTACCTAGCAAAGATGGTCAGAATATACCAATGTTCATAGTGTCAGAGAAGAATATTATTTTGGATGGATCACGTCCGTGTTTATTATATGGTTATGGGGGTTTTAACATTAGCATTACACCATCCTTCAGCGTTAGCCGCATTGTTCTTACGAGGCATTTAGGTGCTGTATTCTGCATAGCCAACATTCGTGGTGGTGGAGAGTACGGGGAAGAATGGCACAAAGCAGGATCACTTTCTAAAAAGCAGAATTGCTTCAATGACTTCATTTCTTCTGCGGAATATCTTGTATCTGCTGGTTATACCCAGCCCAAGAAGCTGTGTATTGAAGGTGGAAGCAATGGTGGACTTCTTATTGCTGCTTGTATAAATCAGGTACGGGGATGGGTGTCTTTGTGTTATGTCTTTATTATAAATATATTGAATGAATCAATTATCCTTTAATGAAATTTCAAACTTTTGTGGTGGCAGCGACCTGATCTTTTTGGCTGTGCTCTGGCTCATGTTGGTGTCATGGACATGTTGCGTTTCCACAAGTTTACCATAGGTTTGCCTTCATTATTTTTCTCTACTAGCTCACTATTTTTGACACCAGAATTGTGATTTAGTTTTTGGTTTCCAGGCCATGCGTGGACGTCTGACTATGGCTGTTCAGACAAGGAGGAAGAGTTCCATTGGCTTATCAAGTAAGGAAATTTTATGATTGCTGTTTCAATTTTTAGACATATTGAGATGGAATTTATGTCAGATCTAATTTCATTGACCTTCAACTTTATTTTCTATTCTTTATCTATATCTAATCTTTTATTTTCTACTGTGTTTCAAATTTGCTTCAGCTGCTGCTTTCTTGTTCTTTCACTGGTACATAGTTGTATTTTTTAACTGTTCAAGAAATTCAAGGCCTACTTACAAATAGTTCATAATGAGTTCTGTTGGTTAAAAATTATTGTAGGACAGAAAATATAACCCAGCTACATAAACTCACTAGCTTTTTTTTTTTTTTTGCCAAAAGATATTATTCAGTATAAGAGGTTTCTAGTTTCAGTAAATGTCTAAATAATGCCTGGTTCTTTATAAAGATAATTTGCAGCTATGTTCTTGCATTATTAGTGTACTAACTTGGCTCTCAATGAAGGAAAATTTGGCATTTCAAGTTTATACTTGTTTTGGGAGTTTCTTTCTGTAGTCCATGTTCACATCCCATCTTGTCCTCAGGGCATTCCATGTGGCTACAAGTTTATTCACATAAAATGGGAATCCTATGAGTTCTCTGTCCAGTCAAATATATTCTTCATCTCTGATTCTTAGCCAGTAAATAGTTTTGTTAGCTTCTTATGCTGATTTCTCGTCGTATACTTTTATTACTGTTGGGATTTCTTATTGAGTTTAACTGTTTGTGTTCTCAGTTACTCACCACTTCATAATGTGAAAAGACCATGGGAAAAGCTTCATGATCCACAATGCCAGTACCCACCTACCATGCTTTTGACAGCTGATCATGATGACCGGGTTGTGCCATTACACTCATTGAAGTTATTAGCTGTAAGTTCTTGATTGCCATTCTTCATATGTCAAAAGAATAAATAAATAAAAATGCTATTACATAAGAAATATTATAATTTATTAGTGAATGAAATAGCGTATCTTTTGGAGTGTTATTTATATATGTTGTTTTTTTGATAAGTTTATTTTGGAGTGATATAATTATAATAGATAATTGAAAAAGAAAGGAATTCTGTCTTGATGGTGTAACATATTTTTTTCTCTAAACTACTCGAACAAAATGAGGTCATATCTTCATTGATCTGGCTGTGACAATTTGGTTGCCATATGCTATATACACATTTCACCTTCCAAATCTAAAGGGAATAAACCTCTAATGTGCCACTTGATGCCACACATCATTGTGAATGTGTGATCAACAGTGTTGGAACTTCAGTTTTCATATTGTTGATCTCAGGATATTGGATGTTTGTCTTGTGTTTTATATGTGAATATATGCATGAGCTGGAGTATCATCGTGACATTCCATTGTTTTAATTTCTTAACTCGGGGGTTTTCTTCTTTCTCCCACAGACCATGCAATACATCCTCTGCACGAGCTTGGAGAACAGTCCACAGACCAATCCAATTGTTGGTCGCATTGACCGCAAGGCAGGACATGGTGCTGGACGCCCTACCCAGAAAATGGTAACCATTTCCTTTTAATTTATTTTTAAGTGCATTTGTTGGAGGAGATGAGTAGAGTCAACCCATGGTGTGATCTAATGAGGGCCTATCCTTGTCTCTTACATTGCAGATTGATGAAGCTGCCGACCGGTACAGTTTCATGGCAAAAATGTTGGGGGCATCCTGGATTGACTAACTCTGATCACTCTAGAGAATGATGTTGATATTTGAAGAAAAACAGAACACACACACACACATCTAGGCATGATCATACGTTTATACATGTAATTCATAAGGATAGGTAGGCATGTGTGGGCAATTTGCCTGAAAAGTAATTTAAGGTTCTGGTGATGGAGGCGTAGGCAATGGTGGAGGGTAATTTATGCAGACATGGGGTAATCTTTTCTCTATATATTTTACTTCTGAACCATCTTGAGCCAAAAGCAGAATGGATTTTGATTTGTTCCAACTTTTTTACTATGCGTATCACACCAATGGATGGTGTGTTTCCATGTCTCTTTGATGAATTGTGCATGTGGTTACCTGGTAGTATTGGATATGATCGTCACGTGGTTAACCTAATAGTTTGCTAATAATGATAGATATGATTGCCCATCTCTTGAACCAGCAACCCCCCGCCTCGCCCCTCCCCCTCGCCCCTCCCCTTCTCTCCTCTTAAAACTGTCTAATTTGTCTTTGTAGATTGCTGAGTGATTTGGTAGCATCACCAACTTTTGCATATAATACTTCCCATAGATTTGCTGCTCTCTTCACAGGCTATTGTACTGTTTATGTATTAAGTGGTTTTGGTTTCTAGCCACCCCTTCCAGATTTTGGAATCTCTCACTCACATTTATGGAAAATGTTCAGATGAGTTTCCATTTCCATTCCCCATCTAAATGATTGCACTTGGTGGAGTATATATCATCCACCACCAACAATTGAAAATGATATCGAACATTATGTTCTCGAAAGGTTCACCTCTTGGAAGAAATAAAGTGGTCTTATTTCTTGTTGTTGTCCATTGATGATTTTAGAAGCTTGCTTTTACACTTTGTTTGGATTAAGAGAAATGGAGAGGAGAAAATAATTGAGTTTCTCTCCATTTCTCTTGTTTGGATTATTAAGTGGGGAGAGGAGAAAATAATTGGAGTCTCTCTCCAAAAGTGGAGAGAGGAGAGAAATGGAGTAATTTTTTTTTTTAAAATATGTTATTATTTCAACTCTGCCCCTAGATTACTTTGAATATATTTTGAAATTTCAAAGTTGTCCTGAGTTCACTCCTATCAAATCAAACATGGTGGAGAGAAATTGAGTCCTTCTCTCCACTTCTCAATCCAAACACAGCCTTGGGGACATCACCCCTTGACTTGTGAATTGCGAAGTATGGGACTATGAAGAGACCTTTTTTGATGGGTTTATTTTATTTTTAATTTTTGATGATGGTTGCCTCTGCAGAGACCAAAAAATTGTGTATGTTATACATGTGAAGCTACAAATCACAATCTCGGGTACATCAAAGCTGTAGCCAGGTGTCCGATTGGTGAACTTCGTGTGGAAATGGATCTATCTATTTAGTATTTCGTTCAGTCTGGGTCTGGCTATCTAGTTAGGCCTTATCGATTTGACTAGGTTTTAGGTGTTAGTCCATCATCCAAGCTAGTTGGGCTCTGCTTAACTATAAATAAAATTATGGTTCAGATCTAGATGTATCGATTCCAAATTGAGAAAAAAATATTTTATTTAAATAAAGAAAGAAAAGAAGCTATCTTTGACTCAATGACGCTATTTAGTGAAAGTATAATGTCATTATCCCAGGACAATTAATCTAATGTATCAAGACTAGCCTTATTCGGCCACACTGACCTAATTTTGCTAACCACTTTATAGAATAAGTGGAGGCATTTCCGCCATGGTCTTTGTATTCTCCTTTCTATATTCCTTCGGTCTTGTAGGCCAAGGCTATCACAATTAGGTCAGCCAAGGGGAATGATCACCAGGTTAGCCAGGCTGAGAAGTAATCAGGTTGACTGGAGGGTTTAACTGATCATCTAGCCATGCTTCAATAGGTCCCATAATGGTTTGATTTCATCTGTAGCCAGCCAGCCATTCAATAGTCTGCCATTTTGATAGCACTTGATACCAGGATTTTTCCTGGCTTACCTGGCATGTGTGGTTTGTGGGGGGTATTGCATGTAACGGGGGGATGTGGGTAAGATATGGTGCTCTAAGAGGTCACTTGCAGGTCTTGGCATTTCTCAATGGGTTGTTATTCCTGAGTTGCACACGACCAGCTAAGAATATACTAGTACTTATGCTCCCACCCACGAGACTCCAATAGTCAATCCATGCTGCTGCTGCTGCTTTTTTTTTTCTTTTTCTTTCTGTTCTTTTAATTATGTGTGGGAGCAGAAAAAAAGTGCTAGAGTCCTAGAGGAAATAACAACTTGCCCTAGCCCAAGCATGAGAAATCTCTCCTCAGATACCTCAAGTTGTCTTGAGGTGTGGGTAAAATAACAATTATGGGAATAGGCAGATCCTAGGTGCAATGTCTACCCCATGAGCCCAATGAGACAAGACCATATTGTAAAGGTCGGGCAAATCATTTGTCTACGCATGTGTATTGATAAAAGTATTTGATTTGACCTGATATTACTCTAGCAGAATGGTCAAAACTAATGAGGTAAATGGTCAAGTACGTAACCTAAGAAAAACATGCCTATTGCCACAATGATGCCCACATCATATACTTATGGGATGGCAAACTCCAGAAGATGACACGAATCTACACATGATAATGACAAAAAAATTCACGATACATAGGCATTATAAACTGTAAAATACAGATTCATTTAAAAGCAAAGATATGCAATTCTATATATTCCCAACCTAAACTTTGTTTGACTCGATCGTTCACAGGTCCCGTCCGACAGGGTTAGGAGCAACAAATTCCAAGCCATATCAATAGAGCTATAGAGACTAAAGGCACGACCAGATTATTGCATCCACAATATGTATCATACAATTTCTAATAAAATTTGTGTCCCATGAGGCAAATCTATGTTGTGGTTATGCAAAATTGAATCTGCAAAATTTACAAGGTTTGAAGTATCAACCATTTTGTAGGAATCTGAAATTAAAAAGAGCCAGAGTATTGCTGAAACTGCCACAGAAAAGAATTCATTGATGGGATGGAACACTCTAGGTTGCAGAGGCAAGATGATTTAGCCATTTATGGAATTCCAATTGTGAACATCTAGTAACTATTTGACAAGGTACAATGTCCATGTATTACATGGAAGGATGATACACTCAGAATACCCAAGCAGTGTGTGTAATAATCAATAATCCTTTGTAAGAGAAACATTTATGATACAAAAGTTATCCTCAATGCAGTTACAGTGCGGGTTTTTGAGCAGCAACATGTTTCACAATTGCTTGGGCAGAATGATGAGCAAAATACTTTTGCCTTAACATCACGTATGGGTACCCAATAAATGACAGAAAGTGGGCAGGCTTTGAGAAGGAAAGGATTTCATACCAGACTTGGTCGTTCTCATCCAACTCAATTGAAAACCGTTCTTCCCCAGACTGCTTTCAACAATTTTCAGGAACACAAATCAACAAGGGTTAGAGCTTAAGCATTTCACAGTAGGTTCCACATGCTGAAAATGTAAGGTAACAAAAGAGAGAAAAAAAAGAAAAAGAGAAAGAAAGAAAGATGGAAACCGTGCATGCCTGTAAAGCACTGTTAACTCTATTAAAGAGAGCTAGAAAGCCCCATAAAGTTCAATTCTCAATATAATCATCATCAAACCTAATCCAAAATTAGGATCGGCTGAATGAATCTTGTTCCTCCACTCAGCCTAGCAAAATTGTTCGAGCTACTCTTGACACCAAATAAAGATCATTAAATTATATACTTTTTTGCTTTTGTATTTTGAAATTTAAATCTATGTATACAAATAATTCAATTGAATCTTCGAAATGTGACATCTATGTCATATATATGTACACACGTGTTTTGAAAAAATGGAAACAAACATAGCAGACAAGGAGATTGAGAACACATCCAAAGCAATGCAAAGAAAAATACAAGAAAGCAAAACTAAAAAGAGCTTACAAAGCAACTACGACACCTGGCTGCACACAAAGTCCCACCTAAACAAGAAATTCTCGAAGATGCAGCTCCTAAAATCTTTAAAAAATTTATATCAGAAACATGAGTTCAAGATATTGATGACGACTTCATTGATTCTGAGCTCCTCACCTTCAGACACAAGACCATTCCTTTCAAATTCCCCACTAAGTAGCAAATGGAAGGAAGCTCCCAAATTGTTTTTACACAATCTAAATGAGAGGAGCTCCAACTTGGGAAAAGAAAAAGGACTGAGTTATGGAAGACCCATTCGATGCCACTAAGTAGCAAATTGAAGGAAGCTCCCAAATTTTTTTTACACAATCTAAATGAGAGGAGCTCCAACTTGGGAAAAGAAAAAGGACTGAGTTACGGAAGACCCATTCGATGTGCACGAGGGAGATGAAGTTAGATCAGATCAACACCCCTATAACTGAGTTCACAAAAAAGTTACTAGAAGAAGCTAGTGATGTTAATATAAATTGAGTATGAGTGCTTCCCAAACAATTAGGGGCATAGCTAGGACTTTTTTTTGTTAGTGGGGGCAAACTATATTTAATGGTACACTTGAAGATGAATAGTTTTGGAGAGGAGAGAAATTCAGAGGTTTTTTGTTAGAAGTTGAAGAAAAGAATAGTCAAGAGGCAATTTCATTATCAAGAAATTGAAGAAAGGAGGGGGGGATTGGAGGGAGGTGAGGGTGTGGGGGCAAATGAGGAGGGGAGTGGGGGCAAATAAGGCATGTAATTAGTTGAAAATAAGGGGTATCTCAAAGTTCTGTGGGGGCAAGTGCCCCCATTGGCTCCTTACTAGCTCTGCCCCTGCAAATGATCTTCTTATTCAAAACACTGGTTTCCTTGCTCTTGCTCCCACTTCACACAACTAAGCCCCTGTCAAAGTTCACTAAGTCCAACTAGTTCTATTTGGGTTCTTCTATGTCGCTTAAGCCCTTCAACAATTTCTATACATTTTAATACATTCTCCTGCTTGATAAATCACCTAGCTCATGGGCATCAAACAAATAGATAGAGACAGATGAACTTTAGCAAACACAACAATTAGTTAAGTAAACTTCACACTGGGAGTCAAGTAAACATAAAGACACTTGTAGTTCTTTAGAGGTTTTGGGCTAAGTGAAGGCTGATCAAGTGATTCTGATGTAAACCTAGATCATGACTTAGGTTGCAGCACACAAGTTGACCTGATTAAGAGAAAAGGTACAATCACGAGGCTTTAAAACTAGACCGAGTCAAACTAGGATCAGTGGGGTCTGAGCTGTACTAATATAAAACTGGACATCCCTTTGACTTTGGTGGAAACCGGTTCAAACCGAATGAGTTTATGAAAATATACAAAACTTGAAATCAACAGGTGGGATCCGTTTAGGTATTATTTTGTATGTTTAAATGATTTTTCAGAACTTAAGGTGTCTGTAAATGGTTGTACTTGTTATTGATATAAAAATTAGAATGTTATTGCAACACCTATCAATTAATTAATTAATTAGAAAAGAACAAAGTCTACTATTTTAGAAATTTAACTAGCATTGAATTGGTTTTGAAGCGATTGACTGACTTGGACAAGTTTCTTCTTTCCTCTGATATTTACAAAATTTAAGAACCTAAAAATGGCTGCTAATATGATCGAGTGAACGATCTGGACTGTTTAGTTGCTGCGAATTAGTACAACATCATACATTCATTAATTCAGCTGAGCAGAGCAGAGCATCACAAACCCTAGTGAAATAAAGAAGACTAACCAGCAAGTGACCATGGAGGGTTCCACTGCCGAACCCGAACGAGGCCTTGAGCTTCTTCGTGTCTTTGTTCTCGGTAACGTACGCCACCTGGAGAGGCATCACCAACCATGGAAGAAGCTCTTTAACGCACACGCAGAACTTCTCTCCTGTCTCGATCCGAGTTTTGGGATCGACAAACGACCAATTCAACCCAAAATGCCTGCAATTTGAACAAAAAAGAAGGTAATTCTCTTTCTCGATCGTGTTAATAGGGTTTCTTTGGAGAAATTTATAGAAACCAACCTCCAGGAACGAAGAGCTGCCTTTCCATTCTCGTAGGTATGGAGGCCAGAGCCCACTAAAATGTGCGTGTGGTTGAGGAAGAAACCATCTTTGGAGAGCTCACCATGTTTTTGGAGGGAAGAAAGTGGCTTAGCAGTAGCGCCTCTGTATTTGGAGTCGTAGTTGAAGCTGCCTGACCTACAGAGGGAGAGATTTTAGATTAATAAAAGAAGGTTAATTATTATATAATTCACATGGATTAGATTAGAGGAGTTTTACTACTTGTCAATGCAGGTCTTCTGATCCTCGAGAGAGGGCGGCGCCCAGCATATGAAAACCATCTCTCTCTCTCTCTCGTCTCTCCCTCTCCCACCTTAGTTAAAATACACAGAGAGCAGTAATCTCATGCTCCAGGGTCAGTGACTAATAAATAAATATTAAGTGACCCCACACTTCACATGTACCACTTTCTTTTGGGACCATTAAGAGTTTCGACCAAGACCAACCCTAGATTTATTTATTTACCAAACAAACTAAACAGATTTCATTCTCTCATAAGGCATCCTTGTCAATAATTCTTTTATTAAGCTCCATGGGGAGCTCGTCATTACTAAAATCAATCGTACGTACCCATAATGGTAAGGAAATCAGCAGCGTAATTGCCTTCACGATAGCAGAAATCAACTAACTTCAAAGGTCGACATAAGATCGTTAATAATCTGTCTAACCAAGGCTATGTTTGCTGTTATGACAACCTCAAATCTTTCTTCTGCGCTCCCAACCCTTAGATTTCATTTGTCTGACCTCCGAGGATTATATTTACATTGTAGTGTAGGTGGAATTATGGATTGAATTTTCTTTTGTACCCAATTTGAGAACTATTCCATGCCCAAATGGGAGTTGAAACAATTTTTATTCTGATTTTCCACTTAATCGGACAGTTGGTCAGTGCATGTTCATCCCAGTTCCCATAGGAAAGAGTAGATCAATATCTCAAAGACCAGCTCCTCGTTAAATTCAGTGTCACTCATGCTCTCTCCAATAATAGTTGCTCAGCCTGGTACAAAGAGTCGTGCTAGTGTAACATTGAAATTTACATCGATTTACACATACACTTTTCCAATCCTCAGTATTGGTGTGCACAAAATCACAAATCCTTCACACTCTGTATCTCAATGAAAAGATCTATGGTTCTGTTTCTGACACATATTCACATCAGTAATGTGTGAAATGATGTCAATTTCAATGTTACTTCAGCGTTTTCCTTATATACTAACTAAAGAATTATCCCAATATTAGTAACCCAACCCTTTTGTCAAGGGTGTTTTACTTCACTCTCATAACTCAGCATCGATGCTATAAAAGTAGATCCTTTTCCAATCCTCACTATCTAAATATGAGAACCCACTCCCAACATATTGAAAACCTGCTTTTCATGAAGCATCTCATTCCATCCATTATAATAAGTATTTTCTATTTTAATTTCTTTGATAGATATTATTAGTGATGTATGTCCTCAACAAGTATTGCAATAAAATATTGGTGAAAAACAACTATAGTATAGTCATAAAATATTTATTATAATTACAATATTAATGTGAAACCTTCAAAGTAGAAGAAACTTTAATCATTAAAATATATATTGATCTAATTATTAATAAATAATAATATTGATTAAGAACTGTCACGCTGTAACTAATTAGAGGTGGTGAGTACCATAGTAACACAAGTAACCTAGAGGGGTTGGCTTAATGGCAATTTAGGACCGATCATGCCTGTAAGTCGTGAGTTCGATGCTTGTATGCGCATTCATTCCCACCCATTAGGGAACACCCTCAATTACCTGGTCCATGTGATGTGCGGGCGTTGCAGGTGCTCCTGGACCATGGTCTATGGATTAGGCATACCATTATAATAAAGGACAAGTGAAAATATAACTGCGACGCACCATGGTGGAATCATGATTGTATTTTGCAATATACAAGTCATTAAATAAAATATGTTTAATTTCTTAAAAATTATTAATGCTAAATTGTGAAAAAGGTGTTTAATGCTAAAGATAATAAAGTGGTGATGATACCACAATAAAATTGATATTTGAGTGTATTATTATTATACATATAATGTTTTGGAGGCACTCCATATTCTTAAGATGTTTTTGAACTGGGTGCCAATGTGTTCCCACTCATACCCACACCTTGCTCTTGCTCACTAAGATCCCAACTCAACTAAGACATACACAAAAGAGAGAGAGAGAGAGAGAGAGAGAGCTCCCTCTCTATTTATAGACTTGGACAGGTGGTCACAATAATTCTTAAGAAAACTCTTACCATACTTCACATACAAGGAATTTCTTACAAAATGCCTATCCTTTGCATTTAGAATTCTCCTTAGAAACATCTACACTTGCTAAACCATTCTTTACCATTTACAACATGAAACACCACTAGAACCTTCTAGACTCTTCCAAAAAAACCTATGTCTCTATGTCACTATCCAAGCCTTTCTAGAAGATTTTAACTTCTTCATAACTTAAAAAAGTGAGAAAGCCCTTGGACTACACAGTAAGCCCATGACAAGGAATCAATAGACCTTTATACTGTGACAGCATGCAATTCTTTTAGCACTAAAATATTTGCGCATCATACATTTCACATACTGGTGGAGTAAGGGACCTTTTAGAGGAAGATCAGTATCTAAGAAAACCAGGTCAATTATAGCCCTGTCAGATGTATTGCTTTCTAAATTGAAAACCAGGTAGATTTGGGCCCTGTTCTACTATAAATATAATAGAACTACCTTCATAGAACCATATCACTGATGAAAAGTACACTGAATCATCAAAGGATTCGAGATTCTCGGTCAGGTTCTTCTTTGAGAGTCTCAATCCCTGTGTTAAACAATCCCTCTTGGGATCCATCATTTGGTCCAAGCCTATCCCCTTCTAAAATCTCTTTCTTTGTTTGGTTGGACTCCTTTGGTAGGATCCTCACTTTGGATAGTTTGATTGTTCGGAGTTGGATCACTCCTAATTATTGCACTTTTTGTTTGAAGGATGAGAAATCTGTGGATTATATTTTAATTCATTGCTCCTATTATCATAATATTTGGTCTAATTTCCTCGATCTATTTGATATAAATTGGATCCTTTCTCATAAGTTTTCTTCACTGTTACTTGAGTAGGCCAGTAATGCCTTCCATTCCAGGAAAAGACTCTTGTGGGTTATATTTCCTTCGGTTATTGCTTGGGGGTTTGGAACGAGAGAAATAACAGGGTATTCAAGAATAAGATTAGAAGCTCCCATACAGGTTTCTTGAAAATCTTGCGGGGATTACTTTTGATGACTTTGTTTTTTGATGGCATTCCCTTTGTCATCATTGATAGTTTAATTTTTTTGCTTTTTAGCTTTTTGCTCTTTGGGAGGCTTCCTCGGCCTCCTTGTACTTTGTACTTTGTGATTCCCTTTTTCAATATATTATACTTTCAAGAAAAAAAAAATGTGATTTCACACTGCAAAAAGAAATAGAGAGCTTGATCTGATTATTCAATTTATTTATTATAGCTTTTCTGGTCAGTTAACTAATATCAAACGAACAACCTAATGGTTTGTCATACCGAATAAAACCAATCAAACTGGGTCAATCCCCTTGTGGTTTATGCATGAAAGATCTCATAATGCTGAACTTACACGGTTGAGAACAACATAGCCAGAAAGGACTGCTCGGTTTCTTTCTCTCACTTTTGTCTGATATAAGACCCTGCAAATTTCAATCCCAATTTAAGTTCCTGGCTAAGGTGGTTTACTCACAAGCAGTATTCACACTTGAGAATGACACAAGATAAGGGGACAATTCTACCTCGAGCCTTCAAGCCACATTTCTGTGATCAAGGTCTCTCCAGGGTACACATGTAAGAGGAAACGGCCTAATATGCTTCTCACCATAGTTGGTTCTCCATTGCAAAGAGATTTGATAATTGCCCTAACTGCAAATCCCAGAGAGCACAACCCATGCAGTATTGGGCGAGAAAACCTTCAAAAAACCAAAAATGAGAAAACCAACCAAGCTTTAGCCAAAAGTTCATCTCTTTTAATCATATGAGAATATAGCACAACCAAGTTCAGTACACCTGACTAAAAGGCATTAACCTAAACATTTTATTATAAAGTTGAAACCAAGTTAAACTAAATCTGATTAAATAACAATACATGAGAAGGTGGCATGTGCAAAAGCACATTTATCAAAAGGGCTATTTGTAATTTAAAATATTTTTAAAAGATTACACAGTAAAAAGGACAACATTGTAATTTTGAATACTAAGCAACGTGTGGTTGCAATTTTCTTGAATCCAAATTTTGGTGTCAAACCACTTCCACTCGAGGCCTTCTCTCATTATAATAGTAAAGATTTGCAAAACAAAAATTTAGCCTAAATATGAGAATATTCCCATTTAATATCCTTGAAGACACCAGTTTAATATGCATCTCTTTGTCATCTACAAATAATATTGGGTTGAATATTCTTACATTTTAGCCAATATTAGTGCATTTGATTAATTAAAAAACAACCAAAAACAAGGATTTGAGCATGAACATAAATAAGGGCAATTGACAAAAATATTTCATCCACCAAGCCTTAAGACCCATAAAAGAGACAAGGGAATCACCTTTTGATTCAGTGAGAATAATACTGTATGATATAAGCCAATGAATATCATAATTATTGTCTGCTTAGTTTTCTACAGTTGCAAGGACTGATGACTTCTAATACAGAAAAAGGGAGATGCCACGTTGTTAGTTGGTTTAGTTTTATGACTCAAGGGGAGTTGTTTGGAAGTAACAACCTGGTAGTGCATCAAACCATGTTATTGAATGGAATTTTCTTCTTGAAAAATGATAAAGAAACATTGAATGAAAAAGTAAATGCATTGTTTAGCTCATAAAAATATATACTTTTTGGTCCAGGATCTTCTTTCTCCGCCTGGTTTGATAAGAAATGATAATTTTACAGTTTAGGTCTAAATTCAAAGATACCTAAACTAAAGTAAACCGAAACTATGGCAGAAAATAGAAACTACAATAATGTAGTGTGACCATGTGCGGCATCCCTGCAAGAAGTTACTAAAAAATAACAAAAGAAACTTAGGTCTCCAATAAACAGTGTAGTACTAACCCTGCAATTTCTGCAACTGTAGGATCTGAATGCAAAGGATTATAGTCACCTGAGAGCCTGTATAGTAATGCCTGTGCAATTGCATGTGGACATTCAGATTTTATTCAGCTTTATGTTATAGCCATTTAGAGAAAAATAAATTACCCTATATAGAAAAGATAAGTACCAGAAACATTCAGTAAGATTACATGATGGAGAACCAGAATAAGAGTGGTAATATTTGGAATTTATGGGAAAGAGGAGGCATGCGTATGGAATTCGAAAAGATGACTTTTGAACTCCAAGAACAAGGCATGATGCAATCTTGAAGTTAGAATGGCAAAGCTGAGAGAGGATACCTCACCACTTTGGTACATTTTCAAGTATATATGTGATGTAAAACTAAATGAATCTGAGATATTCCAATAACAATTTCCCCATTTATGAAGTGATCTTTAGTGTAACAGACAGATAAATAATGCATATGTAAGACCAACCAAACTAGAAGCTATAATGGGACTTATACATGGGACTTTTCTTAAATGATCTTATGAACCTCATCATTAAATAACCATGTTTCAATACATGGGACTTTTCCCATAGATTCCCCAAAAACCTCTTTTGCCACTCTTGTAATAAATTTAGCTAATTCACTGGATATCACTGTAATTTTAGTATCTGTCTCTAAGTTCTATATTTCTCCCTTTATCCGTATACTCCCAAACGGCAATGTTTTTCTTTTCAATTTCACTTTTCATTCCGTCTCTTCCATCTTTTAATGTAAACATCCAATATCGGTAACCTACATTATGTGATTAGGCTCTTCCATGCAATAACCTTACAATTTTTGCATATCAATTGCCTATTTTTCCCTAGTAGCAAAAAGTTCATTTGTATTTTATTGGTTTCTCTCTCGAAAATAACTAAACTTTTATACCTATTTTTTTAAATACAAATTCACCACTGCAGGATCAGATTCAAATACCAACAGAGTCAAGGTTTGCATTTCCCATTTCATTTCTTTCACCAAATCCAAATCCTCCATGCATCCTCTCATATCCTCTACTTTCCTCCCCTAAATGACACTATTTAATATTCTCTTACAAATATTCTTTCTCCGATATGGACTTCTTTGAATGAGTACATTCATATCTTCCCAATATTCTCCCTTAATACAAATCCTAATCCCACTTGGGGGTCATGAGCATTAATTATATTAATTCTTATTTTCCATGTTTCAAGTTTTATATCTAATAATTGATCATCCAACAAGATGAGTAATCTACACTAATTCATAATGTTTCCTTTATTTCTAGTTATCAAATTTCAAATAAAGAAAAATTATTCATCGTCCAATATATTTTCTTTTAAAAATATACGAGTAAAATAAATCTCTTGTTTGATGCCAAAATGACATTAACATAGATGTTACATGCCTGAGATTGTTGGGTACTTTCCTCATACACTGCAAAAGGCTGACTTTTTGGAATTTTAAAAGGCAAAACCTGGTCTGCTGGATATTTGGAGTATGAATATGGAGGTGATGATTTCGAGAAGCCACCAGCACCACGCAAATAAACCGTCATCCTGCATCATTAGAGACCATATAAGAGTCATCCTGAATCATTAGATACTATATAAGATTAGTTAGCGAACTCTAAAGGTCTAACATGCTTTAAGAGATATGTATGGTATTAAAGACCACACTAACCGGTTCATGCATAGTGCTTCACCTGAATCTTTATCATAACTTGTGGTTTCTATCTCGACAACGGTTGCTTTACCTGGAAAATCAAATATCAGCTTACAGCATGAAGTGGGGCTCTTATTCAAGTTTCTCTCAACTTTTGTGCAAGGCAAATAGAGCTAGTGAAAATAACTGAATATTAGTAAAAAAACAACTCAACTATACAAGCATATAATACTCTTCCTTTCTCTTTTGGATAGGTTTAAGAGTGAAGGTGGGGTTTTGATCCCAGGTATGTCATATTAACACACACAGATTACCACCTCAGCATGCAAGTTTGATGAAATAATAATCTTCAAGGAGCACACCTTTATCATGCAATCCTGCAATGACTGCTCGACTTTGTACCTGATCAACATGAACAAATGACAAGTCAGTATAGCTATAAATAAGAACTTTTTTTTATGGAGTGTGGGGGTGTTGGGGTGGGTAAGAAGAAACTGTTTAGAAGATACTGTCACATGGTTGATATTATTAAAAAAGACCAGTTATGGCCTTCCAGCAAATTTAGTAACTCTTGCTAAATTGCAACTACCAAAAACACCGACACACACGTGCATGTGCACACACGGGAACACAGATCACACACAATTTTAGATTGAAACGAAAGTAATAACCCAAAGAGATCACTTCCATAATTCAAGATTATTGGAAATAGGGAAACAACAGTTCTTTTCTTGTTTTATTCTATGTAAGGTCATTTATGTCCATTCACTCTTTATATATATATATATATATATATATATATATATATATATATATCTACCAAACTCTCATTATGAGGCTTGAGAAATACTTTTCTATAATTCTTCTTTATATCAGAGCTTTCTAGAGGACATCCCACTCTCTCCTTGGGTTCTCCTCTTCGATTTCTTTTGGGACCTTGAAATTTCTTCTCATCTCCTCTCCTCTCTTTTCTTTTCCTCCTTTCTCAAAATCCCTGATCTTGAGACTTACTAACCTAGCCACAACTTCGTTAAAAAGTCTCCCCTTCGATTTTTTTTTATAATTATCTTTGATTTATACCCCCTTTATCGCATGTTGCGATAAATTTTTCTGAAGTTCTTTCACATCCTGCGATTCTACGCTGTGATTCTTTGTGCCCTTCGATAGGGTTCTTTCTCTTACCTTTGCAACTATTTGATAAGGGTTTTTTGTGACCTACGACAGCCACAGTATGTTGTGTAAGTGTTTTTGACCCACGACAACAGCAGACTGCTGTATTTATTGACCTACGATAGCAGCAGCTTGCTGCATTAGCATCCACGACAGCAGATGGTTGTATTAGCCTTGTTTGGGGTCATATGATAGCAGCTAGCCATGTTTGGGGACATACGACAACAACAGGAGGTTTCTGGGAGACCTATGACTGCAATTAGGAGAGTTTTGGTGGCTTAAAACAGCATCAGAGTGCTGTGTGGATACTTGCGAAATTAATAGGTTTGGAGACCTGCGATAGCACTACATCCCCGCTTGGGAGCCCGAGACAGCATCACGACCAGGTTTGGTGGTCTGCGACAGCAAAACTGGTTTTGTTTGGGGGCCTGTGACAGCATCACTGCTGTCTTTGGGGACCGACAACAGCAGCAGACTAGGTTTGGAGGCCTAGGCTCAACTTTTTGGTGGCTACCTGTGCTGCTATTATTTTGGTGGTGTGTTTGGTACCTCGTGGTTTATTCCTTCTTTGATGGAGAGTATAAGAGATCTCCTTCAAACCAAAGTTCCTTCCTTCTTATTCGTAGTAAACAATGATATTGCATCAAGAGACCAAGGACTCCAACACCATTCTTGGAGCAAACTTCTCAGCCCAACGAATCACCAATGCCTTATTAGATGGTCGAAATTTTCAGTCATGGTCTCGGTCTATTCGGCTTTATTTGGGTAGTAGGGAAAAATCTGGATGGCTTTCGGGCACCATTAATAAATCACCCCTTATTGATCGCAAAATTGAGCAATAGGAGATTGATAACTACACCATTCTTGGATGGCTTTTTAACTCCATGGAACAGCGTATCTACATCATGTTCATGTATCGTGAGATTGTCTCCTCTTTGTGGTCAGTCCTCACTTAGACATACGCGCATGCTAGGAATGACTCGATGATTTATGAGCTTTATAAAGACATTGTTTAGGTGTGAATACCATGCACTACGACATCTAGAGTTAGGTGTAACTCGCCACGGAGTCACCCGGGAGCACCCATATAAATCTATATAAGACTCACATATGAAGCCATATTATCCCCGTGCCAGGGCATATATGTTAGCTTAGTGGCATTTCTGTAATAAAAGAGTATGACTCTACTTTTGATGTTTCCTTCTGGAAACCTAGGAAAGACTTAAGGAAGGGTGTCTTTCGTCACAATCCCTAGCCTACACTTACGTTGACTTTGAGCCCTCGCCCAAGCTACGTGGCATCCCACGTGTACTAGATTACCAGTTGCTTGTAACATACCTTATTTTCTTTTGTAATGTGTTACTCTGTGTAATTGCATACTATATCAACAAAGTTGCTTCCGGGCTTTGCCTCGTGTTGTCCCCGTTCTCTTGTATTGCTAGCTACATTTTGTGTGAGAAATTTGGCAGGCTTGCTTGTGGGTTATCACCTCAAGCGCCGCACGACCTTGCTTCAAACGCAAGGGACTCAGAGCGTCGTTGATTATTTTAGATTTCTTTAGTCCCATTGGGAGGAGTCTATGGCTGAGCTATCTACAGAGACAACCAAGTATGTGGTTACCAAGATTGCTCGACATTAGACATACCAGTTTCTCATGGGTTTACGTCCTGAGTTTGAGGCACTTCGGACCCAGATCCTTAACACCACTCCTTTACCTTCTCTATTTGAAACATGTGCGACCATTGATAGTGATGAGCGTCATCGTCGTGAGTTCCCTCTAAGACTTAGGCCCCTGACATTATCTCTATTCCAACTACAGATTAGATGGCTCTAGTAGTCAATTATGATTTTTTCTGACTCTTGCACTTCGGGATCTAGGAGTCAAGGTTATGGAGGTCGTGACGTGATAAAGGGAGTGGTCTTACTTGCAGTCATTGTGGGAATATTGGTTATGAGAAAGCTCACTATTTTCAGCTCTATCCCCATCTGTTGCGATCTTTTGCCACCCTTTCTTTGGGACAATCTGCTCCTCGTGCTACTGTTGTGGAGTCATAATCAATTCCTACTGATACTCTTGTTTCCCATGGCACAGTTGATTTGCACCAACTTCAGACTAAGATTGCCACTATTGCACGAGATCAGATCCACACTCATACTCATTCTTCTTTGACTGTGGTCTCAATTACCACGCCCCCAGGTATATCCATAGTCACCAAGTCGGGGTTCGAGAAAAAATAGACAAGAGAAAAAGTTGGAAAAAACGAACAAATAGAGAAAAAAATCAAAATAGTGTTGAGACTTTTTTTTTCTATTAAGTGATGCTATCATTTATATCATCAAATCCTATTTTAAACTTAAGAATAAATGGTCTTTGAAAAAACCCTTTTAAAATAGTTTGTTCAGCACACACAAAAAAAAAAACCATATTTTTTTTGTTGTTTAAATCGCTATTTAAACACGATTTTTTTAAAAAGTTGACGACTTTGGTGACTATGGGTACATCTACATTTCATATTACTCACTCTGGCTCTGACTTGGGTAATTGATTCTAGTGCCTCTAATCATATGAACGGTGAGTCTAGCTATTTTACTTCTATTTTTTCTGTTACTCATTAGTTGGTTTGCCTTGCTGATGGATCCCTTACACCTATCCATAACAAGGGTACCATCCCCTTATCCTCTAGTTTTTTTCTTGAATCTGTTCTTCATGTTCCTAATCTATCTCTTAACCTTTTGTCTGTGAGTAGTATTACAAATCCCTAAATTGCTCTGTGACTTTTTTTCCTACTCACTGTATTTTTCAGGACCTGACTTCGAGGAGGATTTTTTGCAAGGGGTATGAGAGAGATAGGTTGTACTTGTTTGGATTTCAACCTACTGCGGTTCTGGCATCTGTACTTCCTCTCTCCAGGAGTTATATTTTTTCTTCTTAGACTTTAGATTTATGGCATGCTTGTTTAGGACATGCTAATTTCCAGCACTTATGTTCTTTATTTCCTGCTTGAAAAAACTTCTTTTAGTGGACATAAATTTTAGTGCTCTGTGTGTGAGCTTTCTAAACACACATGTACTTCTTATTTCTAAGCTTACATTAGCTCCCATTTCGGATAATGATTCCTCATGAATTGTTATTAGTAATCCTCATGACAAACACCTCATCTTTGTGTTTCAAACGTCTAAGGTTTACAAGTCATATGACTTACGCAACAAAGCTAGAAGTTTAGTCACCATATCTACTGCAAACTCAATCTCACAAATAAATGATGCCACCTATACTACAATTGACGATCGCTTGATGTTAGTTTCTGTAGAAGAATCCGGAAATCTGATCTCATAGAATCAAGAAAATAGGATATTCTTCTTGATTACTCATAACTTTCTAGAATATTCTTGTAATGTTCTACAATAGGATAGTTGGTTTATTATTCTAGAATATTCTTGAAGTTCTAGATTATTCTTGTAATAGGATAGTTGGTCTATAAATACCACTATTGGGGCATTTGTAATGATCATCCAAGAATTCTCAATAAATTCAATTTTTCTACATGGTATCAGAGCACTAGGTTCTGATCTAGGGATTACCTATGGCGGGTCAAAATCCGTGGAAAACGGCTTTAACCGGTGCGACTAGTAAGGACTCAGTGGTGTCAGGGGAAAGCACCACAAGTCCGAACCTGAACTCTTCCATCTCATTTAGTGGTTCAGAAGGGTCCACGAATTCGTTCCAATTAAATATCCACCGTCTAAATGGAAAAAACTACACGGAATGGTCGCAAATCGTTCGTTTGATTTTGGAAGGCAAGGGGAAGCTTGGATATCTGACAGGAGAAGTGACAAAACCTGCCGATGTAGATTCGACTCTCAAGACCTGGAAATCAGAAAATTCTTTGATTATTGCGTGGTTAGTGAACTCAATGGAACCCGCAATTGGCAAGCCCTTCATGTTCCTGCCGACGGCCAAAGATGTTTGGGAAGCAGTCAGGGATACGTATTCCGATCTAGAAAATTCTTCACAGATTTTTGGTTTAAAATCCAAACTTTGGCACGCGAAACAGGGTGACCGAGATGTAACCTCCTACTACAACGAGTTGATGACATTGTGGCAGGAGTTAGACCTCTGTTATGATGATGTCTGGGAGTGTGCGAATGATAGTGTCCGGTTCATGAAACGACAGGAGAATGATCGTGTATTTATGTTCTTAGCAGGACTTAACAAAGAATTAGACGAGGTGCGGGGCCGAATTTTAGGGAAAACTCCTCTGCCAACAATTCGTGAGGCCTTCTCAGATGTTCGGAGAGAAGAAGCACGGCAGAGTGTGATGCTTAACAACAAATCGGTTCCTAGTACTACTAACTCGGAAGTAGAAAGTTCTGTCCTTGTAACTCGAGATTTTCAGGAGGAGGTGAAGAAGGATGGTAAGCGTTCTGAACGGTCGTGGTGCGATCACTGCAAACGTCCGTGGCACACACGGGAAACCTGTTGGAAAATTCATGGCAAGCCTCAAAACTGGAAGAAGAAGTCTGGTGGAGCGGGGCGTGCACTTCAGGCCAGTGTCTCGGATCAAGAGCAGCAGTCTTCTTCAAATTCGTTTCCTTTCACCAAGGAGCAGATAGACCAACTGTACAAGATTCTCGAGTCTCAGAAAAATCCTACTTGTTCTTTGGCTCAAAAAGGTAATTACCTGAAAACAGCTCTCATTGGTGTCAACCCTGATCGCACCTGGATCATCGATTCAGGTGCAACCGATCATATGACAGGGTTGTCAAATCTTTTTTCTTCGTATAATCCTTGTGCAGGTAATCAGAAAATTAAGATTGCAGATGGCTCTCTATCAACCATTGCAGGAAAATGTTCTATTATAGTATCTCCATCACTCACTCTTCACGATGTTCTTCACGTTCCCAAATTTTCCTGTAATCTTTTGTCTGTCAGCAAGCTAGCCCGTGATCAAAATTGTCAAACTAATTTTTTCCCAACTCATTGTGTGTTCCAGGATTTGACCTCGGGGAGGATGATTGGCAGTGCTAAACAGAGTGGAGGACTCTACTTCCTTGATGATGGATCTGAATCGAGACGACAATCTCAACAAATAAGTTCCTGCTTTGAATCTATTTCTGTTTCCAATAATAATATTATGTTATGGCATTTAAGATTAGGTCATCCAAGTTTCAAATATTTAAAACATTTATTTCCTAAGTTGTTTGGCAATAAAGATCCATCTATGTTTCATTGTGAAATATGTGAATTTGCAAAACACCACCGTACATCTTTTCCTTCACAACCATATAAACCATCAAAACCTTTCACTATTATTCACAGTGATGTTTGGGGTCCTAATAAGATAAGTACACCTTCTAGCAAGAGATGGTTCATCACATTTACGGATGATCATACTCGACTCTGCTGGGTGTATTTATTGAAAGAAAAATCAGAGGCCGAACGCGTTTTAAAATTTTTTACAATATGGTGCAGACTCAATTTCAAACTAACATACAAGTTTTCAAGAGTGATAATGGGAAAGAGTATTTTAACACGACCTTGAAAATTTTTTTTCTTGAAAAAGGAATAATTCATCACAGTTCTTGCATTGATACACACCCCAACAGAATGGTGTTGCAGAAAGAAAAAATAAACATCTGTTGGAGGTGGCTCGTGCATTACTTTTTACAACTAAAGTTCCCAAGTATCTATGGGGAGAGGCTGTTTTAACTGCTGAGTACTTAATAAACAGAATGCCCTCCAAAGTTTTACAATTTCGAACTCCTTTCCAAGTTTTCACAAATTGTTTTCCAACTACTAGACTTTCTGCTGATCTACCTCTAAAAATATTTGGTTGTACGGTTTTTGTTCATGAACATCGAAAAATTGGAAAACTTGAGCCCAGAGCTATAAAATGTGTCTTCATTGGTTACTCCCTAACTCAGAAAGGCTATAAATGTTTTGACCTGATATCGAAAAAATGTTTTGTCACAATGGATGTTACATTTTTTGAAAAACAACCATATTTTAAGGATATTCATCTTCAGGGGGAGATTTTTAAGGAAAATTCATTTAACTCGGGCAATGTTTTTCTCTCAGATGATGTGTTTCTCTTGCAAGAATCTGAGTCTAGTATCTCTGCACCTACAGTAAATGGCCAAGATTCATTCCTTGAAAATCCTCCTATTATGAGTGATGTTTCCCTTGAGTCTAGACCGACATTTGAAAAACAATTTAAAAATCAGAATTCTAAACAACAAATTTTGGAAACCGAAAATAAGGAACAACTTACTATAATGTCACAACATGATAATAGATTCAAGGATGGTGACCGAACTTGGAAAGGGATTGTTTACTTGAAGAAGAATTATAAGAAAAGGAAAGACGAATTGACTCTACAACACAGCCATGATTCTGAACCAAGGACGAATCAACAATCTGAGTCTGTTACAGGTAATTCTCTTTCTCTTTCCAACAGTCAGTCTAAGCCTTCTGATTTAGACATTCCTACAGCTCTTCGTAAAGGGGTTAGATCTTATACTAGTCATCCACTGTCTAAATTTGTATCATACTCGAAATTGTCATCATCTCTTGCTGCTTTTACCTCTCAATTGTCCAGTGTAGAAATTCCTAATAGTGTACAGGAGGCTCTAAAGGTTCCAAAGTGGAAGGAAGCAGTACTTGAAGAGATGAAAGCTCTTGAGAAGAACAATACTTGGAGTGTTGAGGCATTGCCAGCTGGGAAGACCACTGTGGGTTGTAAATGAGTCTTCACTGTGAAGTACAACTCTGATGGTTCAGTGAAAAGATACAAGGCTAGGTTGGTGGCAAAGGGATTCACCCAGACATATGGCATTGATTATTCTGAGACTTTTGCTCCTGTTGCAAAATTAAACACGGTGAGAGTACTTTTATCTATTGCTGCTAATCTGGACTGGCCCTTGCAACAACTAGATGTGAAGAATGCCTTCCTCAATGGTGACTTAGAGGAAGAAGTGTACATGGATAGTTCGCCGGGCTTTGAGGAGAAGTTTGGCTCAAGAATATGCAAACTAAAAAAGTCCCTGTATGGTCTCAAATAGTCTCCAAGGGCCTGGTTTGAGAAGTTCACACAGTCTGTCAAAAAACAAGGATATTCTCAAGGACAAGCTGATCATACCTTGTTTTTCAAGTTTTCTCATGAAGGAAAGGTTGCTGTGCTAATAGTTTATGTTGATGATATTATTCTCACAGGTGATGATGTGATCGAAATAGAGAGATTGAAGAAGAGCCTTGCTTTAGAATTCAAAATCAAGGATTTGAGAGCACTAAGATATTTCCTTGGCATGGAAGTTGCTCGTTCAAGGAAAGGAATCGTTGTCTCTCAACGAAAGTATATTCTTGATCTTTTGAAGGAAACCGGGTTAAGTGGTTGCAGACCGGCTGAGACTCCCATGGATCCCAATGTAAAGCTTTGGGAAGAGGGAAGTGTTCCTGTTGATACTGGTAGATACCAGAGATTGGTTGGAAAACTAATCTATTTATCTCATACTCGACCGGATATTGCCTTCTCTGTCAATGTTGTTAGTCAATTTATGCACGCACCTTATGAAGAACACCTCGAGGCGGTCTACCGAATTTTGAGATATTTAAAGTCTACTCCTGGAAAAGGTCTGTTTTTCAAAAAGACAAATCAAAGGAGTGTTGAGGTATTTACTGATGCAGATTGGGCAGGTTCAGTGAATGACAGGAGATCTACTTCAGGGTATTGCACCTTTTTGTGGGGAAACTTGGTTACCTGGCGAAGCAAGAAGCAAAATGTTGTTGCCAGAAGTAGCGCAGAGGCTGAGTTTAGAGCAATGGCTCAAGGGATCTGTGAGGTATTGTGGATATATAGAATCCTCGAAGAACTCAAGATGACTGTGGAACTTCCTCTGAAGCTGTACTGCGACAATAAGGCTGCAATAAGTATTGCTCACAATCCTGTCCAGCATGATAGGACGAAGCACATTGAGATTGATCGACATTTCATTAAGGAAAAAATTGAAGCTGGAACTGTTTGCTTGCCGTTTGTGCCTTCTAGTCAGCAAACAGTCGACATCTTGACTAAGGGGCTTGCTAGACCTAACTTTGAACATCTGATAAGCAAGTTGGGCATGATTGACATCTATGCACCAACTTGAGGGGGAGTGTAGAAGAATCCGGAAATCTGATCTCATAGAATCAAGAAAATATGATATTCTTCTTGATTATTCTTGATTACTCTTAACTTTCTAGAATATTCTTGTAATGTTCTACAATAGGATAGTTGGTTTATTATTCTAGAATATTCTTGAAGTTCTAGATTATTCTTGTAATAGGATAGTTGGTCTATAAATACCACTATTGGGGCATTTGTAATGATCATCCAAGAATTCTCAATAAATTCAATTTTTCTACATCTACATTACCTAGATACCTTCACATGATCCATAATATCAGTTGTGGCTCAAATTACTAGGGATTCAACTTCCTTCATGGGCCAACCAGGATTATAGTTGTCCACGGTCTTTATAACATTGAAACGTCCTCAGAAACGATAAGATTGTCACCCTCCAACTTTCTACATATGATGCACCAATGGAGTGCTGCTTGTTTATAAAGGGAAATACCCCACAGCTATTGCGAACCAACCCTAGCTAATTTCAATTAACATTGCAGAAATTATTACTAACTCAAGCATTAGAATTTCTTTAGTGTAGACCACCTTGTGCCCGAGGACCAATTCAGTCAAGTGACAAAAATCAACCGCATAAAAATTATATTGCATGCATCAATATGTAGGAATCAGATTTCTACCTCTTTTCCTAAAAAGTCTGGGTTCAGTTTCTATCTCTTTTCCAAAATTCCTCAGTGTTCTCTGCGATTGGTGCTTTATTTATTTCAAAGTTGAAAGTCTGCATCCTTTATGCTTAGGAAAAGATTCTATGGAATCTTTTGCCCTTCGCAATTTGTGGAGCTCTGGAAGGAGAGGATCTATGTTGGGGACAAGCATTCCTTCTAGTCAGTTATCATCAGTATCTTATCATTTTTCTTTTGGTGTCTTTGTTTCAAGAATTTCAAGGAGTTTTCTTCAAGGATTTGCTCTTGAAATGGGACCATGTTTGTAATAGCTTCTTCTGCCTTGTTTTAGTTTGGAGGCCATCTCATCCTCTGATTATAAAGGTTTTTTGCTTATCATAAAAAGATGTAGATGCCACATCTTATATTTTTCTCCTATAGTCATTCATTTTCTCCTCTTACTCAGGTAAGTTGGGCATTGTTTGTGGGTTTAATGAATGTAGTGGTTATATTTGGGTCGTGGGCCCAACAACTGGGCTTCACAGTCTACTTCACAGAATACAATAACAGTTGTCATTGTAAAACTTACTAAGGCATGCAACCGAGCAGCAGCAGAAAATTTTTCATAAGGATATTTTTGCAATGAGACCACTCAACAAGATCTCTTTCAAGTGGGAAAATTGTAGAGAAAGTGAACTTTCATGCAATGAAAATAGTGCGTGGTTACGAAGGAGAACACCCATACTAAAGGAGAAACTGCGAAAAAGAATTCCTCATATTATTCATAGAATATGGACAAAAGGAAATTCTTGTGCAGTTTGAAGGGAAATAGATAACCACTCAATAACAATATCAAAAACAAATACAAAAAGTAAAACTTGCTTAGACACCAAAATTGGCGTATGTAGTATGACCCCAAAATAACATTTGATCAAATCAGTGCAACAACTAAAATAATAATGGTAATAGAATATTAAAAGAGGGGAAGGTTGTGTGCACTGAACACCACAAAAGAAGGCTTTGTGGAATCAACATCTCCAAGAGAAGAAAGATGGAAACCCATCATCAACAATGGGTTCAAATCTATTGAAGTGGTAAGATTCATTCATCAATCTTTGTGGGACTCCCATTTACATAAGGAGATTCATCATCAATATGATTATAAAAACTTCTAGGCTGAACTCATATTAGCCCTTAACCACTCTCCCCCTCCAAGAAAAAAAAAAGTTGGGAACAGAAGAATAAGATGAAGAAGAGTATATGAATGTATGTATAAAGAATCGGTGGAAGGCACATCATGGAACTATCATCCAAGTATTTTAGTTGAAAATCTTACACATGCACTTGAAGGAAATGGCTTGTAGATTTCTATGTATTGTTGGCCATGTAGTAGAAGTCTCGGATCAAATCTGGTAAAAACAAAAGCAACATATACACATAAGCTAATAGTCCAAACCAGATGATAAAATCAAGGAAATTAAAAGCGCTAGGTGCACATAGGCGATGGGTATATAGATATCTCATTGAAATAATACACACCATTTGTACAATTTAAGTCTTCTCCTTTTTGGGTCAGAAAAATGCTGTTTAAAAAAAATCCACATAGTGAAGGTATTTTGACCTTCAAAATGGGTCTATTAAGGTTTGTTTCATGTATATAGATTTTTTAAGTGTAACACTTGGAGTTTCACCTCAAAAAAATGAAAATGAATGAGATACCTATGATAACGGCATCTCAGTTTAGTGTTGATGTTTTGGGGTCAAGGCCTTGCCTCACCTAGGGTAGGTGAGACGAAATGGTATTGCATTGCCTTGCTTAGCGCCTTTCTAAACTTCAATAACAATGGATACAGTACACAATATGAAAAGGAGGTCTACCAATCAAAAACAAACAAAAAAAAATGAAAAGAGGGTGTCAATGTCGTCATCACACAGAACAATTGTTTAAAGATGCACAAGGAAGACGAGATGGCTAACAATATGTATATAGGTAAAATATGAAAGGAGATCTTTCACAGAGACAATAACTTACTTCAAACTTGGTACCTCACCGAACATTCGCATAGCATCTGTAGTAAATAAAGTAGCAAATGTAGGCAGGACCTGCAACACAACAACTTTGATGGTAAAAGCAATATATATGTCAGTTGCTAACTGCAGAATATTTTGTGCATCTTAAGTAGACCTTTTTTTTTTTTTTTTTTTGATAACCAAACTTTTATTAAAGGAGGACAATAAGTCTTCAAGGGAAGAAAAACAAAGAAACCACACAACAAGAAAAAACAAAAACGAAGAGCAAATAAACAAACAATGCCACCCCAACCCAAGAAGGAATCACCCTCTACAAACAAGCTCCCACCTAAACAAGAAATCCAGTACCCCCTAAAATCAGGAAACTGCTTGCACCATTAAAACAATAAACCCACTATGTTATGTATGATCTCCTGCAAAGAGTGCTCCTCCCCTCAAAGATTCGCCCATTCTTTTCTTCCCACAAACCCAATAGATAGCCAGGGGGATAAAGTTCCAAAGAATCCTCTCTCAACCAACAACGTCGGTTGATGAGCCAACACACAATGGAGAACAAGATGAATAACAAACTTTTTTTTTATAAGTAGACGAATAACAGACTCATCGTTAGCCTTGCATAGAGAACAAAACTCTGTGAGGATTAAACTCCTCATCCTGAGATGATCAATAGTAAGAAACTTATCCCAACGCCGCTAGCCACTTTCGAGGGGAAGAATAGAAGGAAAAGGAGAAGGATACTCCTCGGCGGTATCAAGCAGGGAATAGAAGGACATCAAATTGAAGAGCCCATTGGAATTACCCACAAAAGTTCAACTATCCTCCAACTGAAAAGGTTAATCACTTGAAGATAAAAGACAAAGTAGGGATGTCACTGTTGGAATTTCTTAGTTATTAAATTTTCTTCTAACACCAAGATCCCAAGACACAATTTTGTCCCTTGGCAACATAAAGGCAAAGACAGGCATCCTTTTTTAGAAGACATGGCATAAAGATTAGGAAAACTAACCTGGAGAGGGGAATCATCGCACCACCAATCTTCCCAAACCGAACTTTGTCATTAGGACCCACATCAAACTTAATAAACTTATGAAACAAGGAGTCTACATTTTGGATTATCTTTCCACAGCCCACAGCCATACGACTTCCTATTCGACACACTATTCCAACCCCTTGGGTCCTCACTGTACTTGGTCTTAATTAACTTCCTCCAAAGATTATCTTTCTCTATTCCACACCTCCATTACCACTTCCCCAACTACACCTAGTTTGTTTGTCTTAATTTCTAATTCCAAAACCCCCTTTCTTTTTAGGGCGACACATAAATTTCCAATTGACCAGATGAAATTTTCAATTCCTGGCATTATCGTTCCAATTGGCCTTTAAACTTTTTTAGGGCTTTAAACAAAGACAAAAAGTGGATAGGGATACTCGAAAGAGTACTTGTAATCAAGGTTAACTTCCCCACTTTAGACAAGTACCTCGCTTTCCACGAACTCAATCTTCTTTTAAATCTTTTGAGGACTTGATCTCAACTTCTAAACGATCTGTAAGCAACCCCAAGGCAAAACGCAAGATAAGAGGAAAGCAACACACCCACCTGACAACCTAAAAAATCTGCCCAGGCTTGAATATCCTCGACCTGACCAATTCCAAAAATCCTACTCTTACTCAAATTGACTGGTAGACCAGAGACAACCTAGAACCAGCTAAGCAGCCCACTGAGAAGACAAACCTAATTAGGAGATGTGTCCAAAAACACCAAAGTGTCATCAACAAACTGGAGGTGGCAAAACATCAAACCATTCTCAATCACTCTAAACCCCTGCAACACTCCCAAACTCTTAGCTCTCGAAAATATCAAACCATTCTCAATCCCCACGATTTCAAACAGGAATGACGACAAAGGATCTCCCTAACAAAGCCATCTAGAGCTTTTGAAGAAATATGAGACGTTTCCATTGACTAAAATTAATAAGGAGGCCAAAATAAACTTTTGAATCCAAGAAATCCACTTTTCCCCAAAGCGCATATAACTCGAGATATCACAAGAAGTCCCAACTAATGTGATCATAAGTTTTTTTCTATATCCACCTTCCACACAAGCTAATGGGTCTGAAATCTTTCAGGTCTTCAACTCTTTTTTTAGGAATCAAGGTAAGAAAAGTGGAGCTAGAGGAGTGATCAAAGAAGGACCACTCAAAGAAATCGTGAATGGCAAACATCAAATCCTCCTTAATGATATCCCAACTAAACTAATAAAAAAACCATCCAGCCTTGGAGCTTTTTCGTCATTCATATCCCTCATGGCTTGCAAAACTTCTTCCTCCCCAAATTGCCTCTCAAGCCACTCTCTCATCTCCAGAGAAATAGAGTCGAAAGCAAGATCCTCTAACAAAGGCCTATCCCACTATCCCCCATCTACAGATTCTGATAAAACTCATCTATGGCCTCTCTAATACCATCCTCACTCTCAATCATCTCCCTGCCTAATCGAATTTTTGCAATTAAGTTTGATCTTCTACGGGAGTTTGCCACTTGGTGAAAAAACTTAGTATTGTTATCCCCCTCTTTCAACTCTCACCTTGGATTATGTTTGCAATGAGCTCTTCCAACAAGGAAACCTTTTGAAACTCAACCCTAAGATTAACTCTCTTGACCCTTTCCTCAATTAAAAGAGAACCTTCCTCTTACTCCTTATCCAACTTTTCTATATTCTCCAGAATCCCACGCTTTTTCAGATCTACTCTAGTCTACCGAACACTTCTTCATTCTAACACTTCAAATGTTTCTTAAGAGCCTTGAGCTTCAATCTACAACGAGCACCTAGTCTCCCACTCATAGAAAACGATCTCCACCAATCTAGAAGGGGTTCTTCTACTCAAATCTAAACCACCTTCCAAGCCAATGGGGGGTGTGATCGGAGGCTAGATTTGGGATAGTGGTCTGGATGACGGAGCCAAACAACTCTTCCCAATAAGGAGAAATCAAGAACCTATCCAGCCAAGACAAAATTGGAGAATCTTGGTTATTTGACCAAGTGAATCTTTTGCCCCATGCAATAAATCCAACAAATCATTCCTGGAAACAAAACTTTCAAAGCTCCTCATTCATAACAACCCAACAACCCCTCCACTCTTCTCAATTCTCATGCAAAATCTGATCGAATTGAAATCTCCTCCAACACACCAAGGTTTGTCCTAAAACCAACAAGCTTCTTCCAACTCAAGCCAAACTTGATCCATTTCCCAACTTCTAGTCGGACCAAAAACCCCAATGAAGACACAAGAAGAATCGTTACCCAAGCAAGTACAAAAAAATGAAAAAAAGAAAGTACCAACCAAACTATCTTTCACACTCAATCCCCGAGAATCCCACAAAACAATAACTCCCCCTGAAGAGAGGACTTATGAGTTAACAAGGCCTACAGAGAGAGGAATCTGAGTAACGTCCACAAACATATGATAGTATAGCTTGCACAATTTTTAGGTGAAATTTTTTTTGCATAAACTACCTAGATGAAATCCATGAAGAATCCAAATAGAAGGACAAGTAATCACATGTTGTATGATACTTCTAGTCTTTGGAGAAGCGTCATTACCTCTAAGTATGGGATATAAATCAAGAGTGGGATAGTGGAGAAGTTTGTTTTTCTTACAGGTGTAGCACTTATAAAGGCATATAAAATTTCTCTGATCAATTCGTTGAAGGTATTGGATTTATAATGGGTAGAGGTGATAGGGTTCATCTCTATGAGGATCATTGAGGTGGTGATACTCCTCCTAAAGAGGATTTTCTTGTTCTTTACGCCCTATCTGAAAACCTCCAAGACCAAGACTACATGATCTGCATCAGTCAGTGATATGTGGATCTGGTCATGGATTCGAGAAGGATTGTTCATGGTTAGATCTTTTTACGCGATCCTCAAAATTCCCTTTCGAAATTTCTCTCTTTTTGCTAGAAATGCACCATTTACAAAATCCTGATCATTAATCATCTGATTCATTGCATTAGAATCGTAGACAATTTGTTCATGGGTAAGGTCAAATTTTATTCCATTGCAAGAAAATTTTGGGACTTTTCCTTTACCCACTGGGGGACTTATCAAACTCTTTAAAAGTGGTCCATCAAAACTGTCTATCCTTGGGTTCATTTATTACGGAGATTTTTCCCCTTCATTGTAATTTGGGACATTTGGAACGAGAGGAATCAAATGGCTTTCAATGCCAAGGAAATGGAGCTTTACAACATCATATTAATATCAAACCCCTCTTATTTCAATGGTCTAAGTTCTTTCTTAGAAGATTTGTCTATAGATTAGGGAACTATTGCAGTGGGTTAGGGGAACTATTTATTGGTTTCTTCTCCTTGGTTGTAGGTCTCTTTGACCCTGTTGATTTTTTTGTATCCTTTCTAACTAATGATGATTTAGAAAATTAAAAATATTATACTTATCAAGAGAGAAGAAAGATAAGTAGGAGTACCTAACTCCCCCTAAAAAAAATTATATGAAGACGAACAAGTGCATTTATTTCCTTTCGAACTTATTCATGTGTTCAAAATCCAACAAAAGTTTTATATGGTACTTTCCATTTACCAAGTACAATGAGACAAAAGAGATACGAAGCAAAAGTTTAAGGTATATATAATAACCAGAACTTGTGTGAAGCTCACCAACCAAATTGGTGAACGATCGGATAAAAGAAAAGAAATCCCATTTTGAATTGGATATGTTACCATATGGTGGACAAATGGTCCGGAAATCAAGCAATTCAATACAAGTCGGACAGATATTTCATATCAAACAACTTGTTTGCTTAATATGGGACCGTTGTTCTATATGCATTAATGGACACCCTTAACTATGTTTAGTGAAACAGCTTATTAGATTCACAATACCTGTATGAATGGCTGCCCATTTTTGTGGTAGACATATTTCAACTCTTTCTCATCCAAAGCATCCCCTGCACATGCTCCAACTCCAAGGGCATACAGTGCTACATCTCTGTTTATAAATAGATCAAACTTCTTAGTTAAACCAACAAATAAATTTGAGAAGAATTAGTAAAGCTTCTTGAGTTGAGCGTCATCTACCTTTCAGTATACTTGAATGTCGTCTGTAAGGCATCCCATTTATGCAACAAAGAGAACCAACAAAAACGTAAAGAGAAGAACTTCATCAGTAAAAGAAAGCCCGAATTACAACTTAAACACAGCTCAGACAAGTGAAAAAGAAAATAACAAAAAAGAAATGGACCTCAGCAAATTTATGTGAGATTATCAATTCAGGATCCAAGGTTCCGCTTGAAGAATTCGAGCTAGCAGCCATAGAAGAAACTCTTGGATATTACAGACAGACCTTCTTCAGTAACTAACGATTGCGAAACCACAGAAGGAAGAACAAACGCAGGCCCAAAACAATTGTGTTTCAGCGAATTTGCTGGAATTAGATCGAATTGTGAGAGATTCTGAGAGTAAGAGGTAGTGATGTTGTAATTTAAAACCCTTGCTTGTAAATGGATAAATGAAACAGAAATTGTAGGGAAGAAGATAAGATCATAAGATAGGAAGGATAGGGGATGCAGAAGAGATGAGAGAGTTCTTCAAAACTTTTGGCTGTTTGATAGATTTGGGGATCGACAAATGAGCAAGATCTGATACTATAAGTAGAAAATGATCGAGGTGGAGGGGAAACCAGGGTACTAGTTGTCCAGGTCAACTTATTTGTTACCCTCGCATCTGTCATAGACTTCAGGTGAGACTTTTACAAAATGCTACGCCCATAAAAAATTATAGGGAAAATTATTTAATCATGCTAACTTTTCTTTTTGATTAGTCATTGATTTTTTTATGTGAGCTAAAAAGTATATTTACTAAGTCCTTTTTCTAATCAATCAATCAAACCTAAGAGTGCACATTCGATCGGCCAAATCAAATCGAACCAAGGTATTTTTGATTGGTTTGGTTTGATTTTTTAGCTCATTGCTTCAATCTGATTTACAATTTTGCAAAATCGATTAATTTGGTTTGACTCTTAATTCATGAAATTTTAGAAACTAACCAAATTAAAAATCAAACAAAATTTATTATATACATAAATTGATAGATAGATAAATAGATTTATTTAACAAATAAAATTAAATATAATAAAAAAAAATCTCTTGATATTTGTTTTTTGTATTCTAACAAACTTAGTCACCAATTTGAATGGTCCAAATGATACGTTTTTAAACATCTAATGAGTTTCAATTTTGAAAAAATCGCTCGTGTTATCAAGTAGATAGTAGAGATTATAGAGATAGTAATAGTATATTGCAAATGACATTCTCATTGCTGCACCTTTTAACTGAAATCATTGATAGTAGTGAATTTTCTAGCTATAAGATTCAATAATTTTTTTAGAAATCATTATTGCGTCTTTTAGCTATAAGATTTAATAATTTTTTTTTGGATGGGTAAGTTGATTTGAACTCATGATCTGACTGTTGTTTTGCAATGTGTCAAACCAACTGAGTTATGGGTCTAAGTCCTATAAGATTTGATAATTGGTGCCTTGATACTTATGTTTAGGAGACTCGAGAACCAAATCGAATTAAGGTTGATTTGAGTTGGTTTGATTTTAAGGGGTAGTCAATTTGATTCTGGTTTCAGATTTGTAGAATCGATTAAATTCGATTTGGTTCCAATTTTACCCCTAACCTAAATCAAACTGAACTTTGTGCACCGCTACTCAAACCCATTTCTTTCCTTTTTCAATAGTGAACTACCGAAAATACCTTTTTTCTATAGAGAAGCCCTTTTTGGTCTCTTTTGGTTGTCTTCTTCTACCAACAATTCCACGAAAACATTAATTTGTTTTAAATCCACCATTTTCCACAAGTTCTCTTCGTCATTGAGCTCTTTTGACACTCTTCTTCTACCAATGCGTGTTTAAGTAAATTATTCTTTGATGTTTTACCCTTTTTTTATATATGATCTAAGTAATCTAGCTAAGTCTTATTGTTTTCTAGTGTTTTACAAAGTTATTACGATCCATATTTGTCATTAGAAGAAAAAAAAACCAAGTTTTTATTGCATTTTAGCAAATTTTAGTGTCGAGGTCAACAATTTTTTATTAAACTTTTCATCGACATCGACAATATAATTAAAGTATTGTCCCACTTTTCTTCTTAGATGAAACTTCTAAGGCTAAGGGATGTTTATTGACCGCTATAGCTATTGATGATGGGAATCATATATTTTCGGTTGCGTATGCAGCTGTGAATTATGAAAATGATGATAATTGGACATGGTTTATCATGCAATTGAAATCCATTGTGTCTGATTTACATAAGTTAACTTTTGTATTGGATCGTAATGAGGGTTTAAGGAATTTCATTGTAAATGTGCTTCCAAATGCATTTCATGCATATTGCATTTGTCATCTCGAGCATAATTTGAAAGACTTTCTAAGGGGGCCAATTTTGTCATTGGAAAAAGTCATAATTGCACACCAGATATGACCCATTGCTTGTACAACTTACATGAACACTTGCATGGATCACATCGATAAGTTGAAAGAAATTTCTGAAGAAGCATATGAGTAGGTATTGAGTAGTGAGCCTGACCATTGATGCAATCTTTTTATTTCAAGGTGACCATTATAATTATTGTAAAATTCATAGTTTTATTTTCATATAGTTTTATTTTCATATAATATTTCATTCATTTATTGTTGAGAATAAGTTTTGAACTCAAGACCTTTTGAGTGTTTTATTGTAAAAAGTAGTTCTTTCCATTTTTGGTGAAACATAAAAGAACTCTTTACTTTTTCCTTTTTTGTTTTACTTTACTTTATTGGTTTTGAAAGTTGTAAAAACATCACTACTTTCTTTAGTCCCACATCGGGTAAATACAAGAAAAATTCTCAACTTATTTATGATCTCTCTCTCTTTAATGCTTGAGTGTGAGAGAGTTAGAGATTGGGCCTCGCGCGCACATGGGGGCCCAAGGCACTGTGGGACTGCAGCCCATTGAGTTTGGGGCCAACCCGTCGGAAACCCTTAGTGCGCGTACGATGCGCGCGCAGGGGGGGGTGCAAATTTCGGGATTTATTATAAAATTAGTTTTTTCCCAGAAAAACGATTTCTGATCTCTCTTACAAAATATTTTCTGATCTCTCCTCTTCTCTGATTTCAACTCTTGCTGCTTGTGTAAGATCTAATCGAGTTCGCTGTAGATCTGCTATTTCCGAGTGCACGGTTGGCAGACAGTGACTGTTGAATCTTGGAAACCAAACGCCAGAACCGACTGCACTAAGGATTCAATCCTAAGGAGGCGAAATTGGTTTTAAGGACAGCGGCTTCTCCGTGCCTCAGTCACCGATAAGTTCTTCCAATTTCATCGAATTATTTACATTATAATATTGCTTATTATTCAGTGTTTCAATAAATCAGATTCATAATTAATTACCAACAATAATCACATGAGTTCTAATATTGCCGAGAGTTTTAATTCATGAATTTTGGATGAACGACAAGTATCAATTATTTCATTGTTAGATAGCATCAGATCGAAGATCATGGTTAAGATGCATGAGCATATGAAAATATCAACACAATGACAAACTTTTTTGGTTCCATCAGTTAATGATATATTCAATAGTACAATTCAAAAATCTCGAGGGCTCAACGTTCATTTTTACAAATGAAGAGGAGGTTGAAGTGAGAGATCATATTACTTATGTTGTGAGGGTTAATGAACAAACATGAACATATAAGGAATAACAACTATCGTGTATACCTTGTGTACATACATGTGTTGTGATCACCACTCTTGGTTGTTCTATCTTTGAATATTGTAGAGGTAATTACTTCACATCAGACAATTTTCGCATGCCTTATGCGGAAATTATTCATTTAGTTCTTGATCTTGACAAATATATTGAGGGTAAGTTGACACCATTGGAACATTTGGCGCTACCCCCAATTGTGCAATGACCACCAGGACGACCCAAGAAACGAAGGATTGAATCTCAAGCCCTCCCAAGTTGCCCAATAAAATGTAGTCGTCGCGGAGGTCATGGTCGTAATAGGGAAACTTGCAAAGAATCTCTTTTGTAAGTGTATACCTTTTTAAATGATAGTTATTGTAATTTTTTTTATAAAATATTTTAAATGGAATATGTTGCTTTTGGTTATTTTACTTATTTATAACATACAAAGAACGTCAAATATACGAATCACATAATTAACAAGTGTCATATAGATAAATCAATGTACAAATAATATATATATACTTCCAATCATCCATTCATTACAAAATTGTTTACTTAAAAAATTATGACCATTCAAGCTTTCGGTATCACCCTTGTAATAAGGGTTCAAACTATCTACGATTACAATCTTCTTATCATGTAGGCCCATAATCTTTTTTTGCTTTCGATCCATAATCTTTTTTTGCTTTCGATTTCAGCTAACCTTAACTACATAAACACAACATGGGTAGAGCAAAAATTAAAAAAAGTAAAAAATAAAATTGCCGAGGTCGACTCTACACAATAAGAACAAATTGCCAACCTCAACTCTACATTCGTGAAAAACATAAAAATTTGTCAACCTTGACTCTACATCCAATAAAAACTTGACGAGGTTGACCAAAACATGTTGTAGGGTTAAAACACAACCGGGTATTTCAATAATTTATCAAAATACCAAAACATCCCTGAGGTAAAAGTTACTATTTTGCCCCAAAAGTTAAAAATGATTATAAGTGCAAAAAATGATTAAATAGGATTTATATCTATATGTTATCAATTATATTTAACCAACCACACCTATATCATATAGTTTATGCTCCATATTACATGAGAGACTTGGGACAAATACATATTATTTCTTTAAAGAGGTTTTTAATCTAATCCGTGTCTGGGTCCAACCATTTGAGAGGATCATCGGTTGATTCATCCTCATCATCTGTGGCAAAAGCTATGTATGGAGGAGCACCAAACGGTCCATAGCGATCAATGAAATCCTCAAGATGCTTAAGCAAGGGTGCAGATAATGGGTGTCTTGGGTCAACAAAAGGGTTTGCTCTAAGGTCAACGGGAATGCCATTGAGATGCATATCATTCACCTGGTTGGTTAACATATTCAAAGGCCAAATTATAAGATTTCCAGGCTTTGATCTCGAGTGTGATTATACGAAAGAAGTAGATACAAATAAGAAGTTACTATCAGTATCTACTTCTTCATCAGGAATTTCAATTATGCCAGCTCCGGGTAGGATGTAATTGTGGCATATCTGGCATGCTGGGGCCAAAGCATTTCCCTCCATTCACTTGTACTATGGAACCAATTGAGCCATTTGTGGAGATTTCTTTGTTCAGAGATAAGCTCCTGATTAATCTTACATTCGAATAAATAGGCTAATTAGTGCGGGACATCAAATATTAAGGCAATAGTGTAGGCTTCAAACATATACCACAAACAACTGAATGCTTATTTTGGACACCTGTTCTTGAAGAATGGAATAGAATCGGAGAAGAAGTTGAAGATGAGATGGGTTATCTAGGGAGAACAGGAGAATATCATCGATATATACACGGGCTTGGGATAAGATGGGATGAAAAATGGTGATCATGGATTTTTCAAACCAAAAGGTATGATTGTCCATTGATAATTGTGGTTGGGGATACAAAATGCGGTTTTAGTTCGATCTACTGGATAAATGCCTAATTGCCAAAATCCAACTTTTAGGTCAAATTTTGAAGGAAAAAAAAATTGCATTCGAGATGTGCTGGAATAGGCTGTGCTTTTGGGGCAAAGGAAACTTGTCATCTACTAGAAAGTGATTAAGAGGTTGGTAATAAATGACAAGTCCGAGTTTTTCTCTGATTTGTTAAGCTCTCTTTTATTAACATAAAAGGCTTCATATGCCCATGGAGAAAAGGTTTGTTCAATCAGATCATCCTCATTTAATTCGAAGGGAAGACGCATAAAGAATTTGGGATTGGTCTAAAGAGGGTTTGGGTGTGTGTTGGTTATTTTGTAGCTTATATGGAAAAATAAGCTTAGATATGGCCTTTATGTCCTACATTTGGTTGGACAGAATTTGTTTAGCCAAGGCTTTGTTTGATCCATTGATGTAAAAGTTATAGCAACTGTGCTCATGGGATTGATTGAGATGAAATTTGTGTCAGATCTCATTTCATTGTCCTTCAACTTCATTTTTCATTCATTCTCCATATCTAATCCTTCATTTTCTACTATATTTTCATTTTGCTTCAGCTGCTACTATCTTGCTCTTTCAATGGTACATAGTTGTATTTTTTTTTTAACTGTTCAAGAAATTCAAGGCCTGTTTACAAATATTTCATAACTTTTGAGTTCTGTTGGTTAATTATTATTGTAAGACAGAAAATATAACCCAGCTACATAAACTCACTAGCCTTCCTTTTTGTTTTTTTGGCGAAAAAGTATTATTCAGTAAATGTCTTAATAATGTCTGGTTCTTTATTGATTATTTGCAACAATGTTCTTGCATTATCAGTGAACTAACTTGGCTCTTGATGAAGGAAAATTTGGCATTTCAAATTTATACTTCTTTTTGGAGTTTCTTTCTGTAGGACATGTTCACATCCCATCTTGTCATCAGGGCATTCCATGTGACTATAGGTTTATTCACATAAAATGGGAATCCTATGAGTTCTCTGTCCAGTCAAAATATATTATTCATCTCTGATTCTTCGCCAGTAAATAGTTTTGTTAGCTTTCTTTTGCTGATTTCTCATCGTAGACTTTTATCACTGTTGGGATGTCGTATTGAGTTCAACTGTTTGTGTTCTCAAGTGCTCACCACTTGATAATGTGAAAAGACCATGGGAACAGCTTCATGATCCACAATTCCAGTATCCATCTACCATGCGTTTGATAGCTGATCACAATGAGTGGGTTGTGCCATTACACTCATTGAAGTTATTAGCAGTAAGTTCTTGATTACCATTCTTCAAATGTCAAGAGAATAAATAAATAAAAATGCTATTACATAAGAATGTTATAATTTATTAGTGAATGAAATAGCATATTCTTTTGGAGTGTTATTATAGATAATTGGAAAAAATTGAATTCTGTCTTGATGCTGTAACACATTTTTTTCTCTAAACTACTCGAACCAAATGAGGGCATATCTTCATTGATCTAGCTGCGACAATTTGGTTGCCCTTGCTATATACAGGTTTCCCATTCCAAATCTAAAGGGAATAAACCTCTAATGTGCTACTTGATGCCACACATCATCGTGAATGTTGCCTATTCATGGTGTTTGAGCCGTGTACTAAGCATCACAACTTTTGGTTCCTTGCTTACACATGGTTCAAGAATTATTGATTATGAGATCACCAGTGTTGGAACTTAAATTTTCATATTGTTGATCTCAAGATATTGGATATTGTCTTGTGTTTAATAAGTGAATATATGTATGAACTGGAGTATCGTGACATTCCATTGTCTTATTTTCTTGACTTGGGTTTTTCTTCTCCCACAGACCATGCAATAGATCCTCGGCACAAGCTTGGAGAACAGGCCACAGACCAATCCAATTGATGGTTGTCTTGACCGCAAGGGAGAACATAAAACAAATAGAGAGCTTGACCTGATAATTCAGTTTATTAAGAAAGCTTCTATTGCCACACCAACCTTTACAAATGCCATACCAATCCCTATGTAAATCACTAAAAAATTGCACACAGTTGGTGCGGCATCAGCAAAAATTGGTGTGGCAATAGTAACTCTATTTATTATAGCTTTTCTAGTCAGCTAACTAATATCAAATGCACAACCCCAAGGTTTGTCATACCAAATAAACCAATCACGCTGGGCTAATCCCTTTGTGGTTTATGCATGAAAGATCTCATAATGACGAACTTACACAGTTAAGAACAACATAGCCAGAAAGGACTGCTCGGTTTCTTTCTCTCACTTTCGTCTGATATAATACCCTGAAAATTTCAATCCCAATTTAAGTTCCTCGCTAAGGTGCCTTACTCACAAGCAGTATTCACACTTGAGACACAAGATAAGAGGGCGATTCTACCTCAATCCTTCAAGCCACATTTCTGTGATCAAGGTCTCTCCAGGGTACACATGGAGGAGGAAACGGCCTAATATGCTTCTCACCATAGTCGGTTCCCCATTGCAAAGAGATTTGATAATTGCCCTAACTGCAAATCCCAGAGAGCACAACCCATGCAGTTTTGGGCGAGAAAACCTTCAAAAAACCAAGCATGAGAAAACAAAAAATTCATCTCTTTTAATCATATGAGAATATAGCAAAACCAAGTTCAGTACACCTGACTAAAAGGCATTAGCCTAAACATTTTATTAAAAAGTTGAAACCAAGTTTGACTAAATCTGATTAAATAACAATTGTGAACCAAATTTTAATTTAAACCTTACATTAAAAGACACAAGAAGGTGGCACGTGCAAAAGCACATTGATCAAAAGGGCTTATTTGTAATTTAAAATATTCTTTAAAGGGTTTTTGAAGGTTAACTTTGTAATTTTGAATACTAAGCAACCTGTGGTTGCAATTTTCTTGAATTCAAATTTTGGTGTAGAGCCACTTCAACTCCGCCTACTCTCATTATAATTGTAAAGATTTGTAAAACAAAAATTTAGCCTAAATATGAGAAAATATTTCAACCAAGAAAAAGGATTCAAGAATGAGCATAAAATAATGCCAATTGACAAATTCAGCAACCAAGCCTTAAGACCTATAAAAGACAAGGGAATCACCTTTTGATTCAATAAGAATAATACTGTATCATGTAAGCCAATGAATGTCATAATTATTCTCTGCTTAGTTTTCTACAGTTGCAAGGACTGATGACTTCTAATACAGAAAAAGGGAGATGCCATAACGTTGTAAGTTGTTTTAGTTTTACGACTCAAGGGGAGTTGTCTGGAAGTAACACCCTGGTAGTGCATCCAACCATGTTATTGAAGATAAAAATCCCAGATAAGAAATGACTTTGAATTTTCTTCTTGACAAATGATGAAGAAACATTGAATGGAAAAGCAAATGCATTGTGTAGCTCATAAAAATATATACTTTTCGGTCCAGGATCTTCTTTCTCCACGTGGTTTGATTAGAAATGAAATTTTTATAGTTGAGGTCTAGATTCAAAGATTCCAAACTAAAATAAACCGAAACTATGGCAGAAAATAGAAAGTGCAAGAATGTAGTTTGACCATGTGAAGCAACCAAAAAAATTATAGTTGAAAAAACTTGTCTTACATGTGAATATCCCAGAAAAAGTTATTAAAAATAACAAAAGAACCGGGAAAACAACTTAGGTCTCCAATAAAGGGTGTAGTACTAACCTTGCAATTTCTGCAAATGTAGGATCTGAATGCAAAAGATTATAGTCACCTGACAACCTATATAGTAATGCCTGCGCAATTGCATGCGGACATTCAGATTTTATTCACCTTTTTAAGTCATAGTCATTTAGAGAGAAAAAATTACTCTATATAGAAAAGACAAGTTCTGGAAACATTCGATAGGATTACAGGATAGAGAACCAGAGAAAGAGAATTTATGGGAGAGAGGAGAAATGCTTATGGAATTCGAAAAGATGACTTTTGAACTCTTAAAACAAGTCATGATGCCAATCTTGAAGCAAGAATGGCAAAGGTGAGAGAGGATAGCTCACCACTATGGTGCATTTTCAAGTATATATGTGATGTGAAAACTAAATGAATCTGAGATATTCCAATAACATGTTTCCCCGTTTATGAAGTGATCTTTAGCGTCACCGACAGGTAGATAATGCATGTGTAAGACCAACCAGACTAGAAACTATAATGGGTTGATAACAAGAGCATACACACCACATAAGCTAACAACTATCAGCAAGACTCAGACAGATCAATGAGTTTTCTGATCTTGTTTGTGTTGTCAGCGTTTTCTCCCATTAATAGATTGTCAGGTCAACATTCAACATTGTTATTTATTAGCAAGACTGAGATTGACCAATTAGTTTTAATGTACCCATGTTAAGTTTCACAATGACAATTTAATTGAAGAAAATAGGCTTCACTATGTTTGGAAAGCATTATCTTATTTTTCTTGCATGAAGAGTAACAAGATTGTCAGACATGGTTTATGTGATCAGGATTCTGGATCAGATCATCCTGTGCCAATTCCAAGTTGGATAGGCCAATCTGGATGGATCCCAAAGCCTGGGTAAGTACCAAGTCAATGCTGAGTCAGGCCAAGTTAATCCGAGTTCAGATGAGTCAAGGCACACTGGAGATCGAGTCAGCCATTTATAAGAGTTAAAATTGAGTCAGACCCAACTCATGTTGATTCAGGACAAGTAAGGTTGCCAAAGGCCAATCCATCGCTGGATCGGAAGATCTAATATGGATCATGGGTCAGAAGATTTACACTCTATTTCTGTTTGTAATTACAACTTTGTATTAATTCTCCACATATTTCAACAAAATATACCAAATATTTTCATCCCAAGGGACTGAAAGGAAACATTACTAGCATACTTTTCTTTTGATAGGTAAAGGTTTAGTGGCAAGTATATTAAATAAAATTTTAAATAACTAATGTTCATGAACTCCAATGGGTTAATTACATGCATTATATATTATAAAATTTTAAAAACTATAAAGCATGGGATAATCTGAAGTCAACTACTGTTGATTTTACCCACTAAATGGCATGATTATGAATATTTAAATGTACAATTAGAGAGTAAAAGCTTCAAATAAGCATGTCAAAATGTATCAATGCAATTGATTTTCTTTTTTCCTACTCCAAACATTGTCAATGATAGTGTTATGAGTGCATTTGTTCCAATGCATATTTTACATGTTTTGGATGAATATTCTGAAAGACTAGTGCATTTGAGTTGTTGCAAGCAGAACAAATGGAGAGTGCCACCTTGTTTCAGATCATAGCAAGGAAACCATAACCGAACTCCTTATTTGATAATAACTTGGAACCATATACTTTTCTACAACTTACAGAATATTTCCACCTCCTAACCTGACTAAAATATAAGACGAAATCAAACTTAAAACCTTGATCACAAATATTGGGCTTGTTTCTAGAGGATGTTGGTCGTATACTGCCAAAAAAATCTGAGTATTGGATTAGTTTCCGTTCTAATGTAGTAGAATTTTTTTTTATGCAAGACTACATGAAAAAAATAAAATAGCATCATCAAAGGCTTATCCCAAAACTTGGAGATTGGTTGAATAAATCTTGTTCCTCCGCTCAATTCTATCTAAAGCTATGTATTCTGTTAATTCAAGTGGATTCATATTCACTCTCTCTACCTTAATCCACACCTCTTTTTTTTTTTTTTTTTATAATCTTCCTCATGCTTTTTTTTTTTTTTTTTGAATCTTCAACTTGCACGTTTTGTTTAAATGGAGCTATAATAGTTCTTTGTCACATATGGCTGAACTATCTCAATAGACTTTCCTTTAGTTATGAATGTTGTCAAATGCGGTCGCACATGCTATTTCAAAACTAAATATCGCATATCCAAAAATATGCTATCTAACAAATATGCGATGGCATATGTGGCAGTATACGATTGCATAATGTCCAATGGTCATAAATATGACCGTTGGACACAATTTATTTATTTATTTTTTATTATTATTTTTTTTTTTGGGGGGGGGGGGGGGGGGCGGGGGCTTTAAACTCTCCTTTCTCATATAAATACCCCACTTCTTCTACAACATGCTCAACTACCTTTTAATGATCTAATCTCTTTCTCTCACAAAGCCTCCAACTCTTAAATCTCTTTGTTCGTTACTCTCAAGTCTCGATTCAAGTCACTCACTCACTGTCACTCTCAACTCTCAAGACTTGAAGACAAAGAAAGCTATCACCTACTCAAGTCAAGATTCAAGAATCAAGTGAAGTTATCAAAATTTGAAGATCAAGAATTAAGATTCATCCAACTCAAGTTCAACCTTCAACTTCAAGAATCAAGATTCAAGATTGATCAAGTATCATTCAACTATCAACTTTCAACTCAAGACTTGAGAATCAAGGTTCATTCAACTTTCCAGCTCAAGTGTTCAACTTCAACCTTCAAGAAAGATCAGATCAAATCAATATTCAACATCAAACATCAACAATTCAACATCAACATCACCATTCATTCATTCAAGAATCTTCAAAATTTTCATTAATCATCATCTTTTTTCTTTTCTATTAGTACTATGCAAGTTGAGGTTGAGGTATATATATATATACATATACTTTTTTTACTTTAATAGTTATTATTGTTTTCTATTTTTTTAGTTGTTTTTTTCTATTTTACTTGTTAGAAACTTAGAAATTAGTACGTCGTCCTTGTCGGCCAACTCTTCCTTAAGGCCTAAATCAAATGATCCTGGTTGGAAATATGATCACCGTAGTCCAAATGAAAAGAGTCTACTAGTATGTGAGTTGTGCAGCTACATTAGTAAAGGTGGCATTGCACGCCACAAACAATATTTAGTACACATTCACCGGGTATCACTATAATTGTAGTATTTATCTCTAAATTCTACAGTTTCCCCTTTATCAATATACTTAGAAACGACAATGTTTTTCTTTTTGGTTTCACTACCTTATTCTTTGGTATATTTTTATTTTCGTTCCCTCTCTTCCATGTTTTAATGTAAACATCCAAAATCGATAACCAACATTATGCGATTAGACTCTTCCATGGAATAACCTTACAATTTTTGCATATCAATTGCCTATTTTTCCCAAGTAGAAAATAGTTCATCTGTATTGGTTTCTCTCTTGAAAATAATTAAATGTTTATCCTTATTTTTGAAATACGCATTTACTACTGCAAGATCGAGTTCATAAACAAACAAAGTCAAGGTTTGCATTTCCCACTTCATTTCTTTCATCAAATCCAAGTCCTCCATGCATCCTCTCACATCCTCTATTTTTCTCTCCTAAATGACTAATTAACATTGTCTTACAAATATCCTTTCTCCAACAGGGACTTATTTGAATGAGTACATTCATATCTTCCCAGAATTCTCCCTTAATACAACTCCTAATCCCACTTGGTGTGCATAACCATTCATTATATTAATTATCATTTTCTAGGTTAACAGTTTTATAGCTAATCATTTATCATCCAACAAGACAAGTTATCTGTATTAATTCATACTGTTTCCTTTATTTCTAGTTATCAAAGTTCAAATAAAGAAAAATTATTAATACCTATTCTTTTAAAAATATACTAGTAAAATAACTCTCTTGTTTGATGTCAAAACAACATTGACATAGAAGTTGCATGCCTGAGATTGTTGGGTACATTCCTCATACACTGCAAAAGGCTGACGTTTTGGAATTTTAACAGGCAAAACTTGGTCGGCTGGATATTTGGAGTATGAATACAGAGGTGATGATTTTGAGAAGCCACCAGCACCACGCAAATAGAATGTCATCCTACATCATTAGATACCATATATAAGAGATATCCTGCACCATTAGATACTATATAAGATTAGTTAGCAAACTCTAAAAGTCTAACATGCTTTGAGAGACATGCAATTAAAGACCACACTAACCGGTTCATGCATAGTGCTTC